>NC_137468.1:134550655-135750655 GCF_964235325.1 Thermobia domestica | reverse complement strand
AAGTAGAAATGAAATTTTGTTTTTTCGTGAAAGCAGGCCTTTAGTAAGTACGAAAATAATGCCACGAACAGTATAAAATTCAAATAACTTGTCTAAAGGTAAAAACTAATACTAATTTGCCTAATAGTGTTTTTCTAAATATCATATATAAATAATTTGTCGACTGAATATATATGATATGCAGAGCCGGCTCTACCATATGTGTAATACGTGCATTTGCATGGTGCGGCAAGTTTGGAGGGTCCGGCAAAATCTGTCATCATTTAAATTAAACATTTCTTGTTAGAAAGACTTCATGATGATGTAGTTACATTTACTAAGCTGAGCTTTTATTTGAATACTACATTCATAAATTATGTTTAGGTCGCCTTAGTTTAAGGTTACATGGACAATGCTAAAGCAAAAGGCCAAATAAATGCGAGCACAAATTGCTTGATTGTTGTCATATGCAAAAATTCTCGAATAGTAGGGAATATCTGTTCCATTTAGTTAGTTATCACAGTTTAGATTTGAAAACTAGTCTTGTTTTTATCACAAACAAGTTCCTTATCATTGAAGATAGAAACAAGTTTTTTTTTTTTTTTTTTTTTGAAGAAAAATCAAGAAATAAAGATAAAATAGCTAGTTGCACTGGAATTGCAAACTGATACATTGAGATTGAAGCTCGATATTGAATTCTATATAAATGATTACCATCTTTCCTCTGCAGGTGTGTTTGCTTTATCTTTCGTTAACATAATTGATTAATATTTAAAGAAAGAAAAAAAAACAGACACAACGTGATTGTATTTTTAGTAAGTATTTAAGCTTTTCTGAGTGCAACTGCACTTCCCTCCCCTTCGTTGTTCATGCTGGAGTAGCATACTTAAAATCATGACTTTTAAGATATGTTCTTTCTGAAGAAAGGGAGAGGCGGCTAATTGTGCCATTGCACAGGGCGACAAATTGCCTAGCGCCGGCCCTGATGATATGTATATACAAGACATGAATATAGGATGACACAATTTGAAGTAATACAGGGTGTTTCAAAATTAACATTAGGGTTTTGAACTTTGTAGTATCTATTATAATTAACTTACAATTATAAATATGATATCAAATGAAAGAGCAACTCAAACAGTTTTTACGCACGCATGCACGTGCATTGTTTCTTCTGTCTGCCGTTGGAAAGAGCAAGTAGTAAAGATGGAGACAAGAGAGCAGAAAGCTTTTTGTGTTTTAATAAAGACTGAATCTGTAATTACAGTGCAACCGTCTGTGTGAAGAATATTAAGAAGACGCTTGCAACTACGTCCTTATCGTTTGCAGTTGCTACAAGTCTAAAGCCTACAGACAACGGTTTACGTGCCAATTTCGCAAATAAAATATTGCTGAATAACAATGAAGATTTTCTGGATCGTGTCGTCTTCAGTGATAATTTGATATTTCACCTAATGTGAACACTCATAATGTTCGCATCTGGCGGTCAGCAAATCCTCAGGAGATGGTACAGTTGAAACGAGACTCCCCTGAATGTGTTTTGCGCCATAGGGCGGAAAGTTTATAGGCCTTTCTCGCCTATCGACTAGATATGTGCCGTGTGACGAATGAATCTCACATCGAACACTTGCAGCAAAGACTGTTTGAGGTGTCTTTTACTTGATGTATTGTTTATAATTGTACGTAAAATGTAATAAGTAGACCTACTACAAAGATTTAAAACCCCAAAATTCATTTTGAAACCCTGCATTTCTCACCAACAGTGTTAGAACTAAGATGTAAAAAGGAGAGGAAATTTTTCCTTATAAAGTTATTGTTTACAACAACGAAAAATTACGGGGAACCCGTCTACTGGTTCGAAATGGGTCAGCGAACCCAGGACTTTACTAAATGGCGTTTAGCCGCTGATTAAGTCATTGGGCGGCTACTTGACGTATGCCCCTTTACTTAATTCTATTGCGAATTAAACGAACATGTTGGTTGTATCTACACACGTAGAACACTCCTAGAATTGAGGTGCTCCAGGTACAAGCTGGATTGACTAATTGGTCAATGTTGGCAGTTCATTTTAAAATGTAATCATTTTAAGCCAACTGTATGGATATTCAAACTAAATGTTGAAAGAATCTGCGTAAATTCACATTTTCCTGGCCACAATGTAGAAGAAAACGACGGTAACTCGATCGTGAGAACTTCTAGATAAAAATTGGCTCTCAATATTACTGGGCGACAGTCTGGCAAGGTCACAGCTGTCATGCTAATTATTACCATAAGTAATTGAAGACAACACTTAATTTAGTTCCAAACGCTCACATAACGTAGTCTTTGCATGCTAATGAGTAAGGAAGAAACACCGAAGTATCCAAATAATAGAAATATAATTTTCATACATATACAATGGTTCAGAAAATGAATGTAGTCTTCGTTACTCACTAAAATCTTCTCACCGCAAACCAACGTTTCACATATATGTATTGGTGAACGATGAAAGGCTCTATTGTTCTGATTCGTGGGGAAAAAATCGGTTACTAGCAGCTCCCATTGTAGAAAAAAAATTATTTGCGTCCCAAAAGTAAAGTATAAATCGAAGAATGGTTTCGGCCTTTTCAAAATATACACAGCATCCACAAAAAATACTTATATAACTTGGTGACGGTTATATGGTCACTGTATGGAAACATGGCAACCATCTTTTTGGATCGTAAAGGTGTTCTTTTGGTGGATTTCAGGCCAAATGACACTACGATAAAAGCAAATCCTTATTGTGAGTATCTTAAGAGACCTACGGCGAGCCATACAAAATATGAGGCGAGGAATGCTTTCTGGAGGAATTGTGCTTCTTCACGACAATATCCGCCCTCAAACTGCTGCTGCAACTCAAGAACTGCTGGATCAATCCGGATGGGATATTTTGGATCATCCACCCTATAGTCCGGATCTTGCTCCTAGCGATTTCCACGTTTTTCCTAAGCTGAAAAAAATTCTTAGCAGTAAACGTTCTGGAAGTGCTGAAGAGTTGGAAAATGTAGTAACCATCTGGCTTACTGAACTGGTGGCAGTAGAGTATGGGAATTTTGAAGCTCGTGAAGAAATACGACAAATATTTAAATGTAGGAGATGATTATGAAGAGAAGTGAGGGACGCTTCAGGAATGGAACAGAGTCGTTTTTCAAATAAATATTGTTTTTTTTATCTTGTATAACTAAATGGTCTTTATTGTTTGGATGACCGTCGTATTAATGCTCAAAATCTAAATATGTTTATAGCTCTTGCCTTATTTTGAAATAAATAAATTGAAACTACAACTTTTAAGTGGAAATCAAACAGTTAGAATAGTTGTAAATGGCAAATTGCCTGGACGCTAGCGGCACTTATAAGCGTGATTGTTTATCGTTACGAATAAGCGTGTTATAGTGAGATGTTTAACGTTTATTAACAGGGTAACTCCGTGAGTAGAAAATTAAAGAAAATGTGATCGTAAGTTACAGGTTGTTTCAGTTTGTGATTACAGAACAGTTGAAATCGTAAGATGCCTTTTGCTACAGCAGCACACTTCGTCCATCAGTCACTACTTATTGTCAGAAACAGGCCATAGCGAGGTTGGTGTACAGAGAAAGCAGTGCATATCCGAAGGCTTATCTTTGTACTTTGGTCGATCGTAGATTTTAAATGCCAGGTGATCGTCCCGGCACAACCTCCAACCTGGAGGACCAGCGGCTGATTTCAGTTACGAAGAACTGGGCGATGGGGGAGATACATCCCGACGCCGGAGATCATTTCGAGGAATGGCCCTCACTTTCAAATTTCGATTGAAAACTCAAATCAATATATTTTTTTCTAAATTTATTTATATTTTTCAAACAAGAGATAGTTTTGGACTTTGAATCGCAATTTGAAAGTGAAAACCTCAACATCTCAACTAAACAAGCAAAAGGACACGATTGGTTTGAGTTTTGAATTGCAATTTGAAAGTAGGGGCAGAATAAAGTTGGCCTAAGTTTTAGGTATATTATATAAATTTGATCACTATAAAGCATATACGGTAATATATAGCGAAAACTGATTTCTTACAATGGATTTAGCATCTCAAAATATTCTTTCACTTAGCCTTCTATTCAAACCAGAAATCAAGCACTTCCGGTTTTAATGTTGGTCCCTATAGAATAAAACAGTAATAGAGAACGAGAAGCGGTTTTCTGTAATCAATTAAGTATCATATTCTGGCCATCCCTACTACATAGATGAAAAACGATGAGGGATAGCGAGAAACCGTTCTACGGATCTCCCCATACCTTTTATTCACACCGGAAGTAGCAAGAATTACCACATCCGGTTTTAACGTTGATCTCTACATAGAGTAAAAAGGATAACAGATAGCGAGAAGTGGTTTCCTGGAATCAATTAAGCGTCTCTCAATAATACATTCCATCCCCACTCTAATCTCTCTGCTAAAAATGAAAATGGTAGAAATCTACTACCACTTCCGGTTTCAGAAAGTATATCACGTTATACAAACCAAATTCCTTCACGTGGTGAACCCGAAACTGCTACTTGCTTTTTATTATTATTTTTCTATCCAATTAACTATTATGTAACAGGAAAAAATATGGTACGTTTGCTCACAGAGCGTCAAAAAGTTACATTTAATTACTTTAAATTTCAAAAATCGGAAAACGACGACATTATATTTAGTGAGGTTTGATTATTTATTAGAATTTCAACAATTACAAGCAAACAATACAAGACTATTACTTTGATTTGTTAAAATTTCCAAATCAACGGGTACTGTTAGAGAAGCATCACTATATGAAGATATATGGTAAGCTTAGGCTCACGTTTCTTATAAATTATTTTAGTTTCTACCAATTTATTTTCAGACATGTAATTGTATACTAGAACCATTACATGGATAATTAGGAACAAGCATCCCCATGCCCTAAACGTCGCCAACACCTAGTGGTCCACTTGCCGGTAAATGACGATCGTCGCTATAGCGACGCGTCGAAGGATTGCCGCTAGTGTGCCACTGGTTGCAGGGTTTCGTCGAGTCGAAAGAGATATCTCTGGGTATTGAAGTTACTACCGCGTAGCAGCGAGGACTTCGTTTTGGTCCGCGCTCCTTCGATTCGTCGCAGAGAATCGTGAATGGACCAACACGAACTATCGCCGCTCATGTGCATGCGGTTATTGTTATATATTATTTTTTCTTGAAGAATTGTTCCTAAAGTGAGCTCCGGGGGTCAAGAGCAACCCCTGCCTCTACATCATGAAATGAAAAATCTTGAGATGAGTGGGTATACTTGTATGAATTTAGATGGCAACTGTCGCCGATCATTAGAAAGTGAATATGGGAGAACTATGAAATGAAGTAAATAAACAAGTGTGTTATAAAATTACATGCCGAATGCATTTTATCTTATCCCAAACGGTTATCGTCAAATATACACGGTTTCAGGATCACTCTGATTGACCAAATTAAAAAGACCTCAACGATTTATCCCTTTACAAACGACATCTCTTTCATCGTCTCCGTGGGAAGTCGGAAGAACACCCGCCCAGTAATCATAAGTTTGGTAGTTCGAGCCTCCCGGGTACTTTTTTGGTACTTTTTTAATGTTTTTTAGACTAATCTTAATATAATCAAGTTACACATATAGGCGAGTTAACATATTTTGAGGGAGTAATTTTGTGGTTCATTGGCGTTTTGTCGCGTCAGAAGATGCTGTCTACAATGCGGTGAGCAGAGACGTCGGTGGGTCAGAGTGCGGCACGAAATGCATGACGAAATTCATGATGCAACGCCTAGAAACACTATAAAAAAAGAAAGAAGTATCCCTGAGTGGATGCAAACCACCAATCTTATGATTACTAGGCGTGTGTTCTTCCGACTTCGCCAGGAACGCGAAGTAGAAAACATGGCTAGTAGAAGAATAAATAGTTGAAGTCTTTTTGATTTGGCTAAGAAAAGAAGTATTCGAATAATATAATACTTTACATTGTATGTGCCAGTTACAATGTCCGTGTTCCTAGGAGTGGACATATTATAGTGTGGGCATGGTAGCTACAATGAAACATAGAGGCAGCAATGCGATTATATGGGGCTTATGTCTTCATCAGACGTTCGGGAACTGGTGTTCATAGATGAGATCATGCATAAATTAGAGTACAAGAGAATTCTTGAGAACAATCTTAAGAAGAGTGCAGAGAGGGTGAGATTGGGAAATGATTATTACTTCCGGCAGAACAATGATCCAAAGCATACTACGGAAATTGTGAGGCATTGGATTGTGTACAACACTCCCCACACTTTGAAGACACCGCCCCAGTCACCAGATTTAATTCCTATAGAAAACATCTGCAACGAATTTGAAGATCATGTTAGAAAACAGCACATCGGAAATAAGGATAGGAAATAAGAGCTCTGAAGAAAATATGGACTCTGTCACTAAAAAGCATGTACAATGAATGTCCAAAAGACTATCGGCAGTGATTCATAGAAAGGGATGATAACTAAATACTATCTGTTCTCTGTTCGAATACTTATGTCCAGATGTAAACAAACTATTTTCGTTCTTTCTGGTAGTGGAAATATAGTTGCTTTTCATGTAGTTTAGTAGAAGATTCAACTTTATTTTGTACTAGTTGTATCTATGCCCAGGGATTTATTTGTAGCCAGGGAAGCCTGGGAATTTCCCCCCTTCTAAGTTTTGGTTTCCCTGTCTCTAGGTTTAATTCAATCTTCCCTGCCTGGGAAGATATTTTACACCTTTCTTAGGCTATACAATCTGTTTTAAAGTACAATAATTCAACTCCATATTTTAGTAACAATTCTTTACTTTTTTAGTATATTTATTGTCGCGAGCTATGCTGGTCTTGTTTATAGAATTGTTTCTCGAAGAAAAATCTTGCAACTGATACCACTGATTATCATACTTCATCTGAGTAGCACAATAATAATAATAATAATAATAATAATAATAATAATAATAATAATAATAATAATAATAATAATAATAATAATAATAATAATACATTTTCAGTTATCAGTGAGCAGTCACTGCAGTTGTGAATGGGTAGTTTCTTCGTTGACAAACACCTTGAAAAGAACATAAGGAAATGGATATTAGACTATATTTTAATAAAGGAAAATCTCCTGGCGATTAAAAGGCAAGTAATTCCGGTACACAAACTAAGAGGCTTTCGTGTTAATTGTGAATGAAATTCGTGTTAAAAAGACAACTGTGATATTTAGAACTGCCTATGTTATTGCCCAAAATCGTCTGTAGTTTACCGTGCATCTTATTAAATAGTAAGAAATAAATGGAATGAACCTCGAGCAAGTTCTCTACTTTAATGTTACGTGTTCAAATATTATTGACTTTGTAGCTAGAGAAATGAATGAAAAATGACCCAGTATCTTGCGAATTCCGATGAACCCTTCGCGCTAATGATGGATGAATCCTCCACTGTGTCTCTGTTCTCATTGTGCATATTCGTACTGTAGTTAATCAGGTGTGTAGCAATATATTTTTAGGTTTATTTGAGTTATAGGTAACAACAGGCGAGAGAGGTTTGTGATTCCATAGTTAAAATATGTGAAAGTATGAATCTTTCCAAAATGATATTACGGGAAAGACATAGTAATTTGTATTGATGGCGCAAATAACATGCAAGGCGAAATAAATGGTGTTGTTTCTTTACTCAATGTCCCCGAAGAACAGGAGAGAAATCGAATTAATATCAGGAGAACTAAGTATTCGGTTCTACAATATTACTAAAGTTTTTGATGTACGGTGGTTAGGCTCTTCACACCGTTCAGTAGAAGCATTGCGGAAGTCCTACTCTGCGCTAGTGGAACACTTTCGAGAAGCTTTACAAATTTGCAGAGAAGCTTTCAGCAGCGTGCAATATTTTCAGATCTGTACTACTGAAACTGATAAAACTTACTTAGTGGGATTTTGTTTATGAAATATCCATGATCCGAAATGCGCTGGAACTTCAACATATCCTTAGCCTGTTTCCACAAGAAAGGTCTGCATTCCTTGTACAGGTAATAAGCAAAATTGAAAAACTGGAAAATATTCTGAAAGCGTTGAAAGAAAAAGGCGGCATGTTAATTGAACAATTACGTCAGTTTGAAGAAACTGGTTAGTTTTGTGGAGTCTCACTGGCAAAACCCTTAGACAATTCTCTTGTGAAGTACCAGAAAATAAGATTGCAAGGGTCTGGCAGATAACATACACTCGAAACATTCAGTGGGGCCGAGGTTTTGCTACAATCCAATTGGCGAGAAGAATTGCCTGCAAGAAAGTTAAACGGGGACAAAGAAGTAATGCAAATTTCGAAAATAAAATAAAATAAGAAATAAAAGACTTAAAATTTTCCTCTAATGATTCAGCCAAAATTCTGCAGGAATTCCGAGCGCATAAGATGAAACCTAATATTGGCCCAAATCTACAAAATCTTAACATGAAAATCAGTGTTCTTCCAGTTTCTTCTGCAGGGTGTGAGAGAGCTTTTCCAGCTTAAACTTCCAGCATACTGATACTAGAAACCATTTATCTGTAAAAACTCTCGAATTTATTCTTTTCATAAACGTTAATGGACCAGATATTATATCGTTCAATGCAGAAAAGTATGCCATCAGCTGGATAAAAGATGGACATCATGACATCATGCTACTACCAACAAACCAACTGGGGAAAAAGACGATATCCGATGTAAAACAACCTCGTATTGCTACACTATTCTAAAGTGAGGTACGGTGTAAAAGTATTGTTAATTTCTAAAGACAGTGTTAGATAATGCCGTAAATCATGCTTCAGCTTAACCCTGTCTTTGTTCAATTCTAGATCCATTTTAATGCCAGCATATTTTGTTGGCCAAAAGTTTACTTTCAGCAGAACATTGATAGGTGCACACACCCCTGAATCTAATTTTATTAAGCACAAGGAGCAAAATGGCACTAAAACTTATTTATGGTAATGAGGAATGACATTTAGTAGCGTCTTTCCCCTGATATTTAATAAAATTAGGCTCAAGTATATGTGCACCTATCACTGTTCTGCCCAAAGTAAACTCTTACTTTTTGTTGTATTTATTGTTCGGGCACGGAATTTGGTCTTTAAGGACCAAATTAGAACAGACTAAAGAATTACTTGTCATAGCAAAATCGTTTTACGTAGGAGTGTGACACTTGTTATGACAAGGTGTGCAGATTGCAATGCAATTATAGGGCTTTTACCGGATGCTCTACACTTGTCCTCAGCAGTAGGACAAAAAGTAGTAAGGTAACTAACGCATGCAATCGAACCAAATCTTATCTAATGTATCTATCCGTATTCATAATAAAATTGTTTTTAAAAAAGTTTAAAAATGATAAACTTGGGGGTCTCCTATCAAACTAGTACCATAATTTCAAAGTAGGTAGGTTTAAAAATAACGTTGTCCCAACCCCACTTTAAAGTTGTTCTTTTATACAGAACACAATCTTGCATAAGTATTCCCCCCTTCTACAAAATCCACAAATAAATCACTGTCTATGCCTACTTTCTTTGCATACCTATAGAAATTATAGAAATAGTAAACATATTCATATTCAAATACTTATGTCAGCCTCTGTACGTACCCTAAACATTTTGCCATTCAGTGCCTAAAAACAACATTCTTTTTCGACTTCTGCAGAGTTAATTCCTTGAAGTGTGCATCATACTCCGTGTTAGTAAGTTTTCTTAAGAAAATTTCCCTCGAGTGACACAAATTTTTCCTTTTTTCTATCAAATTTCCCCTAATGTGTTGACTGACCAGTTCCTATAATAGAAGTTATATGATGAGATTAATTTAGCTATATTAAGCGCAAGTATCAACCATATTTGTTTTATTCATTTGCTTTTTCTTTCTTTTTTCTTACTTTTCCTTCACTTTTTTACAAAAAAAACAAACAAAAAAAAAACATACATCCAGGCAACAATGATGCATATTATGCTACTTTGCACACACACACACACACACACACACACACACACACACACACACACACACACAAACTATTGCTATTGAAATCAAATGAAATCTTTGAGTTTTACGTCCCACTCTTATGCCGGCTAGGCTAAAGGAGACGATGATGAGAAATGAATGAAATGATGGAATGAAGTAAGTGAGAGGAAACGGGAGAATCCATAGGAAACACACGCACACGGTGTTTCCCTACCACAAAGTTCACGTTGCATGAGCTGGGATCGAACCAAGGACCAAATCCACCTGAGGTGAACACTATCACTGAACCTCTGCGGCCCCTACTATTGCTATTATATTGGTTTATATCTGAAGAAAATGAAAAGTTAGACATTCACATTAGTCAATTAGTCAGAACGAGAACAGGGCCCTAACTTGTGGGGGTAGGGGCAACTGCCCCCAGGGGAGCTTTCCGCCGTTCAAGAGGCGCCCATTTTAAGACAAAATTTTCTTACTCCATATACGATACAAACACGAAATTATAAATGAAGCATCAAACAGGTTCACTACATTACATGAACAAAACAGCACATAAAAGTTAAATAAAACAAAAAATGAATCGTGGGCCCATTTCGATATATATTAGGGGCCCTAGAAATAATATTTATTCATAAGGCTTTGAGATTTGTGAATATTGTTCCCTTAATTAATTTGTCATGTATGGAACGGTTCCAGAAGAATAACTAACGACCCTCCAGACCTTGCCCTGCGGAAGGGCCCACAGGGTTCGGGAGGCCCTTAAAGAGTAGGAGGAAGATGGAAAGATGGGTCCAAGAATTAGGAAAAAAAATTCCGGGGGCCGAAATACGCGTACTAATGCTTGCCTAACCCCCCTTCCCCCAGAAAAAAATCTAAGTTACAGCTCTGCACGAGAATTTTCCTAGATTTTCACCTTTTATCGAAAAATTCTCTTTTTCTCTTTTAGTTAAATTTCCATGAAACTACGAACACTGGTGCATTCTTTCTTTATTATCCTTGTGCAATGACTAGGGGAAATTTTTGTAACCAATTTGAAATGTTCAAAAAAAAAATAAATAAATAAATAAAAAATAAAATAAAATAAATAATAATCTTGTAGATTAATAACGAGTACGTACCATAGTTTTGTATGTGTATTTTCTTTTATTTTTACAGCAACAATATCTTAAACTTTTTATTTAACTATTTGTCTAATTTATTTGTTTAAAAAAAAATCAACAATTACAACGAAAAAGAAGTTGGTGTAACAATGCTTTCATTTTTTATTTCTATAAATGACCAAAATCTTCAACACAACACAGCTAAATGAATGGTGAGTTTATATTCAGTATTTAAAGTTTCATAACCTTCTAAATGATTATAGATGCACAATAATTTGTTACTTTGCATGTAGAAAGTAAACATACATTTCGGCAGTGTGATTTTCACCTCAGTTTCAAGTTGTTCTCTGTCCCGAAATTTAAGAAAATTTTGTTTCCCGAATTACGCCAAAGATGGACGCATTAGTATATAATGGGACGTCGAATTGTCCAAAACAGTTACAAAATATGCGATAGGCCTATAAATTCTTATAGTGACAATAGTAAAATTCTACCCACGACGTGTGTATACCTATGATTATCGAAATACCGATATTATACCATTTCTAAAATTTGTCGTGTTTGTCGTAATGTCATCGCCAATAATGTTATTCCTAGATTGGTTCAATGGTTCATAACTTCTGTTTAACTAACCATTAAGAAGTTGATATTATGACCAAGATTGCCAACCATACAATAATAATGCAATATACGAAAATGCTCTTGCGGTAATAGGTGAATAGGATATATACGATAATTTTAGAGCGCATACTTTTTACTTTCTTTCTTTTCTTTGTTTCTTTCTGTTTCTATCTTTTTTTTTTTTTTTTTTTTTTTTTGCAATTTTTGAATGTGCAGATAAATTGTAGATTGTATTAAATAATTATAAAATACAAGATTTTTAACAGTCATTTTCGCTAAAAATAAATGAATAACGATTTGAAAATTGGCAAATCGCAACGCTGCATACACTCTTTAAATTCAGTTACGTTTACGAGGGCATGGAAATATTATTGTTATTCAGAGTAGTGTTAATCATAATTTTAAAAATGGTTAGAACAGTGACGCCGATCTGAAGTTTGAAACTGAACATAAGTTTTTCATACATTTTTCCTGTTATTACTAGTGTTATAATCGTTTTTTACAATTATCACCTGCATAACGATTATTCGATAATTCTTTGTAATATACGGTAATACTAAAGACGAACATCTATAATTTTTTTTCTCTGAGGTTGGGAACTCTGGGTACGACTTTTCAGATTCGTGTGTTTTTGCTTTAAATTTTCATTCACGAATCCAATTGATTTTATTGATATCTATTATTAATAATAATAAATTATTGTATCTACGAATTTGGATAAGAGGAATCTGCGATCTAATATATCGTCGTATGAGGACCAAAGAAACGTAACTCCAAGAATGGAATTTTTGTTTGCTTAGATTATGAACATAATTATCTCGAAGCCCCAATTAGTATTATTAAAGTTGACTTTGTCACTGACTTCTCTGCTATGCAATAGGTATTTACCATCTTATTCAAACTTTTTTTTTTTTTTTTTAAGAAAACTCTCTCCTGTAAACCGACGAAAATGGAGTTACGTCCCTCTGGTTCTCACATGACGATATGAAAATAAAATATCTTGTGAATAGTCGAATTACAAGAAAGAGGTTGAACTATTTGAAATGAATTGTTGAATATAATTATCACCTTGAAGTGGGGTTTTATCATGTTACGTTGATTAAAACGCATATCATAAGGAGGCTGGGGCAGGGGCGGATCCAGGGAGGCAATCGCCCCCCTTATGAGAAAACTTTCTTATTTTAAATATAAATAAAACCCATCTCAGAGTTTGGAGCTCTTAAGAGTAGTTCTAAGTAGCAGTATTACAACCCACCTCCCCCTCCTCCAGAAGTCTGTCCTGGATCAGCCCCTGAGGCTGGGGAGAAATTGAGTATGAAGTTAGGAAGATGAAACTCGTTAAACTCTTTCATTAAAAATAAATGAACGTGTGTCATATATATATTTTTTTAATTCTTGTTTTAAGAGGAAGGGAGGCACAAGGGTATTTTATATATATTTTTCGCTACGTTGAAAGAAACGTCCGCTGTTTGTGTTCGCATCACAGGCATATAAGTGAACAGTAAAAAATATATATCAGTTATATCTATCCGTACCCGAAAATTCATTTTCGAAAACATATTGAGTGAGATATAAATTTGAGCTTTTGGCGGTACTAGAAATTGTACTATAGCTGAACTGCCGCCGATACATCAGGAAAATGTTCAGTGTTGAAAAACGGTAGAATTATTATGTTTTGACGTATTTGACTGCCAGTTCCAAATTTAGCAACTATGCTATAGTTTGTTTATTGAAGTTCAGCGTTCCTTTTGAATACCGAAACTATTAGAGATGTGTATTCACACTTTAAGACAGAATCCGAACTACCGCAATGAGCTCAAATTTTAACGTTCTCTCACCGAACATCGAAGCCTGGACCATGTGCACCAAAGGCACACACTCTAGCCACTAGGTCAAGGATGAGGATTTCCTCGGACTCAGACTCACCATCTTGAGACTCGAACTCGCACGAACTCTGACCCACCCTCATTAATGCGGCTCCTGGTTTCTACATCTCAGTTCACTGTAATTCATTCAAACTGATACAAAATCAAAACAATCTGTTAGAACTGTTCTCCCTTCTTCGCTATTCCAGGAGAGAAGAACACGTTGTTAATCTTGAACAGGAAAAGAGACTTTTTAAAGATACAGTATCTGTAAAATCTAGATCTTCACCGTAATTCGCTAGTACTTGATGTAGTTGACAAGATATTGTTGTTCCTCTTAGCCACTATCAACTTCTGCTACTAACAACTATCATTTTTATTTCCATCTTTGATGAACTATTGGTTATTACTGTATTCATATATACTAAAGGTTTGACTTTAGTCTTTTTTAAAAAATGAATTTCTAAATATAACAATTTAATCGATATAAAACAGATTACCATTAGGGGTTTATCCTTTCATTTATGAATCAAACCAACCCTGCTGAAATTCTACTTTTTTAGTGTACGAACATCTCTTTATAAAACGCCCGGACGAGACACGTGTTCTGATATTTTGAATCGAGTTCCGCCCTTATGATGTCACGTTAGCACTCATATTTTTCTTGGGTCTATCATTGGTACAGTATCAAATGTTTAATGCATGCTTCCTGTAAAAAATGTTTTTCCAAAGTTATCACAGTTCATGAGGTAATATTGGGACACAAATGAGGCGGAATATTCCTGTACATAGAGCTCGGATAGTAAAATTATGCTCATATTTATAAAATAAAAAGTTGATCGTATTATGCAGAGCGAGTTTCGGATCGAATTTACTTACATTTTTTTTTTTCGTAGTTTTCTAATTATGTTAAAACTTGTACAAAAGTAATCCCGTTTTACGGTAATTAACATATTGTTAATAGTTTAATCTTTTAACTTGAAATGCTTTATTATTATTATTACATTTTTACACTCGTTCCTTTCTCTTTTTTGCAGATTCTCGGATGCATGAGTAATCTATTATCATTACGTCTTATTGGTTCTTCTTTTGTCTGCCAAAATCTGTTTGGGACCATTGGGATCCCGTGCGATGTCACGGCAGCATTTTTGGTGAGATATTCTTCTCAATTAATATCAGCATAACTGATTTGTGCGAGGGTAATTCAGAAAGTAATGCCTCCAAGGTGATACCTTTGTGTTTGACAGATAGCACCGATACAGGTATCAGTGGAAAAGTTGCAATGTCAGCTACAAATGGTAGCATCAGTTTTCAACATAGTCTTCATACGAGTAACACACTTGCGCCAACGCGAAACAAGGTTTTTCATGCCGTCGGCAAAGAATTGTGGTGGCTGCTGGCGACACCATTGCTGAACTTCTACTTCCACCTCCGTGTCACAACTGTAGCGTTGGCCCTTAAGATGATCCTTAAGTTTGGAGGAGAGCCAAAAGTTGCGGGGCGCAAGATCCGGACTATAGATAAGATGAGACACAATGTCAATTACACTTTGCCAACAAATTGGACAACTTTGAATTTTTTGGCGGAAGAGAGGACGTGTGGCGGTAGGGGAAGGGCGGTCAAAGTGACACACAAGTTATAAATGGCGTAATATTGTCGGAACAAAACACAATAACAATGTTTTATACACATATGGAAAGCTTGAACCTTCAGTCATATTATACAACAAAACAAATAAAACAATTGAACATGTTGTTGATAGACGATATTTAATGTAGATATGCGGAAGTCCACTGGCGGGCAAACTGGAACGTACATGTACGGGGGGTGAAAACTGTTGTTTGTTGAGATAATGTTGTGAATTTACTTAAGACATTAGTTGCGCAATTATTACCTTCGGGGAACAAATTATGAAGTTGCAGATTTGTAAGACTGTGTTTACAATACATTTGTAAGAAAGCAAAAATAAAAAAATGGAAACAGCTATTACATATATGTCTATTCAAGCAGTTCCACTTTGCCCGCTGTCTGTTATTCCTCTTTGCCCTCGTCAGCATTGTTCACATTTCATTCCTCTCCAGATCAAGGTTTTCATCAATTCACAAAACAATTTCATCTGTTTCTGCTATGAATAATGTTGTACTCACCCGATTGCAAAATACGATTTTCCATTGAATATTCAAGAAATACAACTCTTTTCTTCCTGGCCTTCTGAAAACTTGTCTTTTCATGTCAAACGTTTCCCCTCTATTACTCATGCGCAAGGCAGCATTACGTTATAGTGTCATTACACTTGCTTGTCTTCAGGGCTACTACCTGTGCTTTGATGTATAGCGATATGTTTCCGAAAATGATAAATTCCACTTTGCCCGCATGTTTCACTTTGCCCTCCCTTTCCCTACTCCATCGACTGATGCTTCGTTTCCTGGTCGTAATGGTGTATCCACGACTCGTCACCGGCAATGAATGCTCCTGGGAACACAACCTTCCGCAGTCAGAAATTCAATGACAGTCCAACGTTTTAACCGGACGTCACCACTGAATGCCATGGATTGCTCCATTACGCTGAACGAGAAGAGATAGGCAAGTGAAACAAGTGACATTCTATGGCTTAAACATCACTGCATTAATGATAAACAGTTCAGAATGTTTGCATTACTATTAACCAAGTAGTGGGCTTGGAGCCATTACTTTCTGAATCACCCTCATAGCCTACTTACTGTTGTATGCATATTTCAAATAGATATGACATTTAAAGGAAAATGCGACATAGCAACCAGAGTCCTTTACCCTTCCTTGTTGAAAGTCAACTCCCTACAGTGGCTCAACGGTAGAACGTTCACCTCTAGTGCGAGGAGTCCCTGGTTCCATCCCGAACCATGTTTATGGTGACTAACATTGTGTTGCTGAAGTTCTCCGGCACTCCCATTCCATCAATTCTTTCATGATCTCTCTAATAATCGGTCTTGTTCAGCCTAAACAGGAAATGCGTGAGATATTGCAATAAAGATTTAATTTCATTTCTTTTCACTTTCCTACATTGCCAAGTTCACTAAAGCAGCTGCAAAATCTTTATTATTATTATTATTATTATTATTATTATTATTATTATTATTATTATTATTATTATTATTATTATTATTATTATTATTATTATTATTATTATTATTATTTCTTTCAGTTTCCTCAGTGAGGAAAAACTGAAAAAGACGCTCCTTTAAATTTCCCCTTATCCAGCAACTTTTGATGATACTGAATCCAAAATGCCTGCAACACAAGAAATTGTTAATTAAAAGATTTGTAACTTTCAAATTTTTTTGCAGTTTAGGGTATACATGACAAACTTCCATAGTCCAGCAATTGGTTGTTATGCATTTTCCTTTAAACACGTTCATTATATAGGGGGTAATCACTCATATGCCCCCTTAAAAAGAAAAGCACACAGTTTTAATTTTAAGGTTAGAGGATTTTTTAGATTTTCCCACCCATCTGCTAAACTACTTTATATTCTGTATTGAAATATATACGAGGAAAAGACAAAAAGCAAAGGGATTTGCAATTTCTCGCACGAGGGTTTGGTAACACTGCGAGTATCCAGCATTAACTTAGCGCCATCTACAACACTTCTATGCAACGTGTCACTCTTATCCCCACGTTAGTCGTTGGAGTGTAGCAGACCATCAAACATGGCAGCTCCATTGTCGATCTGCACCAAGGAGCAAATGAGGGCAGTGATTCGCTTTTTGTTTGCAGAAGTTGTTAAGCCTGCAGAAATTATTCGTCGAATGCAAGCACAGTATGGTAACAGCTGTTTATTGCGAAGCAAGATCTACGAATGAATAGAGCGTTTCAAACAGGGAAGAAATTCTATATGTGACAAAGAAAGATCGGGCAGGGCATCGACGTCGACGACTGAGGATAATTTGAAAGTCGTTGAGGGTATGGTGATGGAAAACAGACGAATCACAGTGGACTAAATTGCCAATACTTTACGTATCAGTCATGGTTCAACGTATTCCGTCTTACACAGCAGGCTAAATTTTCGGTAAGTGTGTGTAAGGTGGGCCCCGAAAGAATTGACAGTGCAACATAAGGCACAAAGGTTGGACATCTCTCGTAAACATTTGGATCGTTATCGTCGCGACGGAGATGATATTTTTACAGCAAATCGTTACTGTAGATGAAACTTGGGTACATCATCACAAACCGGAAAGTAATGCTTCGAGCATAGCTCAGAAACATCCATCATCACCAGAAGTTTAGAAATTTAAACGTTAATCATCAGCTGGTAATATTAAGCTACCTATTCTGGGACATGGAAGGTGTGGTAGCCCTTCACTTCACCCCAAGAGGCGAAACTGAGCAGTGAGAACTGTTGTGATGTGTTGCGAACTAAACTGAAATCTGCAATCAGTTCTGCATCGAGGAGAACTGCGAAAGGTGTCATCCTGTAGCAAGCTAACGCTCAGCCACATTCTGCCAAACAGACGATCGAAACAATAAATGAGTTTTGGGGTTGGAATTGCTAGAACACCCACCATATAATCCAAACCTAGCTCCAAGCGATTTTCATGTTTGGACCATTGAAGGAAGAACTCAGGGGAAGAAGATTTGAAACCTATGCAGAATTCATTGATGTGGTACAAAGTTGGTTACAGGTGCTACCGGATTTTTTTTCCCGGCGGAATCAAAAAACTTGTGAAACGTCGGGGAAAGTGCGTTGAAGTGCAGGTAGATTATGTAGAAAAATAATATGTTTCAGTTTTCAATTATTGGAATAAATGTACCTTTTCTCAAGTCCCTTTACTTTTTGACTTTCCCTCGTATGTGTTACCCATCGCCACTGAAACTGGGTGAAACCTTCCTTCATAGAAATATTTTGAACTGCCTCCATTTGGAGAAGAAATTCACAAACGGTATACAGAAAGTAAAACTAGAGAAACCCAAAGAATGGAACTTAATTGAAAGAAATTGGGGAATTACGAGGACATGGCAGAAAATTCGGAAGCATCGCGGAAACAGAATTATCTCACGGACGAAATGCGGAATACGGTGTTGTCATCTATTAACGTTTGGTTACTGACTTTTAAAAAAATCGTTCAGCACTCAAAATGTAATTTTATGCAATACAAACTAGAGAATTTCTATACTCCAATACCTCCTTATTAATATAATCTTAACTCAATCTTTGTCCCATGCTTAACTCAATCTTTGATGTCTCAAAGTCGAGACATGCCCAGGGGCGCACCCACGGAGAAAGGGGAGGTTCACCAGATCCCGAACTCCCAGAAACTTCCTAACTCAACATACATTTATACACTTTCCCAATAAATCTATACTTGTTTAACATGGAAATGATTGATGTAACATGAAAAGTTTATCTTATACTTCATCTGTATTCTTACTCTTATAAAAACAATCTAGTTTTTTGTTGTTGTTGTTGAAAATATAGGTGGAAATATTTTACAATTACTTATCGTTTTTTCGGGTGCAGAATAATACCCATTCAATACTACATAGACGTAGTAGTTTGGAGCATTGGACTCCTTTTTTTTAAAGCTTGCCCCCCAATAAAAACTTCTGGGTGCGCGTCTGCTTATGCCACTGTGCAGAGCTATTAATGAAATATTTACTTACGAAATATGAAAAATTCGCCTGAGTCTTTTTGCGCAAAGGAATTAAAAGAAAATACTTCCAAGAGCAAGGATGTTATAAAATAGAGGATCTGCCCATACGTATCTTCATCCTATGAACCCAATGAAGCCAAAAAACAAGTGAGCATCGTCCGAGTCGGCACGTCTGATTGGCTACTATCGTTTCCGCGATATTTGCTGGCTCGAAACATTGCTTTCTTAGTGGCGCGAAGCGGGCAGAGTAGGTGTGGCGAAACTGTAACGTATGTCTTCACGATTTCGTTGTATGGGCAGATCCTCTATTTTATAACATCCTTGTCCAAGAGTAAACCATTTTTCAGGGTTTTTTAAAAGAAAAAATCGCTTATACCATACTAGCAGCGTTCACCCCGCTTCGCTGCGGTCACCCCGGAACGCAATAAACTTTGTTACTTAGATAATTTTTACTTTTTCGCTTTCAAGTGATATGATAAAAACCATAGAAGATTGCAGTAAATGTTAACATTATATCGCCTGTCATTTATGTTAACCCGCCCCGCTTCGCTGCGGTCACCCCGGAACGCAATAAACTTTGTTACTTAGATAATTTTTACTTTTTCGCTTTCAAGTGATATGATAAAAACCATAGTAGATTGCAGTAAATGTTAACATTATATCGCCTGTCATTTATGTTAACCCGCCGAGTGACACGGTCATGCGGGTTGCATATAAATACGTTTATTTTTATACCTATGATGAACTAACAAAGGATTTGTACGTTATGGACACTTGAATGGTCAATTATCTCAAGACACTGGTAATTAAAAATTAAAGTGATATGATAAAAACCATCTAGGGTCCAAATCCTAATAACCCCCCAAAAATGAAAGAAATTGGTTCAGCCGTATTAGCGTGATGAGCTAACAAAGGATTTGTGCGTTCTCTTTTATATAATAGACTAGCAGCGTTCACCCCGCTTCGCTGCGGTCACCCCGGAACGCAATAAACTTTGTTACTTAGATAATTTTTACTTTTTCGCTTTCAAGTGATATGATAAAAACCATAGAAGATTGCAGTAAATGTTAACATTATATCGCCTGTCATTTATGTTAACCCGCCCCGCTTCGCTGCGGTCACCCCGGAACGCAATAAACGTTGTTACTTAGATAATTTTTACTTTTTCGCTTTCAAGTGATATGATAAAAACCATAGTAGATTGCAGTAAATGTTAACATTATATCGCCTGTCATTTATGTTAACCCGCCGAGTGACACGGTCATGCGGGTTGCATATAAATACGTTTATTTTTACCTATGATGAACTAACAAAGGATTTGTACGTTATGGACACTTGAATGGTCAATTATCTCAAGACACTGGTAATTAAAAATTAAAGTGATATGATAAAAACCATCTAGGGTCCAAATCCTAATAACCCCCCAAAAATGAAAGAAATTGGTTCAGCCGTATTAGCGTGATGAGGGAACAAAGGATTTGTACGTTCTCTTTTATATATAAGATTACAGAGTTGTTAACAAAATATTAATGGTTAACATTTTAAAATAGTTTTCGAGAAATTAGAATTTTTCATTTTCAGTATACAGTAAACTCCCCTTACAGGGTGTTTCAAAAAGAATAAACATATTTCGAATGCATATATTTATTAAACTTTAAGACACACGAATATGAAATTTTACACACATATTTACGAACCACTCAAGTTCAAATTACAGATGTTCAATATATTCTCCATCAGCGACACGAACAATATCACATCGATACTCAAATTCCTCCCATATTCGGGCAAGCATGTGCTGCGTCACTGATGTTATGGCAGTACGGATCCGGTTCTTCAACTCTTCCAGGTTTTCTGGGAGTGGTGGTACATAAACGTTGTCTTTAACGAAACCCCACAGGAAGAAGTCACAGTTTTAAATCCGGTGACCGTGGAGGCCAGCTGAGACATGCTAAGTCGCCAGCTCCTTGGCGACCAATCCAACGGTTCGGTAGAGTTTCATTCAGATATTCACATACTTGGTGACTCCAGTAAGGGAGTGCCCCGTCTTGTTGAAAAATGAAGTTGTCTTCGTGCAGCCTCAGAAACAACCAGTTTTGTAACATAGCGAGATACTGCTGACTATTAACCGTGTTTCCATTAAAGAAGAATGGGCCGTAAAGAGATGATCGGGATATCGCACAAAACACATTGACTTCGTGCATGTTCAATGACTGCATGTGGGTTCTGTAGGCTTCAAATCGAACATTTTGTTTGTTTACCTGACCACTAACACGGAAAGTCACTTCATCATTGAACACGATGCGTTGTGCAAAAGTGTTATCATTGTCCATAGCATCCAGAATTTCGTTACAAAATGCCACACGTTTGCGTTTGTCATCAGGACGCAGAGCTTGTAACAGCTGTAACTTGTACGGCTTCATAACCAACCGACGTCTCAAAACACGCCAAATTGTTGTTGTCGGCACTTGTAACTCCCGACTGGCACGACGAGTTGATTTTGAAGGACTTCGTTGGAAAACAGTTTGAATTCATGCAACATTTTCTTCAGGAACATGAGGGCGGCCAGGACTCTTTCCTTTTCATAAACATCCTGTATCCACAAACTGTCGATACCATATGTGAATGTTCCACCCATTCGGAGGATCAATTTGGTACCTCAACCTGAAACGTCTTTGCACTGTAATCACGGAAATGCACTTCGCAAACTCGAGAACACAAAATGATTTCTGCTGCGGAGTAGTCATTTTAAACATATGACGGTTACCAAGCAAAACAGAAGACAACTGACATCTAGCGGCTATTAATATAAATTAAACTATGTATTCGTTTCTCCAATAGCCGAGCCGAGGCGCAGCGATCGATAGTTTGGACAAAATAATTCTTCGTAATACGTATATTCTTTTTGAAACGGTGTATTTTGGGAAATACGAGAAAATTAGAAAATTCACCTAGAGAATTCTCGCTTCTAAATATTATACTTTATAAGTGTAAAATTTGGTCCGGATACTTTGAATTATATGACATCTAAGGCGAGTGACTTTACATCGGAATAAAAGAACAGATACTTAAACACTCTTCTTTTTCGGCATGTAGGGACCAAGAAACGTGTGAATTGGCTGAAACATCGTGTTTTTTTCTTTTCTTTTTCTTTCTTTCTTTGTTTTTTTTACGACATCATTCTTTCCTCCCTCATACTGTCCTCCAAAAGTGATTAGAATGAAACTCATTTTGATTGACCTAAGAAATATTCATCACTGAATAGAGGTTCACCGCTACATTAAGACAGCGCTGAAGTACGAGCAGCACTATTTCCTATTGAAATAAAATTTGCTTTCAAAACGAAAAATCTTTGTAATCTTCGATACATGAGAAATTGATTCTTTGTAGTCTAAACAAGATTAATGATAAGCGCGGCTAAATGATACTAAAAGAACTAGCGAAACGAAGACAATGCAAGCAAACGAAAGAACCGGAAGAAAATCTAACTGCACAATGTTATTTATTGGGTTGCCACGGTTTAAATGTGCAATTATACGTTTGGTCGAAAACGCAGCGAATGAATGGCCCATGGTCACGCGCACAACTTCACAAGCTCCGTACATATTCAGAAAACAGAGTTGGCGTGTTTAGTTAGGCAGGAGGCAGTGTGTTGTTGAACATGGTCGTCTGAAAGTGCACTATGGCAAATACACAATTAAGAGTAATTTTGCGTTAAGGGTTTAAATAGAGACATTCTGAATATCTATCCCTAAAAATATCAACAATGCATTTGGATCATGAGTGCTGAATGAACGCAACATAAGATGCCGTTTGTTCATGAAATTTCGTACAGGTGACAAAATACTGGAAAATGGACCTCACGGCCAGCGATCAACACCGCATGTTCTGATGAGTTTCTAAAGAGCACTGTTGAAGTGTATCATCGCAAAAGTATTCGTGGAAATTGCAAACGAATTACACTTAAACTATACCAGTGGCGTTCGACGGCTTAGCGCAATCCGTAAAATGAACAGATTGAACTCATAGGTGCTACATAATTTCTGCACGGAATAACTGTGACGGTTTCCTGCACCAATTGTCACTTCTGATAAAAAAATGTATATGCTACAATAATTGTAAACAGTCAAAACAGTGGTTAGCTCGTAAACAGAGTCAATAAGATCATTTACAATTCAACCCCTCCATCCACAGGTGAAGTCCCTTTGAAAGTCCCTTTTGAGTATATCATGCATGGACTCAAAGTTATATAGATATGTCCTGTTCATAGATGAATCTTGATTTAGTCTCACCAGATTCTCGAGCATAGTCATCTGCAGAGAACCTAGCGCTTACTGAATTGAATCACAACAGGAGTGGAGGAATCATGAAGTGGGACGGGATAATCATGGGGTCTCATAAACACCTACATGTCTTCCTACGGAGTACCATCACAAGTGTATAGTATCGATGAACTGGAATAGTGGATGAATATCTTGAGACTCAGGACATTAAACCATTCCAGTCGATCAAAAGACCTGAGTCCATTAAACCTGCCGGGACATGCTTGATAGGCGAATTGCACGTCGTCACATGACTCAAAGATCTATTCCTGCCCCCAGGCAGGTACTGACCTAAGAATGCCAAGTCACTGGAAACTTTGTCAGGCTGTGCTGCAAATTTTGAGTGAAAGAAAATCACACACACTAATGTCATAGTACATGGAATCCATTTTTCGTGCAATACTACATAGGAACATTTCCTGATTTTCACGCTGCTGTCCATTTTCATCCTTGTTGCCTATTATATGTCTTTTCTCACATTATTTTTCAATCTGTTATCATCAGCCTCCTATCAATATATGGGCGTTCAGGACACAAGGAAATCAAGTCACATTGCTAAAGTTGTGAGAAAAATAGACGAACTGTGTAATGAACGGTTTATTACATATAAACTGATATTTACCTTATGAGAGTTATTTACAATATCTGGAGATGAATCTTTTTAGCTCTGAAAGGAGCTTCAGATAGAAATCTTAAAAATCAAATATGTCCGAAAGGACCAAAAGTGGACTTTAATCCCTTGTACACTAAATGTCCATATGGCTGGTTCTCGGTTCTCTCCGTGTGACACGCTCTGGAAACCACATTACTTTTTACTTTGCACATTAGTGTAATTACTTTCATCTACTTTTTTCGTTATTATTATTATTATTATTATTATTATTATTATTATTATTATTATTATTATTATTATTATTATTATTATTATTATTATTATTATTATTATTATTATTTAAAAATTTCTTTCTCAACAGGAATTGAAGCGATGTTTTCTCAGTTAAGTATTTCTATCTAATAACTTCTCGGACAACACTTCCATTAAACAGTTGTTAAGACAATCTGAAAATGATTTCTTCTACAAAGACTGAAGTGTTTCATGTGGAAAGAACGGCCTTGTTCTGATCTTAGTAAACACGTTCCAAAAGGAGACAATTTCAATATCAAACCAGAACACAAACTCAATGTACCTTTTATTCAGTTGAGTTAACCAAGTGATGAATTAAACATATATGGACATATAACAACCGTACCAATCACAGAAGATACAATGCTAACATGTGAGTACAGTATGGAATATAGTTTAAAGTATTTGCGAATATGATTTTTGTACGACAAAGACTGTTAACGTTTTCGAAAACAATTTTACTCATATCTACATTTTGTGAAAGTGGTTCTGTATTGTCGTCTAGATTGAAACTTATGGACCAACAATTGTGCTTTTGAGAAATTTGGCAATGCTAAACTAACAGGTTGAAAATTGCAGTTCTGAATTGAAAAGTAAGAATCTGCCTATGGTATTTCTATTAAGTACTGAATCACATTACTCAAGTATCTCGGCTTTGGATAATAAATGTGTTGTCACAGCAAACAATTTTCGACATGATTATGAATCTCCAGGGACCGAGTGGCTATTCCTCAGAAGCATCTTAATGAATTCGCATTTTGTGAATGTTCTGTTTGCATCAGAGTGGAAACTGGTACCGAAGTGTGTTAAGAAGATCTGAAATATGCATTTTCTTATGTGTCAAGCACCAAAAGTTGAGCTGATGCCACATACTGAGTACAAAGTGTTTGCTTTCAACGAAATCATCAGAAACCTCACGGCTGTGTTCTCCTCTGGATTGTAGCAGAAATTAGAAACAGGATCATCACGTATTCTAACAATGTATATATGTTGAAAAAAAGAAAGGAACAAAAAGGAAAAGAAAAGAAAAGATAAATGAATAAAAAATTGGGGGAAGCTTTGATTAAGTGGGGTGGCTGGATCAATAGATGGATGGGGTATGTCTACCACCAATCTTCCTTGGATCTCTAGGAAGATTGGTGGTGACTGGATGGGCAGGCAGGGGAGTAGACTGGTGGACAGGACGGATGTTTGGGCCGCTGGGCAGACGGTCCGGTAAGGGGGAGACGGGCAGACGGATGGGTTGAGGGGGCCTTGGAAGAAGGGAGGATGGGCGTGTGGGTGTTTGGCTTGATGGCCGGATATACACAACATATACACGTACGCACATCCAAACACCTACATTCCTCATCACCACAAACACTGATGCGGCGAGGGACCACGCGCTGCGATCCAGATGGGTAAGTATTGTAGCATTTACAGACTTTACAAAACGACTGATCATTTTCGGATAATTCTTCTGCTTTTTTCAAATGGGTGTTCAGTGTGTCTTTGCTCGCATTTTTCTATATTAAACAGTTTTTACTTCTTCATAATATATATCTCTTTATGATAACAATCATTCGCTACTCAACCTACCTTTGCTCTATTACTATATCTTTCACACAGTATGATAAGAAGTACTCGCTTTTCAATTCACAATTGTTCAATATTATTTGTTTCCTTTTCCACAGTTTCCATTAGGGCATCTCTCTATCAGAATGTAAAAAAGAGTGAAGAAATGAAAAAAAAAAGTGTCACTGTTAACCATATTGCATATTCTGCTAGAATGTTGTGATGGGAGAACGTACTATCAGGTCCAAGTTTGATTGGTATCGAAATATGAGAAAATGTCGAATGGTGGACATGTCCTACAGACAAAATCACTCGAAAGAACCCAATGGATACAACGGCTGTAATGTAAAATAGTGGAGAACGAGGAAAATAACTGGAATGAAGGGGTGGTGAAAGGGTGGAGACAGTGTGGTGAACTAAATTAACAAAAAATATAAATAAATAAATTAAATAAATAAATAAATTACTTAAATAGATAAGTGATAGTAGATAAGAAATATAAATAAAAAGTTAAATAAATAAATAAATAATTTAATTAATTAATCATAATTCCACCTGCAGCATCCACATCATCACCATCATCACAATCATGACAACCCTAATCACCAAACACACTGTCTTCAGTTTCCTTCCACGCAAATCTTTTCTCTTTCTGCAGTATTTCATATTAAAGTCGTTGTATCTACCTGTGTCTCTATGATTTTCTCTGTGTCATGCCTTCAGCTTTAATGTTTTCTCTTCTCTTAATATCTACTCAAGACTTTGACCTCGCAACACATCCTTCCATGTCAACCTTTTAGCATACGATTGAATATGGCCATAGTGACACTCGACTGGACTTTTGTCTAGTATTCTTCCCTTTCTTCGGTCTTGGATACACTTTGGATGACGAGACTCTCAATCTTGAAAGCTAAATCCTTTATTCCTTCAGTGTGCTTTTGTTCATAAGCATCATGTACAGTACCATTTATGTCAACAGGTCGCACACAAACATCGTTTATACACAGAGGTGACTTGTGAGGAAAGTCACACTGCTATAAGTTAAAGTTTTATCACTTGAGGCTAAAAGAATAAAAGTTATCTGATTATTAATTGTTGTATACAACAATTAGTATATTTAACAGTTTTCTTCTTTTACTTTTAAGTGAAAAAGCGTTAATTTCAACGGTGTGACTTACCTCACGAACGCCTCTGTTGCACATCCACAAACAGTTAGTATTTCTTTTTCAGTTCTTTCGACGAAGAAGAAAGAAGCCTTTTCACGACATATTATATGTCTGTCTTGTTGGGCGCTTGTGCTTCTGTCTGACCTGACGCTGGGGTTCTTGATATCTGTCCTGAAGCCTGAATCCTAAATGTTGATCCCGACCTGATGCCCTCTGTGCCCTTATACCCGCCCCGAAGCCAGCCTTCTTCTCTGCCTGCTTTCCCCCCATTTATCTATTCTTTCAGCCACCCCACAAAGCTGGGTAATAAAAAAAAAAAATGTTTCGTTTTATTTCTTGATGCTTTTTGCTAAGGAATTTGAAACTTACAAAATTCTGAACGGAGTACATTTAGTGTGGAACCGAGGTCAGTGGTAATCTTTAGCTTCTGCAATGACTACTTGTATTTAACTAACTCCTCGTGTATTTTACTTGTTAATGTCAAAACTGTTTTTCAGGGTGATAGTTTCTTAAGCTTCGCTCCGGATCTGAATTAAATAAAGTGAAACTTTTATCGCCCCACGATTAGACAAAACGAGATGGATGCTAAATAAAAGTAAATGGTTGTCACCAGACAGAAAGGCATAATCGTCCTATATGCCTTCTCATACACAAGCATGGCTCTAACCTGTATACAAGTTAGTATCCTGTCACAGATATGTTGAAGTGGATAATTGAAATAGGGAAAAGAATTTATTGACTAATTGTTTGTGCTGAAAGTGTGTGAAGTGATTGTGAGCAGTGTCACTGTGTTTCATAACACATTTGATACAAATATTGTGAAAGGGAGGAAAATATATCCCTCCCTTTCATAATATGATCTGTAATAGCAATCCTGAAACAAAGGAATGAAAATAACATGTATCAATGTAGCCAACATAAATTTAGAAACATCCATACTGACTAACAAGAATAATGACCTGTATTAAGTACACTTTGGAAACGTAATACCTATCTAAATAACTCAAAAGTTGGATAATTGTGTAAATTCAAATGAATACATCAAGAAACAAATTAAATTGAATATAAATTCCTTTAATGCTGCAGGTAAATAACTCCAGACAAATTCTTATCGATCTGAACCCAGATATTCACATAGTCAATATAGCAGCGTTTCCCAACCGGTGTGCCGCGGCACACTGGTGTGCCATGAATGGGCCGCTGGTGTGCCGCGAGGAAATCGAAACAAAATTATTAATTCTATAGCAATCAAATTGCAAAACGTAGGGAAGAATGTATATTTGTATTTCACATTACTATGAACCTCTACTATGAGTCTACAATTTTAAGTTTCATATCATGTTACTTTTCTGTACATTTCTAATGTTGAAAAAAGTATCTATCATCATTGTTATGGCCATTATTGCTTCTTTATTGTTGCAGATTATTTCGTAACTTGAAAATTTAAAATGTCATTCAATCCCTTCGACAAATTACCAACATTTGTGTTTTAAAAGTACAAGAGATTTGTTTGTTCGTTCGTTATTTAGTGATCTTCTTTCTTAGTAAAAGTTAGATACAGTTTTTGAAAAAGAAAGCTTATTTTTAAAAAACCCGTGTCCAATATTTCGTTGCAATTGTTTTCTATTTTTAAATTAGAATGAAATATAAGCGTAATGATTTACCACGAGTAAAAACAAGTGATCGAGCTTTCTTCTCTGTGAGATCAGTAATCACAGAAAAAAACACGGTACTTTATATTTACAAATAATAATATCTATAAGTGTGCCGCGAAAATTCATGTTACACCCGTAGTGTGCCACAAGTTGAAAAAGGTTGGGAAACGCTGCAATATAGTATAATGCTTGGTTTATGTTGAATTTTGAATCGGATCCCATTAAGTGCCCAAAATGCAACTTTGTGGTGTTTTATCACATATGAGACTACAATCTGGACAATTTTGAACAAATTCAGAGGGACATTTCTATGCCAAATTCAAAATTCAAATTTTAATTTGAATTTTTGAAGTGTTAATTTACAGTTTTTTCAATATAGTACAACTTGTAGAGTAATATTTAAGCTTTCCAATGGTGTTTGTTCCACGTCTCTAGTGCACATATTAACCATTTTATGACAATTTTTAATAATCATTGTAACTACAAAAAATGCCGTTTTTCTTTTGGCATTTTTGAACACCCTGTATGGGACACTTTCAGGAGGAGAGAGATAATATTTGGGATTTTTTCATCTCCCACTGTAATAAAGCTGTGCACCAATTTTTGCAAAAATCTAAGATCGTCAGGTCAAATTTTGCCATTTCATTGGTTGATTTCACATGGAATGTCCCACTTCGGAAAATCGAAACCCAATAGAATTTTTAGAATATTTACATCAAAATTTGAAACTATATTTGAAATGTCGCTTATACTTGCCCCCCTTGGAAACCATAACATGGGCGCCCTTGTCCGTGTATGTACACATATGCATTTGTATGGATGAATCACACATTTATATAACCCATGCCTTAGCCGTTATGTGCACATGTGCATTTGCGTGGATAAAGCACACGTTCATAACCCGTGATTAAGAAGTTATGTGCACATGTGCATTTGCATGGATGAAGCATACATTTATATAACCCGTGCCTAAGCAGTTATGTGCACATGTGCATTTGCGTGGATGAACCACACGTACATAACACCCATAACTTTTAATTTGTACGGAAATGTGTATAATTTCAAGGGCAGACACGTAACTTATTTGCTTTCATATTCTAAACCATCCTCGGATGCCCCCAGAGAGAAGTACAGAGTGCACTACTGTATATACTTCTGCCTATCTTGCTGATGCTGGTGATTTATTGAGCTTAAATGATAGTTTTTAGCTTTGTTTCTGGAGAAAGTGCCTCATGTGCAATGTGCCGTCAACTACCATCGGTCCGCTGTCGCTTTTTGGCGGATAGCCGCCGAAGTGAAGGAAAAATGACGGTTCGAAGCGGAAATCCACCGAAGCGGCTGCCGTCAACAGGTGGCAGCACTGTACTGATGTACTGTGGCGATACTGTCAGACAGTTCATAGGTTTACAACATTATTTTCTGACCGATTACAGAAGAAAATGTTGCGTTATTTGTTACTGGGCAAACATGTCAAATATACTATCTAAAGCTTTGCTCCTTGCAAAATAATAATAAACTCCAAAAGCAAAATTCTCATTGACATTTATGAGTTACTTCTGATATACTTGGAAGGTGATGTCCTTGGTGTAGCTCCGCTTCACGAGCTTATTCTTCAGAATATCCACCCCTTCTTACGCCCACACATTCTTATGCAGGTAGATCACATTGCCCAACAATTATTTGGTCTACAACTTTTTGCTACTTACACCGGTCCACATGCTCACTTTTCCATCACATCTACTAAAACAGATCCAGAATGGCCATCTCTATAATTAACAGCCATCGGCAAACAACTTTTAAAACAGTATTAATCTTAATGGCAGTCACCTTCCTCTTCCTTAATATCCGATCTTTTCTCACTCACAAAGCAGATTTTGAACAACTCGTAAGAGAGAAACAAGTACAGGCTTTTGCACTGAGCGAAACCTATCTCACATCTACACATCATGTCCGTCTTCCACAGTTTCAATTACACCGTCATGGTTGCTCTAGACCCTACCAACGAGCAAATAGAGGCACTGCAATTGGAACATATCATAATATCCTTGTACGCACTCATTCTTTTCCAAAGCCAAATAACCTTCCCGAGTATTCCACAGTCACACTATATTTTCGCACCAAAATCATCACTCTATGTACTATCTATATTCGACTAGGCCACCCCATTCCATATGAATTTTTTCAATTCATTGACAATACTTTTAGGCATTACATCATCATGGCAGACATAAATACAAATCTTCATGGTCGCCCTCAGGCTGAGGAACAACAGTTTAACAACATTTCTAATATCCTTGCCGCCGATTTTCATAATCTCCCATCGCCATCTCGCCCTATCAGCAATATCTCCCCAGACATAGTTATAAGTTCTGAGTCTCTGAATATTCAAAATCTTACTAATCGGCATTGATCATGCTCCGATACTCATCGATATTGTTCTCACCCACTCAGCTCAATCACAACCACCTCCCATTCACTACTTTGATTATAATCATGCAAATTGGGCTCATTTCCAAGCGGATCTCACCAATTCGATACATCTCCAAGAGCCCACCTCAGAACACGAACTATATGACCTTTTGACCAACTCACAGCACCCCTTGACACAGCCACCCACAATAACATATCCCTACGTATACGTCATCCACACAAACCTCCGATCCTCCCGCAATATCACTCCAGCCTTGCTGCTTCTCGACGCTCTTTCCGCAACTTTCAACGTACTCATAATCCTATATCCTTAGCACAGCATCGTCGTTGGACTCGCATGCTTCATAATTATCTCACTGCCTATAAAAGATAACGTTGGATCTCCACCGTACATCACATCCTACCAAATTCTGGCAAAAAATATATCAGTTAGCTGGTCAACATCGACATACATCATACCCTACCATTTCACATAATCAGCCTCTCCAAACCGATACTGATAAAGCAAATGCTTTTGCCTTCTTCTCCCAAGAAATATTTACCCCTAACGTACAACTACCACTCCCAACTGTCACCCTCCGACCTGCTCTCACACATGGCCATATATGCTGGATCTCTGCCCCTGACGCACTATATACTAGACTTGCAATTTCCGAACGTCACGCTCTCCGCCTTGCTTATCGCATAAAACTACCAGCGCCAACTGTCGATCTCTATCGCCGTATCAACTTTCCTACCATCTTACAACACTTAGAATCACTCCGTACAAAATGCATCACAAAAGTCATTACCCATGGTAATCCGCTCTTCTTCGACACCTTTTACCAGGACATCATTCATGATACCCCTCCTCATCATCAAGCCACACCTCTTCAACATCTTCTTACTTTCTACCATAACACTTTAGACGATAATGACCCCCACAATGCCGATTTTGCCATATACCGTCCACCTCATCTTAGTCCATGCATTTATCCATCTCTGCACTAGTATTTAATCAATGTTGGTAGCAGCGGGCATCATCTGTCATCATCAGCCCTGTGATGCCCCAGGGCAGAAGATAACCATTCATTCGTCTACACTAACCATATCCCTGTGTTTATTGTGGCGTCCATCTGCACTTCACCTCATTCCTCATTTCACAACCATAGCCCGGCCTACTTGATGCAATACTGAATAATAAGTGGAACCTATGTAAATTGATGCCTCCCTTATGCTAACTGATACCTCCAAAGCCATATTGGAAAATAAATGATGACCACAAAGGCATAAAATAAAATAATGCTCTTCAAACTCCCAATGCCCAACTATCAATACAGGAAAAAAAAACATGTACCTATAATTCCTCCTACCGAAGAAAGGGCGTAACCCTTTGATCGGGTTAACTAAAAAAATCTTTGATGTTACAGATGGTGTTACAGCGTAAGGCACCAAATATATAAACTGCTTTTTTATTTCGTTGGATCTCGAATATGCTTTTACATTAGTTCTGCGCTACGAGGAAATCATCTGTGTTCTGCATGTGAATCATCTGAGTACTGCGTGTAAATAACCTCTGTCCTACATGCAAATCACCTGTGTGCTACGTGTAAATCACCTGTGCGGTAGGTGTAAATAATTTGTCCAGGACGTGTGCATTGCACATGTACTGCGCACGTGAAGATGTTGAATAGGACCTGTGACGCATATGTGCATCACATGTATAGGCGTGCATTTATACAGGTGATGCACATGTTGCATCCGTGCAATTTTACATGTACTATACGAATACTGAACGTGCATTGTGCTGTCTGGGGTGTTCCCAACAGAATTTTCAGATTCACAATTCATTAAGGTGGATCCAAAGTAGACAAAAGTTAAATTCTAACAGCAGTGAACATGGAATGCCTCAGATGGAAGTCGGAAACCTTAGGGAGTCAGCCCCACGATCCTTCGTGTTCGGAATAACACGAACTGCGATGGTTTGTCTCACACTTATATGAAAAGAGTAAAATATACCGTGACGAAATACATTGTTCAAGTATACTGTTGACTTTCATTTATTATATTTAATTTTGTCTCAAATACGCACTAAGCCAGTGACGCTAGATTTAGTCTAGCTAGGGTCCCTCCAAACAAAACACACAAGAAACAGAATAAATCATTCGCTACATCAAAACTACAAATCAAACTAGTTTCCAAATACATGTTCTTGTTAAACTGACACAATCTTTCCTTATTACGGGTCAGTTGCTTCACACACAATTTTAAGTCAGGCATTGTTTTTCTAAAATTTTAAGTTAGTTTGTCCCCATATGATAGCAATGAAAACGAAGATTTCAATAAACTACTTACCGTATCGCATTCATTATGATATATTGTCCTGCCTTCGCGAATACTAGTTTTTTAATTTCGTTTTTAAGGAAGTAGAGAGCAGCACTACATTGAAAGGCACACCAAAACTTAACAAAAATATAGAATTCACATCTTATTCTATGCAACATCACAAATGCCCACAACACAATACGTTGTGTTTGTTTCTATAACCCGGAGAAAAATTATACTTGCATTCAGTGTCTCTTCCAGACATGTTTCTTGGGGAGCACTGCCACCCGGAGCTCTGAGAGTGGGCCCCGGAGGAGACCAAAATAATACGTTTATAATATAATAATAAATAGAATAGTACCAGCAGTGCCCCCAGAATAGTAAGAGTGCCCCCCCGGAACATTTTTTTCTTAAAGAACAGCTGCTTTGATTGATAACAAAAATAAAAAAAGAAAACAAATTAATTCCACTGTGGCATAAAATGCTAGTCATTTTTACGTATTTTCGTCGTGATCCTCGAATAACATGCATGCGCAGAAAGGAGTTTTGAGGCCATCGAGAAAGCCAAGAGAAATCTGGTACTCGAGTGACTCTGAGGAATTTCAATCCCCATGTGACTCAAACGAACTTCTTGTAAGCAATGCTGATGCTACAAGTGCGTCAAATTGAATGATTTGTTTTTCGGTAAGATACAAAGAATATTTTTGTATTATTTGCGGTAGTGTCATGGTAAACACGACACCAAAAGTGCATTACCACCTGCAATTCTCGTTTTCCTGCAATAGCAAGCAACCCAAGGAGCTTGGCTGTTGGGTTCGTTGCGAATTTGAAAGGCGTTGGACCAAATCTCAATTTTGTAACAAATATATCAGTATGGCAAACTGCAAATAAGACAATAAAACGAAATGTTAAGAATGACAACTTTATTATCATGACGGAGTTGGATAACATCAAAAATTACAAAATGATCTTACTTAAGCAGTTCAAAAAAGATGAATAGCAAGAGACAGATATCAGAAAAAAGCATTTCTCTCCTCCCCAAAAAAGTATTTCATAAAAAAGAAAAAGTTACATAAAGTAAATATTTAATATTTTACCCAAAATGTTGAAAGTTGACACCCGAAAGGCAAATACAAATGAACCGAAATGAATAAAATCGTGCACAGATATTGCAGACGTAAAATGAGGGAATACAGAAACGGTTGGGTGGTGCACGGACCCCTCCAACCCTTTGATCACGAGATATCAAAAGTGCTAGTAACAATAATGTCGGATGTGTGTAAAGGACATGAAGAACTGTAACGATACTTCTTCTATGGACAACACGCAAAAAATAAACGAATACGGGCTTTTTATTTTCTGCGGAAAGACGGTTTTATGGGGCAAAAGAACACACCCAAAAATTTTAAATTTGACGCGAGAAAAGTAAGAACAAGTGAACCGAAGTGAATGAAATATTGCACAGATGTTGTAGGCTTAAAGTGAGGAAATACGGATTTCGTATTTTCCTGGAAAAAAGGGTTGGTTGGGGCACGGAACCCTCCAAACATTTGATCACGAAATATCAAAAGCGCTTGTAACAGTGTGTCAGATGTGTGTAAAAAACATGAAAAATTGCAACGAAGCTTATTCTATGTATAATATATTAAAAATATGCAAATACTTTTTTATTTTCTCCGTAAAAATGGTTTTAGGGGGCAAAAGCCCCCACCCAAAATTTTGAAAGTTGACGCCCGAAAAGCAAAAAGAAGTGAAACGAAATGAATGAAATTGTGCACAGATATTGTACACGTAAAATGAAGGAATACGGGTTTCGTATTTTCCTGAAAAAAAAAATGGTTGGGTGGGGCACGAACCACTCGAAACTTTTGATCACGAAATATCAAAAGTGCTAGTAACAGTATGCGAGATGTGTGTAAAGGACATAAAGAATTGCAACATAAGTTTGTGTATGGACAACACGCAAAAAATAAACGAATACGAGTTTTTTGTTTGCGGAAAAACGGTTTTATTGGGCAAAAGACCCCATTCCAAAATTTTGAAATTTGACACCCAAAAGGTAAGAAAAGGTGAACCGAAGTGATTGAAATTGTGCAAATATTGTAGACATAAAATGAGGGAATACATGTTTCGTGTTTACCTAAAAAACGGTTAGGTTGGGTACAGTGTCAAATGTCTGTACAGGACATAAAGAATTGCAACGAAACATTGTGTATGGACAATACGCAAAAAGTAAACGAATACTTGTTTCTTATTTTCTGCGGAAAAACTGTGGAAGAAGCTGATTCGACACGTGCCAACGACAGAATGAAAGTCTTGATTTAGTACTGAAGCTACCCTCAGGCAAAAAATGCAAGATGCCCGCAGGCGTGGCTTGTGTGCCTTGGAACATTGTGTTAAAACAACAGACACGAGGTCAGTTGTCAGTTGCTTAGTTGTTTGTAAAACAACTGATAAGACTTTTTGTATTATACAAATCGTTGCTGTTTGAAGCCTCTTTATTCCTTATAAAACAATATATCCAGATTCACGGAAGCCCACAGGAATTGTAATAGGAAGTTGAAGAAATATCTTTATCATTCAGATTCTTCATTATTATTATTATTATTATTATTATTATTATTATTATTATTATTATTATTATTATTATTATTAGTAATAGTAGTAGTAAGTAGTAGTAATAATAATAATAGTAGTAGTAATGGTATTCTTATTATCACATAGTATTTTTCGTTAGTCCTCACAGCAATTAATACTTAGCAGTAGGGATAAAACTGCTTGGGAACGCGGAGTACGCCGTCCCCCACTTCTATAAATGTGTACTGAGCCCCCTTAGTTCCTAAGAAATTACAATGGGCAAAGATAGGCATGAGGGACGGTGTGACATCATGCCGCTACCTACCGTCCCCCTGCTTTTTCAGATTCACTTTATCCCTGCTTAGCAGGGAATCGATACAAGAGTTAGTTGGACAGCTACTCTTTATTGATAAAAATCGTAATTTGGCAGTTATAAAAAGCAATATTTCTGTGTCTAGAGGTAGAAGAGAGGGGACCATGGAAGTTACTATTGCAACGTATAAAAGTGAAATCTGTGTTCAACACTGCCTACGTATAATTCAAGGAATTTTTTTAAAAAAAGCAAAGTGCTTACAGCTTCTCAAAAGTAAAATTAATATAATTACTAAAAATACATTCATTGAAAACGTCAGGGGTAGCAAGTGCACCCTCTTAAATCCGCTTGAGAACCTTCGAGTCCAAATTCAAGTAAAGTTAACGCATGAAAGACCCAGGTTCGATTGCCGGTGGGAGTTCATGGGCTTCGGATTTGACGTTAAGTAGAAGGTCCACGTCTCACATAGCTTTGCTGCTGAAAGGGACGTTAAGCTCAAAATCAACTCAAGAAAAGTTAAAACAATGAGAAAGGTTTCAACTCTTTTGGCGTATGCAATTCTATGTTAAATAAAACTACATACACTACTTGATAATGGAAGCATCATTAGAAATATAGTATCCAATAAAGCAAACTTTTCAGGGAGGGTTTGTCTGAAGATACATACAAATATTGAAAATAGTTTAGAAAGGTGCGTAATGCAGAAATACTATTTTATCGTGTATGAACTTGAGCCTTCTAGAACAGCAAGCTCTGACCAGATATTAACACCGCAGAACCAGGATATGATGGACTAAACCATAGTTTCCAACTTTACCCAGTGTAAATAAACTAGGATTAAAACCCATTCTATCCTGTGTATACCTGAGCGTCATGGGGGGCTGTAGCACCTCTAAAATTCCAATTGGATCCGCGCCTGTAGAAACCAATTCAAATTTCATAACTTCACATACGGCACAATCAAGAACTGAATCTATTGAAATCTTCCTATGTAATAATTATCGAGTGTCTACACTTTTCTATTAAAGCTAATAGTAAATTCTATCATAATATAAATTGTCAGTTATGTAGTGTGTGCTAATGTAACTAGGGATGCGCACGGGACAAGATTTGTGACTGTCTCGTCTCGAAAATATGCTGTAAAACTGATGGCTCGACTCGAAAAATGTATATTTCTCAATTGGAAAAGCTTTGATTCGACTCGAATTTTAGCAGGAAAATTCCGTCTTGATTCGTCTCGTGCGCATCCCTAAATGTAACTCATGATAAAAATGTTTTGTTTGAAAGCAAAATGAAACGGTTGAGGTGGACTCTGCCGAGTAGAAGACATGCAATTTATTAAATCGCTTCGCAACCCACTTGACCACACACTTAGGTTACACTCTTCACCTTTTTTCCATGCTATTTAAAGTGACGGCTAATCTTAAATTCGCATTGCCGATTCGGGTTTTCTAACAAGAATTATTATGTTGCAACTTAATTTGGATGTTAAATCCTGACTTAATTAGCATTTAAGAACTTTGCAGTGTGCATTAAAATCATGGCAGAAATATAATGAAATCCTAGTTTCAAATTACATGTCTACCTTGTATCCAAATAATTGTGCTGTCATTTCTTTCAATGTTGGTAAGAGCCGAAAATTCCAATTGATCCCAATTTTTCGCTTTAATTCCCTCTATTTGTTCACAAATTTTTAAAGAAATCTTATTACTAACAAGTAACACTTCCGAAGTTTAACACTCCGATATTGATAAAATTTGGAAGGTACATACTACATATGAAATAAACGAATACGTGTTTCTTACTTTCTGCGGAAAAACGGTTTTAAGGGGGCAAAAGCCCCCACCTACAATTTTGAAAGTTGACGCCCGAAAGGCAAAGACCAAATAAAACGAATTAAACGAAATTTTACACACATATTGCAGACATACAATGAGAGAACACGTGTTTCGTATTTTCCTGAAAAAAAAACTGTTAGGTAGAGAACGGACCCCTCCAAAACTTTCATCACGAAATATTGAAAGTACTTGTAACAATATGTCAGATGTGTGTAAAGGACACAAAGAATTGCAACGAAACTGTGTATGAGCAACATACCGAAAATAAAGGAACACGGTTTTTTATTTTGTGCTGAAAACGGTCTTAGGGGCAAAATCCTCCACCCAAAATTTTTAAAGTTAAGGTCCGAAAGGTCAGAGGAAGTGAACCGAAGTGAATGAAATTGTGCACAGATATTGTAGACTTTAAACGAGGGAATACGGGTTTCTTATTTTCCTGAAAAAAAAAACAACGTTAAGATAGGACATAGACACCTCCAGAACTTTGATCGTGAAATATCAAAACTGCTAACAACAGCATGTCAGAAGTGCTTGAAGGATATAAAGAATTGGACCGACACATTGTGTAGGGAAAATACGCAAAAATAAACGAATACGGTTTTTCTTTTATTTTCTGTGGAAAAATGGTTTTAGGGGGAAAAATCCTTCACCCCAAATTTTGAAATTTGAGGCCCAAAATGCAAGAAGTGCACCGAAATGAATAAAATTGTGTGCAGATATTGCAGACGTAAAAGGAGATAATTGGGTTTCGTATTTTCCTGGAAAAACCGGTTGAGTGAGGCACGGGACTTTTAAACCGTTGATTACGGAATATCAAAAGTGCAAATAAGCATACGTCAGAAGTTCCTAAAGCATATGGAGAATTGCAACAAAACTTCGTAAAGGGACTATTTGCAAAAAAATATATGCAAGGTTTTTTAATTTTTGCGGGAAAACAGTGTTGGGGCCGAGGCCCCTTCCGAAAAAATTAAATATTACCGTAAAAGCTCAGGAAGGTGTGGACCGAACCAAATCAAATTGTGTGTAGATATTATATAGACCCTATGTAAAATAAGTCCTTTCATGTTTCTCAAGTGTCCCTATCCGTTTTCCTTCAAATTTGGCAGATCAACAATAATCTGGAAATAAATCGACAAGTGCTTTTGTTTATGCGAAAAAACATTGCAACGGTTAAAGGTGTCTCCTGAAGTACTATAGAATACGCTATACTGTTTGCGCTTGCTGTTACTTGATCTGTCAAATTTGAAGAAATCGGATGGAGACACGACACTTGTGAAACACGGAAGGCCATATTTTACATATCCAACATCTATATACAATTTCATTCGCTTCGGTCCACTTCCCCCGCCACTCAACGCATCGGTTCACTTAACAGTTCTTTTTCTTTCAGGAAAATACAAAACACGTATTCCCTCATTATATCTCTACAATATTAGTGCACATTTCATTCACTTCAGTCCAATTCTTCTTGCCTTTCGGGGTAAAATTCCAAAATTTTGGATGGGGGCTTTTGCAACCAAAAACCGTTTTTCCCCAAAATTAAAAAACGTATTCGTTTATATTTGCGTATTGTCCATACAAACAGTTTGATCAAATTCTTCATGTCCCTTACACATATCGGATACACTCTTACTAGCACTTTTAATATTTCGTTATGCAAGGTTTGGAGGGGTCCGTGCCCCACCTAACCGTTTTTTCCAGGAAAATACGAAAACCGTATTCCTCCATTTTGTGTCTACAATATCTGTCGAAATTTAATTCACTTCGGTTCATTTCTTCTTACCTTTCGCTAGTCAGCTTTCAATATTTATGTTTTGGGTTCTTTTGCCCCTAAAACTCTCTTTCCGCAAAAAAGAAAAAAAACGTATTCCATTATTTTTTGTCCATACAAAAAGTTTTGATGCAATTCTTCATAACCTTTACACACATCTGACATACTGTTACTAGCACTTTTCATTTTTTGTGATCAAAGGTTTGAAGGGGTCGGTGCCCTACACAACCGTTTTCTCCAGGAAAATACGAATCCCGTATTCCCTCATTGTAAGTCTACAATATCTGTGCAGAAATACATTTATTTAGGTTCACTTCTTTTTGCATTTCGGGCGTCAACTATCAAAATTTTGGACTGGGCTTGTGACCGAAGAACCGTTTTTCCCTTGAAAATAAAAAAAACGTATTCGTTTTCTTTTTGGCTATTGTTCATACACAAAGCTTCGTCGCAATTCTTCATGTCCTTTATACACATCTGACATACTATTAGTAGCAGTTTTGGTATTTCGTGATCAAAGGTTTGAAGGTGTCCGTGCCCTACCCAACCGTTTTCTCCAGGAAAATACGAAGCCCGTATTCTCTCATTATATGTCTACAATATCTGCGTACAATTTCATTTACTTAGGTTCACTTCTTTTTCCTTTTGGGCGTCAACTTTCAAAATTTCGGGTGGGGGCTTTTGCCCTTGAAACCTTTTTTCCGCAGAACAAGAAAACGCAACTTTTTATTTTTGCGTATTGTTAATACACAAAGTTACGTTGCAATTCATGTCGTTTGCACACATCTGACATACTGTTACAAGCACTTTCAATATTTCGTGATCAAAGTTAGGGGGTCAGTGCCGCACCCATCCATTTTCTCCAGGAAAATACCAAACCCGTATTCCTTTCTTCCCTTTCGGGAGTCAACTTTCAAAATTTTGGGTGTGGCTTTTTTCCCCTAAAATCGTTTTTCCACAGAACATAAAAAACCCATATTCGTTTACTTTTTGCGTATTGTCCATACATAAAGTTATGTTGCAATTCGTCATGTCCTTTACACACATCTGACATACTGTTACTAGCACTTTTGATTTTTCGTGATCAAAAGTTTGGAGGGGTCCGTGCCCCACCCAAACCTTTCTTCCAGGAAAAGAGGTAACAGTATTCCGTCATTTTATGTCTACAACATCTGTGCAAATTTCATTCGCTTCTTTTCACTTCTTTCTGCCTTTCGGGCGTCAACTTTCAAAATTTAGGATGGGAGCTTTTCCCCCTAAAACCGTTATCCCGCAGAATATAAAAAACCCGTATTCGTATACTTTTTGCGCATTGTCCATACACAAAGTTATGTTGCATTTCTTCATGTCCTGTACACACATCTGACATACTGTTACTAGCACTTTTGATATTTCGTGATCAAAGGTCAGGGGATTCCCTGCCGCCTCCAACCATTTTTTGCAGTAAAATACCAAACCCGTATTCCCTCATTTTATGTTTACAATATCCGTGCACAATTTCATTAACTTCGGTTCACTTCTTTTTGCTTTTCCGGCGTCAACTTTCATAATTTTGGGTGAGAGCTTTTGCTCTAAAACTTTCTTCAGAAAGGAACCCTTATTCATTTATTTTTTGAGTATTGCCCGTACATAAAGTTTCGTTGCAATTCTTCATGTCCTTTACACAAATCTTACATACTGTTATTAGGACTTTTGATATTTCGTGATCAAATGTTTGGAGGGGTCCGTTCCCCACCGAACAGTTTTCTCCAGGAAATACGAAACCGGTATTCCCACGTTTTATTTTCACAATATTTGTGGAAAGTTTAATTCATTTCGGTCCAATTCTTCTAGCCTTTCCGGCGTCAAATTTCAAACTTTTGGGGTGGGTTCCTTTGCCCCCTAAAAGCGTTTTCTCGCAAAACATTAAAAAACGTATTCTTTTTTGCGTATGGTCCATACACAAAGTTTCGTTGCAATTCTTCATGTCCTTTACACACATCTGACATATTGTTACTAGTACTTTTGATTTTTCGTGGTCAAAGGTTTGGAGGGGTCCGTTTATATCAGGCCCCACGCGACGTCTGCAATTTACGTCTGCAATATCTGTGCAACTTTTCATTCACTTCGGCTTACTAGTTCTGCCTTTCGGGCGTCAATTTCCAAAATTTTGGGTGGCGCCTTTTTCCCCCTTAAAAGCGTTTTTTGGCAGAACATAAAAACCCGTATTCGTTTTTTTGCGTATTGTCCATACACAAAATTCTGTTGCAATTTTTCATGTCGTTTACACACATCTCGCATATTGTTACTAGCATTTTTGGGGTCCATGGTGCACCCAACCTTTTTTGCCAGGAAAATACGAAACCCGTATTCACTCATTTTATATCTACAATATCTGTTCACAATTTCATGTACTTCATTTCACTTTTTTGCCTTTCTGTCATCTACTCTCAAAATTTTAGGTTGGAACTTTTGTCCACTAAAGCCGTTTTTCCGCAAGAAATAAAACCAATATTCATTTATTTTTTGCGTATTGTCCATACATAAATTTTCGCTGCAATTTTTCATGTCCTTTACACATACCTCAGATACTCTTACTAGCACTTTTGATATTTCGTGATCAAAGGTTTGGAGGGGCCCGTGCCCCACTCAACCATTTTTTCCAGGAAGTATTTCCAAGTATGCAATAACAAGCCGCGAAGTCCCGTCCTCATTGTGTACCAGAAAAGTACCTAATTCCGTATTCCCCCATTTTATGTCTACAATATGTGTGCAAAATTTCTTTCACTTCGGTTCACTTCTCCTTGCTTTTCCGGATTCAAATTTCAAACTTTTGGGGTGAGTTCTTTTGCCCCCTAAAACCGTCTTTGCGAAGAATAAAGAAACCCGTGTTCTTTTATTTCTTGCGTATTGCCTATTAAAACAGTTTCGTTGCAAATCTTCATGTCCTTTACACACATCAGACATACTGTTACTAGCACTTTTTATTTTTCGTGATCAAAGGTTTAGAGGGGCCCGTACCCACTCAACCATTTTTTCCAGGAAGTATTTCCAAGTATGCAATAACAAGCCGCGAAGTCCCGTCCTCATTGTGTACCAGAAAGCATGGTGACGAATAAGGAGAGAAATCGACCTCACGAACCACTCCCTTATCAATAAGCTGGTCTATACAATTATGAAGTGCTTTAAGTTTAGGGCTTGTAATTTCATAAGGGGGAAGACGTACTGGAGTTTCATCCTGCCTTTCTATCTCATAAGTGAACCCCTTTATTGTCCCTAGTTGTTCAGTGATAACGTCACTATATTTTTCATAAAGATTTTCAACGTAACATTTTAAATCTAGGTATTGCTCTACAAGCTTAACTGAAAGAGAAATGTTATCAAAATTACAATTGTCAGAATCACACTCATCATATATTTCATTATTACTACTTAATTCATAATAAACATGACGTTTACTACCTTGTTTATTTGTTGTGGCCTGGTCGTCCTGTCCACCTGAGTCAGCTGTCATGAAGGAACAGCGCTGTTTGCCTTTCTGCTGGGCACCTTATTTGTTTGATTTTGGTTTCCAGTGTCCTTCCCGAACGATCCTTTGTCCTTTGCGCCTCTCACTAGAGTGACTCCGGACTGCATCGGAGACGCTGGAATGAGATATACGACGAGTAGTTTCCATTGGTGACAGATAATCCCTCCAAAAAGAGGAGCAGTAAGATTCTTCTGTTCTATTATAAATTGACGTTGAGTGATTTTGATATCAGATTTCCATTTCAAAAGAAAGTTATTTTTTAACAGCAAATCAAAATGTGAAGAGTTAATTATGTAGAATGTTTCACTAAATTCACAACCTTGAATTGAAAATTTAATTTCTGCGTTCTCATGAAGTTCAACCAAATGACCATCTACAGTGGTAGTCACTAATTCTGCTGAAGTAGGTTTTATAGGAAGACGACACATAATTTAACGTATTTTCTGCTAATTAAATTGACGCTAGAAGCTGTCCAAGTTTGTGATGCCCGCAATTAGCACTATAATGTATAATATTTGTTTATTACGTTCCATATTGATTAATGTTTTTGAAGGTGGCACTGATGTACGTATAGTTTTTCCACTAACACAAAACCGTTGAGTATGTCCAGCTCCATCACATTTGTAACATCTTATATGATTAAGTTTCACAGTTGCAATCCCGACACTTGTTTTTGAGATGTAGAGTGTATTTGGTGTTCTTTAAAAATGTTCGGTGCACTGCTAATATTACCACAACGCGGACATGGGTACCTAATTGTTTGTGAAAAATGTTCACTATTAAGAGGCTCTCTCTGAGCTTGTACATTTTGCTCAGAACTGTATTGTTCTCTGAATGCGTGTGTATTTAATTCTGCACAATATAACCCACTCGCTTCTCGTGCAGTTTGTTCAGCACGAAATGGCTCCCGTGAACCACGTGCATTTTGTTCAACACGATGTGGTTTTCTGAAAACCTGTGGATTCGGGTAACCCACACCAACTTCATTTTCAGTTTCAACAGTTTGATTAAATTCATTTTTATTACTTTCACTACTCTCAGTTACCTCTTCATTATCAGATTCAAAGGAAATTAAATTATGCTCACTCATGTTTTACTGTTATAAAAGTATCTGAGGTGCTCACAACTTTCAATGATTTTTTTCCTCTGCTCACACGATATATCATCAAGAAGACAGCTGTAATTTTGCGCTTGCCCTCCTTGATGGATTTTGGATTTAGCAACTTTATAAATTATGTAACGCGCAGGGCTTCTAGTAAACTTTGCAAATTTGACGGAAGCCAGCACAGGTCATATAAGTATATATCGTGCGAAGTATAATACGAAATTGGAAAATCAAGAAGTTTATTAACAAGTAAAACAATGATTTTTTTCTTACACGTTGAATAACAAATAGTCTGTTCGTGCCTATCAACAACAATTAATATATAATAATGAAGTTCCGAAATTGTACTTTAGATAACGTATCCTTCGAATGATTCTCAACCATAAATTTCCTTTATACGTAATACCAGAAATAACACTTGAAATAAAATAACAAGGTGAGCACAAATGATTCATATGCAAATGGCCTTGTGACAAGTTACAATATTTTGGAAAGTTAATAAGACCAAATATATATTTTAAATGAGGCCTTTTTATGCCGGAATGGTACCATGGAACTTCCTTTCCCATTTACATATTATTGTAAAAAGAATTTAGTTATAACATTATAGATTATGACCTATATGAGACGTAAGTAGTTATACTAACCCTACGCCTTACCTGCAAAATCCAGAGTGGTAATCGGTACGGCACGGTTTAGCTCCTGCTCTAGTACCGTAATTGCCCACCAGATGGCAGAACACTTCAGACACAGGCCAGCATATATTAGATTATCTCTCCCTCTGTGCAGTTTTAATCACTGCGCTCTTACAAAATATTTTCTTATACAAAAGAAATACAAAAACATTTATTGGGACTATTACGTTACAGTACCAAACCTGTATTCCCTCATTTTATGTCTACAATATCTGTGCAGAATTTCACTCAATTCGGTTCACTACTTTTTGCCTTTCGGGCGTCAATTTTCAATTATTTGTTGGGAGCCTTTGTCCCATAATGCCGTTTTTCCGTAGAATAGAAAAACCGATATTCCTTTATTTTTTGCGTATTATCTATACAAGAAGTTTCGTTTCAATACTTCATGTCCTTTACACACATCTGACATACTGTTCCTAGCACTTTTCATTTTTCGTGATCAAAAGTTTGGAGGGGTCTGTGCCGACCCAATCGTTTTTTCAGGAAAATACGAAACTCGTATTCCCTTGTTTTACGTCGGCAATATCTGTGCACAATTTCATTGACTTTGGTTCAGTTGTTCTTGCCTTTCGTGTGTTACCTTTCACAATTTAGAGTAGGGATTTTTTAATAAAACTTTACGTTATGTATCTTTTTTTAAAGATATTCGAAACTCTTATCCTCCTTTTACGAGTTCCCTCATTTTATGTCTACAATATCTGTTCACAATTTCATTCACTTCATTTCACTTCATTTTGCCTTTCGGGCGTGAACTTTCAAAATTTTGGGTTTGAGCTTTTGCCCCCTAAAACCGTTATTCCGCAGGAAGTAAAAAAACGTTTTCCTTTATTTTTTACGTATTGTCCTTACAAAAATTTATTTGCAATTCTTCATGTCCTTTACACATTTCTGACATACTGTTATCAGCACATTTGATTTTTTATGATCAAAGTTGGGATTCCGTGACCCACCCAACCGTTTCTTCGAAGAAAATACGAAACTCGTATCCTCCTTTTACGTCTGCAATTTCTGTGCATAATTTCATTCACTTCGGCTCACTTTTTGCCTTTCGAGCGTCAAATTTCAAAATATTTGGATGGGGCTTTTGCCCCTAAATCCGTTTTTCCACAGAAAATTTAAAAAGCCCGTATTCCTTACTTTTTGCCTATTTCCATACAAAAAGTTTCGTTGGAATTCTTTATGTCTTGTACACACATCTGACATACTGGTACCAGCACTTTTGATATTTCGTGATCAATAGTTTGGAGGGGTCCGTGCCCCACCCAACCGTTTTTCCAGGAAAATACGAAACTCGTATTCCCTTGTTTTACGTCGGCAATATCTGTGCACAATTTCATTGACTTTGGTTCAGTTGTTCTTGCCTTTCGTGTGTTACCTTTCACAATTTAGAGTGGGGATTTTATAACAAAACTTTACGTTATGTATCTTTTTTTTAAAGATATTCTTCTTCTTGGGTGGCGAGGAGAGATATGCTTTCCTCTTATATCTGTTTCTTGCTATTCCTGTTGTTTGAACTGCTTAGGTAAGATCATTTTGTAACTTTTGATGTCATCCAACTCCGTCACGATAATAAAATTGCCATTTTTAACTCTTTGTTTTATTCTGTTATTTGCAGTTTGCTACAATGATATATTTGTTACAAAATTGAGGTTTGGTGCAACGCCTTTCCAATTCGCAACCAACCCAATCGCCGAGCTTTTTGGGTTGCCTGCTATTGCAGGAAAAAGAGAATTGCAGGTGGTAATGCACTTTTGGAGTCGTGTATACATGATTGCGAATTGTATCTGTACACAAGTCAAATATTCACGTAGCGCAACACTGCAAGCTTTACTGTTTTTCACAGCATGTTCAATACACGGTAATATTTTCAAGAAATAAAGCCAATGACTTGAATTCTTGTACACAGTATTTCGAGGAGCATGAAGTGTTCCTTCTTCTCTAACATCATTAATTTTTCACCCATTATTTTTCGAACCACCAGTTCGTTTTCTCGTCCAAGAGATTTTATAAATGTAATTTCCACTTGAGAATTTAAATAGTCCGAAACAAACGGAGCCAAATGTACAAGTTTCTCCCACTCTGCCAAATTTAACTTCAAACACAAGTCCTTTAACAACACGAATCACTTGCTCAATTGTATCACTATCCAGTCCAATACAAATTAATTTGGTTTTCATTGAATTAAGACCATATTCAACATTTAACAGGTACTCCTTCTTAATAGCCATAGTTGATGCACAAGCACTCAAAGACATGTTACTCCAGTAGCTGATCAATACAGAATAACGGTACAATGCATACAGGTGTCTGTGTATGCATGAAGGGAAGGACGAAGAGGAAACTTCATGTTTCATCTTGTTTGTAAATGCCCCCATACACTTACGATTACGATACCAATTCAGTAAATTTAAGATCGTGCATGTTACGTCCAGATAAATTAATTTTCATTCCTTTATATGTTAAACATACATTTCCACTTTGTAAATATGTTAATAATGCACCATTATCTGCTTCCAATTTTTAGTACAGTATGCTGCTAAAATTACTTTTGCGCCTCCTTCAAATGTCACACATGCCTTCCTGCCATATATCGTTGTAATTATCTCCCAGTTTACAATACGAAATGGCACGCCAATCTCCAAATCTCGCACTTTTGTAAAGGGAACCAATGATGGCATATTAAGCTTATCTAATAAATTCATTGACCGTGCCTGGGGGCCGCGGTGGCTCAGTGGTAGAGCGTTCACCTCTGGTGCATGGGGTCCTGGGTTCAAACCCTGCTCCCGCCAAGTGAACTTTGTGGTGGACAAACACCGTGTGCGTGGGTTTTCTCGGGGTTCTCCCGTTTTCTCCCACTTTCCTCATTCCACCATTTCATTCATTACTCATCATCACTGTCTCCTTTAGCCTAGCCGGCATAATCGTAGGACGTAAAACTCAAACATTTCATTTCATTTTCATTGACCGTGCCATCTTTAATTTGACGTTTCTTCCTTCACAACAGCTGCTAATGGAATGATCTACACAAACACATATGTGTACGCTCTACGTTCCCTTTCCGACGTCACCATCCTTCCATTCGCTAGTTTTCATCGCGTTATTCACTGAAGACCTTTCGCGCTATTCACTGAAGACCTGGGAAATGTCCATTCCGCATAGCAACGACCAATAAGTCATGTTTCATCTTGTTTATCAGGCGTCTCAGGGGAAATAGGACCAAGGCTAAATTTCGATGCTGCTGCTGCTGCCACAACTTTCACGTGGAACACAAGGCCAATTCGATGTGTATGGGGGCAATTACATATACGATTTCTCTTCCTCCGTTTCGTGAAATACGATATTCACCTTAGCAACTAAGACCAATTCGATCAAAGGACACATTTCATAGTCTGCTCCCATGGACAGTCAAACTCTTTGCAGGAGGGGCAGGGGCGGGGGTGCGAAATAACTACCGAATATACGACGAAAAGAAGAAGAAGAAGAGGAAAACAACACGTTTCATCTTGTTTCTACAGCTGGTAGCCGTCCATGAGCATGAACATACGTATACTACCTTATTACTGCATAACAACATACTAGTTTCGAACGGTTTAGGCCAGGCCTAAGGGTCTAAGGTCAAAAACTGCTATCCAGCGGGCCTTCTACTCAATAACATCCTTGAGAACATAGAGAAATGTAATAGTCCAGCAGACTAAGTAAAATACTGAACTACAGCACCACGGGAACCAGAGGCAACTATCTGATACTGCCTTACTGAGTTTTACTGATTAGCTATTCAAAGTTGTTTACTGATTGGTTTAAAATAATCATTGCGCTAATGTAAATTTTGTTATTCTTTAAAGAAAGAAAGTCTTAACAAAATTTTTATTCTCAAATCGGGACAATCTGGATTATTTGGGACGTGTAGTCACTCTATCTAATTATTGATTTCAAATCGGATCCCATTCCGTTCAGATTCAGATAACTGAGATTCCATCTATTCGTTATCAAAACATTTAATGAAATATTGGTCCAGTAATATCCGTATTCCTATTTCGCCTAAAATATCGGATGTGGCATTTATCTGAAAAGGCAGTTGATAAAGTGTTAGGCGATGAAACGATACTTTGTAGTTCCAAGGTATAAGAAAATGACATCCTTTTCATTTCAATAGTATACGTATATGAAAGATTCAATGGAGGTGTTTCAACCCCAATCGACTCTCCCTCGATACGCCACTACTGTCAACGATTAGTGAAAATAAGTTTAAAATTTCAATACATTTATTACAACTAGTTAATAAAAAATTACAAAGCTTTACTCTAATTCTTTCAGGATCACAGGGATTGATTTAACGCCAAATTTGAAATTTCTCAGGAGAAAATGTTGAACTTCAGAATCTCAAGTAAAGCTCACGAAGAGAATATTTCTTATTACCAGCACTAGAAAATAATTTCATAATTATAATTTTGGTTGAACCCATAAAATAAATAGAAATTTTAAAAAATGAGATATTGAACATCAAAGTTTTCTCCTGGAAAAGTGACATTTTGTAGTTACAATTTTTGGCATCCAAGGGACCTACCAAAAAAGATGTAATTTTAGATCAACTGATTTTAATAAAATTAAGATTATACTCGTAATACTTGAAACTAATATTAGTTTACAATTGGAATTTGCTCATTATCTACCTATCTATCTATTTATCTATCTATCTATATGTATTGTAAAACTTCTTGGTAGGTAGAGCTAGGTTAATAATACAGGCCGGAATCGACTCCCACTACCGGTTTATTTATAAAATCCTCTATTAACAACAATATTTACAGAAAATACTATAAAATACTTTCTCTAATTTATAAGGTAGAAATTAGGTTGTCCTCGACCGTGCGGTCGCGGACAGGATTTCCAAAGAGCCCCGAAAGAGACTAAGCAGAGTGACGTAGGAAACCTCAATGCTCCGAAGCAAGCAGTAAGGGGGATAAACGTCACAGGGCCCCGAAGTAAGGTAAGCAGCTGAGGTTGGGATCGCGACAAAACCCCAAAGTAGGCTAAGCTAAGAGAAAAGGAATAGCCAAGTTCCGAAGCAGACTAGAAGCTTTAGGGGTAGGTTACTCCTAGTGCTCCAGGCAAGTAAGAGGAGGGAGACCAGAGAACTGGTACTGGTTCGCTGGTTGCTGTTCCAAAGCGTTCCAAAGCGGCGGTGGCGCAGCTGCTGTCCTGTCGTCATGTTACTTGATGAGGTGTTGGTGGTTCGTCGTCTGCTACTCGTAGTAATCCCACGTGGTGTGTAGTACTCCGACGTAAATCCATGTGGTAATATTTACAAACAGGATCATATGACATTGCTTGTACACAGAAGCACGTGGTACATTACACCCTAAAGGCCAGTTCAAAAAATAAGCCGAAGGGTTATTTTTCTTCTTGTGGGGGAGTGAGACACTTTGGAGTACAAACAAAAAAAAAACACTAAAAGCGCTGAAATTACTAAACACTAAAAAATATCACTTTGAAAGCATTAGGAAGGTAGTGGAAGAAAGCACGAAACGGTTAGTCTCTTAACACAGACAGGATCAGTATGTCAGGTCATTTCCATCGAGGAAGGACTGTTTTAAGCTTTGGCGTTCATAATTCATATATGTACACTAACTCGCGAATGGTGAGGTATGTAGTAGTCGGTGAAATAATTTCTTCATTAGGAGTAGTGGTGTCGCTAAAAGTGTCTAATGGAATTGGTGGTGATATATCTGGGCGTGATTGTTTCGATGTTTTTGTTGTAGAGCAAATACGGTGGTATAATATACATAAAATAAAGAGAATTACGAGTATTAGAAAACTTGTGATTAGCATTGCAATAAAAAGATGGTCCATAGGGGAAAATTCGTGATGCGAAAAGCGTGATTTCTTAGACACTCTGTATAAGATATAATGTTTCTAAAGTATTTGCACTTAACACATATTTACAAAAAAAAAAAAAAAGAATCCAATGTTGAATGCCAATAATGATGATAATAATGAACTTGAATTTCTGGACATTCTGTATAATGTAACTGTGATCCTGATTTTTCGAACACCCTACATGGTGTTTATAGGCATTATGTCAAGTGACAATTATGTAATTTATAGTGAGGAAGAAAAATGACTGAGGAAATGAAGAATTGTAGTTTGCTTCTCCTAACTCAGACCATTTACCTTTGATGAACACGGAAATGCAAAATTTGCATTTTTTGTTTTTCATTCGTTGCATGAAGGATAAGAATCAACTTTTTGTAAATAACAGACTATCTATATATATAAAAGAGAACGCACAAAATCCTTTGTCCGCTCATCACGCTAATACGGCTGAACCGATTTCTTTCATTTTTGGGGGGTTGTTAGGATTTGGACCCTAGATGGTTTTTATCATATCACTTTAATTTTCAATTACCAGTGTCTTGAGATAATTGACCAATCAGGTGTCAATACGTACAAAAAATCCTTTGTCCGCTCATCACGCTAATACGGCTGAACCGATTTCTTTCATTTTTGGGGGGTTGTTAGGATGTGGACCCTAGATGGTTTTTATCATATCACTTTAATTTTCAATTACCAGTGTCTTGAGATAATTGACCATTCAGGTGTCCATACGTACAAATCCTTTGTTATTAGTTCATCATAGGTATAAAAATAAACGTATTTATATGCAACCCGCATGACCCTGTGACTCGGCGGGTTAACATAACTGACAGGCGCTATAAATCACTTGAAAGCGAAAAAGTAAAAATTATCTAAGTAACAAAGTTTATTGCGTTCGGGGATGACCGCAGCGAAGCGGGGCGGGTTGGGGTGACCGCAGCGAAGCGGGGCGGGTTAACATAAATGACAGGCGATATAATGTTAACATTAGTGCAATCTTCTATGGTTTTTATCATATCACTTGAAAGCGAAAAAGTAAAAATTATCTAAGTAACAAAGTTTATTGCGTTCCGGGGTGACCGCAGCGAAGCGGGGTGAACGCTGCTAGTAGAAAATATTCGTGTTGTAACAAGACGTGATTTATCCATCTGAATGCGTGTATTCGTGTTGCATCTAATGGTGAGTACTGTCTTTTCTTTTTTAAAATTAAATATTAATAATGATTAAAATGTTGTGAGTCATAAAATGTTCGTAACTGATTGGATTAAGTAATTTGGATGCGTTTATTTTCTTACTCTGTTCTTTTCTTTCGTGCTGCCTATTCAAAGAAGATAAATATTTAAAAGATAAGCTGTGAATTTAAAGTCCAATTGTGTATTGTGAATTCCGTTCCGTGTTTCTTCGCTAGCGCTCGTCCTGTTTTTTTCTGTATGCAGCCTTTTAAACAAGATAAATATTTTCAAAGATTAGGTCGTGTAAGGGGATAGCGCTGACATCCCACTATGCATTGTAAAATCCATTCTGTTTCTCGCGTTGTTTTTCTTTTTTCTTTTTCTTTTTAAAGGATGTTTAAACGTTTCCGCTCGTTCCGTAATAAGGTTTTATTCTATTAATTGAGATTTCCTGCACTTAGCTGCGCACAGAATCTGAAAAGCGAATCCTGTATGCGTTCGGATTTATTCTTTCGAGTATAACAGCAGGTCTAGTGTAACGTCCTGAGAAAGATTCAGAGACAACTACTTGGCGAAATGGATTACTTTTCTCCAGGTTCAAATCTATTTCATGTATATTTGGCAGTATAATATTTCTTCTGCTCTTGATAACTTACTAATAAATTATCCTTGGCGACTTCTTTCATCTTACTTAAAATGTTCTCTGCCTATGCATAAAGTAGGTGTTGAACTAATCACAGCGTCAAAAGGAGTTTTGGGTTCGTATCCACGCAAGAGAAAAACTAGAATATTTGGTTCGTTTTTGAATAAAAAGTTAATAACAAAAGTTATGTATGGAACTAAATTCGGCCAAAGCGTGTGATCCTCTTGAACAAAGAACTTGAGTGAATTCTGAATAATTCGATTGAAAATTTCGACTACTCCTAAATTTCTACCATCGTTGGCAGGACAGAATTTAAAGTTGAGATTTTAAAGTTTTGACAAAATCTTTTGGCGTTATGTACAGGATGACTGTCGAGGTACAAATAACAGAAAGCCCCATATTTAAGTATAATTTCTTCTACAAGAAATTTTTCAATGGCTTCTGCTGTGACACTATCGGTGACTTTTGTGACGGAATATCGAGTTGATATTTCGATTGCCACAGAAATGTACTTAAATTGTCCTTGTTCCACTGAAAATTTTCCGAGACTATCTAACTGCCATACTGAAGCGATGAAAGGTGCCGAATGATGAAGCAATTGTCCAAGCGGCTTCGTTGGTACATTTTTCAACTTCTGACATTAACTACATATTTTTTTATTTTGTTTGTTAAGTATGTCTTCATATTATGAAAATAATATTCCCGTAGTGCTGATTGATAGGTCTTAGTAAACCCGAAGTGAGGAACCATTGGTTTATTATGTATGGAACCATTGGTTTAATAATGATTTCAGTACGACCGGGATATGTATGTCTGTAAGTTTGTGGGTCAATCTTATTCCCTTTTATGGGTAAAAATTTGCCAAAAGTGGGTGATTTCGGAGGTTTTTGACCTATTTTATCTCCTTTGATGAGCGTTTATTACCTTATATTGTTATATGGGCAACTACAGGTATTCGTTCTTTTTCATAGGGCACGAGTATATTGTTGCACCCTTCTTAAATGTTGGAAATAAAATCAGATTGCACCAACGATAGTTTTCTACTAATAACTTACTCTATGAGTTTTGACTAAAGTTCAAAGTAGGAAATTGTTATTGTTATATATTAAACGGTTTCAATAATTACATATTTGGTTTCAAGCTACGTATACATTTTTCCACCAATGACCTTAGATTATGAATCGTAGCTAGAATTTTAAACTAAAATTTTAAAACAGAAATCGAACAATATTTAGAAAGAATTTTGAAACGTTTTAAAAATTTTAAACAAAAATTTGAAAGTAATTAATCAATTACATTGCATGAAGAATTGTATTTGTATATTTCCGAAAATGACTATGACTCGTAACTACAATACTAACTACAATAGTAAGATTCAAAAATTTTCTAGAGCTCCTCCGTGGCTAAACGGTTAGCGTACGCGCCGTTGACGCGGGAGACCCGGGCTCGATTCCCGTCGGGAGCTCATGTGGTTCGGATTCCACGTTAATCAGTAGGTCTACGTCTAACATAGCCTCCTTGCTGAAAGGGACGCTAAACTGAAATTCAACTCTACTCAAAAATTTTCTAGCTAAAAATTGTATACCTAACTTTTTAAAAACTTTAAACAAAGGTTTGAAAATGATTACCCAATCAGATTGTATTACGAAAATTTTCCCGACTTCTAGAGTACAATTACGAACTCTTTTGACAATTCCAAAACATAAGGGTTTTCTGTTTACTTCTACCGGTTTCAAGGTACTCATGCTTAATGGAAGACAATATGATTTTTTATTCGTCCTTTTGGTTATACGTTCTAATCTATTTTAGTAAACGTTAAGCCCAACATTCAAAATTTGCACCTCATGCTAATACAGTTTTCCTGTCAAATTTAAAATCCCCGCCAAATATATGGTCAAATGTGTTATGTTTAACAATATATTACATAAACTGAAAGTATTTGAGAACAACATCCTTAGACGAATATTCGGAGCCAACAAGAACGGGAATGGGGAATGGCGGAAACTTCATAACGAGGAACTACATAATTTATACAATTTACCAAACATTGTTAGGGTCTAGGAGGCTTAAGTGGGCAGGTCATGTAGTCAGAATGGAAGAAAATAGGAATGCTTTCAAAGTCTTAACTGGAAAACCAATTGTAAAACGACCATTAGGAAGACCTAGGCGTAGATGGATAAATCTCAGAGAGATAGGAATACAAAATAGAAACTGAATCCAGTTGGCTAGAGATAGAAGTCAGTGGAGAGCTATTGTGAACGCGGCATTGATCCTCCGGGTTCCATAAGCCATAGAGTTAGTTAGTTAGTTACGTGGGTCGTTCAATATATAAGCTTCTGTAATAATACACAATAACACACTGAGCAAGGTTATGTGATAATATGAAAAAAAACAGCCAGATGGAGTGGAAGTCTGAAGAAGACACAGTTATTGTGTTGAAATCGTTACGTGATACTGTTTTTTTTTTGTGCATATTATCACATAACCTTGCTCAGTGTGTTATTGTGTATTAGTACAAAATGGAAACAAGGCCCGATAGAATAGTTATAAGTTTCTGTAAGCAGTAAAAAAAAAAAAAAAAAAAAAAAATTAAAGATGCATTTGTAAATCATATACATACACACATGTGTAAGAGGGTCTTTCCTCACTTTTCTATATAATCACCATTGAGATTCAGGTATTTGTCTCACCGTTGCACCAATTTCTGCAAACCCTTTGCAAAAAGATCATGGCTCTGGCTATTTAGCACTCTCCTCACATTCTGCTTCACTTCATCACCAGTTGACAAGAGACCAGGTCGCTTATATCAAACCTGAACTCTGCTTCAGGGAAAGATAATTTGACATAAGCGACCTGGTCTCTTTTCTTTGACGATGACGCCCACTCCCTTCTAGAGATGCAAGGGCTCGGAAAAAAACCGGCTTTTTTGAAAAAAAAACTCGGTTTTTTCTGCTTCGCTTTTTTGCTTGGGAAATTTTGGGCTTTTTTGAAAATTCTGCTTTAAATTGATAAACCAGAATTTGTTTCGCTTCTCTACAACACAAAAAGTCATTTAATTAGTGGTTGATGCCGATAATAATATAAAACCTCGAAAATAAACCATGAATTTCGAAAAGATATTTCAAACACTTTTACTTCTCAACACATTTACATTATGAATTCCAAAGGATTAACCAATATATATAATAAGATTTTTTTAACCTCCTACATACAAAAGTAAGCAGGGTTGGCAAGAGCCATGGTTGTTTTTGAAAATGCCAAAAACCCGTTTTTTAGGGGGAGTTTAAACTAGGCTTTTTTGGTTTAAACCAGGTTTTTTTTGGGTTTAGATATTTTGCTTTATGTATTTATATTACATATTGACAGAAATAAGTTTGTTTCGCCTTGGTGTTATTATGCAACAACGGGGTTATGCTGGAAGAGGTCACATAAGCTTAAAGAAGTCCGGTCAGTAAATTTCTTAAATTGAGAAACTCCCACCCTAGCCATCGGGAAAATCCCGTCACTACTCTAAATGTAAAACAATAACGGAAAAAATCCTGTTATTGCTTTGCATGTAAATTTAAAGGTCAACGTATCATAATCAGTACGCTAAAACTGAGGTATTAAATTACAAATTTAGTGCGTACATATCATTGAAAGTACAATCCAAGCTAATGTTGGAAGCTACGTAGGCAATCGATAAATTTTGTCAATTTATATCAGTATATTTAAGCAACCTTGGCTTCTTTATAAAACAACAGGCATTCAGGCATGCAGAAATATACAATTTAGTTTCGTTTCGTATGTTCAGGCTTAACATCCTTACGTAATACCGAGGTTATCAAGGAGAAGACTTTCGCTTAAAGTGACATCCGAACCGCTACTTTGTTTACGCATGAAAGAAGGGTTGTGGTTCGACCGAGAATTGAACATGGGACACCTTGATTAAAAGATAAAAAGGAAATAAAACTAATGCAGATGGTTTGATGTATGGAAACGTCACCATGAAGTTCACACGATTCGCATTTTTCGTATCTTTTTTTTTCGGTTTAAACCAGTTGTTTATTTTTTAAAAAAAGAAAAAAAACAGCTGGTGTAAACCAGGCAACCCTAAAAGTAAATACTTCTTTTAAAAAATACTCAAATAAGTAGCAAAATTCTATGTAGTATTTTTACTTCAAAATATTCCATACCCTCTTTTTGGAACAAAATAAAATTAAAATAAAACATAAGAAAAATACTTAGATTTATATGATACACTTAAAGGCTGCACACCTAGAGCTTTTGGTTTTGTATATTCTTGAAATTCTACAGTTTTATATAAGCACCATCACGGTTTATTCAGTCCTCAAGTTTTCTGTATTTTTAAGAAGAGGGATTGAACATGAAGGGTGTGAGATAAGAACATGGTAACCCATAATTTTACTATTTTAAGAAATTAGAAATTTTCTGCTGCACAATCCATTAGGGATGCATTCGAGTCGAGTCGAGTCGAGATTTAAGCCTGTCTCGACTCGTCTCGAGAAAATGTTGTCTCGACTCGTGTCTCGACTCGAAAATATGTTTCTGTCTCGACTCGTGTCTCGACTCGACAGTCTCTGTCTCGACTCGACTCGAATTCGAGTCGAGACGTCTCGAAATTCGAGTCGAGACGTCTCGAAATTCGAGTCGAGACAAAATGTACGAGTTAAAATATACGCACACATCAGCCAGACCATCATGACTACCTACCTAATTGTCAGTATGTCGACTTTTGGCATGGATAAAATCGGCCACACGTCTTGGCATATACGCAATGATCCTTGATAAGTCGCTGGAGAGAGCTGGCACCACATGTGCACACTCAGGTCACCTAATTCCCGTAAATTCCGGGAAGAGGGACGATGTGTTCTGACGTCACGTTCAATCACATACCACGAGGGACATCACTCAAATGTCCGGCTCCAATTTCAATGAAACTTTTTTTGCTGATAGAAGGCATGTATGCATCATTACTTGTGATGGCAAATTTTTGCCATGGTGCATGTTTTCTATTTTTTTTTAATAACTTTTAAGAGTTGTGATATGGTTATTAGAGATTACTACAGAAGTCCCTTACTACCCTTTGTAAACGGAGCGTTAATGAAGAAAAGTGAAGAACAACCATGTGGATACATATAAGTCCTGGGGGAAGTCATATGGTAGATATGATCTTGATGGCAGCCATCTTGAAATCCGCCATTTTGAATTAAGGTCAAGTTTTCAAACTGGGAATAGGGTAATATGATACATAATTTCTAGTGCGTGGAGTTAGCGTAAAAATATTTCACTTCCGGCTACCAGTCTGCACTTTTACACAGTTCTTATATGTATACCAAAGAACAGAAAACCGCCGGGAGACAATCGATCCAATGTCCAGAACTCGTGTGATGACGTCATCAAAATGGCGGACAGCTCGATTCAAAAAATAAGCTATATCTCCATTATTTATGGACAGATTTTCTTCAAACTTAGCTCATTTTAAAGGAAATTAAATTTGTAATAAAACATGTTCCCAAAATATTTCCTCTAAAATTAACCGTTTCGGAGTTATTTAAGAATTCAATAAATTAATGACTATTTATTGAAGAAAAATACAAAATAACTCCAAAACCCTTAGTTTTAGACGAAACACTTAGGTAACGTGTTACATTGTTAATTTCATTACCTTTAAAACGAGCTATTAACGAAGAAAATCGGTCCATAAATAACTGAGATATCACACATAACGTGTTAATTACATTATTAAAATGGCGGTCACTACTTCTAACAGATGGCGACAAATTCAGCCAAAATACTTCACTTCCATATACCAATCCCAAATTTTACACAGTATTTATATACAAAATAAATAATTTTAAAATGCCTGTGAGACACTTGATTTAACACGCTGAACTCCTATGTTGACGTCATCAAAATGGCCGCCGGGACTAAAAACATAGGTTTGCTTAAATACAACTATCTTCGTTACCGATCATTTCATTGAGTCTTCCAGTTGTTTCATTTGAAAGAGCATGAAATAAGCTACAAAAATGTTATTCGATTTAGTTTATAGGTAAATGGTTTATGAACTATATATGGCGATGACAACTTGGAAGTGGATGAAAAGAAGATCCGTACATTTTCTTGTAGTAGATGGCAGAAGTTTCTACTTGAAGAAAACGCAAAAACATTTCTTTTGTTTTTGCTAGTGGTAATTTCTGTTACTTACCGAATTATTAGAAAAGAAACAAATATTCTATCACACAATGTTTGCATCGTGGTGCGTCGGCTTGGTTCACTATATTGTTTATTTATTGCAATTCGTGCATTCAGTTTGTTTTTAAGTTTCTATTAATTTGGATTCAGATATAGCCTCCAAGTGGATACTGAGATACGAAGCTGTAGTGCGCGTCACGCGAGTGCCTGTGCTCCTGACATCTTTTCGTGTTTTCGTGAAAATATAAACTGTTATTCCCCACATCTTAAATAAACATTGAAATAAACATTTATTACAGTGTTTGCGAACATTTAAGTGCTGTGACGAACTCTAGTGACTGTGAAAGTGCGGTGCAGTGTGCATGTTGCATGCGTAGCTAGCAGTGGAGTTGGTAGTTAGCAACAAAGCACGGCAGCACTATAACCGCCATTTCGACGAACAAGAACAGTTTTGTTCAGCAAGTTGCGTGGCCCCGAGACGACAGAAACCAAGAACCTGCTTCTGATTGGTCGGAGAGACGCAGGTGCGAGAGCCAATCAGAAGCCAGCATTCGCTAGCAGCACACATAAAAGAGCAGGACCATCGTCAACTAGCTCAGTTGCCCGCTGGAGCGGGAGAGTTCCAACACCCCAAGAAGAAAGCGAAAAGAAGACCAGAAAGTAGCATTACGCCACCTGTTGAATTCAGGAACTCTTTCTCGGCGCTGGACACCACCAACGACCCATCCAACGCTGGGGGTGGTCAAACACCCACCGAATATGAAGAAGAAAATCCGGAGGACACCGTCCGCAGCAGGAAGATACCCCCCCTCTTCATATATGACGTCGAGAAAAGACATACTTTCATAAAAACGCTAACCGCAAACTGCAAGGATCCCTACAAAATTCTGCAACCGAGTGCATACATAAAAATCCACTGCACCACCTGGCGCGACTTTGAAATGATGGAAGCCTTCTGCATCCAGACCGGACAATCATTTGCCACAGAACTTCCGAAACAAACACGCCCAATCAAAGTAGTCATCCGGAAGATGCCACTCGACACTCCAACGGCTGACATACTACAGAACTTGAAGGACCAGGGGTTCACCCCAACCAATGTGGTCCAGATGAGGGGACGCAGTGACCCGTCTGGCAACAGGCCCCTGTTTCCGCTATTCCTTGTTACTTTACCCAAGGACCCAACGAACAACAAGATTTACGATCTCAAGTACCTTCTTAGTTACAGAGTGGCAGTGGAACCCTACAAGGGTCAGTCAATTCTCCAATGCTACCGATGCCAACGAGTAGGGCACACCACGCAAACATGCAGGGCGACCCCTCGCTGCATCAAATGCGAAGAATCCCATCTCTCCACGGAATGTCCGAAGAAAACGAGGGACACTCCGGCAAAATGTTGTAACTGCGGAGGCGACCACCCCGCCAACTACATGGGCTGTCCCACGCTCAAGGCGGCCAAAGCCAAGAGGAAACAGCCAACCCAACCACCAGCTAAGTCGGACCCTCCCTCAAAATCTGATACCAGCCGCAGAAGAAACAACGCTACATCTTACGCAGGAGCAGTCACGCCGGAAGACAAGAACAACACCAACCAGAAAACCAGGAGGCCCCCCAACCAAGAAACAAAGCAAAATCAAACAACCCAGGACAACTCCCAATCCAGAGAAGAAGACACCGAGGACAAACGCACTGAACCATCATTGGCAGACACATTCAAAGAGATCCGAGAACTCTTCTCGGGCCTCAATCTCCGTTCAATGCTAGAAAAGCTGCGAGTAGGACTCCGGAAGGTGAAAGAAACGACAGACCCACTAAGCAAAATCACCATCATGTTTGAGGTAGTCGCGTCCATCCTTGACGATGGCACCGACTAAAAGAAGAATCAACAGACAAGTCAAAGTGCTGCACTGGAACGCAGAAGGAATCCAAAAGAAGAAGAACAACCTGGAGGACTTTCTCCGCAGAGAAGAAGTGGACATAGCCCTATTGTCAGAGACCCACCTAAAACCACACCTTACCCTAAAAATCCGCAACTACTCCACCCTTCGTACCGACCGTCCCGACCGACCCCTTGGAGGAACAGCAATTCTAATCAAAGACAGTATCCCGTACGACCCTCTCCCTCTACCACCTCTACAATCCCTGGAAGCTACAGGGATCACCCTCCACTCAGCTAATGGACCGATAATAATAATAGCAGCCTACAAGCCTCACAACAACAACCTCAACGCAACAGATCTGCAAGCCCTGCGACAGCTAGGACACCGGATTCTACTAGGAGGAGACCTCAACAGTAAACATCCGGCGTGGAACTCCAATGTGTCAAACGCAAACGGAAGGATCCTCCACCACGCTCTCACCACCATAGACTTCACTCCCACGGCTCCAACGGAACCCACGCATTATCCAAGAAACGGCGGGATGCCTGATGTACTGGACATGGTACTGACAGCGAACCTGGCAATCCTAGGTGTACCTCAGGTTATCCACGGCCTCGACTCGGATCATCTACCCGTTCTACAAACGATCGCAATCAGCTACCACTTCACAACTCGAACCCTTCCAACTCTGCGCACAACAGACTGGGACCACTACAGATCCTTGCTCAGCGACATGTTAGATCCACGCCGGATAATTGAAACAACGGAAGACATAGAGGCCACCACTGCGTCCCTGACCGCAGCCATCAACTCAGCCATAGCCATCGCCTCAACCACCTCAACAACGACTCATCCATCACACCAGACCACTCCAGAAGAACGACGCACCTCAGCCTTGATCCACTTGAAGCGTTGGGCCCGGAAGCAGTGGCAACGTACCAGAATTCCCCAGTTCAAAACACTTTGGAACCACCTAGTATCCAGAGTTAGGAAAAGGCTCCTTCGAATCAAAATCAGAAACTGGAACCTCCACCTCCAGGAGCTAGATGCACCCAGCAGGCACTTCTGGAAGTTAGTGAAAAACATCACAAGACCAGAAGCAAACTCCAGAACACTCACACTTCAAACTCCACAAGGAACAATACACGAACCGGAAGAACAGGCAGAACTTTTCGCCCAGACCCTGGAAACCACCTTCCAGATCAACGCTACCAACACGCCAGCAACCACCACTGCAGCAGTACATAGATCCTACCACCTCTCCCGAATAGAAGACCCACCTCCTCCAGAAGCCCTCACAACACCGCGGGAGATACAAGCAATCATCAAAGAGGATCAATGCACACCGGGCTCCAGGTCAAGACCGAGTGACGCCGCAAGCACTGAAGCACCTCCCGAGAAAGGCCCTGGTCCTACTCTGTAAGTTGTGCAACGCCATTATGAGAACCGGACACTACCCAGAAGCCTGGAAAGAAGCAAAAGTCATAATGCTGGCCAAACCAGGAAAGAAAAGATCAAACCCGGCCAACTACCGCCCTATCAGCCTGCTCTCGCATACCAGCAAGGTGTTTGAAAGAGTACTGCAGAGCAGACTTCAGCAATTCATAGAAAATCATGACATCATCCCGGACCACCAGTTCGGCTTCAGGAAAGGACACTGCGCGGATCAGCAGCTGGTACGGGTGGTAGAGAAGATATGTGACAGATTCAACGAGGGAGGCCACACCTTGGGGCTTTTTCTCGACATAGAAAAAGCATTCGACAAGGTGTGGCACGAAGGTCTCTTTCACAAGATGATGCTCCAGGGCACTCCGCACTACCTTCTGAGAATCATCAAATCCTTTCTTCAAGGAAGAACCTTTCGTGTTGCCCATGCAGGACACCTAACACCCTCCAGACCTATCCTAGCAGGAGTCCCCCAAGGATCCTGCCTATCCCCAACCCTCTACGCCATGTACACGGCGGACATTCCCACAACCCCCAACACAGCGGTATCAACATTCGCAGACGACACGGCAATCTTTGCCAGCCATGGAAACATCAGATACGCTGAACTATACCTCAGACGACACGCCGAACTTCTCCACCGATGGTCTGAAGAGTGGAAGATCAAAGTCAGCGAACAGAAGACCTCAGTAGTAAACTTCACAAGAAACAGAAGAAGGGTTCACGTCAGGATCACCATGGCTGGAACACCCCTCCAGAACCGAGATGATGCCAAATACCTCGGAATAATACTGGACAGGAAACTTACATTTGCTCACCACATACATTCCATCGCCAAGAAAGCCAGTCAACGCCATCAAGCCTTGCTACCGCTACTCCTCTCCCCATCCCTCACCCTGAAAACCAAACGCCATATATATCAGATGAGCATTCGTCCCATCCTGATGTATGCCCACCCTGCATGGCAACACGCAGCAAAAACGCACCTCAGCCAACTACAAGTCATCCAGAACAGAGTAGCCAGGGCTATCACTGGACACTCGAGAGACACTCGCCTCGAGCAAATACATGAAGATTTGGAACTCCCATTTCTACATGACTACAGAATCCACAGATCAGCCAACTTCTGGAGGACAATCAGAGCCTCGCCACACCAACACATAGCCACCATAGGAACGGCCAACCCAAGAAGACGAACTTACAAGATGCCGCACCCCTAAAACGCACAACCACTAAACTGACATAGGAACAGCAAAAGAGGAGCGCGACAGTTGCGTCCTCTCTCACAACAAATACGCACGCAAAACAAAAGACAGTCAACAACACAAATGGAAGGCAAGGGCCCAAGCCCGGTACTTAAATCAACCACAAAAACCGCCAAGAAATCTCTGCTCTGCTCTGCTCTGCCTCCAAGTGCTGAGCCATTACATTATATACCTTGGAACAACGGATAGTTTGTGATAAGTTTTAATAGTCAGATTTATTTCACATATAAAACTACAGAAAATAGTATGGGGAGCAAGAGGCAAGTTGAAATTTGCGAGGAGTTGTAAGACTAGATCTCAAATCCCCAGATGTTAATTGGAAGGTATGTTTAGTTAGCCAAAAACATTCAAAAGAACCCCTTATTCTACCAACAGTTCAAGGATATACTTCGCTTGTAGAGAATCTGCAGAAATATGCTGAGTTTGAGTCCTTACCCCTCCACCTTACCATTGAAAACTTGCTTACCAAATCTATCGAAAATCAGGGAAAATACCATAAAGTATGTTGAACAAGATTCAAGTAAAAAAAAAAAAATAGACCGACTTTCTTGAAAGAAGAAGTCAAGGTTGGATGATTAATCTAGTTCAGATACAAACGACGCTACAATGTTAGAGGACTCTGCCGTCAATGCCAGCTGTACTACAGCCAGAGTTACCAGATCCCATTTATCCAAATCCGTCATCAAACCTACCTGTATTTTCGGAGACCAAGGAAAATGAATCTGAAAAGTTAGTTTCGGCAGCTACATTAGGTATAGGCCCCTATATATACGAAAACGCCTTGCTACTAGGAGATGAAAAACTACTCACGAAATTAACTAGTAACAGCAATCTTGTCGATTTAGAGGCGAAGTATCACAAACGGTGCTATGTCAAATTCCTTACGAAAGTACGAAGTGTGAACAGGGCTGGGAATCAAAATGCCAATGATAAGTCTTCCAAAGTTGCCTACGGATCCGTTTTAAGTGAGCTTGTAATGTTTATGCAAGATTGCTACTTGTACAACCAAATAACACCAGTCTTTCGTATGACAAACCTTGTTAATCTGGTTGAAAATCGATTACACGAGCTAGGGTTTGCAAATGTAAATGTGAACAGGACATGCTTGAAGGAGCAACTGCTGACTTTTATTCCGGGTTTGAAAGAGGACAAGGTTGGTAGGAATATTGTACTTACGTTTGAAGGAGACGACCATAACGCAATTCGGATAGCTTGTGAAAATAGCTCTCTCAGTGATGGTATGTGTCTCGCCCGAGCAGCAAAAAATTCTCGCGATGAAATGTTTCAAGACTATCCCAAATTTTCAGTGGAAAGTTTACACCTGAAAATTGTCTCTCTCCAACGTTAATGATGTTTTTCAGGATGCTTTTAGAGGGTGCAACTACAGGTGAAGAGCTCGACGATGGTGGAACGGACATGGAAGATCAGATCAAAGTGTCAAGAGCAACAGAATCTATTGCGCAACTAGTGCGATTCAATTGCATAAAAAGAACAAGAAAGGGATCCACAAAGTCAATTCATCACCCTCTGGAAAAAGAAACACCTTTACCTCTCTATCTTGGCCTCATGCTTCAGAGTCAAACTGGCAGCGCTGATTTCATTGATAAACTCTTTCGCTTGGGGTTGAGTGTTTCATACAGCAGGGTAAAATCCGTTCTAAATGCTGCGACCAGCTCAATGTGTGAGCATTTTGAAAAACATGGTTTTGTCTGTCCCCCAAGTGTTGCAAATAATGTCTTCACATGTGCAGCAATAGACAACGTTGATCATGACTCATCGTCGAACTCATCTATCAGCGCTTTTCACAGTACTTCCATATCTTTAATTCAATACGTGCCCGAGGACACGGAACTTACGGAGTCTAAAACTTGACTTGAACTTTCAATCAAGAACAACACATCTGCCCGAAAATTATACGACATTGCCACCGACTCCAAAATTCAGAAGCAAAGTTCCAATGAGTACGGTAAATACCAATCTGCAAAATGTAGCAGCCGAAATGTCGCCTGAGCTACACGAATGGTTGAATGATAAAAGAAGCTTTGCGGGATGTGAAGGATTAATACCGTTGGTACCCTACTTCTCCAAGAAAGAGTTCAATTCCACGAGAAACAAATGTACAACAATCTTGCTTCGAATTATTAATGAAGACTCGCCATCGGCTGTACGACATGCAACAAATATTGTATCTGCCATTGTTCGTAAGGTTAATCCGAACCAAACCGCGGTCATCACAGCTGACCAACCTGTTTACGCCATCCTACAATGTTCTTTGTGGACAAACTGTCTTCAACGGAACAGTCAACGCTTGGATCCTTGTGAGTGGGGATGGAAGAAGACTACAGATGATTACGAGCCCTTCTGATCGACAAGCCCAAAGTTCACCATGGAAAAGCTAAAAGAGTTGATAGCATGCAAGTGCAAACAGAAGCAAACAGGTGCGCTGTCGATGTGTAAAAATACACGAACTTCGCACTTTACTTTGTAGTTGTGAGGGTCAATGCAGAAATTAAGTTTACCTAATCTTTAAAACTTGTCACTTTGTTTAAAGTTTACATTGTTTTCAATAGTTGTGCCTTCCGCGTTAATAATCTATATGGACTGTACATGTTTTCATTGTGAGAAATTGTTGTAAATATCTGTTACCTTTCCTAAAAATTTTTTTTTATTTTTGCCAATCAGTAAAAAGAGGGTATTGGATCCACTAAAAAATGTAAATAACTATTTTTATTTTCATGTTCACTCTTTTGTGGTATAATTTATAATTCAAGATGAATCACTCATAAAAAAAAATATACAAGCATGCAACATTGCAATGGATGTAATGTGTATTTACTTGAGTTAACGCCTCTTGTAATAATAGAAATGTCATTGCAAAATATATAGAAATGCCATTTCAAAACATTCATTTTTTATCCCCTTTCACGTTGTCATCGCCATAAACCATTTAAAATCGAATAAAATTTTTGTAGCTTATTTCATACTCTTTCGAATGAAACAATTGGAAGACTCAATAAAATGATTGGTAACTAGATAAGTGTATTTAAGCAAACCGATGTTTTTAGTCCCGGCGGCCATTTTGATGACGTCAACATAGGAGTTCAGCGTGTTAAATCAAGTGTCTCACAGGCATTTTAAAATTATTTATTTTGTATATAAATACTGTGTAAAATTTGGAACTGGTATATGGAAGTGAAGTATTTTGGCTGAATTTGACGCCATCTGTTAGAAGTCGTGACCGCCATTTTAATAATGTAATTAACACGTTATGTGTGATATCTCAGTTATTTATGGACCGATTTTCTTCGTTAATAGCTCATTTTAAAGGTAATGAAATTAACAATGTAACACGTTACCTAAGTGTTTCGTCTAAAACTAAGGGTTTTGGAGTTATTTTGTATTTTTCTTCAATAAATAGTCATTAATTTATTGAATTCTTAAATAACTCCGAAACGGTTAATTTTAGAGGAAATATTTTGGTAACATGTTTTATTGCAAATTTAATTTCCTTTAAAATGAGCTAAGTTTGAAGAAAATCTGTCCATAAATAATGGAGATATAGCTTATTTTTTGAATCGAGCTGTCCGCCATTTTGATGACGTCATCACACGAGTTCTGGACATTGGATCGATTGTCTCCCGGCGGTTTTCTGTTCTTTGGTATACATATAAGAACTGTGTAAAAGTGCAGACTGGTAGCCGGAATTGAAATATTTTGGTGGTTTCTGACACTAACTCCATGCACTATTCGGGCTAGAATTTAATTAGGAAAACAATGGTGAGGTTAGTTTTAAGATACACCCATTTGGGGGAAAGTTACAGGCATATTAATTGTTTTTACTTACTGTGTGCGTAAGTCCCTTCTTACTTTCGTCTCAAGACCTGTAAATCGATCGCAACGGCAGAGCCCGGTTTCGCACTAGTGTTTAGAAATCTTTAAACTCACTTGAGGCAATATTTGTGGATTATTGTATTGTATTTTGCCTTTAATTAAATTTGAACCCACTTCATGATCTTGTGTAAAGTATCACTAAAAGAGAATTTCTGTTTTTATGGAGAACGTAAGCATAGCAATTATAAAAGGTGAGTAAGGTGCGTATGTATTTATAAGAAAGTTTATTTTACGAGTCTTTTGTGGTTCCGCCAGCCCATTCTTTAGTTGTTTTTTTTTTCAAAATACTCATCTCATAAATAAAAGAGCTAATATAAAATCTCTTACCACTATTCTTTAATACTTATAAAATTTTATTTATTGTAAAAGCACTGGCGAGATATTTCTTATCGCCCACTAAAATTATGGTGGAGTTCCTTCGTGGCTAACGGTTAGCATACTTGCCTTTGGCGTGGGAAACCTGGACTTGATTCCCGGTGGGAGTTCATGTGGTTCGGATTCCACGTTAATCAGTAGGTCCACGTCTCACATAGCCTCGCTGCTGAACGAGACGTTAAACTCAGAATCAATTCAACTCAAAATTATGGTTTTGACTTTATTATGATGTCATTAGTTTAAACACCCAACTGCCCAGTAATTATAAACATTGACTACATTATAAAATTGTAATTTGTGACGACTAAAATATCAGAAATTAAAGATTATTCTTTGGGTTTTGGAACATTTTGAAAAACGTGAAAAACTGGTACTGCACCGATACAACACACCTTTTGGATTTGTCATTGTGTAAAGTGATACAAACTAAAGAAGAATTACAACTTTATGAAATTGTATTAGGACTTATTATTTAGAAATAAACACCAAATAAGTGTAATTGAATTGTTTACAAATCTCTTTTGTTTAATACTTTAATGTAAAGATCCAATAGTCAGAGAAATAAGTATAATAATAATTGTGTTTGAACATAATTCACGGTCATTTTCTACAATCATTTCCTCCATTATAACTTGGCCAAGCTAGTTGCATTATATGTAAGGATTAAGTTAGCCTAAAAAGCTTAAATTTCTATGGCACTTTTACTCTGTACTCATGTTTCTCATTTTCGGTCTACGGGACTCGGTGTCCGGAAATTTTCGATGGCTTCCAAGTCGGAAAATAAGTGTATCAAAGGCATATATATTGTATCTATGGTTATATGAGGCATGGATCTACAGTTTAAAGTGGGATACCGGTAACAACTTCATGAGCTTCCACCGTAAATCGAACCAGAGTCTCCCGCGATCAAGGCGTATGTGTTAACGATACAGCCACGAGGAAATTCACATAAGCACACACACATATATATTGTTGAGTTGATTTTGACTTTACCGTCTCTTTCAGCAGCGAGGATATATGAAATGTAGACCTACCGGTACTGATTAACGTGGAATCCGAACTACATGAGCTCGCACCGGGAGTTGAACCCGAGTCTTCCACGGCAAAGACGCGTACACTAGCCGCGGAGTTCACACATACACACAGAATCAGAGTCCTCACACACCAAGGGTGAAAGCTGTGCCACTGAGTCACAGCGGCCACGGGGCTAGGTCGAATCCACTTTACGTTCATAGTTTCTTAGTACATAAATGTTATGATTATGAAATAGATTTTCCTTAATGAGCTGCATAAAAACAAAAGCTTTCGAAATGCATTAAACAATTAGCTCGATTTGAGTGTGAACTTGAAGTTATATCAGAGTGTAAATACGGATATGCACCAAAGCTCGAAAACTTAATACACTATTTCTCCTATATAGTCAGCATGTATCAAGCAATCGTTCAGCTTTCATTTGAGAGGATGGAAATCGAAGGCCCCTGAACAACTATGTTACTAATGTGCGGAATGTATTTATCTTACAGTGAACTGCTTTGATGCCAAGTGGCCTAACTCCAAAATTGAAATTTTCTAGGAGTGAAAGTTGAAGTTCAATATCTCATGAACAATCCATATTTCTTTTATGTTGGGAACCAAAACCATAACTACTGTATGTAGTTCATTGTTTTATAACTTAGTGTTTACAAAAATCCTTTTAAAAAAATACCTATTCATAGAAGTGAATGGTACTTATCTGTACTAGTTCTTGGCATCCAAGCAGTCCATTTATTGTAATACTAGCTTAATATACCCATTCTTCGCATGGGGGCTGAATTTGCAAGTCGTCTCTGATGGAAGTGTCACCATTGATCTCAGCGACCGTGAAAACTATGGATTCGACACTAATGTCGATCAATTTGGATTACTTTTACTACATGTCTCGCTAAACGCCCCCCTGAGACCCCCTGGTTCCAATTTTGAAAAAAACGCTTCGCCTTAGACTGGGACCTGGACCAAGGTATCCGTCACCAAAATTTGGTAACTCTCGGTCAACTTGTCTGGTTCCCAGGTCGGTCCCAGTAAACGTCCCCCCCGAGACCCCCCTGGTTTGAAATTTAAAAAAAAAACGCTTCGTCTTGATCTGGGGCCTGGACTAAGGTACCCGTGACCAAATTTTGGGAACTTTCGGTCCACTCGTCTGGTCCCCAGGTCGCACACAGACAGACACACAAACACACAAACAAACTCTTTATTTTATTTATATTAGATAAGATATACTATGTAAAATAGTCTCGTATCATAATATGTGATGGACAACAAATGTTACATTATATATTATCCGTAGCTCGTGATATGCTGCAACATATTAAAGCCTCAGAATAGTTGGACAAGCGAATAATCCAGAAGTTACGTAACCCTATTGCGTTCATGGGGACGAAAACACAATAATTATAACTATGCTAAATTACTATAGACTACCAACTGCTCATTCAGAGAATTTATGAAGTTCACTTTATCGGAATAGTTTTATACAAACTAGATTTAGACTACGGATAATAGTTTTATACAAACTAGATAATCAATTATTATTATTATTATTATTATTATATTTGCAGTACAACCAAATACAACGACATTAACTATTAGTTCTAATTAACTGAATTGAGCTGAAAATTAAATCTTGATCTTTAAAGATTAACTATTAATTTTATGCGTTCTGTACCTTTCTGAAGGAATAAAAGCTGGAATTGGTTTCAAGGCTGTTTCTGAGTGAATACTTTCTTCAAAATAATATTAAAAATTATAGAAAGATTTTCGAGGCATTCGAGTCGAGTCGAGATTTTTAAGAGCCGTCTCGACTCGACTCGTGTCTCGACTCGAAAATTCGAGTCGAGAAATACGTTTGTCTCGACTCGTCTCGAATTTTACAAAGTGTGTCTCGACTCGAGCGCATCCCTACAATCCATTTTGAAAGTCGGAAAGCTGATTTTTCACATAAGTCTATACATGAGGGATTAAACGAAGCGGTATGCGTTGCTGCCTATCTGATGCTGCGTAACTCAGCAATTGAAAATTTGTTAGTTACTATGTTCTTGGCTCACACCCTTCATATCATTATGGAACTCTCCCCACCCCACCAACACACACAAAAAAAGGACTACGGAATATATTTAAGTTAAGATAAATACAACTGCACAACAAACATGATTGACTGGAGCTTTTGCGCTTCTATCGAGAAGTACGGAATTCAACTCAGCATTCGACCATTCTGACAAAACTTTTCTTCATTCCATCTATGAAGTAGAAATAGTGCGTGTACTGTGAGTTGGCTGACTTCATTTCTTATTGTTGTTTTAAATCGTTATTATTACTAATTACCAGCAGTGACGGTTTTGCGAGGGTTAGGGGAAGCGGTCTTTCGGACTGAAGCCTGTTCCCCAAAATTACGGAATGTCTAAAACAAACGAAATATCTATTAGTTATGCCTTTACTGATAAACTTTAAGCTGCCGTCAAATAAAAATTACGAATGTTTAGAAAAACTAAACATTAGTAAGAAAAAAACCCTCCCAAAATACTTTTCTAACTCCGCCACTGATTCTCAGTATAAAATGATCTTCAAGGTTGTATCCGGAAGATTATCGCTAAATATATAAACGAAACGAAATACAGTATTAGTTATGCCTGTACTCATAAACTTCAAGCTCCTCCCAAATAAAATTAGGAGATTTTAGAAAATGAAACAATCAGAGAAACCCGTCCCAAAGTACGTTTCTAAATCCGCTACTGATTATTTGTATAAATTAGTATTCAAGGTTGTATCCGGAAAATTATTGCTAAATCGTTGCACAGCTACAGTATAACAGAAATGTGGAAGTACGGTTAGACGGATATATTGAAAAACGTACGCTTTGACGGATATATAGAAAAACATAAGTTTAACTTCTGCGTTAGAAGCTAGAGTACTAAGCTCTTAGAAATGAAACAGACGACAAACTGAAATGATATCGAGAAGAAAAAATATCGATAACTCAAAAGTTAAAATAAAGTTAAATAGCCTCTAAAATTGCCCTCAAATACTACATTCTTCATGTTAGCTTTAATTCGTAAAACATGTGCTTCATCCATCTTGATGGTGAATTTTAGAGCGAAATATGGCATTTAGGCCATGGAATTCTTATCTAAGTATAGAATATGCTATAAGAAAGCTATTTAGATAGAAAAATCATGAAAATGAAAAAAGCCAAAATTTCCAAAATTCTCGTTTTTTTCCCAAAAAAGCCGGCTTTTTATGTGCAAAAAACCATCGATTCAAAAAAGCCGGCTTTTTTGCATCTCTACTCCCTTCGTCACGCAAACAAAACACAAAATTGAAGATTTAGGGGAAGGGGAAAGTTTGCCTTACTCTTCATACAGTCTCAATTTAGCGCAGAGTTATTTCCGGTGTTAAAATATAAGGTAACTGCAGGTATATATGCCAGTGCAGATAAATACGCCAAGTGTTCAGTGTTGGGACATTTCCATCGAAATCCGCTAAAATGCACCTTCAATATGTGCCACGGTCTTGAACAAGTCCGAATTGACGAATACTCCTTGAGCCACCATACCGCACAGTGGTCAGAAACTTGGAAAAAGCGAGGAAAAAATAGTTTATTCCGAAATAATGGACGTTGACGGACATCTCTCTATCATTCTATACGTAATTGTCCTTTCTAAATCGATTGCAACTACTGCGAAAGTGATTCGAACAACCCCTACTGCAATACGTGCAGTTATATATACAGGGTGGTTCAAAAGTGTGGAAACCCCTAGCATAAATATCAAATAATGCAAAATATAACCAAATGAACAATATAGGGGAGTAATAAAGGTGAGGGGAAATTGGGGAGGACACAGAAAAATGAAAACCGCCATCTTGAAATCCACTATCGCAAATCATACATTCAGTTTATAAATTGGAAACGTAACATGTTGACGCCTTATGCGAATTGGACATTGCTAGCCATTACGAAGTTATGACAGGTGTTAATATGCATCCAATGAACGGTTACAGATTCAATTGTCTTCTCCCTCTAATTGTATGCGAAGCTAATAAAAACACGGTGTAAAGCAAATGTGTGTTTAGTCTTAGGATACAAAATTAAAATTCGTGGTTTTGCGCTCGCACCATCTTCGAAGAAACACTGATAGTTACTGGAATGTAATTTAGTTCAGGATTACTTTGTTTCGGTAAGACTAAAAGATTCAGTATAAAATCTTATTTGCTACTGCACTGACGTATAATATACAGCACCTCTACATGACATGACTGAGTCCTAGAAAACATTTACTAATATATATTTTTTGACAATTCCTAAATTTAAGAGTGAGCAAATGTACTCCTACTCCTCCCAGATTTTGAAACGAGAGCATCAATGTACCAAAATCCATGAAAGAAAATAAACCGTTTAAGCATATGTTGTTGTAAAGCATAATATAGAAAGATAAATTAGGCCAATAACCAACCACGTGGTAATATGGATATTTTGGCAATTTTTCACCCATAGAAGGAGATAAACAGGATCACTAAAATCTAAAACGTTCTGTATTCAATTCGTAGAAATTATTTACCAAATTTTATTTTTTGACAATTCTCAAATTTAAGAAGTACTCCTATGTATCCCCTCCCAAATTTGAAAGAATGTAACATTGTAATCTTGTGTTATGAAATATAATCGACCCCTGTATTCATCTATATATGAATACATGTGTATAATGTGTAAGTCTCATGAAATATGATATAATAGATCAAAAACCTCCAAACTCTGAATTTTCGACAATTTTTTTACCCATAGAAAGGAATAAGCTGGACCATTCAAATTTGCAGAAATACATATTCGAGTAGTAGAGGAGATGATCAAAGTTTGCTTTTTTCAAAATTCCTAAATTTAAAGGTGGACCAATGTACCCCTTCCAAAATTAAGACGAGTGTATCAATGTACCTATGTACTATAAAAGAGAATAATTCCCTTTACTCAAATGTATAATCATATAACAATTTAAAGCCTTAACAAAGAAGATTATAGGTCAATAACCAACCACGTAACAAACATATGGCAGTACTAATATTTGGCAATTTTTTCGCACACAGACAGGTTAAGCACGACCAACCAAATTTACACAACTAGATATTTGCGTTCTAGAGAACATTAACCCAACTTTTGCTTTTTGAGAACTTCTAAGTTTAAGGTGTGGTTCTATGTATATACCATCCCAAACTTCGAGAAGGGAGTATTAATGTTCTATAAAAGAAAACATACCCTTGTATTCAACCATACAACAAGGTAATCTTATCAAAGAAGATACATTAAGTAAATAACCTACCACGTGGTACGACGAGTTGCTTACGTTTATATTTTTTTCAATTTTTTACTCATAGGAGGGGATAGTCGGGACCAATTAAATTTACAGAAATGTATATTTGGGCGCTAGAAAACATTTACCACATTTTATTATTTGACAGTTTTCAAATCTAAGGGGTGGTTCTTCGTACTTATTCCGAAATTGAAGAGGGAAGGACCAATGTTCCCATGTCTTATAGTAACCACATAACATTTTAAAGGCTCATTAAAAAATAGGTAAATAACCGACCATGTGGCAAACAAGTGGCCATACTAATATTTGAGAATTAAGAGGATAAGCAGGACTATCAGAATTTACAGTGGTATCTTACTAGACAACATTTAACACTTTTTGTCTTTTACAATTTCTAAAGTTAAAATATGAGCCAATATATCCTTTCCAAAAAAAAAAAAAAAAAAAAAAAAAGTAGAAATACCTCAATATACGAGAAACTTATATAAGAGTATGATCTCCTATAGGCAATTATATAATCACATAACGTGGTAAACCATCGTTAAAGGTAATAAATCAGGTCAAAAAACACCAAATTTTGAATTTTCGCAATTTTATATTGTTAGAAGTGAACAAGATGGACCATCCAAAGTTACAATGGTAGGCCTATATATTTGGTTTCTACAGAATATTTACCAAATTTCATTTTTTTGAAAATTCCGAAATTTAGGGGGTCCTATGTACCCCCATCCAAAATTTATGAGAGGTGCATTAATGTATCAATATTCTATGAAAGGTAATGAACCCCTATAGTTCCCATATAAAGATAAATGGTATTAAGCATTCATAAAAGAAGATAAAATAGGTCAAAAACCTCCGAAACCAGCCATTTTTTGGAATTATTTTTACCCATGAAAGGGAACTAGATGGTCCCTCCAAACTTACGGAGGTACATACTTCAATCGTATACTACCCTACCAAAATTTTACTTTCGGCAATTTCCAAAATTTAACAGGTTGTCCCATGTATCTCTCCCAAAATTTAGTGAATGAGCCAAGTTACCCCTGCCAAAATTTAAAGGGGTGATCCAAGGTACTCCTAGCTCATTGACCTCGGCCAAGAACTCTGTGTCCTGAGACAGGGGCCATTGGGGGCAAAATCTCACCAACGCGGGACGTACTACTTCTTCGCTTCTAAAAAGTTTCGATTCCACACAGGGCTGGATTAACCCAACTGGAGGCCCGGGGCTAGAAAAAAAATGTGGTCCCTGCTGACTTCACCTAATACATTTCTGTGAAATTACAGTAGAAAAGTTAAGGGAATATGTTTCACATTTTTGATTTTATTTTAAGATGATTGATCTTTATGATTCTTTTTAGACAGCCAGTTGAGATTTTGATAAGAGTTGAGGCCCCTGTCCACCTTGAGGCTCGGGGCTATAGCCCCCTTAGGCCCCCTTAATCCGGCCCTGATTTCACATCATTTGTAGCCCAACTTCCATTACTAAAATTAGAGTATTTATTCTATTGCTAGAAAGCTCATTGGCCTATAGTCATATATATGCTTTCTTCGCTACTTTCTCGAGTGAGGAGCTGATAGGAATAGACTGTGCTTTTGTCATAAAAAAAGATTTATGAGAAGACCATGAAATTTATTGTTGCTGACATTAAAATGTATAAGGCTAGAAGCCCCTTCCTTGCTCCTCTCTACCTTCAAAGATTTTCTTAAGATGATATTGTCGAACGAAAAATGCTCTTTGCACTGATTGACATCAAACTTATGTCACTGGAACCCCACAGAGTTTGCATATTATTCGACAAACAGACTTCGAGGATATGAGATACTTGAATTCAGATCGAGGTACTGTCATATCAAAGTATTTTAAAGCAACTGGTGTTGCAAATGGGTGAAAGTCAACAAAAGAGATAATTTCTTTGTCATTTTCCTTTCATACGTGTTTGCGACAAAATTGTAAAACTTTGGCTTACGCTAATCTGGAAGTGCGCAAAGAGTTCTGGTACTATCTATTTATCCTGCCTTTAATAATAATAATAATAATAATAATAATAATAATAATAATAATAATAATAATAATAATAATAATAATAATAATAATAATTGAAATGAATGGTGTATTGCAACCTTTGTCAAGCATGTCATTAGTCTCACCTTTCACCAGAAGAATAAAAGAAAAAGAAGTACCAAGACTCATAACCAATCAGTGGTTGGCACTTATGGTTCGTACTTATATCAAAATAAAAATAAATTTGCTGTTGTTCACCACTTGTAATGTTAAAATTATCTTTTAAAAAATCCCAATTTCCTTTAAGTTTTTCCGTGTATTATTTAGGTCCTATTTGTTCTTTTCCACTAGTTTCCTTTTTAAGAAATATATATATATATATATATATATATATATATATATATATATATATATATATATATATATATATATATATATATATATAAAATTATGCTTCCTGCATTCCCAGAAAAAAGTTCTCACGGTCCTTTTCAAAGGTGTTCAGTTTTTAATCTTAAACCAAAGGCCTCTTTCACATTATCCGGCGATTTGCCGGATCCGGTTTCGGCCCCTTTCATGTTATCCGGCGTTTTGCCGTGAATGAAAAATATGCGAGCAGGGTTGCTGTGCAACTGAAGAAACAAAACTCTGTGACTCTTGTCGTGTTGTGGTGGTTGTAATGGACAGACGCAAAATTTGTTTTCTACTCGCCTTGTAAAGCACAGGCAGAAAAAAAAAGTCAGAGACACATATGGGTTCACCCCTTTTTAGAGAAGCGGTATCTTGAAGGAGATTTTTCTATACTGTTTCCACAATTAAGGGAAGACGAAGGAAAATTCTTTAATTACTTTCGCATGTCTATCGCTTCAACTATTATCATTCACAGTGGCGGCGTAAGGGCGGGGCGAGCGGTGCCCTCGCCCCGGGCCCCACTTCGTGGAGGGCCCCGGACGGTAGTTAAAAACTAATTGCTAAAGAACTTTGTTAGTATGAGCCGTACAAAGGCCGTCAAAGTTTATAATCCTTCCCTAAAAGTAAACGCAATTAATTGTCGATCGAAATTACACCAAATAACTGATGAAATAACAGAAATATCTGTCTAATAAAACTAATCAGTGCCGAATTATGTGTAAGCTAAACAAGCTATAGCTTAGGTTCTCACTCTCCTGGGGACCTGGAAAGAAATTTAAAGAAAAAACTGAATGTAGATTAAAAATAAATAAAATAAACGTTCCACGCTCTTTGGGGGGGGGGGGTAAGAAATTTAAAGGAAGAGGTTGAATGTAGGTGAAAAGCCAACTTTTTTTTTTTTTTTTTTTTTTTTTTTTTTACTTTGCCAACTTTGTGCAGCTGCTAGATGATGAGAGTGAGGAAAGACTAAAAGCATGTTACTCTGGTTTGGCTTTGTTCTACCCGAATGACCTGGACGGCGTAGAATTATTTCAGGATTGTAAGTATATAATCCATTCTCTAAGGTGTGCTCAGATAGCTAAAGAACAACTTGACTTTTCTCCACAAGGTATACTGAAATATGTGTCTTCAATGAGGATTGAAGCTACAAAAGTTTTGCAACCGCTCTTCAGAGTTTGATAACACTGCTCGTATCTGTCGCATCATGTGAACGGTCTTTCACCAAATTAAGCTGATAAAATCATACTTGCACTCCACAATTGGTCAAGAAAGACTCACGAATCTGGCCATTCTTTCTATTGAAAATGAAATAAAATCTAATATAGTTGAGATTTCCGCAGCAACCAAATCAAGAAAGGTAACATTCTGAATGCTGGTGGAACACAGGCTACTAAGGTAGTGGAAATATCATTGAAAGTAGTTTCATGTTTCAACTTAAGACAATAAAAATATAAAAGTACCAAAAGAATAATAAAAAGCCGTCAAGATCTGTCAATTGACTGGTGATGGGTGGTACAACCCATAGTAGAATTCTGTGTTCACATATTTAATCTATGATATATATCCCAATTATTCAATATATTCAGGATTTTTTGTTATAATATATTCTAATACTAAGGATGTTAGTAAATGGTAATAGAAAGTCATAAGTGACAGAATATAAATATGAGTGAATTATTAAACACAAAATGATGCAATCATAATACAAGTGTGAAATATGGAAACAATAGTAAAAAAGACAAGCAGGAGAGAAACATACAGTGCTTAATTATTCACTGATATTTCAGCAAAAGCAGTGGGACTAAATAGATCGTATATTATCACTAAAGAGAAACCTAGTAAAAGATAAATGATGACAGGCAGGAGAGAAATCTATTCTAGCCATTATTTACTGATACTTCGGTAAAATAAATAAATAAATAAATAAATAAAAACAAAAAATAAAAAAAGTTTAAGTATCGTGTGTGATCACTGGAGAGAAACCGAATGTTAAAGTGAATGGGGCTAATTGCAGGAATAAAATCTAATTAAATAAAACCCATGTAGTGTAAACTCAGACAGGTAAGAAACCATGAATAAACTTAGCCATATAAGAAATTGTACAGGAAGAACACCAAAGGCGAGAACCGAACAAGAAAATTCTAGAAAACTTGCTTACATTTACAGCTTACATTTAAAAATCGCGCCGGTTATATTATTATTTGCGATTTTTTCAATATCAGCTCATTGTTACATTTTGCACATAAATTTGTCTCTAAATATATTATTACGAGCATTACTCCTACTATTCTATCTAATTACAGTACACGTTTAAACTAGGATAACTTAGATGTAGGATAAATTTTGGATTCTTTGTAGCTTCCGTTAAACTTGTATCTCTAACCCTTTTTCTATCGTGTCCCTTGTTTAAAAATGAATAAAAAATATATGTAACGATAGCTCTGGTCCGGTTTTATTTTTAGATACCAGCCTGAAGGCGGTTCTTAGCGTTAATAAAATAGACAGGGATGCTGAATGTCACCCAAATTAAGTGGTTTAAACACACACACCAATGGGAAAGGGGGGAGTAGTAAACAGAAAGAATGATTATGTAAATGAATGTCAAAAATAGAAGTTTATAAATCACGATTACTCGAAAAGGGGCCCCGATCTACTTCACTGGCCCCGGGCCCCAGTTTGCCTTACGCCGCCACTGATCATTCATTAATTTTGTTAACGTGGCTGCAGTGGACAAATGCAAAATAATATGCATTTTATTCGCTTTGTTACCAGGCCCGTAGCCAGCCCAAAAGTTGAGGGGGCCCAGTAGAAGTTAGGGGGACCCGACCCAATCATAGTATACTTCATCACCATACTATAGTTCAGTTGCAAGCCTACCGTGAAACTTTTAGGGGGCCAGCCAAAGTTTAGGGGGCCCGGCCCCCTAGCCCCCCGTGAATACGGGTATGTCTGTTACCGAAATGAGAGAACATGCCACATACAGAAAAGATGTGCACTTTTTATTAGAGAAGCGGTATTTTGGAAGATTTTTCTATACTGTTTCCACAATTGATAAACTTGGGCAAAATAGCGGCCCGGTTCTGGATATTTAAAATACCGTTCCGCTATTCAACTATTGTGACTGAGAAAACCAGGCTAAAGTCCTCTCGGGATAGTCAACCGTTGAGGTCTATCCGAGAATCTCAAGCCAACATTCAGCCACTGACCCCAAGATTGGTCTGTAGGCATTATTATTATTATTATTATTATTATTATTATTATTATTATTATTATTATTATTATTATTATTATTATTATTATTATTATTATTATTATTATTACACTAGTTACATAAAAGGAAATACCTGTTCTTAGAGGAACTTTTTGCTCTGAATTCGAATATGCACTCGGTTTTTCTCCATCACGTACGATTTTCCCGTAACAGAGGGATTTTCGGGAAAATCCCTAAAAAATTTCCCTTTTCGTTTATTTTACACCCCAAGATCTTGTCCCCTTGCATATACTAACATAGAAATTATACCTAAGTATACTCTGATTCATATTTAACAAACCCTCCAAGTTTCGTAATAATCGCTTTATTCTTTCTAGAGAAATAAATATGTTTGTATGTATACTGTGTGTACTGTTTATTGCACCTTATAGTAATGCTTTCAGATCTCTTAAGTTGAGGTAAAACGTTTTGCTTTATTACCACAAACACACATATAAAATATAATACAATATAATTTACAACTGTGACAATTTACAATAAACAATAATACAAATGTACCAAAAGGTCATGAAAAGACAATCAAAACTATCACAATATATGAATTTTCCATTGGGTTACAAAAACGTACACTACTTCCTTCTTTTGTAAGAAATGTTACATTCTCTAACAAGAACCCCAACAATAGTCCCCCATCATTGAAGGATCCCATCGTCCCTGGTACCTTTTCTCCATTGCCATTATATCTTGGTGGTATCTTTCCCCCTGTTCGTCGCTGAGAGCACCTAGGTTAGCAGGAAAGAAGCTGAGGTGGGAGTGCAAAAAGTGGATTTTTAAAGACATCCTACAACCCAACTCTTTGTATTTCTGTATCATGTCCTGTACGATTTCTGTGTAACTCTCAGCTTTGTTATTGCCCAGAAAGTTGCGCACAACACACTTAAATGCTGTCCAGGCAGCTAGCTCAGCACTGTTTAACTTGCTGTCAAAGCTATCATCAAGCATTAATTTCCTAATTTGGGGACCAATAAACACTCCCGCTGAAATCTTAGCATCACTCAGGTTAGAGAACTTATCTCGCAAATACTTGAAACCTTCACCAGATGTGTCCATGACTTTGACAAAGTTTTTCATAAGTCCTAACTTGATATGAAGTGGCGGTAGTAATATCTTATTAGGATCTACCAAAGGAGCGTATTTGACGTTGCATTCTCCAGGTACGTAATTCACTCTAGGTTCCCATTCCTTCACTTCATAATGTTTGTCATCAGCTCGGCTATCCCATAAACATAAAAAACATTGGTACTTCGTGTAACCGCACTGCAGTCCTAATAAAATACCAACTACCTTGAGATCACAACATATTTGCCAACAATGGTCCTTGTAATTTATAAGATTTAGCAAAGTTGACATGGTGTCATAGGATTCCTTAATCTTCACTGAGTGCGCAAGTGGTATAGAAGGTTTTTTATTTCCATTATGTAAAAGGACAGCTTTAAGGCTGACCTTTGACGCGTCGATAAATAACCTCCATTCTTCTGGAACGTAAGGAATTCCTAGCTCCACCATCAACCCATTTATATCCGTACATACGCACACATTATCTTGCATTGATAAATAGCTTGAAAATTGAACATGCCTTTTCCTGTACACTGATATGTTCGTTTCTGCATCCAATAAGTTCCACTGCTGGAGCCTTGATCCCAGAAGTTCCGCCTCTTGTTTTGTCAGGTGCAAATCACGGACTAGGTCATTAAGTTCACATTGCCGGATGAAATGTGGCTCGCGAACACAGTCAGGGATGAACGTTGGATCCTTGGATGTACATGTTGATGTCGATGGTTCATCAAGGTCATGATCATCATCAGAGTCTTTTGGCCATATCTCTTCCCAGTTGGTAGGGGGCTCGGGAAGTGGAAGTTCTTTTGCATTGTGTTACATTTGATAACAAATATTGATAACCATTTCATGAACAAAACGAAAAAACTTGGAGAATTATATATATATATGTATTAAGATATACATATACTGTACGTTTAAAAAAATATACGTTGGAAGTACATTCTATTTTTATACACGTTTCTTATTTACAGAGAGCAATACAAGTGTGTTGTTGATTATTGTAAATATTCATTTTTATGTCTGTGTTTGTAGTAAAAAAAGAAAATCGTTTTTACCCCAACTCAGGAGATCTGAAAGCATTACTATCAGGTGCAATAAACAGTGCACACAGTATACATACAAATATATTTATTTCTCTAGAAAGAACAAAGCGATTTTTAAGAAAAACTTTTAGGGTTTATTAAATATAAATCAAGGTATACTTATGTATAATTTCTATGTTACTATATGTAAGGGGACAGGAGTTAGGGGAATAAAATATCTGAAAAAGGGAAATTTTTGAGGGAATTTCCCGAAAATCCCTCTGTTACGGGAAAACTGTACGTGATGGAGAGAAACCGAGTGCATATTCGAATTCAGCGCAAAAAGTTCCTTTAAGATCAGGTGATTTTTCTCATGTAACAAACAAAAAGTTTAAATTTGTTAACTAGTGTTATTATTATTATTATTATTATTATTATTATTATTATTATTACTAGCTGTTATGCCTGTTCTTCGCACGGGTCAGATAAAATATCAATGTAAACAAACGAACAATAAGAGAAGAATTAAGAAACATTTCTAAAATTAGATACATTTTGTGTGAATATATATCCAACAACGTACGTGTTTTCATTGGGAAGGCCGATGGGGGCTGAATTTGAACGTAAACACTATCGGGAGTATTAATATACATCTGAGCGACCTCGACAATTATGAATTCGACACAAATATTGGTCATTTTCTACTACTTTTACATGTCCCGGTAAACGCCCCCTGAGACCCCTCCCTGGTTCGAATTGTGAAAAAATCGCCTCTGGCCTTCAGCCGATACCGCAAAACTATGAATGTGACACTAACATCTGTCATTTTCTATTACTTTTACATAGAAAGTAAACGCCTCTGTGATCCTCTGGTTCCAATTTTGAAAAAAACAACGCCTCTGGCTCCCAGTCGACGGGGGTTGTATTTGGAAGTCAACGCTTTGGGAGTATCACCATTCATCTCAGCGACAGCGAAAACTATTGATTTGACACTAATATCGGTCATTTTCGATTATTTTTACATCTCTTGCAATTCTCCACCCCGGTGACTCCCGGCCCGCATACAATGGTGGCTGAATTTGAAAATCATAGCTAATGAAAGTATCAACATTTATCTCAGAGACCGCGAAAACTGTGAATTTCACACTAATATCGGTCATTGTGGATTATTTTTTACATGTCTCGGTGATCTCCTGGCCCAAGTTCCTTAGCTGATGGGGACTAAATGTGAAAGTAAACGCTATCTTGAGTTTCACCATTGAGCTCAGTGACCCCGAAAGCTATGGATTTGACATTAATATAAGTCATTTTCGATTAATTTTACATGTCTCGAAATTCCTTTCCCCCCCCCCCTCTGGTGATCCCCGGCCCGCATACAAATGGTGGATGAAGTCATCGCTAATGGTAGTGTTACCATTGATCTCAGCGATCGCGAAAACTATGGATTTGACACTAATATCGGTCATTTTCTACTACTTTTACATGTCCTGGTAAACGCCCCCCTGAGACCTCCTGGTTCGAATTTTGGAGAAAACGCATCGGTTTGATCTGGAGCCTGGACCAAGGTACCCGTGACCAAATTTTGGTAACTTTCGGTCTACTCGTATGGCCCCTAGGCCGCACGGACAGACACATAAACTCTTTATTTTATTTATATTATTATTATTATTATTATACTATTTCGGGTTTATTCTTTTGTTTTAAGCGTTCCGACTATTGACTCAAGTCTCTTTAAAGCACTGCTCTAGTCTCTGAATTCAGAGGACTATTCAAGAAATTACAGCCAGATAATTATGAAATATATAAAGTACGGTATATTTATCAAATATCACATCATGAATTCTCTCTTGCTTTGCGTAGCAAAATAGTATATAAATATATAGCAAAAGACTGTATTGCTGAAATATTTGATAGTGTATACTTCAATTTAGGTCACCACAAATTTATAGAAGGTCATGTGTCCAGTGCTACAAGGACATCTCCCAATCTTCTATTACATAATAATTTATATTGATTTCGACACATGTCATATTTCCCCATATATTGTATATACAGGTTTGGTTAATTAGGGGAAAGTGGTCGAATTCTGCGCACTTAAGGAAAAATCGTTATTTCTCCGCTGTTTTTGTAAGTATCACGACATAACTTTGCACAGCCATTGTTTGCTGTGTAGTAGACAAGCTAAAGACGTAGTTTGAGTAAAAGCTCATACCAGTACTCGACAATAGACAAAAAACCTGAACTATACATTTGCGCAGAATTACCCAACTAGGTGGGTAATTCTGCGCGTAATATGGGGTAATTCTGCGCAAAGCAAATATATATGTTTAAAGCAAGGAAACATTTTAATAACATATACTTAGATATGTAGATGGCATGGGTTCAGAAAAAGAACGACAAGGTGGGCTACAGGTTTTACTATATACTTTATTCTCTACTTGTTTTATAACTGAACAAAATATTACATATTTTTGAGTGTATTGAAATCATAAGCGTGCTATGATAAGGGAGAACAATGTCATTCTGAGATGTGACACTAAAACTATGTTCTGTTGAAGTATGAATTCCACAATCACGACTAGTTTCCTCGACGTTTTATACCAACCTGTCCTCATCATCTCCAGCAGTAATGACTATGTTAGGTTCCTCCATAAGTGGCATCGTGAAAGTCTGATTTTGAAAATTTGTCAGGGTTTAATGGTATTATTCCCACAGCCCTAAATCCACCTATGGCTTTGTCCATAGTTGGAACTTTGACGTATGCTTCATCGAAAATACTGGCGAGATCGTACATGCGACGCCGTGAGAATATAAACATGGGAGGGACGAAGATTACAAATGCACTACAAGCATACACAACAGTGACTGTCTTTCCACGTTCGCACACCATAGCACTTCCTACCTGTTTCTGACCTTTAGGCGCTAAAATTCTCACAAGTTTTTTTGCATTCGAAATACCCCTTTTGTCCACGTTGAAAATTCTACTTAGGGAAAAATGGTGCTTTTTCATCACTGTTTCCAAGTTATTGAAGAATAGTGTTACCGCTTCTTCATTGAATCAATTTATCCTATTCAAACTTACTTCTTCAGGTTTCCTTAGGCTTATTCTTGGATTTCTTTAAAGAAATAGTCTCAACCAGTCCTTTCCAGCAAGTTAGGTAGTTCCATCAAAATTATGCGCAATTCGACTTGCTTCAGCAAATTCGTATGCCAAACGCCGATGGTCTATAGGTGTGATACCAAACGCTTGCAACGCTTATCACATAGTCCACCAATTCGTGTTTTGTTCTCGCGAGAACACTTACGAGAGTAGCATGTTCCATATTTCCAGTTTTTATCCGTAGACGAATAGTAGATTCTGCTATTTCGTACAATCTTCCAACTTCTCGAATGGCACACTCACTTTTAACAGCACTGATAGCTTCTCTTAGTTGTTCCTCTGCATAACTACCTCTCGTAGTTTCTCTTTCTATTCTTCCCTGTATCTTTAATCAGAGTGTGACGATATTTTGCAGATCTATTACGTATGCTTGTTATTAACATAAAACTTCTTGAGGTGCAATTCTGCGCACTGCGCAGAATAACCCATCGATTTTGCGCAGAATAGCCCCACTCCGCAATTTAACAAAAAACACAAAACTACGAGCTATTAAAAATTGATTAGAACTACGAATTGCCGTAATTATAATGTCCATTTACAATATAAATGGAATATAAAAGTAACGATCTAGAAATATATAAAATATAGAACGTACCTCTTAATTCTCTTGAAGACAATTTAACATCAACAGGGAAGAAATAATTCAACTGCCACTTTCAGCCTAAACATTTGACATATTGGCTTCCCTTCTTTAATATTAGTTACTGGTAACGGTCGCTTCATGGCAGCAGCAACCAATGTGTCGTAAAGAATCTCCAAGTTGAAGATACACGTGTGCGCAGAATTATCCACCGCGCAGAATTCGACTACCTTCCCCTACTCCAGATGTACTGGGCTAGAACATAACCACATACACAAACACACTCCACATAACACACAAAACCACACGCTCCCATATTATAGCAGCCACTTTCTGCTCTTTCCTGGCAACACTTGCTTCCTCCCCCAACACCCATCCGGTAGTTTGCCGCGTATATGTGAAGAGCGTCATTGCTTGTAATGTTCCGCTTGTCTATACACGGCGATTTGCCGCGCCGGATTCTAGCAGGGAGATCCGGCTGTTTTTGCTCGCCGGATGAATGTCCGGTGACCGCCGCACATATGTGAAGAGCTTCATTGCTTGCAATGTCTTTCTACCTCGTCCGGCAATTCACCGGAACCGGATCCGGCAAATCGCCGGATAATGTGAAAGGGACATAAACGTTTGCGATCGAAGATTTTTCCAAGAGAAAGTTTTCTCTTTTCCAACTAGAACGAGATTCGTGAAGTTTCTTTTATTCCAGCCACATACGTAGTTAGTTTTCATTGTGTTCAGGGCAAAACTGTCCAAACTCACGGGCACGAGCCAGGCCGTAAGCCAGCCCCAAAATATAGGGGGGTCCGGCTGAAGTTAGGGGGGTCCAATCCAACCATACTATAGTTCATCACCATGTTATAGATCATTTGCAAGCTTACCGTGAACATTTTAGAGGGCCAGCAAAAATTTAGAGGGACCCGGCCTCCTAGACCCCCCTGGATAAAGGCCCGGCACGAGCCCAGTTGAAGGTAGTAAGTTTGGGCTCCAATGAAATAAGTGAGCACGAGCCCAATTGAGGAGAGTGACCCCGAGTTCAATGGAAATTCTACAATATTGTTAGCATTTAACGAAATAAAATAATGTACCAATCGATAGATCTCACTAAGCGAACAAAGTGATGTGTGTCATTGTAGAATCTCATGCATAGTTTTCGAGAAAGTCGAGAAAAATAAACTATTTTGTAAATCTAAAACTTAATGCTGCCCGAAAATCATGCCATCTGTCAATATCAGACTGATACTGGAATATACACTCATGAAATTCTTCACTATAAGACTTGCAAGACGACAGAACGTAGGACAGTCAATGAGATATAGCCCAAAATTATGATTAATTCTTAGACTTTATTTTCTATTTAATTAAAATGTTATCCAACGAAAAGACATATACAGGGTGGCCCAAAAGTAGGTATACAGTACCGTACTGATCAACTCATTGCATTTTATATAATTTCTTATTGTTATCCATCAGGTAGACTTAGTTTGTTTATTATTTGTTCTTAATGACTGTTTTTCTCATACCTTAAGCTCGGAACAGCCGAAGCAAATAAACCCATAAACTAGAATGTAATACTTGATCAATGAAGGGGTGTTTACCTACTTTTGGGCCACCCTGTATCAATTGATAAATCACATTGAGCTTAACACAATGACATGCTTAAGGGTACATTCTGATGAGTATTTCCGTTGAGAGTCGAGAAAAACAAATATTTTGTCGCAATAATTATGTCCTTGGTTGCCAATAATGATTGATATCAGTGATCCCAACCGTATATCGGTGGCTATGTCCCAACCCATGGAAAAAAATCCCATTTTCTGGGATTTTTTTGCATTAATTTTTCGAATAGGAGAAAGATAATTTCCTTCAAAATTGGCAGAATATATTAGATTTTTTGTGCTTATTTCCTCAACGCCAAAAAAATTCTCTATGAGCGGGAAGTAGACTAATGACGCTTGAATAAATATAGAATCAGTATTAATTGTCAAATGTTTTATTTGAAAGTGTATGTTAGTGTGCAAGTAATATATGCAGAAACTTATGACTCTCAAAAACTAGCAACAAGGAATGTAAATTGTAGGGTAGACCGGGGCTGGTTGACGAACTACATATAACTCCTTCATTAATTAACATAATGAGCTGTTGCTGCTGTCATAAAAGAGCGACCTATGGATGCAGCTGCCACCTTCATATGGAATTTGTAACTTGCGGATTATGGCGTCTAATAGATAAAGAGTATGTTTGCCAGTCTGAAGTTTTTTTTTTCAGTTTTCCGTTACAACATCACAGAATCGTTACTACTTGAAGTACAGAGGTAAGTAATTACTAGGGATGTACGAGACAAGAGTGAAAATTTTATGCGAGACGCGAGACAAGACTAACCCATGCGAGATGAGACGCTAGACGAGACTCGGTTAAGTCTCGCGCGAGAAGTCTCGCGAGACTTCTCGCAGTCTCGCAACATTTATGAATTACATTTAATTGTATATTTAGTGATTTTACATTTATTGAGTTTTCTAAGTTGAGCGTTAATGCCTCCAGGAACAAAAAAGTGATTGGGGCAATAGACATTTTATGAGATTTATTATTATTCAAGGTTGATTTTCAGAATTAAAGCTTCTTTAGTTTCTGAAAAAGAAAAGCTTTGTAAATTGGAAATTTATTACAGCATCGATTTAGGACTTAATTTTGCGACACAAACACATACACACGGGCGCGCACGAATACATGAATTTTTGTTTTGAATCTGAAAAGCGAATAAGACTCCCTATTGCTGCGAAATTTGATATTTCTGTTGTTTCTGTCTTTTTCACATTACTACTAGCGATTAATGTTGGGGGATGGCCGGGAAATCCCTTCTCGTCAAAGTTTATCCCCGGCCCGGTTAGCAGAAATAACATGATATTTTTACCTGGAATAAGTATTTTCTTTCTATATATTTATCAAAAACATCCCCCTCTAGTTCGGAAGTTTAATTCAAACACTGGTTTGGTAGGATGGCCCTATAGGTTTGGTGCGAGATGGCAGGAATGGTCCTATATCTGTCAGTAATTTTAGTTTCTAGATCTGGCAACACTATCTGTAAGTTGAAAGCGAAAGTTGATAAAATGCGATAATGCAATATTGCTACAAGCGCGAACGAACCGAAAGAATTGGGTCGTATTGTGTTGTGTGGAGTTCTTTTGCTGTCTACAAGCGCTTTTGGTGGTATAAAAACGTCTTTATAATGGAAAATCACCCTTCAAGGAAATGACCAAAACGTGTAAATGTTGATAGTGGCGACGATATTTTAGAAGAGCCAAATATTGCTGGAGACCTCTAAGCTGGAAAACAATGTTGGATCTAGCAACAATTTATGCTGGTATTGCTGTAAATTATGCTATTAATTTGACGAAAATTAATGGTCCAGCAATCAAATTCCAGCACAACTTTTCTTTTAACTTGGAGCGGAGGGGACACAAGTTCGGATACCATGTTGAACTCTAGGTTCCGTCTCCTTAGGATGTTATGAACATTCATCCCATGGAAAGCAATGACAAACCACCATGAATTCAACTTGCCAAGGGACTTTTAGGTCAAATACCTGCCTTCGGACAGAATATCACATCATCATTCATTAACAGCCACAGAATAACACATTGCAAAATTTTGACCTAGAATATATGCGAGACTGCGAGACCATGCGAGAAAGTCTCGCGCGAGACGCGAGATGAGACTCAGAATTTTATGCGAGACGCGAGACGAGACTTCACATTTGCGAGACGAGACGAGACGCGAGACGAGACCAACATTTGAGGCTGCGAGACGAGACGATACTTTTGCATTTCTCGTCTCGTCTCGTCTCGCGTGCATCCCTAGTGATTACGACTTCGTTGCACAACATGGGCTTGGGGTTAGTTGGCGTATAGCATTTGGGGTTGGTTGGCAAGTGCGCCAAACAACCTTGTGTGAAATTTTATTTCATTTTACTTTTATTTTTACATTGTTTGTTTTATTGTTATGTAGTTTACAGTTCTACCAATCTTTTACTTCAATTTTATAGAATAGCTGTCAGCTTTTCCAGGTTGTCAGCAACTATACGAAGATTAGAAGTGTTAATGTTCTCAATGGCACTGCGAATGTTCGTTTCCAGGTCTTAAATAGTTTGACAATTGTTTTTGTATACCTTTTGCTTTACTTAGCCCCATAGAAATGAATAGCAGTGTTGCGGGGCGCATGTAAGTAAAAGTTTTATTATGATAATTTCAAAGTTTATTTTTCATTGTTTTCAGTAATTGAATAGCGTAGACAGATCCTTAACACACGTTTTGATGCACTGAAACATCAGCAGAGTTGCCATTTCAGAATGTTAATTTATGAAAACTACGATTTCCCTAGGTCGCCCTTAAAGAGGACTCATTCGATGAGTTATCGGTGGAAATGAAAAAAAAAATCTCTTTTCTGATCCATAGTTTCCAAGTTACTCAAACTAAACAAACTGAAAATTAACGACCGAACATCCATACGTGTGAGTTATGATTCAATTTACAGGTTTTGCGCAAAAAAAAAAAAAAAAAAAAACCTACGGTTACATCTGACAACACTGTGTGGTTCCTAGAGTATTTCGTTGCTTCCTAGTTTAAAAATATAAGCATGAACAAAGCTTCATTTTGGTATAACCATTATTTGTGTATCACTTCAGGTGCAAAAGTTCTACTATCCCAAACTCCAGGTTGCATTGTATATTGGACACTCTGCATAATGGTAAGGTGTTTGTCATGGGCAGTGGCGTATTTACGATTTTGTTTCGGGGGCCTTTGCTAACTTTATTCCTGGAAATGTGAAAATTCTGCAAGATTCATTTAATTTAATATAGTAAATAAAAGCCCGGAAGCCATATTATGATTAACTTCAATTTAATTATAATATATAGTAAGTTTGGATGGTTCCGGACAGTCGCTGAATTCGGACATCCTAAACTTACGATAATACTGTTCTTCGCATGAGTAATGTGGAACCTTGTTGTGACGCCTATTTGAAGCACTATACCTTCCTACAGTTCAGTGCTGATTAGGAAGTGCAAAGAATGTTATACGTAGTTTCGACGGTGGGGGAAAGAAGAAGAAACAGGAAAGTTTGTGCACGTTTTTTGACCTGATGTAACTTTTTAGTGGAATATGTTAAGGTTATACACAGAAGTGGTTATCAGCAAATGGTTAAGTAAGACATATATCCAGTGTGCGAATTAGACAATTTTATTGGGGGGGGGGGGATAACATTAGGCCAACTTGACGTAGAGTCTGAAGGTGCAATAATTTAAAATGAGACAATAATGCCTTACCCCCACACACATAAATATGATATGACATCTGTAATAAATAAAGGATTTATAATTTCAATAAATATACCGACAATAACTATGTATATATTGTTTGACATGCACATACCAGACTTAACCTTTCTGAACGCGTACTCACTCTTATGCTCGTAGCTCTCTAGGGTTTATTTACTTAATAAATCGGCCAGTGATAGCCATGATCACAAGCATATGTTAATTTTTCCGCTCGTATTGAAATCTTCCACTTTGCCTTATTACACACAGACTTGCAAACGAATACCTACTTACTTCAGTATTATGAAAACCACTAAAATTATCAGTTAAACCGGACTTACTTCAAAAAAAAATCTACGTATTAGCCTATCATATGAGAAATGGATTGTTGCTGGTCCTGATTTCTGGCATCAATGTCAAATAAAAAGCCAAATATTTAAAAACTTAATTCAAATTTCGAGCTTGAGCTTCTACTCCCCGCTAGTGACTTAGTTGCGTCACTGCTTTTGAAAAGACAGGCAACCGACAGCAGGTACCGAGGCTTTTTGTTCTTTTCTGTTCCCGCCCCCCTTTTATTGTCCATGTTATGAATGGTGTTGCCAGTACACAGAAATACATGGAACACGCAGAAACGCACATACAGCCATTCATGGTTCGAGATTTCAGTGTCCATTCGGCGACTATACGGTTCATATAGTTCGTAGAAGCATTTCCGTCTCAAGTTATTCTACTTTGAGAAACGGCTGTTAATAGTAAGCAAGTACTTCTTATTTTAGAAGAAACGTAGAGGGAAAAAAAGAATGTCTGTGCATCCTATGCTATCAACGAGATTGCAAACTGGCCTGTATCATACTTTGTATCGTGATCTGTGTCTATTTATATCGTGATCTGTTTATTTAGAACTGAATCCATTTAATTGAGTGAGTTCCCTAGGTTCCGAAGGTGCTGACATGAAGAGGGATATTTTAGGTTCACCGGATGACAGTTGGCCTGAACTAGCTTGAATGAGGTTCGTGAGGATTCGCAGGACGGATCTCTTTCTGCCAAGAGATATACCTTAGAAAAGGATTTACATATGAAAAGAATCCTGTCATTAGGACTATAGATATATATATGCATATTATTTCCATACATTTTTTTAGGTATTGCAGCTCCAAAGTCAACATAAACTTTGTAATTAATTTCTCAATTTATATTCTTTTGTTAGACGCAGGTAATACTCTTCCACTTACCAATATTTTTGTTTATATATTTTTATTACTTAGAGTTCAACTTCATTTCAACACCTACGCTACTAGGCTACATGGGACGTAGATATACAAACGACAGTACCTGCCACCGGAAATCGAATCCGACTCCTGGAAGGGCAGCAAAGTTCTAAGCACTTAGCCACAAAGAATCCCATCAATATATGTTTGGTTTTGTCAACAACATATTTCCGTCCTTTATTTCTTTCCTTAATGATTTACTACTACTACTACTACTACTACTACTACTACTACTACTACTACTACTAATAATAATAATAATAATAATAATAATAATACATAATTCTGGTAAAGACAATAAAGAGGAGCGCGCCGATATTTTTTTTTTCAAATTAGTATGGAAACCAAAAATGGTAGATGTATATCACGTTTGGTTTTAGTACAGAGATTAGAGTCGAGATGGAATAGTATTCTTGGGACAGAATTGATTACAGAAACCACTTCTCCCTATTACCGTTTTTAGGGATGCACGCGAGGCGCGAGAAGTGTCATCTCGTCTCGCATTTGCGAGACGAGACACGAGACGGGAGACGAGACTAAACCATGCGAGACGAGACGCTAGACGAGACTCGGTTAAGTCTCACACGAGAAGTCTCGCGAGACTTCTCGCAGTCTCACAACATTTACGAATTACATTTAATTGTATATTTAGTGATTTTACATTTATTGAGTTTTCTAAGTTGAGCGTTAATGTCTCCAGAAACAAAAAAGTTATTGGGGCAATAGACATTTTATGAGATTTATCATTATTCAAGGTTGATTTTCAGAATTAAAGCCTTCTTTAGTTTCTAAACATGATTAAAAAAGAAAAGCTTTGGAAATTTATTACAGCATCGATTTAGGACTATTTTGCGACACAAACACATACACGCAGGCGCGCACGAATACATGAACTGTTTTTGGTCTGAAAAGCGAATAAGACTCCCTATTGCTGCGAAATGTGATATTTCTGTTGTTTCTGTCTTTTTCACATTATTGCTAGCGATTAATGTTGGGGGATGTCTGGGAAATCTCCTCTCAAAGTTTATCCCCGGTCCGGCTCGCGGAAATAACATGATATTTTTACATGGAATAAGTATTTTCTTTCTATATATTTATCAAAAACATCCCCCTCTAGTTCGGAAGTTTAATTCAAACACTGGTTTGGTAGGATGGCCATATAGGTTTGGTGGGAGATGGTAAGAATGGCCCTACATCTGTCGTAATTTTATTTTCTAGATCTGGCAACACTATCTGTAAGTTGAAAGCGAAAGTTGATAAAATGCGATAATGCAACATCGCTACACGCGCGAACGAACCAAAAGAATTGGGTCGTATTATGTTATGAGGAGTTCTTTTGTTATCTACAAGCGCTTTTGGTGGTATAAAAACATCTTTATAATGGAAAATCACCCTTCAAGGAAACGACCAAAACGTGTAAATGTTGATAGTGGCGACGATATTTTAGAAGAGCCAAATGGGGACCCAATTGAAAGTGAAACGGATTCAGGTACTGTTTCTGCAAGTTCGAGTCTTAATCCACCCAAAACAGCAGGGCGTAAAAGTAAATTCCAGGATTACTTTGAAATTGCGACGAATGCTAAGTTGGCTATTTGTAAATTATGTAAGCCTAAGAAGATAGAATTGAAAATGCATTCTCGTAATATAACGGGGTGAAGAAACACTTGCAAAATATTCACAAGAAAGAGTATGCGATTCTCTACCCCGACAGCGACAAAGATCAGAAGAGTAGCTGCAGGAAGGAGGATATAACAATATATTTCCCTCAGGAGAAGGAAACTAAGGTAAGTGCATAGCATACTTGACAGTGTCTAAAGTGTTGAAAATTAATTATCACTATTCCCCGAGGCACTCCGGTTGCGAGCCATTGGTATAATTGTTATTAGTATATAACATAATTATGTTGTATATCAGTTATTTAGGTTAGTATATTAGTATATGTTATCCACAAGTCCGTTGACACAAGTAATCTTATTCCTTGGTGGCTGGTGTAAAGGGAGATAGGCGACAATAGATGGCAGCACTGTTCTACACAAGTAACGTATTTTTATATTTTCTCTGCTGCTTCCACAAATTTAATGCTAGAGAGTTTAAACTTTTTGAAAAGAAAGTTCAAACCTATTCTAAGGGAACAATCCGTGTCAATTTTTGATATTGTGACGTTAGAGCATTCCTCGGACTAGAAGCAGGCAAAGACAAGGTTGAAATCCGGTTAAATAAAGACAAAGAAATTTACATATAGATCAGGAACTGGCCACCTGGAATCTCTAACCAGGTAAAAAAATAGGGTATCCGTAGCTGGCGGAGAAAAATAACCAAGTCACTTAGGCATTCCATCCCCATTGGTTTATTTTAGTTGCGATCTTCGTATATACGGTTGGATTACTTGCCTCTTTGAGGCTGAGGAAACAACCGTCGAATTATATTTAACACCTCCACGGGGGTTAACGCACCAAATTGATATTATCTGTTGACGACCTTGCTATTTCTCTTGGCTAAACGATTTAAGTTACTCTCCTCTTCGGAGGGTAACTTATATTTGTGACATATTATTTTCACTCATCATCTCTGCTCCTATGATGGCTACGTCCAACCCAGTCATCTCGAAAAAGAAGACTAAGATACCCACGAAGAAAGTCAGCAGATCTCAATACCGGCCTGAGGACTTTCTTGTCCCACTGGGGCGGCCCACCACCTCCGGCGCTACTACCGAGCGACGACCATCTTCAACTAACCTGTCAGCGCCTGACGTTCCATCCGCTGCTCCACCGCAGGACGACAATGCTATGGATTTTACCCTGGTTACTACACCCAAGCGACGTCGCTCGTCCTTGGAATCCACACTGAGCCAACGACAATCATCAGACTTCCCTCCTTTACCAATGAGCAACAGATTTGAGCCTCTTTCTACTGTCACAGCTGACGGGTCTCCTGTGATCGAGCCAAGACACAAACCCACGAAAGAGGTTAAACCACCACCTATTTACATTTACGGCATCCAAAATACTTACAACTTTACCAAAAGTCTTTGCAAGACCCTCAGAGAATCACCTCAGGTTCGGCATAACAAAGAACGTATTGTGATTCAGATATCTTCTAGGGACGATTTCACAACTATAAAAAACTACTGCGAACAGACGAAAACTGAATACGCTACTGGCATCGCCAAAAGTGACCGACCCGTAAAGGTTGTCGTTCGCAAATTACCCATCGATACCGACGTCGCTGATCTTCAGTCTGCACTATTCACTTTAGGTTTTAAGCCGCTCACGATTCATCAAATGTCTCGTCGGGGCCCCACTGGTGGAGATAGAGTCCTCATGCCACTTTTTCTCATCTCCCTCGAGAAAACTCCAAATATACAGATCTACAACATATCAGGATTGCTTCATTATAAAGTTTCATTTGAGCCTTATCGACCGCCGAGTGTTCTGCAGTGTTACCGCTGCTAACGTCTTGGTCATTCACAAGACACTTGCAAAGCTCAACCTAAGTGTGTCAAGTGTGGGCAAAGTCATTTTACGAAAGCCTGTGCCAGACCAGATGCATCTACGCCAGCAACCTGTGCAAACTGCGGAGGGGACCATCCAGCCAATTATCGCGGTTGTCCCGTCTTTCGCTCATACTCAGATGCGCTCAAGAAATCAACTCCTTCTGGCCGCAGCTCCGGTCCTACTGTATCAACTTCACTGGACAATAAGGCACCTCGCATCGACCGACCTCCACCACCAAATCAGGATGCTCCCTCTACGTCCAGCACACCAGATAGTGCATCTACACCATCCGTTAATGACTTTAATCTCCATTCACTCCTCACATACATCAAAACCTTCGACTTTGGCCGCATTATATCTCATATCAAGAAAGGATTTACTAGAGTTCGGGAAGCCACGGATCTTGCGTCCAAGGCTGCTGTCGTCATAGAGACATTTGCTGACATGATTGCTGATGGCTGCTTCTAACCAACCACTCATTCATCACACTATAACTGTTGTAACCTGGAATGCAGATGGTCTTACTGACCAGAAGCGTCTCCTAATTCGTGTTCTAGCAGAACATCAGGTCGATATCATACTTATACAGGAAACTCACTTCACTGCCCAGGTTACACACTGGAGACTGCCCAACTACCAATTATTTCGCCTCGATCGAGTTCAAGGACGGAAAGGAGGATTACTGATTGCCCTGAAACGAAGTTTCAAGGCTAGACAACTCCTTTTACCCCCGTTACACACACTAGAAGCTCTTGCTATAGAAGTCTTCCTCCCCGGGATTCCTCTTATATTGGTCACGGGCTACCGTTCTCCAGCACATGACTTAGATCCCAATGATTTCGCCGCCATCTCGACCTTGGGCCTCAAGATCATCTTGGCAGGGGACTTCAATGCAAAACATGGGGAATGGCACTCCAGACGTTCCAACGAAAACGGACGAGTATTACACCGGTATCTGTACACATCTCCATTCATTGCCTATGGGCCACCTGATCCAACTCACCATCCTAAAGCAGGCGGAGAACCGGATGTGTTGGACATAGTTCTAAGCAAAGATACCATCTTAGCTACACGTCCTTTCGTGATCTCAGCACTGGACTCATGATCCGGTCCTTTTCAAAATTTCGCATCGTCATATCTCCCGTCCTGCACCCGCTCATATCTCCCGAACTACGAACTGGGATGTCTATAAGCAGGAATTAAACTCTTTGCTCGACATAGCCGCTCGTCCAAATTCTCCTGCGGAAATTGATCAGGCGGTCGCCCATCTCACACTTGCTCTACGTACGGCTGACTCCCTCAGCACATTAATAATTCCTGACTCGCAGTCCGATCCACACTGTGACTCTCCATTACTTCGTCTTTATATCCATCTCAAACGCTGGGCTCGAAGTATTTGGCAGCGCACTAGACATCCACTCTACAAAACACTATGGAACACCTTAAGCCGCAAAATCAAGACAATCACTAGAAGACAAACCGAGCAGTACTGGGAGACACTTTTTCGTGGGGTCACACTTAACGACACTAAAATCTGGCAGTATTCCCGCCTTTTCCAGCGCCGAGAGACTTCTCGTCAAACTCAAATACTGCAAGGTCCACATGGGGTCATACATGACGACCAAGGGCAAGCAGACCTATTTGCTGCATCTCTAGGGCGCCAGTTTACACCTAATGCGACTCCTGTCGTTCCTCACATTCGGCAGGAGGTTCGGGCCACTATGCGCATGCTCCATTTTCAACCAATACTTCCCCTGCCTGAGGTCGTAACACCAAGGGAAGTTGAGCGTCAAATTTGTCACCTGCCCAACAAAAAAGCGCCTGGAGGTGATCAGATCCGCCCAGAACTACTGAAACATGGGACACGGAAGCTACTCCTCTATCTTGCTGCTTTATTTACAGGCATCCTTCAGGTTTGCTACTTTCCCCGTGCTTGGAAAGAAGCGAAAGCCATTCTTCTCCCTAAACCAGGTAAAAATCCGACTCTTCCAGAAAACTATAGACCAATTAGCCTATTATCTCATGTGAGCAAACTCTTCGAACGAGTGCTTCTCGCCCGACTTCACGAGCACGTCACCACTCTAGATATACTCCCCCACCATCAATTTGGTTTTCGTGCTAACCACAGCACAACAAGCCAATTATTGAGGGTAGTCGACCATCTGACTACCTCTTTTAATCGACGACAATATGTTGTAGGTGTTTACTTTGATATCTCGAAGGCGTTTGATAAAGTGTGGTTACCAGGCCTCATTTATAAACTTCGCTTACAAGGTTTCTCTTTACCTTTTGTCAAACTCCTCACTTCATACCTCTTTCATCGCTTTTTCCATGTCTCTGTGGGACAGACCAAGTCTGCTCCCAAACCAATTCAAGGTGGTGTGCTTCAAGGCGCGGTTCTTTCGCCTCTGCTTTACACCTTATACACCGCAGACTTACCCATTGTGCCACACTGTTTTCCTGCAACATACGCCGATGACACTGCTTTCTTTACGAACAGCAGCAATCTTCGTCTTTCCTACCATTACATGCAGCGCCAACTCAATGTCTTTCAACGTTGGGCTACCATCTGGCGCCTAAAAATCAACGCGGATAAGAGCGTTGCAGTCTGCTATAGCAAAAGACGCAGCAGAGCCATCCATCGTTTATACTATGACAACATTGAAGTTCCGCACCGTATGCATGCTAAATACTTGGGAGTTATATTAGATCGAGGCCTTACTTTTGGTCTTCACATCAGGGACATTAAACACCGAGCCCTTCGAAAATTGTCTGCCCTCTATACTATTCTGCGTTGCAATGCCTTAAGTCATGAAACAAGACTCCACGTCTTTAAAATGGTAATTTTATCCACAATCACCTACGCATGTCCAGCATGGCAACATGTCACCTGCGCACGATCGAGAGTGTGCAAACCAGGGCAGCTCGTATCATAACAGGCCATGACCGATATACGCGTAATCATCAACTTTTAGAGGACTTAAACATATATCCTATCCGGGACGTGTTACATCAACACCATACTCGTTTTTGGGCCAACCTCACCCGCCACGTCAACAATGCTATAGCAGCCATTGGTACAGCGCATACACACCGACGAACTTACAGGACGCCACGGTTGTAGCATAACTATTTACCCACACTCTCCCCCTCACTGCGACAGTTGCAGCTGAAGGTCACATGACGTCGTCGTATCTCATATTCTAACTCACCCCCCACAGGTCTATTCATTTTCTTTTCTATAGCTGTCATCGAGTCAGGGACTTTTGTCCGATACTCGACACAAAACCACACTTTCAAGCTAAGCTATAGATCATTTAACTGAATCAAGGAGCCTAACCTCTCTTGTGTCAGTTAATGTGCTAGCTAAGACCAAATGTTGCAATACGCATTTGTGAGCAAAGCACGTATACAGCAGTTAGAGGATTGACGGAAGTTTTCACTTTCGGAGGGCAAACTTGCTTTTTGAACTTCATCTCATCATCTTTTCTTTCACATTCATCTTCATTTGGGCTTCGGCTCTAGGTTACCTTCTTACGATGGCGGACTTTGGCATCACTAACGGGCAATCGATTCTCGGTAAACACATAGGATTACCAGCCTCTGTTCCTACAAACACAAGCTCTTCGCTTGCTCAAGCTGCATCCGTTGGACCTTCCAGACGCACTAGACATTTCTCATGGGGTAGTCACCCGGTAGCGAATTCATCTAGGGATAGACATCCATCCAGTGATTCTACCCAGTCTGCAAAAAGATTCCGCGGTGGACCACATCCTGCTAACATTCAATCAATTCATGTCGACAACGCCATGGACACGGGACCACCATGTACAGAATCATCATCAGCTTTTCTCGGCAGAACTCCAGACCCGGTTTATAACTTTCTACTTACCGATTTTGACGCTAAATATACACATTCAAAGATGATCTTTCTGCAGATAATTAAATACGTCCCACGTGCTAATGTTGAGCAAATAGTTCACACTAGAAATGGCTATATCATAAAATCAAAAGACCCGAACTTTGGAACCTACTTGAGAAACAAGGCATCCTATGAAATCTTTGGGAAAAATGCCAAACTTGCTAAGAAAACGGATTCTAGGATTAAACAACCTCCACTTCCGAAGAAGATACCAATGCTGTCTGTGGTCATTCGTGGCGTCCTACCTGAATTCACAGATGAAGAAGTTCGTGAAGAACTTATTCAAGAGGGCATCAATGTTGACAAATGCATTCGTATCAAGAATAATTCAGGACCTACTTATATGGTTCGGGTATTATCCCAAAACCAACAAGCTATTGATCATTTATTAGCCTACGGTGCACCCATTTACAAAAAGATCCATAAGGTAGAACCGTCAAAGACTCCTGGACCAGTACCTATTAGATGTGAGAAATGTCAAGTTTATAATTCTCATTTTACGAACTCGTGCCCTAATCAACCTAAATGTGGCTATTGCGGTGAACAACACAACACTAGATTGTGTAAAAACCAACAGCAACCTCCAAAATGTGCCACGTGCGGAGACTCACACTCCACTTACAGCTATCGCTGCAAGGCAAAACCTCAGGCAGAACCTACTCGTCCAGAGTTTACAGCACCCCTCCGAAGTTCTGACAAGCCAACGCCACCAGCGCAATCAATTTTACACCCTGTCAGTGTTGAGGATCTTCTCCGCCGTTTGACTATTGTGCTTCAAAACATACTGCCTTTTCAACGTGATCATATCCTTCGCACTATTAGTGACACAGCTAAATCACTCTTCAATATCAATCTCCATGCTACCTACTCCAGACAATATGCCCATTTTCAAATCGCACCACTTGAAACAACCGTATAAAACCATGGCACTCGTATTTCTCATTAGGGCAATTATGAATATTCTATTTCTTAATATTCGATCGTTTCTACAACATAAACTTCTACTGGAACAGCTACTGCTAGAGGAACACATTGATCTATTTGCATTAAATGAAACTGCACTCAAACCTACCACCACAATACGTCTACCAGGTTATCAAATATATCGCCATGACTATTCAGGGCATGGTGCAAGAGCACAGGGTGGGGTCGCAGTTGGGTTTTCCCCTAAGGTGTCGTTTCGCCAATATCATCCACAGATTTTCATCAATCATCCGGAGCATCTTCTTTTGTCAATTTATTACCCATCACTTGTTATCAATATCGCTACAATCTATATACGGCCGCGACACCCCATCCCATTTGATTTTCTTCATTACATAGCACATATCTTCCGAAATGTCATCATCATGGCCGATATGAACATTCATAGTCGAGGCGACCGAGAGAAACAACACTTCTTTGACTACGTAACTCAAAATTTGAATTTACATGTACATCGTTTACCTAGTCATTCACGACCAATTAGTCAAACAACACCCGATGTAGTGATAACGTCCCTTAATCTAGTCAGTGACTGCACTATACAAATTCTTGACACTATAGGCAGCGATCATGCACCAATTAAGCTATCGTTGACTAGGGGCCGTTGCCCACAGTCTAAAACCGAATACCGTACTGTCAAGCGATATGATCGAGCAAACTGGAGCACATATAGGCAGAATATTGACAGAGATATTTCGGAATTGCTGCACCAAGTAGTGAACACGAATTATATAATACTCTCACTCATCTTACTGGCACCTTAACAACAAACGCACGTGTAAGTATTCCAGAAGACAAAATATGCGCGTACAAACCAAAATTGCCACCTCAATATCTTGCACTTGTAAAGCGCTCATGTCAATACATTAGAGAATATCATCGAACTGGTAATGTGGAAGAGCTCCTTTACCACAGGCAATGTCAAGGAGCAGTTAGGAATTACCTTATTGCATACAAACGGAAGCACTGGATTAGTACTTGCAACAAACTGCGAGACGAAGTACATCCAACCCAATACTGGAAGAAATTTCACCAACTAACGGGTAAAAGCACAATAAATACGTATTCGCTTCAACTTAATGGTGTACCACTTCATACTGATATCGATAAGGCAAATGCTTTCGCTGACCAATTGCAGACAGTCTTTACTCCATCAGAATCGCCTTGTCGTGATGAGCGGATTGATCTCTCCACCATCTGTTCTCTACAGCCTTCTACATCACATCAGATTGATCACAATCATCCTCTTACAATGCCTATTACACCGACTGAATTTCATTCAGCTCTTAGTAGAAAACGAAACACAGCACCAGGGATGGACGGAATTTCTTGTAGGATGATAAAAGAATCACCGGTCTCTTTTATCACTTTGTTAATTTCCGTTTATAATTTCATCCTCTCAACTGGTTATTACCCGTTACAGTGGAAGGTTTCCAAAGTATGTATGTTCCATAAACCAAATAAGCCCATTCATGATGTCAGCTCATATCGGCCGATTCAGTTGACTTCCGTATTTAGTAAACTATTCGAAAAGATTCTAGTAAATATACTTCATGCACATCTTAAGGCATATGATCTATTACCAATACATCAAGCAGGTTTTCGACCTAACTTCTCTATCAGTGATCAACTGCTTCGTTTAACTACAGTCATCACAAATCAGTACAATAAGGGACTTCCATACTGTCTAGTCCTCATGGACTTAGAAAAGGCATTCGATAAAGTGTGGCATTATGGCTTACTACGTAAACTACAGTCACTCCGCTTGCCCACTTGTTACCTTCGACTCATATACTCCTTTATAAGTAACCGTATTGCATATGTTTTAATAGGAAATGTACTATCAAGGCCCATTTTCCCACATACAGGTGTACCACAAGGTTCCGCCCTTAGTCCATTATTGTATATATTATACGCTTCCGACATGCCGAGCCCAGCGCCTAATGTGTACATCTTTCAATACGCAGACGATACTGCCTTTTTATCGCTTGGGAAAACAATCCTTCAGGTCAGCAGGAACCTACAAATAACCTTAAACAACTTTCTTAATTGGTGCAGTAAATGGAAATTATCTGTTAACACTGCGAAAACACAAGCCCTTGTTTTCCTCCCTTCAAAACGACGCAGTAAAGTACACAGAAATCCTGGAAATCTTCGTGTGTCAGTAGATGGTCATTTCCTTAGACCAGCAGTTTCTGCAACATACTTAGGAGTGGTCTTTGATTCGAAACTCTCTTAGAAACCTCACTTCCAAAAACTTGCGTTGCAAGCAAAGCGCAGATTAAATCTCCTCCGTCGTCTCACTGGCACAACTTGGGGGCTAAATGCAAAGTTATTACACAATACCTATAAAGCATTTTTACGGCCTATATTAACATTTGGTAACATTGCCTGGTGCCATGCCTCACCTACGCTATACGAAAAGCTTGCAATTCTCGAACGCCATGTTATTCGCCTTGCATAGCGTATTAAATTACCATATCCAAATTACCTCACGTATGAACACATTGATTTTCCCAACATCATTGATCATCTCTCTACTCTTAGGGCACGATATATACAGTCTCGCATCACTACTTCTCATCCCTTATATCTCGATACATTACGAATTGATGCCCTTACCGACGCACCGTACAGATTTCTACACTCGCCACTCAACATTCTAACAACGATATATATTCAAACATCGAATCTGGACGCAGCTGAAAGAGATATCTTTGCCATTTACATGATTCACGAACATTTACCTCACATTCCACCATCTTAGCACTTGTTTTTCATTCATAATTAACATTGGGCTTTCATCCTGTCTACATCAGTCTTGAGTCGCCCCGAGACAGAAGATATAACCCTCATGTGTTTAAACTAACTTACCCATTGTGATTGTGACGTGAATGCACTTCATTTCATCTATTCATATCCACATTATATTTATTTACACTTTTAAATGTATTATTTTTCATATCCAGCACCTTAGTACCTTGAATGAATTTGCTGCACTTATGTTTTCTCAGTATTCTTATTCTTATTATTATTCTTGTTATTATTATTATTATATACATTTTTTTCTCATCAAGATTAATGTATTTATATTTTGTGTTAAATATTAATCTACTCATAGTAACACTTAGACCAACTACAATAGTTTAAATTCAATTAACTTGTCTTAACATCTGTGCCAAAGAGAGGGCGTAACCCTCTAATGGCTGGGAGTGCAACATCTCTTCCTCAAAATGGATGCTCAAAAATGATGAATAAAGATACATTTTATATCTTTACTCCCTCACCTAAAAAAACATATAGATATAGTTCATCACTGTCCGATATATGCAGCAGCAACCACTTCTACTCGCCACTATGCACTACCTTGCCAATTCATCTGCTCGCCCTCGATATTACCATCTCCCTCTAAATTTGCTCTTTACATTATACTGTTATACCTTGCCGCCAAACCATCCCGACCTAAAACTATTGCAGGATCATCGATTGCATGTCCATCTTCCTCATATTTTCCCCTCGCATCAAGCACAGTGATTACCCTCTGTATCTAACAGGGCCTCCCTCGTCTTCATTGGCCTAGCGTCGCCTCTAGGCAGAAGATAACCCGCATTTGTTCTGCTAACATTCCCTACGTGTTGTGGCGTCATCTGCACTCATTCCATCCCTCATGATCATCTCTGCAAATAAAATACTTTTAATCAACTTGTTCTGTAATCTATAATGTATGTATGGTATGTATTTTCCTATGTCTTGTGTACCCTTTGCCTCACTGATGATTATGGTCGCAAAGATCATAATGACCTGGCATATGTAGTTATTGTTAAATAAAGAAAGTCTCATAGCCCAACGCCCGTCATTCCACATCCATAAAATTCCTATGCAACCCTTCCCTTAAAGAGGGTGTAGCCCTCTACAGTGTAGCTAGCCTGCAGGCTTGCATTATTTAAAAAAAAAACAAAAAAAACATATAATAAAAGGATCCGGGTTTGGTTCAATGAGTTCAGAAAAACATATACGGAAACGTTATATTTTTATATCCTAATTACATTGGCGACTTTTTTTTCGGGGCAAAAATGTGCCGGCATGGCATACTGGAAAATATTGCTGGAGACAGCTAAGCTGGTAACAATGTAGGATCCACCAACAATTTATTCTGGTTTTGCTGTAAATTATGCTATTAATTTGACGAAAATTAATGGTCCAGTAATCAAATTCCAGTGCAACTTTTCTTTTAATTTGGAGCAGAGGGGACACAAGTTCGGATACCATGTTGAACTCTAGGTTCCGTCTCCTTAGGATGTTATGAACAGTCATCCCATGGAAAGCAATGGCAAACCACCATGGGTTCATCTTGCCAAGGGACTTTTAGGTCGAATACCTGCCTTCGGACAGAATATCACATCATCACAGCCATAGAATAACACATTGCAAAATTTTAACCCAGAATATATGCGAGACTGCGAGACCATGCGAGAAAGTCTCGCGCGAGACGCGAGACGACACTTCACATTACCGAGACAAGACGAGACCAACATTTGAGGGTGTGAGACGAGACGAGACTTTCCATTTCTCGTCTCGTCTCGCGTGCATCCCTAACCGTTTTTACCTTACAGTAATCAACGTTTAAACTGGAAGTAGTTGATTTATGCCATTTCTGGTTTGAATAGAGGGATAAGAGAGGAGATAGTACACAATTTTGGAATGCTAAATTGATTACAAAAACACTTTTCGCTATCTATTATGGTTTTTATTCTATGGCGATCAACACTGAAACCGGAAATGGTTGATTTCTGCCACTACCGATTTGAATAAAGTGTTAAGAAAGAAGTTGCGAACTATTCTTAGAAGGCTAAGTCGATTCCAATGAAATCGAACTTGCTCTATTATCGATTTTTCTCTATATAGATTAATATTAAAACCGGAAGTCGTACTGGATTTCTATCACTTCCGGTTTTAATACAGTATTAAGGATGGACATTTCAGTTATTCTTCGAACGCTTAATAGATTTAAGAAAACCCCTTCTCGCTATCTATTACGGCTTTCGCTCCATAATGGCAACGTTAAAACCGGAAATAGTTGATTTTTACTACGTACGATTGATTAATCGTCTCCATTAACGAACTCGGACGAGATACCATAATCGCTCCACATATCTATTGCAAAAACAAAATATAAAAATTTGGCATTTGTCCAAGAGTTTTCGTGGGAGTAACGGACGGATGTAATAAAAATACAATATTTAAGTCCCGTTACGTGATAATAATAATAATAATAATAATAATAATAATAATAATAATAATAATAATAATAATAATAATAATACATAAAAGGTGACTGCAAATTGGATGATTAATATAAATGACTACTACCCAAAGAACAAAACAAAATAGATGACTAGGCAGAGTTGGATTTACCACTAGGCCCTAGTCCAGGGCGCAACATTTTGAGGGAAGCACTTCGAATGAAAATTTAATTAGGAAGACGAAGAAAAGTGCAAAAGTATAATAATAATAATAATAATAATAATAATAATAATAATAATAATAATAATAATAATAATAATAATAATAATAATAATAATAATAATAATAACAGTCTATTGGCTTTAATCATTGATCGTCGAAGATAAATAGAATTTTAACTATCTATTTGCAGTAGACAGTAGCGAAGAGGCGGGTAATTATGGTGTACTGCACTTCCCTCGCAACCCTCCTGTGCATGTGCTCCTCAACACCTTGTCACAATATAAATCTAGATAAATTTCAACAATCCGATTATTTTATTCCTTTTAATGAAATTGTTAGTGTTGGAATATTCAAACTATTACGGATGAAAATTCAAAACGAATTTCTTTCACTATTGCGCTAACGTATATTGTAAAACTCAAACTCATCATTCTCTGTAACTATTTCAAACAACAAGAAAAGATTGTGAATTTGTAGAAATTAAAGTTTTTCTTCACAGCATTCGTGAAATGAAAATTCATTAAAATTTATGCTAAAAAGAAATAAAGGTAGACCCCTATGCATAAAATAAATTTTTCATTATATTGTATTAAAAATCTCCCCCATCGGGGGTGGGGGTGGGTGGGTAGAAAACCCGCGACTAGGGCAGGTACGGAAAGATCAAGTTTGCATGTTTCGTCTGATCAGCACTTTTTAAAGCATATACATACATTGACATGAAGATACACTGGCAACATTGTGCGGTGACGGTCACTGCAGTGTCCCCGTACGAAGGTTACAATTTAAAATAATGCTTTTCCTCAAGTGATGGACACTGAGAGTTGCTCGAGACAGTTGCGCGAAAGCAGTCGGTGATGGCAACCGTTTTAGTGACGGCAACTAAAGTTACCTCGTACGAACGCAACAATTTAAAGCAATGCTTCACAAGCAGTTGCGTCACCGAGTTGCGTCACTCAGTGACTACATATGAAGGCTCAGTAAGTCCCACGTTTATGCCGGTTAGGCTAAAGGAGACGGTGATGATGAGAAATGAATGAAATGGGGGAATCCGGGACCCCGTACTCCAAAGGCGCCCGTGCTAGCCACTGGACCAGCGGGGAGGGCTTACCACTGAGCCACCGCGCCCCCTAGCCACAAGAGACTATACAGGGTGAGGCAGCTAAAAGTACCACTTGAAATAACTGTCGGAACAAATCGGACAAGATAAAGAAAGGCGTGATAACAGGAAATAAAAAATAGAGGAGACATCGTTAGCACCATTCATGTGACAGTGTTACAACATAATGGCAATGGTCATTACAGTATGTGGCAGAATCACTGTGTAATAAGCGAAAACCTGTCAATGTGTATGTTCAAAATGGTGGCCGTTAGCTGCGATACAGGCATCGAGGCATCTGACAGTTCTGTCAGGCACTTGAGTCGTGTTACATGCCGTGGTATTGACGGTCAAGTGGGCCACTTGTTGTTTTGTTTACATCTATTCACATGGCCATCTCTTCGTTCCTACGTGCAGTACACACATGGGACCAACGGCGTTGTGTTTCTCTACGTGTGCTCTTTTATATTATGCATGATAATGTATATCATTCCTTTTAACAAAATATAACTTTGCTCCAGATGCACCATTTGTCGCTCTTTTTCGAACCACCTCATACGTCCATTTTACGAGCCTCTACTGCTATTATTGTTTCTCCCAAACCTTACATCACTAATGTTTCTAATTTCTTCGTTATTTCAGATGGTACTTTTAGCTGCCTCACCCTAACTCAGACTCAGAGTTTGAGTACAGTTTCAAAATTTCATTTTCGTAAACTGTAAAAGGCAGTGATGTTCAGGCAATAATAGTCCACTTATGTTCTATTAAGTCCACTTGTTCTATTTATTGGATATTACAAATATTATGGAAACTTGCAAACTAAAATGAAATATAACAAAAATTAAAACAAGATGACTATTGATACAAATGTAGAGGATGGATATGGCATGCCCGAGTATGATGGAAGAAGCTATTTGTTTACTACTTGGCCAACCGCTAAGAGCATTTATAAATCCATATGCTACTTTGTTATGGTGGATCACTAGGTGTTCTCGGTGCTATGCTAAACGCTGCTTGAATAGTGCAGCGTTGTCGGGTGTTACTGATGCCAGATAATAATGGAAATAATGATAGAATTCTGCTTGGATACTTACTAGAGAAATTAATTTTCGATCCTTAATGCAATTCACAGCTAAGTTCCGCTTCTCAAACTGCAACGCTAGAATCCACGAATTTTCTTATTTGTGACTACTACAGTAAGCGTTCAAATTTGGCAACTACGCATTATGGCGTTATGTGCGTTTCTTCTCAAAATCTATTTCCTTACATGTAAATTAATATTTAAATAAAATGTGAAACATAACACGAAAAACGGTCAAACAATATATCTATTTTGTTTAAAGTACTTTACACATTCAAATAAACAATTCATAAAATTGAGCACTTCTAGTAAGATCTAGCAGCAATTGCCACCTTGTGTGCTCATTGTAAAACAAATCAAATATTTCTTTTATTTGTTATCTTTTTCGATATCAGAAGAAACAACCAAATGAATCAGTGTCTTGTGCTGTAGCTGAAACATAACTTTATCTTATAGTACAATGTTTATAATAAGTAACATTCCATTGCCCATGCCCAGTAATTATGGGAATAAGCTAAAATATGTGTTGACTTCCGGGTGATGATACACCTTCTGCGCAATTAGTACATTCAAATTCACAAACGACGACGAACTGAAGGGTATGAGGATACCGTTGAAAGTAACAACTGAAGTCTTAATAATTCAGTTCAACTAAGCAACTGTGAAAATAGTGGGGAAATTAGAAATAACCAAAACTGAATTGTTTACATCGCTTATTTCGAAATACGGCTAGGAGATTGAAGTTACAAGAAATGACAAAAATCAGTGAAATTTGGCGTTATAGTAAGCATGGTTTGGGGGTGAAGGCGAGCATCCCCTGTGGGGATACTTCAGTTGATTTCTTTGGGGGTTACAAAATGTGATTGAGAGGCAAAATCTCCGTCATCCCCCCCGGTAATTCTCATCGAAGCGAAGACCTTACTTAACTAGTTGCACGTTGGAAGAATTCTATTACTTTGAGCGCGCCTGATGAACGAGTGTACAAGTTTACAGTGCTCAAAACGGGCGAAACCGGACGCTTAGGGAAGGGTGAATTCGGACACGTTTATTACGTTAAGGTGAATCTGGACAATATAATTAATGAACTAAGAGGATTCAGAACACTCTCTCCTCTCGCGCTTTTCACGTTTATGAGTGTGAAATAGTACATGAGGTCTATTACTTATATCTAACGTCTATTCATTTTTGCCATAAATGGACTCCGAGGAATCACCAGGAAAAGCTATAAAATTATCTTAGGATCTACAAAATGCTAATCATAAGGTGCTAAAAGATTCTACGCTACTGAATGGCTACATCATCTGGTATATTCCCATTTATCTGCAACAGGTTTGGGAACATTAATTTCTTTTGTCGAATGAACATGATCCACCAGGAGCTGGAAAAAAATTCCTCTTCTGTGTCATCAGACTCATTCACAAACACGTCTCAATCGCCTTCAGAGTATTCAGTTAAACCGTTCCTATCTTTTCCTGCTGTTGCTTCTTCCAAACCCACATCCCAAAGGTTAGGTGTTGCTAAAAGATTAAATGTCACGAATTGCAGTTTGTTTTAAACTGTCTCCTCAAACACAATCGAATGTATGGATAAAAACACATGTGGATTTTGTGGGAAGAATTATTATGCACCATCATCAAGCAAAGGGTGAACTATCACCCGCAGTTTCTGGGTGTCCTGTACTGTGTGTAAGACTTGGTTTCATGAAAGATGTGTGGGAGGTGATAAGGAACTGTATTTAATCTGTGCACGATGTGTCTGAATTATGACTAATGCTTCACGAAACTGGTAGACGTCATTAAGGCATAATAATAATAATAATAATAATAATAATAATAATAATAATAATAATAATAATAATAATAATAATAATAATAATAATAATAATAATAATAATAATAAATGCTACTCTCAGTGCACACATATTATACATTTTATTAATAATCTAGTTGTTACTAGCGAAAAATAGTAGTAGAATGTTTTGGAAATAAATGTGATTACTAGGTTTAATGATTAAACACTATAATGGTAGTTACACTACTGTGCATTTAGCTTACAGTTTCAACAGTAATTAGTATAGAAATTGCTATGTTAATAATTTGTATATATTTATCACGTATTTGTACTTATCATATTCTGTACTTATCATGTTAGAATGTTAGTGTAGCAAGATAGTAAGCTAAAATATACCTATCAAGTATATATATTGTAAGGATCCCCACATCACAACAAACGTACGTGTCATCTCAGCACGTGCTATCGTTTATAAACAACCTAACAAACAGCAAGCCAACACAAAAAACAGCAAAAAACGCCAAAAACAAACGGACCTCACGGAAGGACCCGAGGAGGACAAATAAAAAAAAAAACAACAAAAAACACAGCATCAGTCGTCCAACTAATCAAATCACCTACACCACCCTAAGGTCGCACTGAACTAGGGGTACAACTATCCTTTCCGAGGTCGCACTGGACTAGGGGTCCTTTCTACAACCAAACCTTACAAAGCTGCTTTAAGCTAAAAAGGGTATCCTTCCAAACTCACCGAACCGGCGGGTACCTTAAAATCTACCTTAAAAAAAAAACATACAATACAAACCTATTCTCCTTTACTTGAACATTAAAAAAAAACAAAAAAAAAATATTATACTCTTTGTAATAAAAAACATTTTATACTTATGAAATTTTATAACAAATTAATAATAATAAAAAAATAAAATTCAATCCGTCATCAACTCTACCAAAATTATTCCTGCTAAGTTCAGTGTCCGGAATCGCCAACCTACTGTCCGGATTCACCCTTCCAAATTTGCAAATCAAAGATTCTGTCAACTTCCATAAAATTGTTTTCTTATTTCTTAAGAGCCTGCCTTACTAAAAATAATACAAAATTTACCATTTTTCTTTTGCTTGATTATTCATCAGTGAAAGGAGATAATGAAATGGAAGTCACCACAATCACAGGTAATGCTATTCTACAACAGAAAATATGAACCTGAAGAATGTTCAGTGTTGCCATCCATAGAAATTACAGTGTTGCCAGAAAAACAGTTTCCCTAAAATCTAAGTTACGGCAGCGAGTAGAGGAACAAACTCAACTGCATTTGGTTACATATCATATTGTTTTGGTTTCCTGTGAACTACTTTTTAAATAATAGTTGTATTTAATTTGTAATGAACAAAATAGTTTTAACATACAGTTATTAAAACTAAATAATAATGTTAATTAAAAAGTAGTTCACAAGAAACCAAAACAACACGATACATAATCAAATGCGGTTGAGTTCATTCCTCTACTCGCTGCCTTAACTTAGATTTTAGGGAAATTGTTTTTTCTGGCAACACTGTAATTTCTATGGATGGCAACACTGAACATTCTTCAGGTTCATGTTTTCGGTTGTAGAATAGCATTACCTGTGATTGAGGTGACTTGCATTTCATTATCTCCTTTCACTGATGAATAATCAAGCAAAAGAAAAATGGTAAATTTTGTATTATTTTTAGTAAGGCAGGCTCTTAACATTTAAATGGTGATGCTTCCATATCCAGTGGCGTAGCGGAAATACTACTGCAGGGGGTCAACTATAAAATTTGAAATAGAAAGTGGTATCAATTTTTATTTCTTTGGAAGTACTATTGAAAAAGAAAACTTTTACAGGAAACACTTTTCGTTAAATTCTACGGTTTGGCATCTGTGATACGTTTGTTATTTGTTGTAAAATTGCTATTATCAGACCACTAGTCCCAGGCATTTTTCTCAGCTCGTAATTTACGTAGACATTTCAACAAGAAATTAAATTACCAAATAGTATGTGAAGAATCAAATGGTGATGCTTCCATATCCAGTGGCGTAGCGGAAATACTACTACGAGGGTCAACTCCAAAATTTCAAATGGAAAGTGGTATCAATTTCGATTTCTTTGGAAGCACTATTGAAAGAGAAACAACTTTTACAGGAAACACTTTTCGTTAAATTCTACGGTTTAGCATCTACGTCTGTTATTTGTTGTAGAATTGCTAATATCAGACCACCAGTCCCAGGCATATATATATATATATATATATATATATATATATATATATATATATATATATATATATATATATATGTGTGTGTGTGTGTGTGTGTGTGCAGGGTGTTTAAAACGACCCGACACCGTTTGGGAGGTGATTCCTGACACCAGGATAAAGCGAAAAGTATAGCCCAACCTGGGTACTCAAATGTTTCCTTTCGGAGTTATAGGCTGCAGAAAACATGAAAAAATTGAAGTTAAAGGTCCATACCTCCAATGTTATGGGACCTACCGTAGTCGGGTCAAGACTTTATTTAGAAACTAGTATGTGTCCTAGTCCCTAAATATCCATATTTCTGAATCCTGTGGTACTTCCGCATCAACTTTTATAGGGGTAGTTGGTGAGTACTTCTAATTGTATGCCCGTAGCCAAATTGGCTCTATGAAAATATTGCGTGAGTATCTTAGGATTCAGGTTCGGGTTGGTGCTGGAGGTTCAGGTTCGATTTCCAGCGGAAGTTCATGTGGTTCGGATCACATATCACATCGTAAGCTGTAGATTCACGTCTCCTATACTCTTACTTCTGAAAGGGTTGCTAAACTTAAATCCAACCTCCATGAATTTAATTCAGAACTTCGTTTATCAAGCATGTGCCACTTTCTTTACTATTTTTATCTTTAAGTAAACGCTGAAGCACTAAGTGTACTCTCCTTTTTTTCTCGCTTTATTTTAAAACATTTTCTGCTCATATTTTCTTTTAATAAATTGACTTTCGTTCTACTCTTTCATATTATGCAAATGACCGGGCTATCACACAGAAACACTGATGACAGCTGAAAAAAATGAACATGCTCTTCAGTGGAGCTCGAACTGAGGATAAACTCCGTTTTGTAATCTATAGTCGTCCCATGTGTATGCCCTGTAGGCTAAGGGGGATCTATGAATACCGGCTAAAAGATCAAAGAAGAGATTTTTACAAATTTATCGTATTCGTTGCCATTAAAAGTTGAATAACTTTGGTGGATTTTGAATTTTCTTGAATTTAAAGTTTTCTGGTATATTGAATGTCTGATAATATTATTTTCATCTGCAAATAATAATAATAATAATAATAATAATAATAATAATAATAATAATAATAATAATAATAATAATAATAATAATAATAATAATAATAATAATAATAATAATAATAAGCATTGATGAATAATATTAGTGAATCAACATAACAACACTATATTACTGCATGTCGAATTGTAGGTTAAAGTCTATTTTTTTTCGTTACAAGTATTTGAGAGATGGCAGGTAACACCAACGTTTCATTAGTTTATATATGTTTATATATATCCTTTAATATATATAATAATTAACCTATAGTTTAAATATTATTTACTGCCGTTTATTTTCTTGAATAATGAAATACTGAAAAACTATTCGAAATACTGAATAAGTAGTTTGTATGGTTAACATATTTCCATATTGCTTTCTCTCCAAGAATATATATTACACAACAAATGGATGGATGGATTTTAGATTTCTGGGCTTTCGGCATCTACAGCTATTTATCCCGTCACGTGTGAGGGATGACATCCCTCGGGGAGCACACTATCCTGGGAAAGGGAACGAAGAACCTCATTCAGGGTGGCTGGTCTGAAAAAATCTTTTACACTTTTTCGACCGAGTGGACCAACCGGGAATCGAATCCGGGACCGCTCGCACCAAAGGCAAAGGCGTTAGCGACTACGCTCGGCGGGGCCACTATATTACAGACAAAAAAAGAAACGAGAAAGGTGAAATAAAAAAGAAAGAAATAATATTTATTTCAAACAAACGTCCCATGGTTATGTCCTTTAGACCAGTGTTGGGCAAAATCAATTGAAATCAATTGCAATTGATCAATCAATTGAAAGTAATTGCTCTGAAAATCAATTGCAATTGATTTCAATTGCAATTGATTTCAATTTGTAATTGACAATTAATTTCAATTGCAATTGAATTCAATCATAAAATTTGCAATTAAATTTTCGTCAATTGTTAATTGTTAATTGGTCACCAGGCAATTGAAACTTTTAATTGTTAATTGTCAATTGCAAAGGGTGCAATTGAAACATTCAATTGTTAATTGCAATTGACAATTGAAACTTGTAATTGTTAATTGTAATTGTTAATTGCAATTGAAATCAGCAATTAAAACTGAAGATAAGAAGATGTGTGTATATTGTATTGTCCACTTGTTACTGTTTTACATATTTCAATTAAGATACTTATAAGAAATGCTGAATACCTACCATCCCCCCCCCCCCTGGGAAGAAAGTCTTGAAACTAAGTATTGTTCAAATATATTATGTTTATGGTTCTATCCCCCTCGAAAGAACTCTATATGCCCGTCATGCATACAATAGGAATGAGCACGAGCGAGTTCGAGCGAGTTTTCTTTAAAACTAGACTCAACTCGAAGCAGACATATTTGAGTTCGACTCGAGATCTCGGCTCGAAAAATTTCCCCCAACTCGACTCGAATTCGGATCGAGTTTCCAGTCGAGTCGAGCCAATTCGAGCTAAATACTTTGTGTAGTTCCAAGTACTACTATAGACAATATAATTATCAATGATACTACTACTACTACTATAACTAATTATTATTATAACACCGTGTACCTGTATAAACATGGAACATAGGCGGTTTGTATCGGAATACTAAAAATTACTTGACTGTCGATCTCGGTAGTCAAGAAATCTTCAGGAGGCAAGGACATCGGTTACGAGGTTCTTGGTTTGAGTTCAGGAGGAGCAAGTATTAGGGCTCGAGCCAAAAATTGTTAGAAGTTATGGGATTCCAGCCAAACATGTTTAAAACTGCTCGAGCCGGGTTTAGGGTTATGAACGACTCAAGCGGCTCGCTCACAGCTCATTCACTTATCGAGCCGAACCGAGAAGTGAACCGAGCCAACAGCTCATCCAACCGAGCCAGTTCGAGCCGATGGCTCACACGAGCCGAGCCGAACCGAACCGAGCTGATTGCTTACCCCAACCGAGCCGGTTCGAGCCATTGACTCAGTTAAGCTGACTCGAACCCAGCCAATGGACTCGTTTCAACGGAGCTGGTTCGAGCCATTGGCTCCAATCGAGCCGAGTAGATAAGTCGTCTTTACCGAGCCTGTTCAAGCCATTGGCTCAATTGAGCCCAGTCGATGGGTAATCCCAACCAAGCCAGCTCAAGCTGTACGCTCAGTTGAACCGAGCCGTGCCGGTTGACATCACTATTCCTGTTGGGCTTCTACTTTGCCTAAAAAATTGGACCGTACAGTTCTCAGCCTTGATGGTAAGAACTACAAAAAATGTTATGAAATCATTAGTTTTACGTCCCATGCTTATGCCTGTTAGGCTAAAGGAGACGGTGATGATAGGAAATGAATGAAATGAAGAAAGTGGGAGGAAACGTGAGAACCCCGAGAAAACCCACGAGCACGGTGTTTGTCCACCACAAAGTCCAAACTGCGCGAGTTGGGATCGAACCAGGGACCTCAAGTACCAAAGGTGAACGCTCTACCACTGACCCACCGCGCCCCCTGGTAAGAACTACAGTATATACTTATATTGGTGCTCACGGCGTCATTAACTTGTTCCACCACCAACGAATTTCGAGGTACTTTGTTTTGCATCTTTTGTGCGTGTTTTGTGTCGCTTTGTGCGCCTATTCCCACATTTTGTGCATCACCGGAAGTGGGTCAAAATGGGCCTACAAATATGGCGGAACAAATTATTGCTCTTCCGCCACCAATGAATTTCGAGGTCGTTTCCTTCACATCGTTTGGTGCCGTTTTGTGCGTCTACTTCCGTTTTGTGCGTCATGGGAAGTGGGTCAAAATGGGCTTGCAAGATGGGACGAAAATGACCAAGAGTTTCGCTACTATCGAATTTCGAGGTCGTTAATTTCACATCGCGTACCCTTTTGTGCGCCTATTTCCACGTTTTGTGCGTCACTGGAAGACGGTCAAAATGGGCCTCGAAGGTGGGACGAAAATGACCCACTGCTCCGCCACTACCGAATTTCGAGGTCCTTTCTTTTGCATCGATTACTGAATTTTCGTGCTGTTTCGTGCCCCCATTTCCACGTTTTGTGCGTCACCAGAAGTGGGTCAAAATGGGCTTGCAAGATGGGACGAAAATGACCAAGAGTTTCGCTACTAACGAATTTCGAGGTCGTTAATTTCACATCGCGTACCCTTTTGTGCGCCTATTTCCACGTTTTGTGCGTCACTGGAAGACGGTCAAAATGGGCCTCGAAGGTGGGACGAAAATGACCCACTGCTCCGCCACTACCGAATTTCGAGGTCCTTCCTTTTGCACCGACTACTGAATTTTCGTGTTGTTTCGTGCCCCCATTTCCACGTATTGTGCGTTACCAGAAGTGGGTCAAAATGGGCTTCCAAGATGGGACGAAAATGACCCACTGTTCCGCCACTATCGAATTTCGAGGTCGTTAATTTCACATCGCGTACCCTTTTGTGTGTGTATTTCGACGTTTTGTGCGTCACTGGAAGACGGTCAAAATGGGCCTCGAATGTGGGACGAAAATGACCCACTGCTCCGCCACTATCGAATTTCGAGGTCCTTCCTTTTGCACCGACTACTGAATTTTCGTGTTGTTTCGTGCCCCCATTTCCACGTTTTGTGCGTTACCAGAAGTGGGTCAAAATGGGCTTCCAAGATGGGACGAAAATGACCCACTGTTCCGCCACTATCGAATTTCGAGGTCGTTAATTTCACATCGCGTACCCTTTTGTGTGTGTATTTCGACGTTTTGTGTGTCACTGGAAGACGGTCAAAATGGGCCTCGAATGTGGGACGAAAATGACCCACTGCTCCGCCACTACCAAATTTCGTATTCCTTCCTTTCGTATCGACTAGTGAATGTTTCGTGCCGTTTCGTGCCCTTATTTCCACGTTTTGCGCATCACCAGAAGTGTGTCAAAATGGGCCTCCAAAGTGTGACCAAAATGACCCATTGTTCCGACACTATCGAATTTCTAGGTTGTTTCTTTCGCATCGTTTAGTGCCTATTTTTTTAAAAAAAGTTTTCTGTACCTACTTCGTCGTCTTGTGCGCCACCGGAAGTGAGTTAAACAGGCCTTTAAAGTGGGAGTTAAATGGCTCACTGTTCCGCCACTATCGAATTTCGGGGTCGGTTCTTTCGCATCGTTTAGTGCCTGTTTTGTACGTTTTGTGCGTCACCAGAAGTGTGTCAAAATGGGCTTCCAAAGTGTGACGAAAATGACCCACTTTTCCGTCACTACCGAATTTCGTGGTCCTTCCTTTCGCATCGACTAGTAAATGTTTCGTGCCGTTTCGTGCCCTTATTTCCATGTTTTGCGCGTCAACAGAAGTGTGTCAAAATGGGCCTCCAAAGTGTGACGAAAATGACTCACTCCTCCGCCACTACCGAATTTCGAGGTCCTTCCTTTCGCATTGACTAGTGCCTGTTTTGTTACGTTTTGTGCCCCTATTTCCACGTTCCACGTTTTGAGCATCACCAGAAATGCGTCAAAATGGTCTATCAATGTGTGAGGAAATAGAGCCATTGTTCCGCCACTATCGAATTTGGAGGTCGCTTCTTTCGCATCGTATAGTGCCTGCTTTGTACTGTTTTGTGCTCCTATTTCCACTTTAGTGCGACAACGAAAATGGGTCAAAATGGCCTACAAGTATAGCGGAATAACTTAATGCTGTTCCGTCACCATCGAATGTCGAGGTCGTTTCCTTCACATTTTTAATGCATGATTTGTGTCGCTTTGTGCATCAGTGGGAGAGGGTCAAAATGGACCTTGAAAGTGGAATGAATATGTCTTTTTCTGCCATATTTGTAGGTCGTCTTTGACCCACTTTCGTTGGCCTACAAAACGTAAAAACATGCACTAAACAATGGGAAAAAAGCGACCTTGAAATTCGATACTGGTGGGAGAGTGGATCATTTTTCTTCCCACATTGAATGCCCATTTTGACCCCCTACCATTGATTCACAAAACGTGGAAATAGGCTTACAAAAATGTAGAAAACACGCACAAGATGATGTGAAGGAAACGACCTCGAAATCGTTCCTGACGGAACAGCATTAACTTGTTCCGCCATATTTGTAGGATAACATTAACCCATTTCCGGTGACGCAGAAAACGAGGAAATAGGCGCACAAAACGACACAAAAAATTTCCATGTAATTAAGCTAAATTTCCATTTAAGTTTGTAAGCTTAATTATATGGAAAATTTTATACATTTTTCCTTTACGTTGATTTGGGACTTTTAAATTTTATTCAGTTTTCCACTGAAAAGTAAATATAATTCAACAAGAAAATAATTATTAATTATAATTATAATTATAATTATTATCTATATAATTGAATTCATTGTAATTTGTTCCATAACAAACACTTTACCATTCCGTACTAGCTGCTATGCCCGTTCTTCGCACAGATCAGATAAAATATCAATGTAAACAAACTGAACAACGGGAGAAAAATTAAGAAACATTTCTAAAATTGGATATATTTTGTGTGAATATATGGGTGATTCTGAAATTAAGGGGAATTTTGGCATTGGAAAAATCTTAAAATTAAAAATCGGAGAAATAATGTATAATTTATTTTTTACACACCTAAGGGCTAAACAAATACAATCATTACAGTGGATGAGGTCAAGAAAATATATTTTTTTAAAAAAATGGTAATTTATTATTTTGACAAACACGGTGGTTACATTAATGTCCACGGAGGTTACAAAACATACTCAGTGAAGATATATTTAAATTTTATTCACTGGTAAAATGTAAGACAATGTAATATTTTGAATTGAATGCTTAATATAGATTTGTGCACACAGCTAAAATTGCAGTAAACGTAAACCGGAATGTTCTATTTTCCAAGAAAAGCTGTTCCAATCCCGCAACAATGTCTTTAGCATCCACAGTGGCTCTATTTGCTTTTGAGGGAAACACAATTATGAGTTCTGCCTCTATTCTGTAAAAAACTCGACTTTATTCGGAGATGTTAATAGACATTTTAAGGCCACGTAATGTCTGATGGTGTTTCTGGAGTACATAATTTCAACATAACAAAAGAGTTTGCTGTGTAAATTCTGTCGATATCTCCCAAAAATTGGCATCGTTTTCGTTGTCACTAGCGGATTACACATCTTGATAACACAACGTTTGTTCAGATTTATTTGGTACTGGGTGCAGTAGTTAAGTAAAAATACGGAACTTTTAACACGTAACTGTAATGAAACTTCTGAACATCGTTAGGTTAGAGTAAGAGTACGAAGATCTGAAAACAAGTTGTAGCAGTTCATAAATGCGGCTAAATATAAGAATACACTGTATGGTTGAAACACACTGAGAAAAAAATTGTAGGTGGCGTACTTAAAAAGGTTACATGCGTAATTCCTGTAGTTTTTGGACTTAACGTACAGCAGACGTGTAACTGAAAACGCGTGTTTTATAATACTTTCTGTGTAAGTGTTCCATCTATACGTACTTTCCGTATGAAACAATGTCGGCGGTCAGGATCTCACATACAAATGGACGTATATAACATATAGCTGACAAAGATAACAGAAGTATATGCATGTTATATACGGAAAACTGTTAGATGTCAGACATCCTGCAACGGCATGATGTAAAATCTAAGGGCAGTGCCAATGTAGCATGCGGATAACGTATGCTCCGTACTGATTTCTATAGTAAGCAAGAGGATACAGTATATTTGTTACCGCTATCGGGAGAACGGATTTTTCTCTGTGCAGCAGGTACAGAGTTGTATTGTCCCTCATAAAATGACTGCATTTAGTGTCAGGATTACATTGAAAGCAGCTTAGTCCGCGCATATTTAATGCCAATGTGTTTCTTCCCCATGTCACTTGACGGCACTTCAATCCCCTTTGGTAGCTATAACCAAAGGAGATTGCCCCGCTCATTTCAGTTATAATTAGCACACTGTCAACAGATGTAAACACGAAGCGTGAAGAACATTTTTTACACAATGACTGCGGCAACCATAATATAACTCGTGATACCAATATATTTACGGAATAGATTACATTTTGTTGATAGTTAACATGGAACATTGAAGGATTTTACAACTGTTTTCAACATATCTATTGTTTTATTCATTATAAACATATGGAGAATTAATAGTTTACTTGTAGCTACAAATGGCTACTTTATTGGTTGAAGCAAAAAAAGTAAAGTTGACTCGGGCGGAAACCGAATCCGACACCCTTTGCACGTGAGTCGTAGATATTCCTCAATCTGACACGCCGTCACTTGATAACTTCATGCGTCGTACGATATATGCGGCCAGTCGGAAACTTCAAGACGCTTTTTCTCTGTTATTTTTGGCTGTTGCGCTCTCCCAGTTTGTAATATTAACACTTTAAATATGCATTAGCACTTCGCGAAAAATGACCCCGAAGCTCATTTACCAAAGTCTGCTTTCTCCTTGTTAGTTTTATTTCGTTTTGCAATTTTCTTACCACTTTTCTTTCGGTTGGTTTCTACCCGTTCAAAATTAGGCCCAACAATATCATTCCTTACGACCATTTCGATTGTTACCACCATTATCGCTGTCAGGAGGAGTTGCCTCTTCCAGCATTTTATTTACTGCTTCATTCTTTTCTTCGTTTCTTCTTTTCTTCTTTTCTTTATGCCTTCTAACTTTTTCACTTATTTTTTTCTTTGGGCTCTTTTCTCTCATTTACTCATATCTGCTATTTTTAAAAATAATTCCGCTTGTAGTTCTGGCTTTGTATCTCTCTCTCTCTTTTATTTTGAATTCTTCGTATAATACAGGATCTGCTTGTATCCTTTCTCTTCGTCTCCTCTGGTGCTTGGGGTCCCGGGTTCGATCCCAGCCCCCGCCAAGTGAACTTTGTGGTGGACAAACACCGTGCTCGTGGGTTTTCTCGGGGTTCTCCCGTTTCCTCACACTTTCTTCATTTCACTAATCTCTCATCATCACCGTCTCCTTTAGCCTAACCGGCATAACCGTGGGACGTAAAACTCAAAGATTTCATTTTCATTTCTATTTATGATACCTTAATTGGCTTTTTCTCTCCACAATTAACGCTTTTATTTGATTCCATTGTTACCTTTTCACTACCATTCCTTTTTTCTTGGTGCCATTCTCTCTATAAAATAAAAAAGTAAATCAATAATTTTAATAATCCCGGTTTAATCAGCAACAAAACATGTTTTTATTAGCTTGGACTCTACAAAGTGCACATCCTAACACCTAACTTCAAACATTTAGTGCTTTTTTTTCAAAGAGATAAGCAACAACAAATTGTACAGATATTCTATTTCGAAATTTTACTCATGTATAATATTTAATTAAATTTTAATTCAATACTCATCAACCAAATCATATATTATTGAAAACAACATGTAATTTAGATTATAGTAGCATGTTTAGCAAACATATGATGGAATTTTTGGATTTTTTCCTCCGGGTAGCTCTAATAGGTAGCATTTCAATAAGAAGCTCATAGCAACTCAAATATATAACTATTTTTTATAATAATGTCATGAAATGCTCATTATGGTAACCTCCATGGATCATGTGTAACCTCCATGCTAGATAGAAGCCATGGAGGTTACTTCCATGGAGGTTACAAAAGTGCACTTCAGACAGCCTGATACTCAAAGCTAGAAGACTATATATTCAATGGCTTCAGTTTTAGTAGGAAAACTGCTATTTTAACAATAATCAATTGAAAAAACATTTTCAACATTTTTAATAATAAAACTAGCAAATACATGGAGGTTACAAGATCAAAGAGTACGCACCTATTTTCCACAAGATATGAAGATTTTTCACGAACACAATACTGCACACACACTTATCAACATATCACTCACAAAATGGCTGCTCTGAACTTCACTTTCAGATCTAGAGACTGGATAGTGTTGCTTTCTAGTAGAATTTCTGGTAATTTTAAAAGTACTCCATGGAGGTTACCTCACAACCCAGGGACAATATTTTCGCATTAAATAGGCCATGAAAATGACCTTAAAATTTAATTTCTTGCTAAGTAGTTTCATTATTTATGTCCTACAGTAGTAACTTATGCGGATTTTTCATGACTTTTCTAGTGTAAACATATTTTTCTCTTCTGTTAATGTTGAAAAATGCTGGTGGGGACACTCCACGGAGGTTACATTTCACATATTTTTCGCTTTTTTAAAAGCAGAAAAATAAAATAAATGTTAAAATAAAATCTGGGAACACAAAGTACTAATTATTTTTGATTTAATAATAACTTTGTTACTTTAATATTGCATATCTAGAGGCTGAAAAATCAGAAGGACTGAAAATTCCCCTTAATTTCAGAATCACCCATATATCCAACAACGTACATGTGTTTTCATTGGGAAGGCCGATGGGGGCTGAATTCGAACGTAAACACTATCGGGGGTGTCACTATACGTCTGAGCAACCCCGATAAATATGGATTCGACACAAATTCTACTACTTTTACATGTCCCGGTGAACCCCCCTCAGACCCCCTTGGTTCGTATTGTGAAAAAATCTCCTCTGGCCCCCACCAACCCCCAACCAATACCGCGAAAACTATGAAAGTGAAACTAACATCTGCCATTTTCTACTACTTTTTACATATGCCGGTAAAAGTCCCTATAATCCTCTGGTTCCAATTTTGAAAAAACAATGCGCTGGCCCACAGCCGATGGGGGCTGTATTTGGAAGTCAACGCCTGTGGAAGAATCACCATTCATCTCAGCGACAGCGAAAACTATGGATTTGACACTAATATCGGTCACTTTCCATTATTTTTACATGTCTCGCAATTCCCCACCCCCGGTGACTCCCGACCCGCATACAATGGTGGCTAAATTTGAAAATCATCGCTAATGAAAGTATCACCGTTGATCTCAGCCACCGCGAAAACTACGGATTTGACATCGGTCATTGTGGATTATTTTTACATGTCTCGTGATGCCCCCCTTTATAATGCCCCCCTTTCTTAGCTGGTGGGGGCTAAGTATGAAAGTAAACGCGGTCTTGAGTTTCACCATTGAACTCAGCTATCCCGAAAATTATGGATTTGACATTAATGTCGGTCATTTTCGATTATTTTTACATGTCTCGGAATTCCCCCCTCTGGTGACCCAAGGCCCGCATACAACGGTGGATGAATTTGAAAGTCATCGCTAATGGTAGTGTCGCCATTGATATCAGCAACCGCGAAAACAATGGATTTGACACTAATATCGGTCATTTTGGATTACTTTTACGTTTCGGTATTCCCCCCCCCCCCCGTTGACCCACGGCCCGCAGGGGAATACGGTGAATTTGGAAGTTAATGCGATCGGAGTTTCACTATTGATCTCAGCGACCGCGAAAACTATGAAATCGACACTGATATCGTTCTACTTTTACATGTCCCGGTAAACGCCCCCCTGAGACCCCCTGGTTCGAATTTTGTTGAAAACGCTTTGCCTTGGTGTGGGACCTGGACCAAGGTATCTTTGACCAAAATTTGGTAACTCTCGGTCGACTTTTCTGGTCCCCAGGCCGGTCCCGGTAAACGTCCCCTGGAGACCCCCTAGTAAGAAATTAAAAAAAAAAATCTTCGTCTTGGTCTGGGGCCTAGACCAAGCTACCCGTGAACAAATTTTGAAAAGTTTCGGTCCACTCGTCTCGTCCACAGGCCGCACAAAGATAGACAGACAGACACACGAACAAACTCTATTTTATTTATATTAGAAAGGTCAGATCCGCCGTTATTGTATTAGTGCGGTGCTTGAGCGATTGGTCGTAGAAATTCAAACTCCGATGAGTGATAATTTTATAGGCTTGTTTTATTACAAGTTTAAACTCCTTAGTCAGTAGAGAAGAGGGCGTGAATCATGGGTCAGAGTTGATGACAATGGGTTTTGGTGGGTCTGTGGGTCACAGTGGGTAAGAGTGGTTTATGGTGGGTGGTGGGTCACAGTGGGTCACGGTGGGTCGTGGGTCACGACGGGTGGTGAGTCAATTGGTCGTGGCTAAAGTTTTCATTGCCCCACGCCTTCTCTGAACTACAGTGTTGAAAATTAATCAGTGAAAATCAATTGCAATTGATCAATCAATTGAAAGTAATTGCTGTGGAAATCAATTGCAATTGAATCAATTGCCAATTAATTTCAATTGCAATTGAATTACAGAATTCAATTGCAATTACTTTCCACTGCAATTACTTTCAATCGATTGATCAATTGCAATTGATTCTCCTTTATTAATGGCCAACTGCAATTAACAATTAACCATTACTTTTTTCAATTGTTAATTGCAATTAACAATTGAATTTACAGATTAATTGTTAATTGTTAATTCAATTGAAATTTGCCCAACACTGCTTTAGACTAAAGGATACGGATAATTAATGAAAGTAACTGATTGTATAATTAATTTTTTATGATCTCTCACCGGAAATTGAACCCGGGACCACACACTAAGGATAAGGCGAGAAGGATTTTTAATTTGGTTGAATATATATTAATTAATTTCGTAGATTACGTACCTACGATATATTTATAATTTTCTTGCATCCATACATGATTCATGAAACATGAATGTTCGTGGCAATAAATGTAAATTCTTTACTTGAAAAAAAAAAAATATTTCTAGCAGACAGGATTCTAATTCGCGTTAAAATTAGCAGCTCTGCAGAGCTCGGCGATGCTAACCACCAAACCAGCAAAGCATGACTTCAGAACTGTTTCTGTCTGTGTATCCAATTTTCTTGGTGATCCTGTCCCTTATGGTCTATTGGTCTTGTAAGAGTACGCATGTTACACTTTGTAAGAATGGAGGAAACATTAACTTCCCTGTAAGCACAGATCCGAGGGACGTAAGGATCTACGTTTACCTTTTTTGATGTAGTCTCTGGAAAGCAGTGAAGGTTTTTGGGACCAGAAGTGTACCATGGAGAAATCCATTATATTATATTTGATGGTCCTTCTAAGAACAGATGGACCCAAAAAATACAGGTTTTGGTGCATGTATGGGTTTCTACAGCTATCAATTAGGAAATTATATGAGAGTGATGCAATGGTACTCCAAAGGTTTAAACATTACTAAATGTTTTGTCTAAGTATGATTTTGTCCAAAAATAAGACATAATCGACAAATGACATCAAGATGAACAAAATTTCAAGGTTGAAGCTCAATTCTCTTGTGTCGTATTCAAGAAAATAACCTCGCTGCTGAACGGGACGTTAAACTCAAAATCAACTCAACTCATTGAGAGTAACGAACTTTTAGGGCGTTTCCTTTGTTACATTTTTTTTTATTTTGCTGAAATACTTCTTTTAATATTGATTTATGACTGTATAAAATAAATATACGAACTGTTTAATACCAGATTGTGTCTATCGTTGTTTCATTTATTCTGGCTGTGACACACTACTTCAAATGAAATCAAATGAAATGAAATATTTCAGTTTAGCGTCCCACGCTTATGCCCTTTAGGCTAAGGCAGACGGATGATTAAGGTAATGATGATGAACGAGGTGGTGGAACGAGAATGTGGGAGGAAAGGGAGCAGTCCGAGAAAATTCATGGACACGACGTTGTCTACCACAAACTTACATGACCGGGATCGAACCAGGGATCCTGCACACCCGACGTACGCGCTCTATCACTTAGCAACTGTTAGTTTATACTGCTTGTAAATGACCGCTAGCCCGAGTGAGAGAACTCAGACCGAGTCCGAGTAGCGCGAGTCCAATTGAGGAAAGTGTGCCCGAGCGCGAATGGGTGCAAACCCCATTGAGGTGAGCAGGGGGCACGCCCACTGGGGGGTCTACTGGGTCTGGACCCCATCCCCAAACTTCCTAACTCAACATATATTTGTTCACTTTCTCAATACATATATACTTGTTTAACAGATAAATGATTGATGTACCATGAAAAATTGATCCTATACTTTATCTGTCTCTTTCCCTCATAAAAACAATCTAGTTCTATTATTTCTTTTCTGAAGCTATTGGTGGAAATATTTTACAATTACTTATCGTATTTTCTGTGCACAATAATACCCGTTCAATACTATGTAGATGTAGTGGTGGGCCCCCTCCAAAGCTTCGACTCCTCGCAACAAAAAATTCTGGGTGAGCGTCTAGAAGTGTGTTAGTGCGATCCCAATGAATAATAGGCACCTATGGTTCGTCAAACCCGTCACTCGCTCTGTCACAAAATGCATTTTCGTCCTCCCCTCAAAATATTTTCTCCCTCACACCTTCACTTGACCTCGCCCCCAAAATATTTTATCAATTCATTCCCCTCGACCTTATCCCAACTCTCCCTCACTCTCGTTTTCTAAAATGAGGGAGAGTGAATGTGAGAGCCAGTGACGTAACTAGGGGGAAAGCGAGGCTTGTGCCCCGGGCGGTGCATTGGGAGGGCGCAAAATGTGCGCAAAATTGGGCAAATATTTGGGGAAGCGTTTTGGTTTGGTTGGTGACGGGGGCGCTATGGCAAGTTCTTGCCCCCGGCGACAACAAAAATGAAATTTTTGAGTTTTACGTCCCACGGTTATTCCGGTTAGGCTAAAGGAGACGGTGAAGAGAGATGAATGAAATGGCGGAATGAAAAAGTGGGAGGAAACGGGAGAACCCCGAGAAAACCCACGCACACGGTGTTTGTCCACCACAAAGTTCACTTGGCGGGAGCAGGGTTTGAACCCGAGCCCCTAGCACCAGAGGTGAACGCTCTGCCACTGAGCCACCGCGGCCCCTTCCGGCGACAACAAGCGTATTTACGTCGCTGGTGAGGGCTACCCTCACGAGGGCAAAATGCGTGAGAGCACCTATCTCTAGTCTGACCACTTTAGGCTACACTCCTGTTCTGATTTAGTCAGTAGTGAAGCCTGAGTACCGATTGAAAAAATTAAATGTCGGTGACACTGTATAATAATGCTGTCTTGAACAAGAGTACTCATACAGAGTGGAACTAAAGCTAATGTGGGGAGTAGCATTTGTTGAATGATGTGCAAAGAACATTTTCTTTACACTTGAATACTATTTTTCTTCTTATTCCTTTGTATGTTTTGTCGTTGCTTTTGTTGTGACCTAGTTTAGCAAGAGTCTCATTAACCCCAACACAATCTATGTCTCGTCTTCCCCTCCAGGTTGAACACAACAAACGTCATTTAACTTAGCTTTTCCATTCAGACTGTTCCGCTCTAGATTCATTCTTTAAGTTTTATCTGGAGGCTGTATAGACAGTAATTGTTCATTGTTGTCTTGTTTCTAACAAGGCATGCCTGCGGTGAATGACAATGTAAAAGGAAAAAAATAAGTTGAAAGATGGAGGAAGGAGGGTGATGCACCACAAGAAATGACGAATGGTTTGTTTCTTTGCTGGAGAGTAAGAATTTACAGGAATTATGGTCCTAATAGATCATTCCTAACAAATGAAGAAAAGAAAAAGTAATATGGTAAATATGAAAACAATAAGAATAAAAAAATACTTTCTTTCATTGACTGCCAAGAACTTTCACATCTTTGGTATAGCACTGTCTGAAGTTACGAAATATGTTATTCTTATGGAAATTTCTTTAATGGTTTCTCTTTTTGCTCATGCTGTAGCTATTTCTATATCTAATAGGTACAGGGTTTTATTCCGTATCGGTCTTCGCAAAATACGTTGATCGCAACGCAAAAGCACAACAAGAAATTATAACCGCTATGATTATGATATCGGCAAACTAAAATGTAAATTTTTCTTACATTGGCGCATACTACTATGGAACGATGCCTACGGAAGGTTACATTTACATGTATATGTCCACCACTGCGTCCTCTATCATATAATCAGGAGTGTAAGTCTAATGAGGAACATGGAGTCTCGGACTTTCCAAATGATTTTGTGTCTCCCGGCAGTGGCGGATCCATCTCGCAGCCGGGGGCCTAGGACTCCCCCCCCGGAGGTTTTTGAATGATAAAAAATTGAACCTATTATTTATATATTTTTTGAAATTTTGTAGTAAACTCGTGATATATAGTACCCAGTGGCGTATTTAGGGGAGCTTCCGGGCTTAAGCCCTCCCCAAATCTGACTTACTATAGTAAAGTATATGTAATTGTAGTATCTTGCAGAATTTTCACATTTTCAGGCAATGCCCCTCCGAAAGTTAGCAAAGCCCCCCGAAACAAAATCGTAAATACGCCACTGATAGTACCTATCATAGTCTGGGTTCTGGTTGCTCCCAGTTTTTACCTTCTAGATCTGCCATTGGTCTTCCTTCCTAAATGAAGTTCATATTTATAATATTAAACTATTTAATACTTACTAGCAGCGTTCACCCCGCTTCGCTGGGGTCACCCCGGAACGCAATAAACTTTGTTACTTAGATAATTTTTACTTTTTCGCTTTCAAGTGATATGATAAAAACCATAGTAGATTGCAGTAAATGTTAACATTATATCGCCTGTCATTTATGTTAACCCGCCGAGTGACACGGTCATGCGGGTTGCATATAAATACGTTTATTTTTACCTATGATGAACTAACAAAGGATTTGTACGTTATGGACACTTGAATGGTCAATTATCTCAAGACACTGGTAATTAAAAATTAAAGTGATATGATAAAAACCATCTAGGGTCCAAATCCTAATAACCCCCCAAAAATGAAAGAAATTGGTTCAGCCGTATTAGCGTGATGAGGGAACAAAGGATTTGTGCGTTCTCTTTTATATATAAGATAGCAAATGAAGAACAGTTATAATAGAGCAATACTTTTTGAAAATCCTTTTTAAATTACGTCACCATTTTAACAGAATAAAAACATCTGAAGCAAATAATCCACTTTATTATTTCCCTCACTTGTGACTATTTCTATGACCCTATTAGAGATGTGCACGGATGGCCGTATTAGAGGTCTGCACGGGCTCGAGCCTACAAAACATATATCACTTAGGGCCCGTGCCGTTAATTTTTAAGTATACAAACATGTAATACTGTACAACGATATATATTGCACCATTCTTTCTGGAGAACGTTTAAAGCACACCTGCAAAATTAAACCTTTAATTACTGTAAATAAAAACACAATTTTGCGTTAATTTTCACGTTTCTGTAATTCGGGCTTATTTCGGCCTCATTTGATTATCCCACGAGCTCGGGCCGGGCTCGGGCCTAAATGTTAAAGCATATTTCGGACTCAGGTTGGGTCTCATATTGTAAATTCACGGGCCGGGAACGGGCTAAAAATTAAGGCCCCTGCAGACCTCTACGACCTATTGGATAAACATTTCTGAGTTTTGCCTATTTTTTTCCCCGAGGTTTTGTCAACATTTTCTTAACCATTTATACTCGTATATTTGCAGAATCAAACAAATGGATTTCTATAAACATTTTTTATAAATATTTTATTGATATATTTCCTACATCCTGTGATTTGAACTTCGCACACTATCAAGACCCATGATTCAATAAGGTGTCATACTGCAAATATAAGTATAATAATAATAGTGTAAAAGTATATATATGAGTAATATGTGTGTACGTATAGTGAATTATTAATGCTTTTATATTCTGAAAGAAAATTTTTACATTCTTTTAGTGTGTAACAGCCCAAACCAATGGCGAATCTAGAAAGTTAAATCTGGGGAGGGGCAGCCAGATCCCAGAGTATGATAGGTATATCATAAGTTTGCAATTTTTCATGGATCCTGCAAAAGTTTCCAATTTATCTCTCTCCCGATGATATTATGGCTAGATTGGACGTTGGCATTATGGACCTCAAGTATTGTTTTACACATTGCGTAACAAAAAAATTGCAACTGAAACTAGCCTATATCTAATGATTCAAAAGTTTTCCAATAAAGAACAAAACGCAAGGCTTAATATAAACTTTCAAAAAATAATAGCTTTAATTATTTTTGCCGCTCAAAAAACTAGGTAGGAGGAAGGACTACGTCCCCGAGCTAGGTCCAACACTGGCCCGGACTCTTTGATAAACTCATTTCCTTCTTTAAAGAAACTTACTGGCTATACCGCTCCACATAGTTCATCGTGTTTCCAGGTTCCTTGTGCTTCTTCCTTTTTCATTTTGGGCGCTCGAAAGATTCACACTTGAACTTGTGTGGTTCAAATTGGCCTTACAAAATATGTTTTGTAATCCGAGAGTAACATCTTGGCCTGGGATACCTTAAATTCTGAATTTGTATTTCAATCTTTGGATAATGTTCTAAAAATTTGTGAGCAGTGCGTTGAACCATTTATGTACACTAGAAGGCTAAGTAATTGCTTAAAAAAATGGCAGGGAGCGTAAAAGTACCCCTGAAAATTTGGGAAGAGTTCGTTGATATATCCCGAGCCAAGACCAGCACTTTTGGCAGGAGTATGTTGGTGCAGGCTGTCAAATTTAGATAGTGGCTTACCCTTGTTCAATACCTTTTTTTGGAAGTGGAACTTTCCTCTTTAATTTTTTGGCAATAACTTTCGGTCCGAATCGCTCATAACTTGTCTTTTGTTTGAAAGTAATCTTAAATTTTGTCGTTGGCTTTGGTTTTGGCTAGAGGTAAAACGTTGACCCTTTGGATACGCCTTTAATTTTGGAGAAGGAAGCACTGGTCACATTAGTAGGGTAAAATTAAAGGTTGACCCGGAACTATATACTATTGAAATAATCTTTGGGATATGAGATCAGGTAGCGTTGAGTGAATTAACTAGTGAATGCTAAAATCTGGAAGTTTGCGAAATTCGAGAAATTTCAGGTTGAAGTTGTAACTCAAAATTGCGTTTTGAAACAAATGCTGCTATTGAAGTAATATCAGTTAGTACACACAAAAGTTGTTGTATGCATGCAGTGCAATATATATTTCGTTAGTAATAAGACAGTGGCAATTTATAGTAAAAATGTGTTAAAATTTCAATATTGGTACAGATGGTTACACACAGGGTGACTCAAAAGTCCGGCATGATAAGACAAATGGGTAAAATTTGCATCTGAGGCGCGAGGTAAACATGGATGAGAATAAAGTTCAATATTTTCAAACGTAGTTTGCAATTTTGAGAAAAGAAAGTCTCCCCAGCGCTTTCAGCATATTGCCCCTGACTCGACTTTAAAAATTCGAATTGTTGTTTTCTGACTCCTTACTGTAAAAATAATATATATCTGTATTAATTTCCATTTCAGTGTAATTTATATTCCATAATCTTTTTCTACCCTGTATGAATTCTTTATTATTTTGTTTAAACACAAAATACTTCTTTGAATTCTCTTATAACTTTATGTTTCCTTAATTTCAATGTTTCATTTCTTCTTTCTGAACCTTGTATACAAGTAACTGCAACCCAATGATCAGTTTTATTTATTTTGTTTGTGAAGTTATTTTCTGTATGCTGTCTTGATTGCATTCCTTGCCAGTATTTATTTACATGCGAGTCGTAACGATGCGTTCTATGTTCGGTTCACTAATAAAACAAATTTTGATCACTTTTCTTGCTAGAGGCTTCTAAGTTTAATTGTGTATTTACTTTAATATAAGCACTACTTTTTATGAATTCTTATTGTAATACCACATTCTTCTTTGCATTATATACAGTACTCATACGCATTCACACACGACACCCTGCGTTCCTTGCGGATTCGTTCACGAATTCAGAGTTTACGGTACTCACACTTCAGTGCTCCAGTATACTGACGCACACTAGCACAATGTTTGATTATGAATTTAAGGGTATTTTTTTTCTAATTAGAAGCTTTCTTCGCAATATGAATCGTCTACGGAAATGTTTATGCTTTTACGACCATTAGTGCAGCCATCGCCGTAGCATTATCGACTTGCAGACAGAAATTTTAATCTATATTTTCTGCAGGAGCAGCTCGTGCTACTACATAATTTTCTTCCTAGTTTTTGCACAGACAACGTACAATTTTTAAGATGGAATCAGGTACTGGAGGTTAATCAGTAGTTTCTGTATAAAACTGCTGACCTTTGAGTACCATACCCCATTCAAGAGGATCTATTTCTGTCGTTGATAAAGTTTTTCATTGCTGTACTTGCATGTAAGTTCTTAACGAATGAAAATGCACGGCTCGGGGTGGGAGCTACTCGGGAACTGGTCTCGACGCTACTGCCGTCATTCGCATGTAGGTTGGGTAACGAACTAGAGGGACATCGTCAGTTTATGTACCGCCATACAAAATGACGAGGAATTGCTTGCCTGCTTTCAAGACTGAATCCAGTGGCGAATTATCTGAAAGAAAAACTGTACTTCTATATATTATTGAGAGCTTACGTTCTTTTGAATTGTCTTCATAACTTTTGCCTTTCCTTGCTTGTGGGGTGCTGACATTGTTACGTCTGCTAACTGCATGAATGAACAGAAGATGTCTGCAAACTAGTGGTCCGATGTGACGCTGAATACTTCTGACATCATAGAATGATTTCTGTTTATGTCTCTTTCTCTTTGCAAGTGATTTCATTTAATTTCACTGAATCATTAGCGTGACACAGCACCATCGCCAGTACATCCATGTCATAAGCCACGTCTGTAACTTGTTCTTCCTACGAGCCATACTAATTGGACTCGAAATAATTAATGTGCCATCATCATTTTGTGCTCTGTAGATGATGTGATCATATGATCTCAACTCTGTAGACATTGAGAGGAACGCATGTTTGTTGTCGTATGCTGGTGCACTCAATGAAATTTTCACATCGAGTGCTGCAGAATGAATTCTTCGGCGTTGATGCTCATGGTCTTTGATGAAGGGTACCCGTCATATGCATGAAACATGAAAATGCTGACATAAAAATTTTGCAGTATGACTGAAGCACATCCATCCATAAATAGAGTTTAGATCATACTACGTGTCGAAGCAACATCCACCAAAAATAACGAATGACAGATAGCTCAGGTTCCTCAGATGCCTGCGGTATAAAGCTCTAAATTCTTTCATAAGTGAATGAATTAGTGCAGCGTTTGTTGGTGTAGGAGTGAGTTCATGTGCGAAATACTAGTATGGTGTGTGCTCGAGCTCAACGAGCCTAGCAAGTCGTCAGAAGAGAGTTGACTTGTCGAAATAGTGAATACTATTACCAATGTGAACTCCTTTTCCTACATGCTGTGATGCTTTTGCTTCGTTAGTCTTCTTCAATCTAACGGCATTCCAACGTTTGCCATCCAACGTCTGTTGTATTTCATTACCAACAACGTCTACATCGTCACAGTTCACTTTGTCACCAACTCCTGCTATAACGCCCGTGACTACATTACGCAACGATGAGTCGTACACTGAAAAAGGTTGATGTTTATTCAGCCATTGTATTATAAGTCTTAGATTACTCCGGTCCCTCTTCATACGTGATGACAATAGCTCACAATGTTGTGCACTCTGTTGGCCTTCAGTTCCAGTTAAAAATCTCTAAATATATATACACACGGAATCCATGTGTTCCACCTATTTTGTGTCATTCCACGATCGTGGGTTAAACTTCCTCTACTCTTGATAACAGGTATTGTACTCTGTTCAATTGCACGTTCCGAGAAATTTCTTTCCAGTTTTCTGATGTTCGACGGATAACATGATTTCCGTGGTTTTGAAACTGATCGTATAGACACGGATGTGTAAATTGTAACTGCTGCATCATCCGTTCACACTTGGCATACATATTTTGCACTGTCGCAGCAAATATAGATAGCACGCATGCCGCAGCAGGAAACGTTTTATACAGAAATAAAATAAATGTATAAAATTAACGTACAAAATAATTTTAGCTATGTACAGATGTTCCATATATATTTTACCTATTTGTCCTAGGGTGCCTAACTTTTGAATCGCCCTGTATAAGGAAAATACAACAATATAATTACTATTTTCAATTTAATAATTTAAAATATTATTAGAGACAAAATAAATATATAAAATATATACATAAACAATAATTATGGTTATATGAAATGTGTTACATAAATCCAAACAGCACAATTTGTTGAAAACTGTGGTCCAAAATTCAAGCACTCATAGAACAATTTTCGCACAATACCATGCTTTAGCATTTCGCCTATGAAGAGTACCCATACTCATTAACGTTAGTGCAAAAAATCATTTCAATAGTATTTAGTTCTGGGTTGTGAGAAATTTTCAGCTATTTTTACCCTACTACATGGCATATAGTTTATCTTAGATTTGAAAGTAGCCTTAAATTTGGGTGACGTTATTTTGAAGGTTATACTCTAGGAGCAAAAAATACCCTTGACCAAAATATCCTGTGAATGTACTCTAATTCTCAATATCATGCAGTAAATATATTTTCTGTCTGTCCTTGGTTAATTTTGAGTAAATAATAAGTGGAAAAGCTAGAAAGCACTGCATATGTAAAAATGTTCCCCAAAATGTTCAAAATAATAATAAGCAATAGGATGCAAAGTAGCTAAGAAACCGGCATAATTCCTGGTGAGAGAAGTGAATCAAGGGATTGGAAGTCAGGGCCGGCTCTACCATATGTGCAATACGTGCATTTGCACGGAGCGGTAAGTTTCGTGAGGCAACAAAATCTTTCATAACTATAATTATTATTTAAAATAAATATTTCTTGCTTGAAACAAACTTCATGATGGTGGTAGTTAAATTTACTAAGCTGACCTTCTATTTGAATACTACATTCATAAATAATGTTTATCACACATTAGTTTAATGTCACATGAACAGTGCTAAAGCAAATGGTCAAACAAATCCCAGCTTGAAATGTTTGATTGTTGTCGAATACAAGAACTGAGCTCTCAAACAGTGGCGAACACCTGTTCCATTCAGTTAGTTGTCACAATTTTGATATGAAAACTAGTTTTGTCTTTGTCACAAACAAGTTCCTTACTATTGAAGGTGGGAACAAGTTTTTAAAAACAATTTTTTAACAGATGTAGAAGGAAAATCAAGAAATATATATACAAGAGCTAGTTGCACTGGAACTGCAAACTGATACATTGAGATTGAAGCTCGATATTAAATTCGGTAAAAAAAAAAGGTTATCATCTTTCTTCTGTAGGTGTGTTTGCTTTATCTTTCACTAACATAATACATTCTTATTTAAAGGATAAAACAAACACAACGAGGTTGTATTTGTTGTGTTTGGGTCTTTCTGAGTGCGAGTGCACTTTCCCTCAGCTTCGTTGTTCATGATGGAGTAGCATACTTAAAATCGTGGCTGTTAAGATTTGTTCTTCCTGGAGAAAGGGGCAGGGGCGACAAATTGCCTAGGGTCGGCCCTGTTGTAACTGGACCAGAATATTGCATTTCTTTCTAAAACTATCATCTATTTGTCTGCCAAACAAATATTACTTTATGTAATATATTTTTCAGATTCTAATATAGAAACGTACAGAAAACCTTTCTCTTTAGGTCCGATACCACTCGCTACCCTTAGAAAGCATAAACAAATAATATAAAAGTAGATTATTTCAGCGAGGGCTTTATAGATTAAATAATGTAATGGACTACGAACATAACAACATTTTGACCTCGGATCGAATCTCTAGCTTTTCTTTTCTTTCTTATAAAATAGTAGAATGTGTGTAATATTTTCTCAATAATAATAACCACATATTAATGAGATATGTTATAAATTTACTAATGAAAAACACTATGTTTATAAAATTTCAAACGTTGTCTTGTCTCTACATGGTAATTATGTGCCAGAGAACAGGGAATGAGAGTTGGAGCATTACCGAACATCTGTATAGAGTTTGCAGCTCAACATGCTTGAGCATTACAATGAAAACAAAAATTTTAGGAATGAAAAATAAAGAAGAAAAAAATCAAAAGATTGCGATCTTGCCAAGAATTTTGGGAATAATCCTCCCCCCCCCTAAAAAAAAGCACCGAAAGATTGCGATCTCGGCCAACAATTAGTTTATGGATCAGGGACAACAAAATTTTTGAACGGCCCCTAAATCGAGTTTTCGTATTTTTTGCGGAATAAGCACATCATACTGAGTTAAATGATAGTTTTGGGTTTGGCTACATTATATGTAGCTCTCCAGATATAAGGCGTACAAGAAACTTTTTGATTGAATTATATTGGACCCAGGGTCTTGCCGTGGAAAATCAGCGCCCGGGGCGAGAGTATACGACGGCGCCCCCATATATTCCAAACAATTTTTCGTATCTTTTTTCCTTTTTTCCCTAATTTTTCGCCCCTCTTATTTCGGCGCCCGGGGCCGTCGACCCACTCGCCCCCCCACGGCACGGCCCTGATTGGATCTTTTGATCCAAGAAGATTTGAGAATGAGAAAAAAAAAACGCAAAAGAAATCTCAGAGAAGGAACGTACATTTTGTAGGTTATGGCAGGATGTTAAATAAAAAAGAAAAATTCCTGAGGAGTATTGTACTCAGGCACGTCCGGACCCCCTCCCCCTTCGAAGCCAAAATGAAAAAAAGTAAGAAAGGATGAAGCAAAAAGAAACGAGAAAAAGAAGAATCAGAGTTAAAAATGTAAAGCTACAGCAAATGTTTGGTTACTTTTTGTTTGAGGAGCTTTGTGTGGAGGAAACAGTGGAGTGTCAAGTTAAAAATGGACATTATTGTAATGGGGTTATTATCATAACCGAGTATTTCGAATTCCATCTAACTCCATGCTAATCCTATGAACAACAGATGACAATCGATAAACCTGTTCTATCAGATAGACTCTCGGGTAGAACTTAAGGAATGTCCATAATCACCAATAACATGAGCCTGGCAACATAGGTTCCAGTTACACTTGTTAAAAAAATCAATTTCGCGGCAACACATCCATTTTATAGGATGTGTTTACTGCCGAAAGAGATCTCGTTGTTATCCTTGATGGCGTTAAATGAAGATAAGAAAAAGAAGAAGAAAGAAGACAAGAAGAACCAAGTTCGAACGACCTTGGAAAACTATATCTTTTTCAATATTTTTTAATATTCTTTTGCTCGAGATTTCTTCATAGTTTGTTATTGAAATACTTACTAAACATATCCTCATTTTATTGTCCTAACGAACCAATATGAATATGTTGCCAGTAAAACTGTTAAGATGAATCGAACCCCTGCTGTGTAACGACAGTATTTCATGTAACGCCCCACCCCCACCCCCCATTACGAAATCCTGGCTAAACGAACCAATATATGTTGCCAGTAAAATAGTTTCATAGTTTCTCTGGTGTGACAACGACAGTATTTAGTCACAGACCCCCTCTATTACGAAATCCTGGCTACATGCCTGATTGTACTGCATAGGAAATACTATGAACAGGACTGTATTTAGCATTTTTCCCACCCTGGGTCATCAAAAAATTCACCCACTCAATACTAATAAATCTGAAACAGTGTAAAAAATCTGAAACAGTCAAGGATGTTATAAATAGAGGATCTACCCATATGTATTTTAATCCTATTAAATCGATGAAGCCCAAAAACAACCGAGCATAGACACGTCTGATTGGCTACTCTCGTTTCTGCTATCGTCTGATTAGCTACTTTCGTTTCCGCCATGATTGTTGGCTCAAAACATTGCGATCCTATTGGGCGGAGTGAGCAGAGTGGGGGTGACTAAACTGTGACGTATGGCTTCAAAGATTTTCTTGTAAGGGCAGATCCTCTATTTTATAACATCCTTGGAAACAGTGAAGTGAATAATCAATATTTAAGTGGAAATGAAAAAAATAATCTTTTTAAATTTTTTAAATTGTATGATCCGGGCCAGATTCTATCCAAAAAATTACCAATGCTTACTTTTCTTTGAGCATATTATATAATATATATATATATATATATATATATATATATATATATATATATATATATATATATATATATATATATATATATATATATATGGTCAATTCCGCGGTAAGTGACCCTACGAAGGGAAAATTTGAAGTTTCACCTTGGCCTAGATAAATATTAAAAATCATTTTTAAGAATGCTGAATTTTTCATACATGAACAAGATGATACCAACATTGACCTGTAGATGGCTCTGCAGGAGGTAAAATATGGCCACTTTCATGTCGCAGAATATCGCACCTACATTTGGATTTTAACAAAGTTTTTTCCTGCTAATTCCTGTAGGTAAGTGAAGATCGCGTATGGTAATTATTAAGATAATGTTTGTGTTTACATCAGTGACACTGTTTTGCACATAATTTAATAATAGCAAGAAAATTACAATAATTGATTTATTCAAGTAGGCTGTCGTGTAAGTCACAAGAAAACATAAATAAGTTTATGTATTTATATACATAATTAAACGAAAAAGCTGTAATTCTAAATTTTCTTCATTTGGACAGACGGTAATCAAAGGCCGTGCAGAAAGTCCCGAAATAATATGTGTAACTCTTTTAAATACAAAATATAATATGTCGTGTAAGTCACATTTTGTTGCAATGTTTCCACATTGCCAATAGTAGCTAACTGCAGTAAAACATATAAACAATGAATTGATGTATTATGATGAATAATGAACTCAATTAATGTATTAGGTGCCATGTTTAGTGTAAGAGAATGAAAGATAAGGAAGATAAAAGCAATATTATGAAGTATGGGTTTAAAGTATACTTGACTGGAATATAAATGTAACAAATGAATGAAAAATTAAACAATATGAATCAATGTCATCTAGAAAGAAGTTTTAAAAAAACGTGACAGGAAATATCTACTGTCGTTGGAACAATGCCGGCATATGTGGTTCCGAAGTTTCTAGCTTCACATAATTTTAATACTGTAATTGGTTTTCTCGTACTCTTTCGTTGTTTTGGAAACATACTTGTAAATTGGTATTTATTGCCTTTAGGCATCTAAAGCTCAGGCCGGTATAGAACGGAGGTGGGCATGTGGGAAAGGATTCGTTCAGACCTTTTAAAAGGATATCATCTCGGCATTTACCTGGTGTGAATGAGGAACACCTCAGTCAGGAATGCCAGCTATATGTTTTAAACCCGCAACCTACCGAGCCTAATCTAGTATTAAATACGTTACTACTCTGTCACGCTTCCTTGATAGAAAACATGCTTATTCAAACGAAAATATGTAAGTCACAACAAAGTTTACTTTAAGATTATGAAATTAGGACATGTCAGATATATAACACTCGTCTTTTCTATTGCATTTTCAGATATGTCTAGTTCAGAAGCTGAATGGAAGTGGAAATACAGAAGTTGCAAAGAATGATATTACATCAAATGGATTTTAGTGGAAGTTACTGTTTTATGTACCAAGAAAAGATACAAACCGCTCACTGGATATCACACAGTTATACTATGTAAACTGCACTAATATATTTTCCTGAAGACAATGAAACCACAGAACATGATTCGTTCGTAATTATATCTGATTGTATGCATCAAGATATGTTTGCAGTTTCTTGTTTCAATTCTACACTTATGGAAGATTTTGAAGGGCGTCATCCGGTTTTCCGATCAACAATGTGAATTATCAGTCTGATGATGATGTACAACATTATTCACTTTGCTCAATAACATTGCAGAAAGTTGAAATGTCTTGGCATTTTGCGGCTACGAACTATGGAAAAGGCTCTCAAAGACAAATTGATCCTCAATCTGCTTTAGAATTTATTGAGAGAGCACGCAAGTTATGTCCGAACATTAATGTAATATACTGTAGTAAAGAGTATTACTTCAAAAATTTTTGAGTTGATGCGCCAATGGAAACATCTTAAGAAAGAAATATGTAATATTCCAAAAAAGCGAAACTATCACTACTTTTATTGTTTCAGCGTATACTATTGAATGTTCTCTCATCTAAGATATTTCTTCACCACGAAGGAAGTTGATTTCATTCCAGAACAGTTCATTGGCGCATATGAAGGGAATAAACGCAGCGAAGAAGTGATGAAAATACTCTACTGGAGACAGGGTATTGGTACCCTTCGTCGGAAAAAGAACTATTAAATATTTGTTACATGTCGAGAAAAGAATCAGAAGAACTGTATGTAACATTTCTTCGCCATTACCATCAAGATAAAGAATTTTATTGGCCGCAACAGAAAGATTAGGCCTATGTTGCATTAACAGACGTCGATCACAGACATAAATTAGAATTTGACAAATTTTGCTCGAATAAAAGAACTGTTAACTTCCTTTTATCTCTCCAAATCAGCTTTTTCCAACCTTTTTCAACTTCCGGCACACTACGGTTGTAACTTGAATTCTCGCGGCACACTTATAGACATTATTATTTGAAAATATAAAATATCGTGGTATTTTTTTCTGTGATTACTGATCTGAGAAGAAAGCTCGATCACTGGTTTTCACCCGTGGTATATCATTATGCTTATTTTTCATTCTAATTTAAAAATCGAAAACAATTGCAGTGAGATATAGGACTAAGATTTTTAAAAATACACTTTCTTTTTCGAAAACTGTACTTAGTTTTTACTAAGAAGGAAGATTACTAAATAACAAACGAACAAGCAAATCTCTTTTACTTTTAAATTACAAATGTAAGTAATTTGTATGCATGTTTGCTTTGTCGAAAGGATTGAATATTTTAAAATTTCAAGTTACGAAATAGACTGCAACAATAAAGAAGCAATAATGGTCATAACAATGATAACAAATACTGTTTTCAACATTAAAAATGAACAGAAAAGTAACACGGTATGAAACATAAAATTGTAGATTCATAGTAGAGGTTCATAGTAATGTGAAATACAAATATACATTTTTCCTTACGTCTTGCAATATGATTGCTATAGAGTTAATAATTTTGTTTCTATTTCCTCGCGGCACACCAGCGGCCCATTCACGGCACACCGGTTGGGAAACGCTGCTCTAAATCATTAGTGCCACTCTGTCTGCCAATAGATTTTGAAAGTGTAATTAAACGAAGACATGATGTTAGACTTGTCGTGTAAGTCACAAATTTATGTCGTGTACGTCACGTTATATTTGTGGCATATATTTTAAAATAAATAAAGAACATATAATAATTTTCTTTTCGTCTTGTAGCTTGGTATCTACTTAATATATACAAAAAGGTTTAGTTTCCTTGAAGCAATAGAAGAACAGAATTTTCAAATAGTTAACCGTTATTCACAACACGATGTCTCCTACTGTCGTGTAAGTCACGAATATGTTTAGAGACTTGTTTCAGCCATTTTGTTTACATATTCAAAAGCTGCAAATAAAAATGAATGAAGGACTTATTACGCCTTATTTATAACCTAACACTTGCCCATGAAAATATCTTATAACTTTTCTAATACATAATATTTACTGCCGTCTGGCGTCTTTTGTCGTGTAAGTCACAAATGGAATTAGCCATATATATATATATATATATATATATATATATATATATATATATATATATATATATATATATATATATATATATATATATATATAGTTTCTTCTCAAAATTGATTTTTGTCATCTGGAACAGCATTAGGTCACGTTCGACTCAACCATACTATCTCTGACCTCACAATGCACCACAGTAAAGGAAGGTTCAATGTATATATAAAATAAATAAAATAATATGTAGCTTTCAATTAATAAAACTATGTTTGTTTTCGTTACTCTCCAGCATGAGACTACTGCTTTGAAGAGATTTCCTTCGCACTTTCTCTTAAGAGGTGTCATTCCCATCATAATCTATGTTTTCCAAAAATATCTCTTTCGATACAAAGAAAAGTGCTGTAAATGTTCCTGAGATACAGAACGAAGATATGTCTTGGTTCTCCTTAATGACAAAAATTAACGCTCTGCTGAACTGTTGGATACATGGATGCAAGAAACAAATGCAAACTCACATCTACAAAGGGATAAAAAGCAGCAGATCATGCTACCTCTTCGTGGTTCAGTCTTGTATTATTTAGGGATGGAAAACTGTCTTTAATGTAGTTATATGCTTTCCAATGTTTTTCCAACTGTGCAGGCAAGTGATCAAGAAACACTAGGTAAGTATCCAACCGAAATTACTTCCTAAGATGAAATCTTCCCTCGTTGGTATCATAATCAGCTGTTCATTTTCTTCTACTATATCGGGTTTTAGTAGACTCATATACAGTGAGTTTTATTTTTTTCATGGCAAGTTCTTCAAAATGATTACACATTGTTCAGTGGCGCATTTAGGATTTTGTTTCGGGGGGTTATGCACAATACGTGAAGAAGCACTTATTTTTTCCTTTTAGGTGCCGACAAATTTTAATGAAGTTCATTCTTCTTCCTTTAATATTTGTATAATTACACTTCTAGGTGTGAGGAATGAAAACATTGAGTGAGAGTGAACAGAAATAACTGAAAGAGAAGATAATACCTAAATTATCAAGAAGAAAATGCGCTGCGGAGGTATGAAATTCGGTTGCGGCACATTTTAGAAAAACGAGTAACCTATCGTTTAAAATTAAATACAGATCCTGCGATAAGGGAAATAAATGTAAGTCATTTAAAGGAAAAGGATAAATTTAAATAAAATATTCAGAGAATAAAACAGTTATGAACAATAGAAGGATATTAATATTAAGAAAGTAACAACTAAGAAAAAGAAACAGAAGAGTAGAATGGACAAAAAAAAAAAAAAAAAAAACGAAGTTTTACGTGGAATGAAATTTGACAAATACAGTATTATTTCTGAGCAAGGAGCATAAGAAAATGGAAAGTCAATGAAATTTTAAAATGGTAAGAATTATTATTGTTGTACATGGAATGAGAAAAATAACAAATTTATTTTAGGGGGAGCTTGAGTCCGTTGGCCCCCATAAAAACGCCACTGCATTGTAACAATACCTTTCCTTTTCAAATAAGTATTTTTCACAGCTAGTCTTCTTAGGCTCCGAAACAATTTCAGTTAGGTAGAACCAAACTCAAAAGCCAATAACCAAGTTTTACTTTGGCCACGATTCATTTCTGAAAAAGAAACTTTTATAAAAGGAGCACAACAGATCTTCTTCAATATAATAGCTTAACCACATTGAGTGAGAGGGCGTTGATGGGAAATTTAAGATGGTAGGAAAACAAAGGAAAGGAAAGAAACGTGATAGTAAGAGGCAAAATGAGAAATAGGAAACGGATCCAAACCATTACACATCTTTCCAGAGAACGTCACGTTCTAAGAGTCGCTCTCCAGAAAAATAACTACATATATATGTGTATGTATATCAGAGTTTTTTGGGAGTTGTTTTTTGCATAGTAAAATTGAGAAACAAATTTCAGTTTGCATTGCAGTTCTAAATTTTGTGCAGCATTTTCTTAAAAGAAATCCAAGATATAAGCATGAAAAATAAATAATCAAAAATATCGAGAGTAAGAAAAATTACGAAGCTAAAACCTTGTCATTTTAAACAGCTTTTGCATATCACAAGAAAGTACATGTATTAATGTTTGTTCATAAATAGATTCGTTGATAAAAATGAACCAGGAAAAATGACAAAAAGTACAAACCTCACCACTTTATAAATATCTGCTAAACTGCATAGTGAAAATGCTTCTAATAGAGAACCTTCAATAGAAATCCTCATTAACCAGTCAAGTGTTAATTTCTGAGACGATTTCGGTAATCTGCTTTCACTCGTTTCATTTTTGAGAATGTACGTTCTGGTTTGAAATTGAAATTAGGAAACAGCATCAAAATATTTATCAGTTAAACATAGTTAGGGAAGTTAAACAGTATTCTTCATAATTCTTTAAACCCATTGTCAAAAGATCATTTCCTGATGTTCTATATTAGCGTGAAGTCAGCCCACTCGTCAGGAATACTGTCAATTAATACTGAATTATTAATTAGTAACTTTTCATAGTGCTTGCGCAAGAACATAAGTTCATTTACTCCAAAGTTTGAAATTTCACACTCGTTTGTTGGCCACACTTTATCACAATATTTTCACATCATAATTTTCGTGTAAGTCAGAAACAACATATATCATACAACACGTCAATTTCATTCCCTTGCAACACATGAAAAAGTTTAGAGAAGTGGTTCAACACCTCTTTGAACAATAATACCCACACAATAAACTTTGCCGATTCGAATTATCGGACCAACCGCTTCAATTTTGAACTGATTTGGTGAGATGAATTTTGAGTAGCAAATTCCTCGAGCTGATTCACAACCCCATAGTTTTTAACCAGAAGATCCAGAGACCCATCTCACTCCGTCTACCCTAGTTAATGGTACTGAAGAATTTTAGTTTCCTATTAATCTCGAAGTTTTATCTCAAATTCCAGAAACTGAGTTAAACTTGTGGAACTTTACGATAAAACTCATGCACTTCCCCTACTTTCGAAAGGTCCTATCGATTTGACACAACGTTTAATACTTAGTTCTGAGACAGTGGATGATAAGCAACAAATGACAATGTTTGTTCAATTCTGTTGCTACACCCTTTCTAGAGCCTAGATTAATGGGAACTCAATCTGCTAAAAATCTAACGAGCTTATTACTTGTTCCAAACTCTGTAAAAGTCTGTGTTATTGAATTTAGAACTCCTGCAGCGGGATTACTAGTAAGTTAAGCTATTTCCAAGTGTTTGACTTCCACCTTGGATAGTGCTAACTGCTATCCACATAAATAAAAAGAAAAATAATTTCTTTTTCAGTTTCACTAACATCTGTGGACCCATCACAACAAACTGTAAAGAATTTAAACTTGTCAAATCAGGGTGTTTACCATGTCTTCCGGAATACAAAACGTAAATTCTTAACACTTATTCACGTTATTGTATCGCCTAAATCAACTCTATAGCATTTTTCAAGGTGTATCTTAGAAAAGTTATTAAATCCAATCTCTTCTTTTGTCAAAAGGTATGCAATGTCAATCAGTTTCTCTATGTGCTTCAATCTAACATAGCTTACAATACCATAGATCGCCATAGATCGCCCTACTGCAATCTTAGAAAAAAAATCTTGAACTGTTTTTGATTTCTTAGTATTATTTACTGAAATAGGATGCACTTGTTTACACTTATCGACATGTTCATATGTAATTAATGGATGAATGAGTGTGTATAGATACTGCTAAAAGCACATAATTTAATAATAATTTCTGGTCGAGTATGTGAAGCCCCTATATCGAAACTTTTCAGTGCGAAGCGCTTTTTTCTTTTTCTTATTCTATTATTTTCTTTCTTTTTACTCTTCTGACCTCCTTCTCCTTCGCAACTTCTATTATTATGATTTCAGACTCTAGTGTGTTCTTGCACATAGATTTGGATTTACATCATTTTGCAATCAATAAATATATATGAGTCGTCCATTTCCAAAACGGCTCTTGTTTATTTACTGAAAGTGCCCCCAAAACAAGAAAAACTGTAGGGACGATCAGTTTTGTAGAACTGGAAATATTTGAGGATGTTCAGGTTTTTCATATGAACTCACTGAAGTATTCCCAGGTCTACAAAACACGAATATCCTACATTAAAAAAAAAAAGTTTCTAGGATTTTCTGTAAATGGACAAGTTTGGAAATGGACGACTGTTATATGCTGTAACTAGTTGAAAAGTTTTGAAGTTATTTGCAAGCTACATCTATTTATGACACTCGAGCAAATAGAGATCCCTCGTGGCTATATGGATTAGTGTATGTACCTTTGTTGTGGGAGACCCGGGTTTGATTCTCAGCGGGGGTTCGTAGTTCGAATCCTATGTGAAGCTATATGTCTACATCTCACATAACCTCGCTGCTGAATGGAACACTAAACTCAAATCCAATCTAATTCGAGCAACAGCCCAGTATTCATGTGAAAGTGAATCGGCACGAACACACACACACACACACACTCAAACACCCCCCCTCACACACACACACATGGAAAAAAAGAAACAAGAAAACAGCTAACCATGGATCATAGTATGGAACATGATGCTAAGAAAGTGTGTGCCATTTTAATTAAGCAAATGAGAGATTTGAATCGACTGAAGTACCACACGCATTTTTAATAGATTCTTTCATAAATTTCCAAGTTTTAAACATCCCTTTCTGAAGAATGATTTAATAATTCATTTCGACCACCTGTCCAATGCTGGGTAAAGAAATAATCAAATCCGAAGTATCTGTAGCATACAACAATGATATCAGATAGTTTATAAAGTACAGAGCCGTTTGTGCAGTAAATGCCTTTAGAATTGCAAATCTCAGAGTATATGAGTCACAGGGGGACAGGCCTAACGTCATTCGACAACTGAAGCTCACGCAAGTAAGTGTGCAAAATGTGTTGAAATTCATGTTATCAGACGTGAGGTATTCTGCCGTGAAGGTGAGTGAACTGTCTGCAAAACTATGATACATTTTATAATTTTGTTTCGATAAAGGTACCAATGCTGCGCAGGTCTGTGATGAAATTTGTGCTATTTATGGGCAAATTACGTTATCGAAAGTAGCAGCCAAAAGATGGTTCAGCCTCTTTCGTTCTGGGAATTACGATGCCCAAGACGCTATTTTTAATGGACGACCAATCACAGCATAATTTGGATGATATTCTGGCAAAAGTCGAGGAAGACCGTCGTGGCATGGCCAATGATCTAAACATCCATCACCAAAAAAGTGTTAAACCATTTTTGGGAAAGCTAGCTACAAAAAGAAGAACGATCTGATCTACGAATCTCTACTAAAACGTAACTAGATCGAGCCAATTCTGAAGCGGTTGATAACGAGTGATGAAAAATGAATAACCCATGACAACAATAAAAAAAAAAAAAAAATCGTGTTTAAAGCAAGGAGAATATAAACACTCTCAAAGCCTACATGGATTCCCAGGAAGGCTATGTTGTGCATTTAGTAGCATTGAAAGGGAATCGTGCATCAGAAGCAGCTGCTGGCGGGCAGAATGATAGACTAGGATCTGTATGTTATACTTCAGCAATGCTAAAAATTCATAACCTAAATATCGTTTAAAGGCAACGTTTCAATTTTTACTATATATTTATTAATCATTATTACAGGTAGTATCTTGAACAAAAATCTCATTCTATGATCCGATTACCTATAACAAACCACAGTTCTTCAACTTCTACCAAGTCAAGCATTCTTCTTCTTTTATAACAATGGCATGTGCACTAATTTATAATAGATTCTGTCCCGATTCTGCCCCTAACATCCTCCACCCCTCTAACAAATGTTCATTCATACCCCCATCTCTCAGGACATTTCCGTTTTCTTTGTGGCCTTATCCAACCTTCAGTAATAACTGTTCCTTTTCTATCGTTATTGCCCATTTTTTAAGTTTTCTGAAGCGTCTTGTTTCAAATAAGTATTGTCTATCTACTATCCACCTCAGAATGAACTGTACCATCATTATTGTATCATGTGTAAGGTTACTGTAAAACACAACAATTACAAGGATTGTTTATCCTTAATGATAGTTAAACAAGAACCATTCCATCTGATCTTAGGCAGAAGTTGATTAGATGAGTTAGAACCACAGTGAAGGAGTCAATTGATAAATATGTTTGGTACTACAGATGATCTAAGAAAGGCTGAAAGAGAAAATAGTTAATCTGTAAATGTAGTGCAAGAGTAATTATTGAACCAATTTGAGGAGGTTTTCAAAGGATTAGGGATGCGCACGAGACAAGATTTGTGACTGTCTCGTCTCGAATATGTACTGTAGAAGTTATGTCTCGACTCGAAAAATGTATATTTCTCTATTGGAAGAGCCGTGTCTCGACTCGAATTTTGTCAGGAAAATCCTGTCTCGACTGGTCTCGTGCGCATCCCTACAAAGGATCTATTGATGTGCCATTAAGGATTTTAAAGTAAACATTTCTGTTAAACAAGCTGCTACGCCTTTATTTAGAAAAGCGTACGATATACCGTATGCATTACAAAGTAAAGCATTCTTCTCCAATTTTCTTCTTCTTTTATAACAACGGCAAGTGCACTAATTTATAACAGATTCTGTCCTGATTCTGCCTCTAACACTGTACTGTCGATAATTAGATCGAGTTCACCTAGCGATTCAAAAGAGAGGTCAGAATTGGTCAACAGAAATGGTGTCATAAACCATGCTGACAACCCCGGACCGCATACATTTTTAGCGGTGCGTCAGAAATTGAAGAAACTTGGATGATTGTTTTAATGCATACATTGTATAGCCCGGACCTGGCACCATCAGACTATAATTTGTTTCAGTCTTTGCAGAACTCCCTGAACGGTGTTGTTTGTTTTAAAATAAGCCCGTTGAAACTACATTTCACAACTTTTTGACCAGAAACCACAGATGTTCTGTAGCGACGGGATTATGATATCGGAAAAAATAGCAGGTCATCGAACAATATGGTATATATTTGATTTCATAATGTTACTTTCAAATAATAAACGTCTTCTCAATTTTAACATCCAATGACCTAATATGTTTTAAACGTCTTGTGCAAATAAAATGTAAGTAAAAATTATCAACAGTTTCTCCATAATTCTCTTTAGATCTTGCGCACTGCCTTTTTGTCCTTATATGTTACAATAATGTACTGTTATAGTAGAGTTTGATCTTAAATTCTTCATTTCTTTTCTTGTGTTGCAGAGAGAATATAACCGCTTCGCTGGCATTGCACACAAAGGAATAAGAGCGAACAATGACTCGGTTTCTCTGGTCTAGTGGCGTGTAAGAGTTTGAAATTCATCGGAAACACTTAACACAATACGGAAAAGTGCTGCACCACATAAAAGTATGTAGGTACCTTTCAGTGGACAAGAAAAGTTTAAAGTGGCCGAACAAGCATGACACGAGACCTGCGTCTACTTCCACTACTTACTCGACTAACATTACTACAATAATATATATATATATATATATATATATATATATATATATATATATATATATATATATATATACAAGGGCGGATCCAAGGGGGGCTACAGGGCTATAGCCCCCCCCCTTGACGCTCAGGTTTACACTGGATAAAATGGGCTTCAATTCTGCTTTACACTGGATAAAACGGCAAATAATGGTTTAGCCCCTCCCTTGATCATATCCTGCATCCGCCACTATATATATATATATATATATATATATATATATATATACATAGATAGATAGATAGATAGATAGCAGAATTGTCACAGGAGGTGAAATGTATGGGTTCACTACAAAACCTACTTAGCGCGAGCTGGAATCGAACTAGGGATGTCATCCATCAAAGGTGAACGCTCTACCACTATCCACTACACCCCCTCGAGAGCTATTCTTGAACATACACCCTTTAAAGTTTCCTTGCTCAGAAATGAGAAAAATGCATGTTCAAAACAAAATAAGTAATTTTTATTTGAGGAAAAATATCTCATTATGTTCAAACACGTGTTCATTTGTGAGCCCAAGACAAATTTTCAGGTACCCATTTATGATATTTTATCATTTCTTAAAAATGAGAATTGAATAGTGCGTGATTTGTAATATCATTGATGATTAAAAAGTAACGATAACAATCTTACCGAAATAATATTACTATATTTTACTAGGAAGTAATATTGATAGGGCTTAATTACTATTCAGGAAACGAGATAAAAGATTTCAGTTGTAGCAGAGTGCGAATGGATATGAGTATACAGGACGGTGATGCGGCTGAGGTAGCGTACGGACACATTATGTGACCATAGGCGGAGCTAGGAATTATCTGCTGGGTGGTGGGCAGTGGGGGGCAGACCTTTTGATCGGTCTCGGAAAAATGAAATGAAATTCTTGAGTTTTACGTCCCACGGTTATGCCGACTAGGCTAAAGGAGACCTTGATAATGAAAAATGAATGAAATGGTGGAATTGAAGAAAGTGGGAGGAAACGGGAGAATCCTGAGGAAACCCACGGGTCTTGGTAGGTAGCCATCTTATAGGTGGCATTCTTATTTCTTGTCAAAAAATTCGGGGGGCAATGCCCCCATGGCCCCTTATAACTCCGGCCATCCATGTGACAGCGGCGAGGAGCAGCATATAGGCATATCAGCTTTCGAATGTAAGTTTGGTTGAATTGTAAACATACTACACCATAGACTAAAAAATACTGTAATACATTCGTTAGGGTGTAAAATGCTGACTCCCCTCACATAGGTTATATAGGCTATAGTAGTCAGGTTCGCTCCTTTATGTACACTCATGTCCAAAATTATTGTCGCATATCTATAACTGTCTTCTTGTAAGAATATAACTTGATAATGATTTTGTAGGGTACTTTTAATACTGATACTATGTGTATAATTGGGAAATGTATACGTGTGGTAAATTTCATAGGAAAATAATTATAAATAAGAAAATTATAATGAGTAAAATAAAATGTTGCTAAATGGACAAGAAAATTTTATTTTCGGTTTATTGTTCTTATTTACTGCTATTTTGACATGAAATTTGCCACATACATGTCTTTGCCGATTATACACATACTAACATTATAAAAAATACCGGGCGAATTCGTTATCAAATTATATTCCTAGAACAACATATTTATAGATAGGCGACAATAATTTTGGACATGAGTGTACCAAAGCTCAATATTCAATTCACATAACGATTGCAGCAATAACAAATGAAGGCGGGTAGAGCACGTTGTCTACTATATTACAATAGAATGGGGAGGCATGTCATGTTTTACACTTTTTGTTATTTCTTATAAGGTGCAAAATAGCTTATGTATATACAAAAACAAATAGCACATGTCATCTGTGTAGTTAGAAGCAGCAATAAAAAGTGATTTATTACTATGGAATTGTAATGCAGAGGTACTTTGCACTGATCACCTAGCATAAATTAGCGCCTCCTTTTTTCATCACCAGTAATCATTTTAATGACACACGTTTGCAGGTCATTTGTGCCATAGTGCTGTACGCATTTGTTCTTAATTTAACGTAGGGACTGCGGTAGCTCAGTCGTAAAGCATTTATCTCTGATGCGTGAGGTCCTTGGTTTGATCCCAGCTCGCGGCAAGTGTGCTTTTTGGTGGATAAACAAGGTGTGCGTGGGTTTCCTCGGGGTTCTCCCGTTTCTTCTCACTTTCTTCATTCCACTGTCTCTTTCATTCTCATCATCATCGCCTCCTTTAGCCTACCCGACACAATTGTGGGACGTAAAATTCAAAGGTTTCATTTTCTTTTAATTTAACGTCTCAAGATAGTACTCCAAGACTAAGGGAGACTGTGGTAGAGATGGATAATAATGGTGTAATGAAATTGTTCACGTACGTTTCTTGGCAGTTTTTGCATGAATACGGGTTTGTGTCCTTGTTTCCAATCCGAGTTGTGTCCTTAGCTGCTGTGGAATTTGAACATATTTATGAAGGGCAGAAACTGTTGCATGCCCCTGCCGTAATGGTGAAGGTGAAAGGTAGGAGGTGGGTCCTGGGTCTCCGGACCTTCTCCAAAATCACTACTTTTATGTAAATTTTGTCTAATTTTAGGGGCAATTTCGCAAATTTTAATAGAATTTGTTCTCATATTGAACTTGGACCTCCTCCGAAATAAGCGGTGGCTCAGTGGTAGAGCGTTCACCTCTGGTGCTAGGGGTCTCGGGTTCAAACCCTGCTCCCGCCAAGTGAACTTTGTGGTGGACAAACACCGTGTGCGTGGGTTTTCTCGGGGTTCTCCCGTTTCCTCCCACTTTCTTCATTCCACCATTTCATTCATTACTCATTATCACCGTTTCCTTTAGCCTAACCGGCATAACCGTGGGACGTAAAACTCAAAATTTCATTTCATTTCATTTTCCTCCGAAATAAATTCCTCCGTACTTCCCTTGTAGGAGGAAACTGGAGAATCCTGGAAAACCCTACGTACACCGTGTTTCCTCATGTAGGCAACTTGTTTATGACAGTTAAGTAGGCATATTGAACCAAGATATAAATTTCGGATAGTTGTAACCGTTACTTTTTAACCATCTATGATATTGTAAATCACGAACTATTCCATTCTCATTTTTAAAATATGAGAAAATCTTATAAATGGGAACCTGAAAATTTGAGTTGAGCTCACAAATGAAAACATGTTTGAAAATAATGAAATAGTATTTTCCCTCAAGTATGAGTAAAAATTGCTTATTTTGTTTTGAACATGCATTTTTCTCATTTCTGAGCAATGACATTTTTAAAGGTGTAGTGGTAGAACTCGCCTCCGATTCATAGGGTCCTGGTTTGATTCCAGCTCCGCCAAGTGGGCTGGGGAAGTAAACACCGTAAGTGTGTTTTCTCGGGATTCCCTCACTTTCTTCATCACACCATTTTCGCTCATTATCATCATAACGTCTCGCTTCGTAGCATAATTGTGGGACGTTACATTGCAGCAAAAATTGTTGCCGTTACGCTGAAGTAGATGGATAATTCTTGAATCTGAATGATCAAGAAGTTGGTATAATGTTGGAGGAAACGGGAGGATCTTAAGTAAACCCACGTCGATGAAAAAAGGAAAAGTCTTGAGAAAGTGGACAATGATAAATGGTAGAGGGTTCCCGCGGTGGCTCAATGGTAGAGTGTTCACCTCCGGTGCTTGGGGTTCCGAGTTCGATCCCAGCCTCCGCCAAGTGAACTTAGAGGTGGACAAACACCGTGTTCGTAGGTTTCCTCGGGGTTTACCCGTTTCCTCCAACTTTCTTCACTCCACCATTTCATTTATTGCTTATCATCACCGGCTTCTTTAGCCTATTCGCCATATCCGTGGGACGTAAAACTCAAAGAATTCATTTCATTTTCGTAGCATGTGAAGGTGGAAGGCAGTGCGCAGAAGGTAAACATAATTAGTAATAACGAGTGTGGATAATTTTTGACTAACCCTTATATATATATATATATATATATATATATATATATATATATATATATATATATATATATATATATATATATATATATATATATATAACGGAATGAAAGGGGCTAAAAACGATCCAATATTGCTGATTGTTCGTAAATTCCGAAAAACTAAGTCTGCAGTGATTACATTACAAATATATATATATATATATACGATACACGATTACCACGAACCACGATTACATTACAAATATATATATAAACAGTTTGCCAGGACTTCAAAATTTTTCTTCTGATGTAACCGTCAGTTTGGAGATTCAAGCACCATAACAATGCAAATCAAATTTGGTACAAACCTACATGTTTTAGCCTGAAACTTTAGTTACTAGCGTAAAGAGTATAAACTTACCTTAGTGAACAGGCTATCCCTAAAAATAAACAATAAATAAAATAAAATAAAATAAAAACAGCGATTGGAGGCAATACAAGTAAAGTTTTACAAAGGAAGAAGGTGAGCACTGAAACACAACTGTCTACTGTTCTGTCTGGATGGCTGAAAATGCTCTAATGACGGGCAATTCATGTTAAAATCCAAGTAACATTGGAAACATCAAACTTCAATACTTATTTATTATAGTTTGTTTTTAATCCATTCAAGCACATAAAAATCAGAATTACTGGCAGATGTAAAACCTGCGAATACTAACTTCAAAAAAGCTAGGCGCCAGACTCGTACTTCCAGGTACCATAGCGAGTTGATACCCAGAATTTTTCAATCTCTGCAGTATTCTGGAGTTTGTAACAGAATTAGCTTCTATAGATCTTGATATGTACGGTGTAGATAGATACGAGGTGCACACCAGAAGTATGTGGTGTTTTGTTCTAAAGTTTACATTATTTGTCATTTCAGGAAGCGGTTGACCTCCGTCATTCTTTCTAAGCAGTGCAGGTTCTGTTTACTAGGTGGCAGCAGTTGAGTCACAGTGCCTGACGAGTAATGGGGCGTTTACACTTGGTCGATTTAGTCGCACGGCTAAATCGACTCGCTGCATTTGCGACTAAATCGAAGCAACTAGGCCGAATCAGATCGATGGATGTGTTCAATTGTTTCAACCGAAATTGAATGCTGCTTGTCGACTCGCTCCCCTCTGGTCGATTTGAAATCGACTGGCAATTTTAAAGATGTCCAAGCAAAAAGTAATTGGTACAATTTGCGGTGTTATAGCAGAAGAAAATAGAATCGACCACAGAAAACAGAACGTCTCTCAATTCAGTTGCTAGTCGCTTTCGATCAACAAGCGATTAAGTTGAAGTCCTGTTTACACGGTCGATTAAGTTGAAAGTGACGTCAATTCAACTGAATCGAACGCAAATCGACTAAGTGTAAACGCCCCATAAGACATGTTTCTGATACTGCCCTGGGACATGGAATTTTCGGTTGAAGAGCAACGTGTAATTGTGAAATTCCTCACCGCGCCTTATGCAGCCGATATTCATTGCCAATTGGAGGGTGTGTTTGCTGATAGTGTTGTTGCAGAAAACACTGTTAGGAAGTGGGTGCGAGAGTTCAAAGCACGAGTACGACTACGAACGATGAGCAGAGGTCTGGATGCCCAAAAACATCATCTGACGCTAACTTGCTCGTGTTGAAAATTTCATCATGCAAGATAGGTGTGTCATCATACAGGAGATTTGTGATACTCTAGGGTTAAAAATGGGAATGGTAGAACGAATAATTACAAACGAACTGGGCCTAAGGAAATTTTCTTCTAACTGGGTTCCACGAATGCTTAATGACGATCAAAAAGAGACAAAAATTCGATTAAGTGTTGCAAATTAGACACTCTTCAGGAGAGAGGGACGCAAGTTTTGGAAAGTGTTGTGACAATGGATGAATCACAGATTCCATTATTCAATCCAGAAACAACAACAACAACAACAAAAAGTAGTCGGTGCAATGGAAATACACAGATTCGTCATCACTTCAAAAATCTCGTCAGGTAGCATTCAATGAGAAGGTGCTGTATGCTACCTTCTGAGATTCCAAGAGTGACACGAAAGGCCATAAATTACAGGCGAGCATCTTGGTACACTTGTGAATACAGAATTTTTCCCTAAATTAATTGAGAAAAAGCCACAAGTGGCAAATGGCAATTTAATCCTCCATTAATGTGCCATGGACAATGCGCCGCCACACTGTGCTAATATTGTAACCTCATCCTTGGATGATCAACAGTAATGAACTTCTTCCTCACTCACCCTGCTCACTGGATTTGGTCACGAGTGATTCCTGGTTGTTTCCAAATCTAAAGGTTTATCTTCGTCGACGCCATTTTGCTAGTAAATCCCCCTTAGGAAGTGCTATTTTCCAGTATCTGAAACATACCCCCAAAGATAACTATGCTACATGCTACTAAAGTGAACGAAACGATGGAAACTGTGTCAATAAATAAGAAGAATTTGTTGAGAAATAGAGACAGGTTAGTTCCCTATATTTCCTTGTTCTTGGAAATTGTAACAAAACGGCATGTACTTTTGATGTGCACTTTGTATACAAATACACAGGCATGTCAAAAGCCGGGAATCGTAGGCCAACTCCGTTCTGATTAAAGATACCAAAAAAAAAAAAAAAAGGAAAATTGTTGGAAATACGTGAGGTTTAATCTTTTTTTTTTTTATTTATTTATTGTGCCAGCCGTTTGGGTTCCATACAAGAAAGGCTCTCTATGTTAAATTAGAAAGCAATGTTTCCATTGCAGGAAGGCGTTGGAACGGAACGTAAGGGCACACAAAAATGACATGAGGAACATGCGCATTGTTACCAGGGAAACACTGAATACCTCAAATCCATTTAACAATAATGCTGTATGGATGGTATGGTGAGGGTCCAAGGGAACATCCTACTGAACTGGTAGCATTTTGTTTTCATTTAACAGAATGTGCTTTACCAGTGTGGAGCCCAAACGGTTAGTGAGGTGAAAAAAAAAAAATAGATTGAAAACCACTTGTTTTTCGTATCTTGACTCGTAATGGAATTCAAGTATCGCCCCAGACTTTTGATACACCCGGTATTATATAGTGTGGTAACACTCCTATAAGTGGTAAATGCTGGGTGGCCCAAAAGGAAGTATACAGTCTCGTACTGATCAACTCGTTGCTTTTTATATCATATATTATTGTTATCCATCAGGGAGACCGCTTCTTTATTATTTGTTCTTAATGTCTTTTTACTTACATCTTAAGCCCGGAACAGCCAAGGGTGTATACTACTTTTGGGCCACTTTGTACATGGAGGATGAATTCTGTTTAAAAATTGATTCAAATCTAATGACCAATCGCAGTTAAGCAACAACAACAACAAAGTCTAGATTTTTGTTTAACGCCAAACCAGATGTATCCCGACTTAGTTTTACGCAGCAAAGATAACAGTGTAGGTGGGGAATAGTGATGGGCGCGAAACGTTTGAGGGCATGTCACAATGGCTTCTATAATCTTGAATTTAACTCATTGCTTTAATTGGAAAGCATAGCATGTGATACATCATTTAAATAAGAAATTTCGTAAAAATTGAATCGCATTGTTATATTTCCTTTAGCGCTAACCATTACGAAGTTATGACTGTGTTTGTATTGTTGCAGGTGACTTGATAGCAGAAGATGTCATTGGCGTATACAGAACGCATTGAAATCGTGCTATCTCTAGAGATCGAAACATCAGATTCCAGACAATTTTAGCTTCCATCACCCGGAAAGAAGTCCCTGAAGAAATTTGAAGAAACCGGATTTGTGACAGATAAACCCAAAACTGGTAGGCCACACACAGCAACAGACGAGGCAACAATTGTGATTGTGTTGACGTCATTCAGTAAAAGTCCCAAGAGAAGCACGCGTAGTGTAGCTCCTCAAAGTGATGTTAGTTGCACTTCATTTATGCGCATTATATCAGTGAATAAATGGCACCCTTATAAGCTGTAATTTCACCAATATTTTACAAATGATGATCCAGATCGTAATCTGGAGTTTGCTTAATGTGCCATAGAACAGATATGACGAAACCCCACATTCACCTCTGACATATTGTTTACTGATGAGGCAAACTTTTAAGTGTCGGGCAAGGTTAACAAACAGAAGTGTAATACTAATCTGTATTGGCTTGACGCATCGGCAGGTATTTTCAGTAAGGTGATTGTGTAGTATAGTGTGTCGGGGCTCACGTTGTTTGTCCATTCTTCATCGACGAAACCTTAGGGCGATGGGACATTGATGCATGTTACAGGACGACATCTTGCCATCCCTGCTGTCGGAGGATGGGTCATTCCATAAATTTTTCCAAGCGCACCCACTCTATTACGATGCATGTGTGCGAAAGTACCTCTATCAGTAGTTTCCTAATGCGTGTATTAGTCGGTGAGGTGCTGTGAAATGCCCCCTTGTTCGCCTGATCTAACCGCACTAGATCATTACCTGTGGGGTCAGATGAAGTTTTTGTATGCCGTGAAAATTAGGGATGTTTAGCATCTCAAGAAACGAATTGTGGACGCATGTTCCAACCTACACATTGTGCAAGGTCTTGCATGACTGGGAACTCAGAATACATATGGCAATCGACCGGAATTGGAAATAGATTAAACACGTCCTATAACGGTGTGATTTTTGCCATATGACTAATCTCTTTTGTTGGGAACATAACAAAGAAACCATCATAACTTCGAAATGATTTGTGCTAGAACAAAAATAGCAATTCCTTTCAATTTCTACAAGAATTTGCTATTAAAATGACATATAACGTACAATGGTTATCATTTAAGAAAATTGCGTCAAATTCAATATGGCGGACGTCATTGTGATGTGTCCTCAAACACTTCATTCAGTCCCTATTCCTAATCTATGTTATTACTTTGGTTGTATTTTGCACCGTTTAGCACTCATTAGGATATTTTCATACTTCTGGGTCACCCTGTATGGAGAGAGAGAGAGAGAGAGGGAGAGAGAGAAAGAAAGAAAGAAAGAAAGAGAGAGAGAGAGAGAGAGAGAGAGAGAGAGAGAGAGAGAGAGAGAGAAAGTGTTCGTATATACATTATATATTTGCAGCATACGAAGATTTTTCTAATAGATATAAATAATTAGACAGTAAGTTTGTGTATATACATTTTTTTTAACTTTAGAAACGATTTATATTACAAAAAGTAAATGCGTTGCATTTAATACAAAATCGTAAAGTATACAAATGTCCACTTTCGTTGAACACAAAATGTTTGGACGGAGTAATTTATTGCAAATACGCTGCAATATGACAGTACGAGTTAAACAAATAAACTCGCAATCTGGCGCACCTGCGTTTGTGATTCTGAAAGTCTGTAGTAATAACAATAACAATTATTATTATTCCATTCGAGAAAATGCAATCAAATTCGCATTTTCCTTCCTTCGTCTTGCTTTCAGGTGCATTATTTTGGGCCTCACTTGTCTGCTGCACGTTTAGCCCACGAATTGCTAAGTGCTCGGGAAACCACAGCACCAATAGTAACAATGAACAACCGGCAATACCTTTACAGCTTGAATTAATAGGGTCCACTGGGTGCTCCGTAAGATCCTGAAGGCGCAGCCGGTGCAGGTGCTCCGTAGCTATCAGAGGGTGCTGACGGTGCCGATGGAGCACCGTATTCGGCAGATGGACTTGGGCCATATCCTCCTTTGGACTGAGTTTTGTATCGGATGAAGTATACTTCAGGTTTGGATGGTTTCGTTGGAGCAGGAGTTGGAATGTGCAGTGGAGGAGCTTCTTCAGGTTTCTTCACCAACACGTAGATCAGAGTTTTCTGTTCTGCTGGAGGAGGCAGAGCTGGGATGTCGGGTAGCGTAGGAGGTGCAGGAGTTGGTGCCTTGATGAAAACAATCTTGTAATGCTTCTGTGGAGGTGGTGGGGGAGGCAATGCCTTCTTTGGAGCATAATAGGTAGGTTCAGGGGGTGGTACATGAACATATACGTGTTTGTGGATCACTGGAGCTTGCTGTGGAGCGCCATAGACGGGTGCTGAAGGGCCGAAACTACTGCTTGGAGGTGGAGCATAGCTATCTAGACTGGGAGCGCCATAGCCACCACTTGGTGCACCTCCACCAATACCACCTGGCAGAGCGTTGCTTAGCACCCCGAGGGATGCAACAATCTGCAAATAAAAATAGAGAATAATATTTAAGCGATATGTACTGTAGTACAATGTTTTATCTATTAAAATCTTATATAAACAAATACACAAAATAAATTTGAAAGATTGCGTTAAAGCTTCTGTAATAGGTAACAACAAACAAAAATAGTAATTTGTGGTGGCAAAAACATAATGCAATCAATTCATGTTGAAAATAGTAAGTACTCGGTTACAATTACTCAAAGACGGCCGTACCAAGGAAAATAAATCAGAGGTGGTTCTTGAAATAAAATAGGCACACCGAAAAATGACGTGTCAAAATAAACTGGAGAATTTCAAGGATAGGGCTATATTTGATCCCCAATGTCCTTTCCTGGTCTGACTGTGTTTCGAGAAAGAGCAATGAGATTTTCCAATGACATTTGTAATGACATTTTCTCTATCGCTTTATCACCAATGGAATTACAAATTTGATCAATTTTGATCTGCCTTCTCATAAACAGATTGGAAAATGCAATATGCCTAACATCCTCCTCAACAGGAAAAGCCGATCAAAAATATGAAATTTGAAATAAAACTTCCAAACAATGGGCGTGGATTTATAATCGAAGTTGCAATGTTAGTTTTCTTTGGAAATAAACTTATTTTCAGAGTTAGAGTAATTATTCATTTAATTTAGAATAATTCAATAGAATCAAATTAAACATTAAACTGCATTATTTATATTATTTTTTTCTTATTAGAAAATTCTACTATGAATTATATAAAGCAAATAAAAAATATCAATTATGAAATATAAATAGCTTCTTTCTTCAAATTGCACATACAAGAGAACAGGGAGCGCAATAATAGTCATTAAAAATATTTACTCCCTTAAGTAAAAACAGCTGTGTTAAGCTTCGAATGTAATTTAATTTTACAAGAAATATGTCATTTTCAGACCGGTGGCAATTACATTACATTCTGAATTGCCAATGTATTTTAAAACTGAATTTATAGTTTAATTAAATAGGACATAATTAGCAATGGTGGGTATACGCGTAAATCAAGGTTTATTTGTATTATTAGCGTTTATTTCTGTTATGTGAAGATCCCATATCATTGGTTAAGTGCATTATTGATAACTTCCCATACAGGTGGAGACTAATATGATTCACATTAGTAACTAACATGCTATCACTCTGATAAAATAAGGTTACCTAAAATACACATAACACAAGGATACAGGCCCGTAGCCAGCCCAAAAATGTAGAGGGGGCCCGGCAGAAGTTAGGGGGTGCGAGCCAACCATATTATAGTTAATCAAATAGTAACATCAGCAATTCATCATATCTGCTCTTGATTGTTTAAGTATTTTGCTTCTACATAATTCTATTATCCCCCTCTACACACACACATTAAGTTAACATTCTGCAATCTACATGAAAAAGACGTAACTTTTATTAAATAGGTATTACTAACTACACGAATTAGAATTGAAATATATGGGCCTTATGTAGAGTCGTTTTGTCGCGTGATTAGTGTCATACTAAAGAGTTCGACTAACATATGTTTCCTACAGTAGTCAGGCCTTTAGTATGACGCTAATCATATGTCAAAACGACTCTGCATAAGACCTTATATGTTTTAATAATCCCACATGTAATACTAACATTAAGATAATGAAAGAAAGATGATCTACTGTGAAATAAGGAAACTAAACTTTACTTAGGCCCTTGTTTAGGGTTAACTTGCAAAGTTGCCCATCCGCTTTTATCAAAATTTTGAAAATTTACCTAGAAGAAATTGATAATTTGATTGCTTGTGTGTTTGATAACATGTAAATAAAGCGTAATTTATGTGTAATATATTTTGAAAAGCGGTTATAAAGACTGGACTAATTCGCAAGTACAAGGAACTACTTGGCTCTAGGTTCAGGACGGTTGGATTGTGGATAATTTTCGAGTAAACATGCCTGCAAGTGTACAGGGTCTTTGCGCTGGATGTGAATTGACAATACATTTGTAAAACATGAGGTTTATAATGAGGCTAATCTTTCCAATATGTTTAAAATTCATGGGTTAATGAATGAAAGAACAAAGACCACCAGCAATTGTTCACGATTTTCTGCTTGAGAAAGGAGAGCTCTACAAACCTATGTACTAACGTAAGTGGGAGTGGAGCTCAGTTATTGAGTTTGAGCTCAATTGAGCCAGGGAGCTGGGCTCGTGAATTTGGACACCTCTCCAAAGTACATTGCCGCCTGTATACTCTTTATATAATCTTATCGTTAGACCAAAATAAAATTATGGGGCTAAGTTCGGTTAGCCCTGTCAGGATTATTTATATCATGGGAAACGAAACAGAATCTAATCTAAACTAAACTAATCTGACTAACCTAAACTTGAAAATCCTTAAACCGTTTGCAATGGATCCCAAGTTTTCAACACCAAAGAACGTTTCATTAAATCGTGATATTTCGCATTTTTGGCGGTTTACGACTCTAAAAGGAGCCTTTTTCGACCTATGTTTATTAGACATGCTCTTGTTTAATTGGATATAAGGAATTACGGTCCTGAGTTTGAATTACCTCCCATTGAATTTTAAACATGCTATAGAGGCAGAAATATAGTTATCATACTGCATTTTTGAACGATATTCCAAGTGTGTTGCAAAATATGCCATGAAAATAAATGTTAGAAAGACAAAAGTAATGGAGATTGGAACGAAGGGACCAGTGTCAAATATAGAAGTAGGAGGGGAGAAAATAGAACAGGTTACTAGTTTTCGATACCTGGCTAGTATTATTAGTAATGATATGAAATGTGAACGTGAAATAAAAGCAAATATAGGAATGGCGAAAGAAGCCTTTAGGAGGAAGAGAAGATTATTTTGTGGGACCTTGAATAAAGAGTTGAGAAAAAGACTCATAAAATGCTTTATGTGTAGTATTGTACTACTGTATATGGGTAAGAAACATAGACATTACGCAAAAATAATGAGAAACGACTGGAAGCTTTCGAAATGTGGGTGTGGAGAAGAATGGAAAGAATTAACTGGGTCAAGCGGAAAACTGATGAAAGGGTGTTAGGAATGGCGAAAAAAAAAACAATTTTAGATATTATTAAGAAGAGAAAGAGAAACTGGTTGGGACATTGCCTAAGAAGGAACTGTATCATGAGGGACGTGCTAGATGGCATGGTGGCAGGAAAGAGAGGGAGGGAGCGAAGGAGACTACAATTAATGGACGATATTAAAACACGAAAACCGTACGTGAAGACGAAGAAGTTAGTCTGGAAGCTTCTCAGTTACAGCAAATGACCTGCCAATAGCGGTAGACTACCTATAATGATATCATTTTCAAAGTGTTTGACAAGAAGAAGTCTTTTGAATGCGTCCTAGTGGAACACTATTTTGAGAATTAACGCTTTTCAGTTAATTCTGATTTATCACTTGCATTGACCTAGGAATTCAGTTCATCATGGCTTTCTTATGGACTTTTACATGATTAACAGCCAGAGATGTATCCAGTGGGTGGAACCTGGAATTCCGGACCACCCTCTCTGCGCTGTAAATTTAGTCTAACTTAGGAGTGATTTTACGAATTTTAATGTAATTTATGCTCATATTGAATTTTGACCGCCTCGAAATAAATTCCTGCGTACGTATCTGTTAACGGCATTTAGTTTAGATCACGTTTTCTTGAACTTGTTAAGAATATCAGAGGTAAGATCTCCATATATTTTGATTATTTACATATCCCTCTCTCCAAATAACGGCGCTTATTCCAAAGTTGGTCGACCCCCTGGTTTTCGACAAAGTGTAATAACAGTTACGGAAATTTTAAAATATTTTTAGGGTCGCTTTAAAAGGATATAGCTAATAGAGTAGGGTACAGTAAAGTAAGGTAGGGATAAGTATGGTAGAGTAGAGTCGGCTTAGCTTAGGGTTAGGGAAGTTCTGACCCATTTTGTTAAAATTAACAGAATATAATTTCTTGTCTCTGCGTAAGGATACCAAATGGAGCATCTCTGTACACCTGCAGCCATGTTCAGAATACAAATGCTCGTTACTTTCCCACAATCCAGTCATGCGATAACCTTGCGCAAAGTAGTTCCTTCGCTTGCCAAATAGTTCCATGTTTTTAATCTCTTATAAAAGAGATGGAACACAACTTCCCCTCTTATTACATTATAAAGCACGGAAAAAATGAGCAAATTATCCATTTGTTTTCGATAAATTTTCAAAATTTTGCTAGAAACGGACGACCACTTCGGAACTTAATCCCAAGAAATAACATTTAGTATTTCTTCTGTAAATGGTACAAATCTATGGCCTCATAAAATACGACTACTCCTAAAGCCTTTGACCAGATCAAACATAAAATCCTGCTTGAAAATAGAAAATTATGGCATAAGTTATCATGCCCTGGAACTACTTATCTCATTTAGAAGACCAAAGGTATAGCTTAAACGATAAATACAGAAAATCAACCAAGTCACAAACATAAAGGCCTATGGCATCAATCTCGTAACTACTTTAATCTCTTGCTGAGATAGAGGGGAAATATCCCTTCTGAATGTTTTATGTAGCAGATGAAATAGGATCAAGTCTGAAAATATTTATCTAGACAAAATAAATAAAACGAAGAAGGAATGACCTTTATACCTGTAAATAAGTAAGTAACAGTGTAGTATCAATGATGCAAATATAGTTTATGAAAGCAGGCATAAATTAATTACATATTTCTTTCTTTCTTAAGGAATTGTACACTTAGTACCTTTAAACATTTTTCTTGAGAGAGGAGTTGCATTCCTAAGTATAGACTCACTTTAGGATTGCTTAATTATTGTGGGTGACATAAAAACAAATGTTGAAAATGCACGAATCAAATATGTTAGCCGGCCACTAAAAGCATCAATTGTATCTAACCGGAGTAAGGGTAGGGTGAAGCTGATGACCTTGCGCGGAAGGAGGGATACAGGTAACAGGTGAGTCAGCGACGAGGTTACGAATGTAAACGAGGATAATGCAAAAAATATTACATCCAAACCTTCTCTAAATTTTAAAAATCTATGGCCGTATATAAGAAACAATTTCTTACATTCTACATGTACTTTCATATTTGCATAGGGACAGTTCTCGGACACTTTTGTGATTGTACATCATGAGTTAACACACTGGCTTTATACTTGTCGAACACTTTCATAGTAGCGCATCATGAGTCAGCACAGTAGTTCCTAATTACTTCAGAGTTTTGGACTCCTGTTCTAGTTTTAAGGCAGACTACGGACCCCATACTTTCACATTTTGCATATCTCCGTAATAATAGTAGTTCCTAATTACTTCAGATAAGATAGATAGATAGCAATAAAATTACCAAACTTTATTTATGTTATAAGCATACCACATGTATCAGAATCTAGATATCGTGGGAAACCTCTTTTTGTTTCAGACAATTTTCTCCACATCTAGTTCAATATTTGGTACTTTTAGCCTTGGGTTCAATATCGAGACGATTTTTACTTTTTAAAAATAAACAAGTTATAGAGAATGCGTGTTCACAAAAGATATGTGGTACCTGTACAAAATGGAGCAAGATGTATTTTTACCTATACTAACTGAAGCTGCGCTTTTTAGGTAGCGCAATTCTAATATGAGCGTGAATCTCCTTCCCACTTCTCACTATATCTGTGCAAGTCCCTTTATGAACACAAGTAAAGGACAGGGAGGCTCTTAAAGTGAGTGAATTGCTATAGACAAACATATAAATGTATTATTTTAATATATAGAATGTTGGGGGGAGTTTGTGATAAACATGGATAGGTAATAGATGGTACTAAATGAAAATATTTTTTTTCTTATAATTCCATACACGAGTACGCTTCATTGTGGGTCCACAAGCCTTCGAAGTTGCCAGCTTGCGATAGGTTTTGTCATTCAGAATAAAGCAAAGAGCCTTAAATGTTCATTAACTCGCTGTACGTATTTCCTCTAACGGATGCCTTTCACAAGAGTATCAACCTAGTTGCAATATTAAACTAGTAGGGCCAAAACGAGACCTAAAATGTGAAATAGAAAAATAAAGACAAGTTGTTTGAAAATTTGAGTGAGAACTGGCAAATCTACACAAAATTTGGAATCGACCAGCAAAAACGGCACGTTTCTAGCACTTGTGGTTTTCGAGATCTCATTGTCGGAAGGATTGGCCACAAACTTACAAACTTTTCTAGCATTTTAATATATGGATTTTTATACCCAGAAAATATATTCACCTAAATTTAATCAATAGTATATTTCTTGAAAAATTTTAAAAGGAGCAATTACAAAATAATATCAACAAGTTTATCAAGCTGAAAAAGATTTTAATGTACCACACTATATTCGAAACGATTTCATATTTCACCCACGAATTTTCAGAATCTGAAAAGGGATGTAATCTCTATAGCTAGTAGTTAAATCATTCAGGTGTTCAATGATGACATGTTGAATTTCTTGTAAAAATTCTTTATCGTGAACTCCAGAAATGGTTTCAATATTGGGATGTTACTAAGGCTATCACATTCAGCAGGTTTGTTCACAGCGTTACTGCCTCAATCCTGTCTCAAACGTCGAAACTATTTATATTATTTACTTGAAGACTCACTTTCAAGTATGCAAAAAATTCTGTTAAGTAGACTGATACTCACAACTAATAAAAGTTATTGACGGACATCTCTTTTTCATGAAAAAATAGTCATGTCCCATCGAGGTTCGTTATTCAGAGGTTTCACTCTATCTTCATATGTACGAAGTACTTAAGCAATCTATAAGAAAGAACTAACAATAATGCCTCCAGTAAAAAGTGGCCATGTTTGGATACATCAGTAGTTGCTCTTTTTATACTAATTTGAGGATGCTTAATCCAATGAAACTAGTTAAAACATATCTGTCCATGGAGTCAAGAGACAATGACCTCAAATTTGGAATATTCATTGATATCCGACTTTTGATATTACTTTTCTAGGAACCTCATGGACACGTTTGTTTAAAAGGAATATTTCTTTCCTAAGGAATCAATTAGAACATTCGAACTTACAGCGACGAAGAAAATACTATATATGAAGAATGTCAAACGCTGGCTATGATTCAGAAACTGGAATATCACGATATTTTGAAACAAGAGTTGGATCAGTGACTCCCACAATGCAATATGTGTAAGACACCCACATACTTTGGCGCACAAAGAACGGTAGCTTACATTAGAAATTCAGAAGGGGATCAAGATGGGGACCAGACAGATAAGTACATGAATGTTCAACTCTCACTTTTTTCAATTTTCATTTTTGAACAATTTTACGTTTAGACACTTTTAATAGTTTGAAACAATCTTGAAAACACTTAACTTCATTTGATACAACTTGTCCTTTCGGACAGTTGTTTTATTGTTTTTCTTTCTTGCACGTGGTCATAATAATCAGGCAAGAAGGACTGTTTCCATGGCACCAACACTTTCAGCCAATTATAGTGGCTCATTTCTCTCACTCTGTAATGGTAAACATTCCACCATTTCCGCACTTTGCCAATTTGAATATAAACAAATGCACATTGTTTTAGTCGAATGTCAACTTGAGTAGTGGACCTGCTGGTTATTTAGAGCATCTTTTTTAGTTCTCTTTGCTGCAATTTTTTTTAATAAAACTGTTTTTTTACTTGCAGTGAATAATTTCGTGTTTCAATTCCCAACGTAAAAGCTGGCAACCCAGCATTGAGTACCACGTGCGCGCAGCTAGCTGTCAGAAAGAACCAATAGTATCAATTGCAGTTCAGAATAATTTATGTATGTAGGCGCTTCTACAACCCGTTATTCCTTACAATTCTTAGTGTTAGCAATTGTATTTAGAACTGACTATTCGTCTTTGCTGACGGATCGTTCTGGTTACATCTCATACCGTAACTTTAAAATCAAATCTAATATTGAAACAATTTTAGTGAGAAAGTCGACCTGGCGTTATAGCTATAACGATAAACACCCGAAAGAGTAGAATAGAAATTCTGAGCGAGTAATAGTTTGACTGTAATCGATTTTTGGGTATAGTTTTGGGGGTCTAAAATTAGGTTAAAAAAGCAACACAATGTTTAGAGGAGAAATGAGTTGATGTTACGGAACGGTAATTATTATGCAAAGAGTAATTTTTGCAGGTACCACTACAATTTAGTACCTCATAGTGTAAGAATACAGAAATGAAACTGCTTGCCATTGTAATTTCAAGTATAGTGGGATCCTGCGTAGCTTCCGACATAAAGCTGTGGCCGATTTCTACAAACCGTGATGGTAAGCACTAACCTAACCTAACCGAACCTAATCTGAGCCAACAGAAAGTGCAGAAAATATAACGAATTTTAACCAAAAAATTCTGGTCCCCCAAATCGAAAATTATGCCGATTTTTGTCCAGTAAATTTGTGTTGCTATAATATTTAGATTTTAAAGATTTAATTACAAATGTTCCAGTTCTTGTAACTTTGTAAATGGAATATTGAACTTTTTTCAATATTTATTGTAGATGTAAAAGGACAGGTAAGCATTTGAAATTAAACATAGCAATATTTCTAAATTGAAACAATTGTTATTTCATTGTACTAGTTTTTCGCGTGTAAACAACAACAAATCATTTCAAAACAAGAGTGTGAAAGTAAGATGCAGCAGAATAACGAAATATGGCACGAATAATCCGATGAGAATACAGGTATTTAAGGAATGACTGCGGTTCATTATTTTTGACATATTGATGAAAACGAGATAGACTCGAGTAATGACAATGTTGGATGCATGTTTTGCAGATGTTTCTTTAAAGATAAAACGAGAGTTGAACAATAGGTTAAATGTATCAGTTGCAATTTATAGTGAAGTAGTGCTTGTTTGGGAGGAAAAAAAGTAATAATAAAATAAAATAAAGAAGCATGTGTTTTTAGTAAGTAACTGGCTGTGAGAAAAGGGCATTAATGTTTTTTTCTATCTCAATGTTTTTATATAGAACAGTTCTTCTCATCTAGCTATTCCACGTACTTTTTGTCTTCTAAATTTCTTGATGTTCATATTTTTTCTTGTAATATTTGATGCAACCATAAAATGGTTTCACAAATTCAACAGAGAATAATTGTTCTTTCGAACACACCGTAGCAAAGGAAAGATTACAAAGTCCTTTGTGTTTTATTAACATTTTTCTCTTTGTGTTTTTTCAAAAACAGTCTCTCTGAAACGAAATAATACATTGTAAGTAAAAAATTCTTTACCACCCCGCAGAGATTTTCTCAAGGAGGATAAAAGACTAACACAAAAGGGCTGTCCAAAAGATGAAAACACACAGTCAATCGCAAATATATATGTACCTTGATGAGTTGTTGCACATAATACTTCAGGTAATAATAATAATAATAATAATAATAATAATAATAATAATAATAATAATAATAATAATATACATCGCATAACTCGATTAACTTCAATAAATATGCTAAACAATGATTATAGTTAAAATATCTAGGTTTTAGTCGTACGCTTATGCCTTTTAGACTAAAGGAATCGGTTGATTAATAAAAATAAATGAGTGTGAAATAATTGGTGAAATACAAAATGTGCATGAAGAAGGGAGAATCCCGAGAAAACCTATGGACATGATATTGTCCACCACAAACTCGCGTCGCCGAGAATCAAACCAGGAACCTCCTGCACCACAAGTGAGTGCTCTACAATTGAGCCATTGTGTTTCTTATAGTACTATAGCATTCAATATAAATATAATAAATGCTATAGCGTGTCACTAAGTGAATAAGTGAATCTGATATGTTTTGACAGAACTGAAATCTCTTGGAGTATCCAATGGTAGGGAACTGTCCCTCTTGTTCCACTCTGCAGTCAGCCGTGCCACGCTATATATAATAAAAAGGAGTTGAATTGGCCTATTGGCCATTATAAAATCATGTAAGACTGCTTTGAGTTGTGTTGTATTTTGAGCTGGTTGGAGCGGTGAACTACCATATGTTAATGGTCAACACATTGTTCAACCTAAAAGTTTTAAATAGAGAAGATATATATAAAGCAGGTCTACATTTTCAAAATAAATGCCATGGTAAAGTTTTGATCGACCTTACTTCGATCAATAAAAAGTTATAGATTCATCAATATTAGGAATTTATATTTTGCTATCGTCGTAGGTTGACAGAATGCCACTATCGCTTGAAGAACCCATCGAGATCGCCCTGGTGAGACAACTGCTAGCATATGGGTGTAACCAATGACATTCAGGAAGAGACCTTGTGCCATATACTGTAAAAGGTTCTCAGATTTTCAGACTTAAAACCGGGGCACTTTGAAAATTTACAGTATGCACTTGCTTTTTGCTGAAATATCAGTTAATTAAATTATAGGTCAACACTCACCAAAGTAAGTGACAGAGAGTAGAGCATTCCTGTTGGGTATTGATGATTAGTATGAAACCAGTATTTTTTAAACATCACATGAATGACATTAACCTGTGTTTTTGAGAAAAGTCCGGGACATTTGGAGTTTTGGACAATTTTGGGGGAGGGGAAGATTGTAGATTCAGAGACTGTTCTGTTTAATAAACTTGGATACAGTCATCAAGCCACTTTACACTGATAACAATTTATACCAAAATGCTGGAAGAAAAATTGAAAGAAAATGGGTAGTTGTATATTTAAAGATAGTAACCCACCATTTCCGTCGTTAAACTCTAGAAAGTCTCGAGAATTTGAAGCTGGAACTTCCTAATTGCGGAACTCAATAAACATTTTCTATATCTGTTCCTTTTTATTTTATATCATAGTTCTTCTTGTAAACTACTTAAACATAAATGTTTTATATTAACATTTGCATTATTCATGGACTAAAAATACAAATCATATGCCACGTGTGTTACGTACCTTACTCCATAAAGCGGTTATTACTAAAGTAATGGTGATAGGCTAAGTAAAGAGAACCGAAGTATGAAGAAAAAGAATTTTTTTTATTCCTCCTCCCCCAGTTTTCCTTTCCGAATTATGGAAGAGAACAAATTAATACTATAATTGTAAGTAGAAAGACCAAGATAGAGGATGACTTTGAGAACAAAATTAACTCTATCTCAGCAGCAAGTCCATTCCAGCAATCAGATAGTTAATTGTAGCTAGTAACGAGTATTGGTATTCCAATGGAGAGTGACACGTTTTGGAAAATTTCTGGAGTCAGCATGAAGTTGTGAAAACGATTACAACTTCAACACATTAAGAGAACAGATACCCTTCAATTTATTTTTAATAAAGAAAAATTACCAACACATTGTTTCTTTCTGTGAAATCGCACAGGAGACATTAGGTTTCGGGAAATTCTGTTCATTTTGCACATTTGCATAAGATTCTGCACCCCACTCCCTCATATTATGATAATTAACCATTTCAAATAAACGAAACGTTTCTTTATTAGGTGAATATTATTTTGATCGCAAAATCGCAGTCTTCCAATGTTTCTTTTCATTCTTATTTAAAATTCCCTTCGGCAGCTATGTTCTTCCGACTTTAACCTTCGATGTCCAAACAATGAGGCAATATTTGACTTAAAGCAGCCGTCGCAAAATACAGTATACACGACTTACTGTGGAATTCCAAGTTCATAGCTTGTGATCACTGTTGATTTTTGTAGATTGCGCACGAAACTCTTCTTCCCTCTCTTCACTGGTTTATCAGAAACGCTTGATCGAAAGCTGTTGTTTTATTTTACATAGTTTTTAAAGTGGTAGTTTACATAGTGTTTCGTTTACGTAGTTTTTAAAACACAGCCGGTGTTTTTAAAGTGTCGGTACCAACGCAAAATTACCTTGATGACGTGCTGGTTGTTTCCGGTATTTCCTTGTGAGTGCACGCTACGCTTGAATGTAACATATGAACACCTCTTAAATTCCAGAAGACACACACACACAACGAAAGGTGCACTCTTGCTGTCACCAAATGTGTGCGATGAAAACTTGGAGAACTTCCGCTTCCTTTCATGTATTAACCAGTGTTCCAAAGCACGATGGATTATTTATAAGTCTTCTATAATATTGCGTGTGAATCTGAGAGATTTCTATAATGACAAATTTCAGTTATATACTTTGGCATAAAATATATATATATAAAAAATAAGAAATAATCCTTGATCTAAGAAATAAGAACGTACCAAAAAAAAAGTACAAACAACTCGAGCTAATTCATAACTTGTCCTATACTGTGTGCACGTTTGTCAGGCATTCGCAAGTTGCAGTGAATATTTAGATTATTCCTATAATGACAATCTTTTAATCTTGTAAATCTTGGATCTGATTGCATAGATGTAGGTTCAGAGTGCGAGGTAAAGGAGGAAAAATATATCTGATGGTGGTGTACTTCGGCTATTCACTTCAATAATAGTCCAGCAATTACGCACATGGAAACCAACTTATGTCTATCTCAGCATGATCAAATAGCGCTATTAATATTAATGAGTTCCGAAACAAAGTAGGGAACATAAACATGTGTGACCGCTGAATGATAGGCCTACGTAGTGGTAAATTTTGGTAATGTAGTTTTGTCTTTTGGGAGACTTGGACATTTGCAGAAACATGGTTGCTAATAGTTTTTACTCCCAAAGTTGCAGAGATTGAAATGTAAGACCATTAATCTCCATTCTAATAAAATACACAGTTTCATATTTCTAGTAACCTTGACATTGACACAGCTCATACTTCGCCAGATCCGCAGTTGTAAGTACCTGCCCAAGAAATATAAATTTATTACGTGCAGAAGTTAACGCCAATCAATACTTAGTAGGACGTACAAAAATTTTACTTCTGTTTGTGCTGAAAGATCACACGCTGAGGCAGGCAGGCTCTACCATATGTGCAACACGTGTATTTGCACTGGGTGGCAAGTTTCGAGGGGCAGCAAAATCTGTCATAAATATATTATTTAAAAATATTTCTTGCTGGAAAAGACTTCATGGTAGTTAAATTTACTAAGCTGACCTATTTGAATACTGCATTCATAAATCATGTTTAGATCACATTAGTTTAAGGTCACATGATCAGTGCTCAAGTTAATGGTCAAACAAATCCCAGCATGAATTGCTTGATTGTTGTCAACTACAAGAACTCAGTTCTCAAACAGTAGCGAACATCTATTCCATTTAGTTAGTTATCACAGTTTTGGTATGAAAACTATCCTTATCTTAGTCACAAACAAGTTCCTCCTTGTTGAAGGTGGAAACAAGTTTTTTCTCCTTAACAAATGCAGAAGGAAAATCAAGAAATAAAGATAAAAGAGCTAGTTGCACTGTAATTGCAAATTGATATATTGAGATTAAAGCGCGCAATTGAATTCTATAAATAGGATTACTATCTTTCCTATATAAGTGTGTTTGCATTATCTTTCACTAACATAAGGTTATTGTTTAAATGGAAAAGTAAAACAGACACAACAAGGTTGTATTTGTAGTGTTTAGGTCTTTTTGAGTGCAGTTTCCCTCCCCTTCGTTGTTCATGGTGAGATAGTATACTTAAAATCTTTGCTTTTAAGATTATGTTCTTTCTGGAGAAAGGGGGGGAGGAAGGTAAATCATGCCATTGCACAGGGTGGCAAATTGCCTAGAGCCGAATCTGCTGTAAGGATACGGTGAGAGCAAGGTAGAAAATTAAGCATCAAGTGGTTCAGTAATGAGGAGTAAATCGGGGGGAACCATCAGATCTTAAGAGTATTAATTTCTCTATTAATTATTTTATTTATAGCCATACTTATTCTTTAATTTCAGAGGTTAGGGAAAGAAATGTGAAATGACACTTACAGCTTGAAACGCATTAGGATCACGGGAAATGAATTAGGCTTATAATTTCTTGGCGAAAGTCTGCAATAGGAGTACAGGTCAAGGTCATCAGACGGTATCCGAACCTTGAAAATATCGGTCAGAATCCGGACGTGGATTCCTAAACTTTTGATTATTTACAAAAGTTTCCGATTATTGATTATTGGGATAATTAGTAAGTAAGGATTTTATCAATGCTTCCGAGAGAAACGATCAAAATACGTAATTGTTGATGGAGAATAGGCGTAGCGCAATAATCACGAAGACTTTGTTTTGATATTCCTAGTAAATGTATATAAACTCATTTAAAGTTTCTTTTCATATTACTTTTACAATAAATCGACTATATTTCTAACCTTCACAATACTGTATAATAAATTTATCTACTGTGTTCAATTCGAAAGTGAAAGTAAGATATAACAATATATTAGGGTTTGTTAAATGAAGTTAATAAAAACCAAAGAAGGACGTATCATTACTCAAATCACTTACATCAATCTTCAAAATATTGAATAATAAACTAATTGCTGATGAAGGAAATCAACTTTGTTATAAAATTAATAACTTGTCGCAGCTTTGCCAACTAAACACTTGGTTGTAAGTTATTAGTTTTATGATAAAATTGATTTGCTTTCATCAACGATTAGTTTATCATTTAATTATATGTAATAGGCAAAGCTGGCATAATGGAGAAAATATTAAAACATAGTCGCCAATATAATTATATATCTAGTCGACTAAAATAATTTACTTTAAAACTCTCAACAAAGGTCACACTTCGTAGCACCCCTTATTTATTTCTAGACTCAGTGTTGCCAACATCAGCGATTTCCGCTAAATCTGACAGTTTAAAATCACGTCTAATGGTGATAATTGGTAGTCAGTAGTGTGAAGGGAAATCCGGAGAATGCAAAAACCATTCATGGCTAAAGCAAGTGACATTTCGATATCACTTGTTTCTGTGCACCTTTTTCTCCATCTAGTATGCTGAGACAAATGTAATAGAGAAGCTTTCGAATCGCGTATGAGCGAAATGACAAGTAAAGAGAAGTGACGTCATAAAAGACAAGTGTTAACTGTTAATGTCCCTTTTTTATTTGTAAATTGAGTACTTGTTGTAAATGTTGTTTGTTATTTAACAATCTTTGTTTTTTTTTATAGATATGTGCAACTTTGTTCCGTGTTTCTGTTTTCTCTGAATGCAGATTAAATGACCCGACAGTTTTAAACGAATAGGGAAATGCTGTGTGATTTTGATTTGTAAAGCGTATTTACGTATTACAAAGTACTGATACAATGACAAACGTAACTTACTCTACTTTACAAACTGGACGGATTGTCCCAAAGAGTTACTTGAGCAATAACGAAAAAATACTTCCTGAGACATGCCATGATTTAGGGAATACACCATGGAGCCAAGTCGTATCTTCTAACCACCTGCTCGAATTTCCTTTTTTAATTACTCTTTTTTCAAAGACTTTCAATGCTTTAATTACCCATTCTCACAAGTAGTACGCGCGTAAAGAAACATTGTGACACCTATATCACTAATCTCATGCTTATTTCATGTTAAACTGTACGTCCATTTCTCAAATAAACCACGTGCTGATAATAGTTTAGAATCACCAAACAACAAACCATTCTAATTTAATACTGGTGAATTAAAATAAGTTGCGAACTTTCATGTGGTTGTTTTCCTTCACCACGTTTCAAATATTTTGCAATCAATCAGTAAATCAAATTGCTACAATTACAACTCCGTTAATATTAGGATTCTATATTACATTAAATGTTACAAGTTCATTGTGATGGTTATGACTTAAAAAAAGTGCTCTTTTTACACCATCAAAGGAAAGTTTGTTAAAAAGACAAAGGAATTTAATACCAGTGTCTTGATTGACACTTTACGTGACTCTGTACCACGACAGCTGTAATTATATTTTTGCACAAGAAGAAAAGGGAAAATTATTATTACGCAGTGCGTCATGACAAATACCAGAGAAGAACAACAATACCGTATTCTAATAATTATGTATTTAATTTCATGATAATGATAATAATAAACAAGAAGTAGCTACAAAGTTTCAAGTCTTTGTTTCTTTAGTTTAAATCGCATTGTGCTCAGAATCAATGAAACTACGGTACTTTCTTACAACACACAGAGACAACTGTGGTCACTTTGGTCGCTGGTTAAGACTTTCTACATATGTTAGTGTTCTCATTAATTATTTGGATTGCTTATCTCTGATAATAGTATGGATTAAATCTGAAAATATTCAAAGTATTTCATAACAGCATTACCATAAAATTAAAATAAATAAAACTCATAATAAAAATATTCACCTACTTAAAAATCCCTAAAAAGCAGGAAATGTTTAAAACGCACTAAATCGTCACTATTATTAATAAAACATTTCGAAGTTTTTGTCAATCCAAACGAATTATTGCCCAATATAAAATTATAGTATCACAAATTAATTTGTTTCTCTAGGCAGAGACTTTATTCTTTTATTGATAATACGAGGGTCGTTCCGAAATTAATGCCTTTTATTTTTTATGTTGAATTTGTATGTTCGTGCCAGATGCTAATGCTTGAACCTTCCTCTTTTATTTGCAGCTGGTTCCGTTGTTCTACGTGGTTGGCGCCAGCATAGGAGTGTTCCAAAATGGAGCCTGATATGGACGTGCGTATAAAACAACGATGTGTGATTGAATTCCTCACTGCTGAAGGAATTGCGCCAATTGAAATCCATAGACGCTTGGTAAAGATTTATGGAGAGATACAATAGACGTAAGCAATATGAAGCGATGAGTACAGAATTTTCAAGTGGTGAAAAAGGTGTTCATGACAAGCCACGGCCCGGTCGACCCTACACAGCTGTCACTGTCATCTCTCGCAATGAAGAGCGCCTTGATCAATTCGACCGTGATGACCGCCGGATAACGACCGGAGAATTGTGTACAAAGCTTAATGTTGGCTGTAATGCCTTGAAAAAAATGCTGGAACATCTTGGTTATCGCAAAGTTTGCGCGAGATGGGTGCCGCGGATGCTTACAGAAGATCACAAAACTCAGCTAATGGAAATTTGTCGGGACCTGCTGGACCACGTGCCTCTGAAAGATGGACTACGTGGCGAACACTTTCAAGACTCGGAAGCTGTTGTAAAACCTGTAAGAAAGTGATTAGCCTCAGCTGGTTCCGATTTTTACAATCGCGGCATGAAGGCTCTGGTTCAAAAGTGCATAACGAATGATGGGAACTACTAGTATGTGGAAAAATGACAGTGTGTAGCTGAAATATTGCTCTCTTTAGCTGTGCTGTTGTTATTTATGTATCTAAATTAGTTTCCATGAAAAAAAAATAGGAGGCATTACTTTCGGAACGACCCTCGTGGCGCTTTTTAAGCTATTTTTGTATAGCGCTTTTATAAAGTCAGCCAACATTTTTTACGAGAAAGTTTTGGTTTTCTGCTCTCTAACGTTTTCTTTAAGTCGAAACAAATATTTGTTTGAAAGTTTCGTTACCCCAATAGTTTAGATATGTACCTTAACTAAAGGTACGTATAATTAATTTCCTATAACGTGGGTCTCCTACGAAACATGCGTAAACAAACATTTTTCTTCAAATCGGAATTATACGTAAACGTACAGTAGCTACACTCAGTTACGCTATTAACAGTTATACTTTAAGAAATTTTATTGCCTAGTTCCAAAGACTAACATCAAATCCTAATTAAATATACCTAAAACCATCGAGAAAGCATACTTTTACAAATAGAGTGTGTAAACATACACATAATGAAGCTGGTTAAATATAGTATTAATACTACACTCGTAGACATGTTTCATGGTCTAGCTCCAATGACTACAATTAAATCCTAATAAAATTTACTTGAGACCACCTGGGAAGTATGGTATTTCATACAAAAAAAAGAGATAATTAAAGTTGGTGCACTGTGTCGAAGTTATGCGTGAACTTACACGTAATATACAGTAAATATATAGTCTCCACAGTATATGAGTCGAATTGAGAACTCCCCCTTTTTTTTGAAGATGATTTTAAAAAAGTAACATGGCACTACTGAAGAAATAACAACAAAAATAGCTTTAATTTCTCATAATTACAATGACTTGCCCATTTGCTGCCTTTTCTCCTTCATCTAGCATTACCAGACATGTTCTTTTACCCGGACATGTCCTCTTTATCGGGCTCTAAGAGAAGTTTGGGTGTTTTTTTAAAGTGGAAAATGGGAAATATATATTTTTTATATAAGAAGAACAGACAACTGCTTTAACTTCAAGATTCATAATATAAATTTGTAACTGTCAATTTAGCTGTAAACACGAAGGAAAGGAACTTAGTGTGGCTGTAATCGGTATTGTAAATGAAATGAAATTTTTCTTTTACATCCCATGGATATGTCCTTTGAATTAAAGAAGACAGATGATTTGGAAGAGGTTTAATGAAGGTGAAGGATTATTAAATAATTTAGTATAAATGCAATAAATGCAGGAGGAAAAGGGAGTAACCGCGAGAAATTCATAGGCATATTGTCCAACACAAAATCGTTCGGCTTAAAGCGCATGCGTCCCTACTAGAGCAAATTTGAGTAATGTTTGTAACAAATCTCCTGTGGACATTTCTTGAATAACGTTATAACAAAAATAGTGTCAAACGAATATTGGAATGCACATGCCCAATTGTAAGACCTATTATTTTCGTCCGGATTTATGCACTGAAAATCAGTTGAAAAACGACCATCATCTCGGTTATCTAATCAATCATGATATCTAGAATAGGGATAGGGAACATTTTTGTTTTAAAACCCATATTGACGATGTCTACTTCCCAAGAAGGCGGCATACGATGGTTTTGAATAGACCTAAATTTTGTAGGTATTAGCTACATAGCCTATGCCTTAATAATTTACATGAAAATGTATAATATGATAGAATATTTCATAGACAAAGAAAATTTCCTTCATTTAATCTTTTCCTTTTCCTTTTTCCTCTTCTTTTTTTCTTTTCTTAAAAAAGGAGAAAAGAAAAGGCTCTGGCAGTGACATTTTGAGCTTCAATTGCTCTTCAAGGTGCACTTAAGTGATTTGAGTTCCCGAAATATTCCTGATTTCTCGATTTCATATTCCTTATATAATTTAGCATTCTTGACAATAGGCCTGGAAGACTGCACTTTATGACTCTGAAGCCTCATTTCGCCTTAAGGCAGGCAACACATTCCCCCTCCCCGATCAAGCCAATCAAATAAACAACTCAATATTCCTTCTATATCAAAATATTCGAGAAGCGTATTTCAGTGAAATAAGATGCGTTATGTCCCAGAGTTTCCTTTTCTGTTGTGGTTACATTTATTTTTTACATTATGTTCTTTTCTGAAGAAAATAGTTTTGTATTTGAGACAAATTTTACTTTCTAAAATGGAACCCAGGTCCACGCGAAAGAAGGAGTTGGTCAAGAAGGGGCACATGAACAAGATACAATCCTGTCAAATTTGTCTATAAATCTCACGTTACATGTAAAATAAATGCGACAAAAGATTAGAAAATTCTGGTGCTGTTAGTTACCAGTTATTCTTACTTAAATACCATATTTGAATATTTTACTACAGTTATCATGATCTCTTTCGAGTGATATTCGATGTACTACTATGAACGTGAATCCAAGATCTTACGATTGGATTAGAGAGCGAGAGAGAGACAGAGACAGAGACAGACAGAGAGAGAAACAGAACTGGGTTGCTCAGAGAAGTTTAACATCAAGCAACATTATTCTACTTATCATGCCAATCAAATTAAATTTTTGAGTTTTACGTCCCACGCCTAGGATAAAGGAGACTCTGATGATAAGAAGTGAATGAAATGGTGGAATGAAGAAAGTGGGAGGAAACGGAACTCCGAAAAAACCCACGCATACGGTATTTGTCCACCACCAAGTTCACTTGGCGTGAGGTGGGATCAAACCAGTAACCCTATGCACCAGATGTGAACTCTCTGTCACTGAGTCACCGCAGCCCCTATCATGCCAATGACTATGAATAACTTTGAGTTACAAGGGATAGCCCAGATTGCTTCATAAACAAAATAAAAGAAAAGGATGTTAACAAATGTAAGTAATTATTAGCATTAATATTATTATAAATCCTGACTAGGGCTTTCAAATTTCACTTGATAACTAAAGGATAAGGATAACATCGTAGTACGTTACACAATTTTCAAATTTAAAATCAATGTTTAGAATTGTTTTCCAAGATAATATTACAGTCACATTCAGAAGATGTGTAAAATGTATACACTACTACTAATTTAATTTTGTTTTGCTTGAGATAGTGTTTCAGTTATTACTTTTATGCTAGGTAAGGAATAATTATTTTATTTAACAAATAAAATAAAGTAGTATTATATAACATTTGATTACTTAAGGTTTGTGAAACAATTTTTGGAAACTTATTTCGGTATCTTCGTACTCACAAAATTTATTGTTGAAGTCACCTATTTAAAGACATTAGAAATATATTTTATGTTAAATGTTTTATGTTGCACTATTAGGTATTAAATTTATATATAAATATATATTCTTTTTTTTCTCTCCAAATAGCCTCATGCTAAATGAAAACCCGCTGTAGCATATTTGGAAAGCGGTTTGAGTTAGATCCCTAATGAGGACGGATTTTATTTTTCAGTCTATCTTCATACCAATGCAACTCTAAAGTTCACGCTACCTTTGTAAAATTGGTAGCTACGACAACCTGGATATGACCGGTGCGTAATGATGACTACATTATCTCCACTACTTGACATAGTTCCCATTTAGCTTATTCCTTACTGGGGAGCCCTCTACTTTTTACTGTCAAGTGAAAAGTATTAAATGAATAAAGGAAGGAGTTCACTGGTAGAGCTTCAAGATTATTTCTGATGAAAAAGCAGACTAGTTGTAATAGGCGTTACATCCGGCAACATTTCCAGGAAAGAAGAATACAAGCTCCGGGAGTGACATAGATGAATATTAATTATAGAAAGTTGATTGATTGACTAAGTGTTCTTTTCAGCACCGATATTGTATGAAACGTGAATCTATAGCTTAATGTGGTCCCCAACCTACATGAGCTTCCTCCAGGGATCGAATCCGAGTCTTGTGCGTCAAACGCGCGAACGCTAACCATGTAGTGAAGAGAGCATTCTGTAAAATCATATACGTGTTAGCAAGATTGTATTCAGATACATACTGCGGCGTCTTTGTCCTCCCCGAGCTCATACTCCACTCTCTGAGATTATGAAGGTAATTCTTTTATTTAGCATATGTATGAACTCATATTTTTGTAATGATAAAACTTTCTGATATTTTTAAATACCTGTGGGCTTTTATCTTCAATGACTCCTTTGAGAAATGAATGTTTTGTTATATGTATTAGGCGAATGTCAAAAAAAGCCAACATTAAAAACAATATAGAGAAAAAATATTGTGATTGATATATTATGATTATTTTCTGACGTAGTCACCATGAACCTCGCGACTTTTCTAGTAGCGTGTCACACCAGCTTCCTATACTCTCTGTGTAAAAATCTTTGTGAGAGTGCAGCCAGTTCAGAACTGATGTGTTGAACACTTCACTATCGCTGAAACGTTTCGTTGCAAACCACTTTTTAAGGTGAAATAACAGAGAGAAATTGCTAGGGGCAAGGTCAGACTGTAAGGGAACAATTGAATGGTTCCCATCGAAATCTTTGAATTGTCCCAATAGTACGAGGAGTTGTGTGTGAGGGGATGTTGTCATGGATCAGAAGAATCCCAGAGTGTACCACGCCTCTCCACCGATTTTGGATGGCATGTCGCAGATTATTCAATATTTGGCAATAAACATATGCTGTAGCTGTTTATCCTGCACTATAAACAATTACGATCACATTTACTGGCCGATTACCGTCAATTCTGGCTGCCAATCGATTACCCTAAAATTTACGGTATTACTGTTAAAGTTATGGTAATAGAGCATAAATATGGCGTTTTTATGGCTTATAACCATAAGTTTTACAGTAATACCATAAATTTTATAAGAAACAGAACAAGTCCACCAATACCTTCGAGTTTTATCATGACATGAAACAGGAAACGGGAATTCATGCTATTATCTTTCACATTTTTATCAAAAGCCAAGAGACCAGTCCAATAAGTGTCTACGGATTGGACAGTATAAACGACGTCTACAACATCGTACTCATTGGTCTATTGAAGACACGGGGAGAAATGGGATGGAATCCCTATGTCTATGCTTCAACGCAGTTTGCTGCGGTAGAAATTGCAATATCGGTCGATAGTCCATAATGTTGATGGTCCGATATAATGAACCGATTGTGGCGGCAAGACTTTCCATAGAATAAGTACGCTTTGAAAATCTGTCGGATTGGTCAAATCAACCTTTTGTATTTTCAATTCCATAATATGAAATCATTTCTCGTTATTGTATGTTTGGATTTCTTACGTGTATGGACAATCCTATCAATAGTATTGCATATATGCGACAGTTAAGCAGATATCATAATTACCTAGATTGTATGTGTGGTATACAGAACGAAACATGTATGCCTACATATCACTGACATAGTCCTTAGCAACATAAGCCGTATAATTTTATTCTGTAGCAACGAATACACTCGTGTAAGAAACTTAAGAATAATGTGGTTTGCGGAACGTATCACACATAGAAAAGGGCGAATCGGCTATATCTTGGTGGTAGGTGGAATTCCTGCTGGTAACAGACTGGAAACAAGGGGTGAAAAAAAATAGACAATGGGCAACAGGAACAAAAATGTACAGAGGCTTAAAAGTCAGAAATGTGTGACCTCCCCACTCAGCAAAACGTGCAACACAACGTGATTGACGTCGAGGATGACGTTATCAATAAGTGGTTCAGATATGGCTTGTCATTTTTGGGTCAGTGCTTTTATGAGCTGTGAAGCATACAAAGCATGTCACATGTATGTTCTAATGGTTTAAATCTCTTGATCAAACGGGTCAATCGAACCATTTAATGTCTTGAGTCTGAAGGTACTCATCTCGATGGTGACGTGCATTATCATCCATTAAAATGAAATCAGGGCCCACTGCACTCTGAAACAGATAAACCTACTAGTCCAGGGTGTCATCTTGATACCTCATATCTCTGACGGTAACCCGTTAAAAGATATATAGGGGAGTGCAAGTTCCAGTTTGATCTTACTTTATATCATGACTTCTCGATCCAAGTAATGATCCAGTTTAGTAACGTTAGTTAGAAGAAACCATGTTCCAGATTCTCTTCGGATGAATGCGCACCGAGAATCATGCTGAGACTAAAATAGAAATCATCTGTGAACAGGGCATAACTCTAATGCTTCTGGGTCCATGTGTAATGTTCTCCGCAGCAATTCAAACAAGCTCTTCTTTGCACTGCTCTCAATCAAACACAATATGCTGGTCGTCTGACATACAAGTGTATCTCAACTTAACATCTGTAACAGGAAACCTTATAACAGTGGGTTTTTAGCAGCTGTAAGATCTCTGCCAAAATCTGAGACGATGACGTGTCTATTTCTTGGGCAGTGGTACTCCTTGGATGACCTTCACTAAATCTCTGAGAGATATATTCACACTATTGGAATCGTCACCATACCTTTGAGATAACACTCTGTGGAACACTTAAGTTCATGTGACACTTCCAACTGAAGCCTTCTTCAGTCGTCCGTTGATTCTCCCACATATGACATCATTAACGTGGTTTCTTTGCTCCATTCTTCTACATGAATACGTTCACTGGCAATAACGTCAACAATACGGCTAAGCATGCTGTATGTGACGTTGGTGTGTTGAAACAGCGTTCATCACATTACCGACATGAATGAGTGTCTAAAGCGCCGCCAAGAAGTGACATTGGGTATCACGTGTGGTAAACAATCAGGACTTATTCTGGGATAAACTCAATGCTTTTACGAGAGCTTCTTCGTGGCTAAGCGGTTACCGTACGCGCCTTTGGTGTGGGAGACCCGGGTTCGATTTCCGGCGGGAGCTCATGAGGTTCGGATTTCACGTTAATTAGTAGTTCAACGTCTCATATAGCCTCGCTGCTGAAAGGGACGCTGAACTAAAATCAACTCAAATCAACTCAATGCTTTTACGAGTGTTTTCTACAACAGTTTATATACAACTTTGCATTAACCTTAAGCTCTACACATGAATGTGTATAGGTGTTTGTACTTCACAATATAGGAACAAAGGACTATGCGCCAACTTTATATTCTATTTAAAATTTATTAATTTATCGTTGACATTGTCTAGATTTACTTGAAATATTTTACACGCTTACAACTGAAAGGCAAAACTTGCTAGTACGGAATATTTTAATTTTATATATTGATAATTAGTAAAGTTATAGCTAATTCAAATAATAGGTCCTCTCTATCTTACTCTTTCTCAAATTCATGTTCATAAAAATTTAATGGACGTAAGATGGAAAGACTCGCTTCCGAAATTTCGTAGTGGATTTCTATCAATATTAAGAAATGTATAGTATTTTAAATATGAGACACGTTGGTTTTATTTTAAAGGGCTAATAAAGAAGAATGGAAATACCTGATTTATACAATTATATATAGAAAAAGGTGGTAAAGTTATATACGTAGCATAGTTAATACAAATTTTACCAGCATTATTGTGTTCTGTAATGAGTGTTTTTTTTTCAGTAAACTAAACAACAATAAGGTAATATAGATAGCATAGATAATATGAATTAGTTACTTTGATTAGAAATATGGAAGTGAAATGGAAGAAAATATCTTCAGCAAAAATAAATAAATAAATATAGTGGAAATTTGCTTAAATGCTTTTTCTATATACCGTATAATATAAAGGGAGTAAGACTATAGGAATTAACACGAGACGAGACTCAGTCTCGAATCTCGTCTTGTCTCGAAAGTGTGACAAAATTCGAGACGAGAATAGACATTTCTATCTTGGCTTAAGGAGACGAGACTCGTTATGAAATGTCTGCTCTCGTCTCGAATGTCTCGGAAAAATAATCTAATATTTAAAATTATCTTGAAAAATCTATCTGTCTTGGAATCAATGGCAGCATTTATTAGTTTTAAGGAAGGAAGAATAAATGAACTTGATAGTTTGCATTTCAAAATCAAGTTTTATTAATTATTACTGAAAATATAACGTGTGAATATATTATATGCAAAAGATGCTTGCATAATAATACACGTATAAGTATTATTATTGTTGTTTTTAAAAATATATTATCTATATGAACTTTTCTGTTTGAACAAGCCTTTGATAAAATTCTATTGCATGTACTGTATATAGGATTGAAATTTCGTTTACATGGGATATTTGAGGATCGAGATCGATTAATGTTTCTCTTACCATTGATACTATATGAGGAATGTTCCTACAACTTAACGTAGAATTTGATCCACATCCGTTAACGTCGGGAATTCAACTCAGGTCATATGCTAACCATATATCCACAAAGCAGTTCTGTTTAGATATCGAATATATACAACTTGATTGTATACAATAGTGTTCCCGCACTGCGTAGTCACTTACGCTCTTGAATTTGGTGCTAGCGATTCTGGGTTCGATTCCCGGTGAGGACACTCGTTAGAAAAGATAATTATAACAGCTTTTTCAGGTCTGAGTGAGGTTTCTCTGAGTTTTTCTCATTCACACCATGTAAATATCGGGATGATACCTATCTTACAGGTCTCAGACCGCGTCCTTCCTTCCCCCTTCCCACGATAGGATAGCGTGTTCATCGTTAGACTTCATCCCTATATGTAACAGACTTAATAGTTAATAAGTGCCGATAATGCCCAAACATACGTATAAATAAAATAAGTACTAAATTGTATACAATAGTATGGAAGCTAGTGACACCTACTTGTGTGGATGGTTGTCGTCACTCAAAATCGGGTTTTCAAGTTACGCTACTTCTTCCTTTCACTGACGTTATTTCCTCCATAATAACTCAGAAATACATCAATCGACGGTCTCCAAATTTGATAGACGAAAATCACTGATAAGTCTATCGAGCTGATTAGATTTTGGTGGAAATCAAACAAATGATATAGAAGACCGTGGGGATTGGTGAGAAAAATCTAAAGACAATGGAAATTTTTGGTTTTGACCAGACGAAAGAGAATATCAGGAGAGCTCCCAGGCTGGGTGTTCGACTAGGTCACGCTTTACAGTTTTAGACTCAATCTTAAGCAAGAAAATATCGCACAACTTTACTGAAGTCATAGGTACAGTTAGCAGTGCTCGAGCATCACAAGTGGTACACGTACCACAGGTTGAGAAACCATGTTTTAGATTACACTTTAAGCTACAGGCTTATTCTTATCTAGACTCGGGTTTCAAAATGGTGAGGACACTCGATCGAAAAAGTGTAAAAAGCTTTTCCAGGCCAGCCATCCTGAATGAGGGTTTCCCGGGTCTTCCTCATTCACATCAGGCAAATGCCGGGATAGTACCTAACATATAGGTCCCAGACTGCCTCCTTCCTACCCTTTCCCCGAATAGTGTGCTCGCCGAGGGACGTCATCCCTCAAACGTGACGGGCTAACATGACCATAGATGCTGAAAACCAAATATCTAAAATCCTAAATCCTCGGTGTTCAAAATTGAAGACGAAACTCGAATCTTTCATTTATGTCATGGTACTACGAGAAGAAACAAACGAATGACACTTAAATTTACATTAAGGAAGAATTTGAAAGTTCCCTAATTTGTTTAGAATTTTCGTTTTAATCTGAAAAAACTTATAATTTTAAAATGTAATACGTCTACATGCTGCCTAATAATATTTTGTTGATGTAGTGTAGGCCAATACAGATTATTATTATTATTATTATTATTATTATTATTATTATTATTATTATTATTATTATTATTATTATTATTATTATTATTATTATTATTATTATTGTTATTATTATTATTACTGTTATTCCGAAACTGTTCTTATTTAGTGATGCATTGAACTTCTTCCCTTAATGTGACGTAAAAAAAAAACGAAGAATATTTTCTTATGACACGGATAAAATTAAAATTGAATATTTTCAAGTTAGGATTAAAAAAAAAAAAAAAAAAAGGTGGTGAAACGTAATTGAGTAGCGCATGAGACTTATTCACAAAAACATCCTTAGTTTCTCATTTAAGATAAAACAAAAAGAAATACAATTGACGAATTGAAGGAGGAAGAGTTTCACTTAAGTATCTCCTTATCGACATGCAACATAGGTTTTCCACTAAGAGAACGAACATCAACATTGGACGTATAGTTGTCATATGGAGATAAATTTTGAGTTTTGTCTCTGAGCCTTTTTTTTTTTTTTTTGTAATGGAAGAAAGAAAATGTTACATTGTATTGTTCACGCTCTGCTAAACCTCGTGTTAAGATTTCAAATACAAACTTACAATCCACAGATACTGACAAAACAGAAAGAAGAGAAAGAAAAGAAAATCTTATCCTGTGACTTTGTACTTGAAACTCAAGTCACGAAAGTATCCTTCAGCATCAAAACACACGTGAATTTCCCTCGTGGATATTTTTTTTAAGTACCTGTCAAAACTTTCTACAGTGTTGCTATACCTAACGCGGTTCTGTAAACTGCACGAAGCCAGTAAGACAACGCAACGTTAGTACAGCCATTTCCTAGTTTATCAACTTTAAGTTGAACTCTTGAAGCTAGTCAGTTTTTTTTGGAAAATGTAATAAGTAACTGTTTCAACGATCAGCTGCTGTTCCTCAGGTGATGAACTAGTTACGCTATTATAGCACCTTGATCTCGGACTCTATTGTTGATAGGAGCATGCATGGTTCAAATTCAACGTAAAATTGGTTTTAAGTCTTACATAGGGTGTCCGGAAACAAACCAAAAAACTGCCAAATGAATCCTCACGCAGAAACATGAAAAGTTACGGAACGACATGGATACAGAATTGCATCATTTCGGAGGAACCAGTGACGAAGCTAGTTTCAATTTTCTGGGGGTATGCAAGCAGAGGGGCAGAGGAATTTTTAGGGTACAACTACTTTTCTACATATTCGGAAGGATAGTTCTATATTACTTTATTTACATCAACATACAACACGTCTGGAGGGCACCCGCCTCCTGTCCCCCTCTGGCGTGGTCGCACTTTTCAGAATGATATGAAAAGGGCGACTCAAAAACAAAATGTCGGGTAACAGAAAATATCGATTATTTTAAGTTTAGATTTCATTAATAAACCAAAGGATATGGAATGTGTGCCAGTTTTCAGTTCCTGATCTTTAATTTGTTGTTTATAGAAGTTGTCTGTATATTTTTCTACCAGAAGGCTACCCTGTTTATACCCACGTTTGACATCTACTGGTGCGTTAATGGAGTTTAGGGTTAAAATAACCAATATGTTCTTTTATCTGACCTTGATCTAACATTTTGTCCACGAATTACCGGTATGACTCTGTTTTATAATTTCGACATATTTTCGGTTAACTATAGCTTCGGAATGAAATATTTGTCCATTCATCTTAGTCTATTCTGTAATGTTTTCATATGGGATACACTTTCCAAAGTTTTTTTTTTTGGGGGGGGAGGATGTTGTTTCCAGACACCCTGTATAGCCTGACAGCTGAAACGGAATACTCTAGGGCAGGAGTTCTCAACCTTCTCCACAGCCGTACCACCAAACATATTCATTATTGATATCACCATAAGCCGTATGTACCACCAAAAGCGGCTCAGGTACCACCAGTGGTACATGTGTCACAGATTGAGAAACCCTACTCTAGGGCCCGATGTATCTCAGTTAAAGAGTGGTCACTTCTGCTATGTGGGGTCCCTGGTTCGATCGCAGCTCGCGCTAAGTAGGCCTTGCGGTGGACAAAAACAGTGCGTGGATTTTCTCGAGGTTTTCTATTTTACCCTCTTTCTTCATTTCACCATTTCATTCAGTATTATCTTCACCGTCTTCCTTTCCCTCGTTGCGTAATTGTAGGACGACAAACTAAAAAAAAAAAAAAAAACACTCCAAACAAACTAACTAACAATTAACCATTAAGTTTTGGACAGTTTCTGCATTTTTAAAGAAAATCTTGATCAAGGCTGCTTGTCATAGAAATACGATCTGTACGTTATTTGACAGTGCACGAAACACTACCTAAAATATACGAAGTGCTTATACACCGTTTGAGGACAGAAGACAACCGGAAAATAAAAATAATAAATAAACAGAAATAAAATAAGAAATCGATATTTAGCGAAGACTGGCAACATTGTCAATTCAGGAGCAAGAAGGGAAGAAGAAGATTGTAGAATGTTCACAAATACTAGTTTTACAGATAAAAAGAAATACGTACGATAAGCATAATTGACTGCAATTGAACGGCGAAAGGATGAAAATGTTAGTCACGAATCCTCTGTTTTCCATCCTACGTATATATTAAATGACTGTTTTCAGAAGCGGTTTCTCCTACTACTATCCCTTCTCTACCCACATAAAGAAATAGGTACCGATGAAGGGTAACGGAGGAATCGAGATCAATAGATTTTCACAGAAAATTATTTAAATATGTGATTTGTACTTCTAAATATAGCAATTAATGGAGATAGGGTGCAAAATCCGTGGGTGGAGGTTGTGAGGAATTACCCCAAATTAAAAAGTTTTTTAGAAGAAAATTTCCCTCGCTAGTAAGTTACTGGGAGATGAGTAGATAAAGTGACGATATTGTCAGAAGTTTGCAAATTAATTACAGTAATTCATCCAATTATAGGGTAAGTAATGTTTAGCTATGTCTTTTGTCTCTATATTGTACAGTTTCAGCTAATTGGCCTAGCGCTGTATGAAACTCAGGGCCGGATCAACCCATCTAGAGGCCCGGAGCTAGAAAAAATATGTGGCCCCTGCTGACTTCGCCTAATATATTTCTGTGAAAGTACAGTAGGAATGTTAAGGAACTATGTTTTATATTTTTGGTATATTTTATCTTATGACCATGATTGTATCTTGTATGATTCTTTTTAGATGGCCAGTTGAGATTTTGATCAGAGTGGAAGTCCCCTTCCACCTGCAGGCCCGGGGCTACAGCTCCCCTAAGTCCCTCCCTCAATCCGGCCCTGATGAAACTTTATGAATAAATAAAAAAAATTAATGGATGTTAAAATAATGTAAATTTCCTATGTCGAAACATTCCAATAAGAAGAGTACTTTTTCAGTGGCAGATCAAGTTCGGGATCGGGGAGCTAGACTCCCCAGTTTTTTGACTGGCAAAAATAAGTTAAGCTGTTATTTATATATTTTTGAAAGTTTATAGTAAACTCATAATACTATATATCTATCAGTGTCTGGGTTCTGGCAACCCCCCCTTCTAGTTTTTACCTTATATATCCGCCTCTGTATTTTTTTAACACTACGGTCTCTCTACTACAGTGTTTCTTTCAGATATGTTTTTGGGGACACTGCACCCCGGAGCTCTGAGAGTGCCGCCTGGAGGAGACCAAAATAATTACATCTATATTATAATAATAAGTAGAATAGTACCGTGCAGTGGCGTATTTAGGGGGGTGGCTTCCGGGCTTAAGCCCCCACGAAATCTTACTTAGTATAGTAAAGTAAATGAAATATCTTGCAGAATTTTCACATTTCCAGGCAAAGCCCCCCCCGAAAGTTAGCAAAGCCCCTCCCGAAACAAAATCGTAAATACGCCACTGGTACCGTGTGAAAATAATATGTCCCCCTCCGAATACTAAGTGTGCTTCCCTTGAACATTTTTTCTTCTGAAAGAAACACTGAGCCAGTTCAACTGATATGATTTCGTACCCTGATACAGATAATATATCATGATCAAAAATATGGTCAGAGTTTTAAAAAAATAATATAAGATAACCTTTTTCTTTAAGTGCTCTCAGTATATAATACATTAATTTTTATGTATATTTTCGGCCACCTCTGTGGCTTTGTCTGACTTTTGTAGTAAGAAAAGAGTAGTTGGAGATTTTGTGTATTGTGTGTGTGTGTGTATGAGAGAGAGAATAATGTTGTCAAAGAAAAAGGAAAAGAAAGAAAGCACACAAATATAATTAGCTAGTCAATTCCCCTAATTTACAGTAATATAGAAAAATACTGTGAAAGAAAAAATCTAAGAATTAATGTTAGTTTCAAGGTGAAAAGGAAATCTTTAACTACATATTAAGCTTCTATAGCCTGTAGACAAGGGTAAGACTTTCGGTCGTCAGTGAAGTAACCGGACATATTTAAAAGGAGATTAAGTTTAATGCACTCGTTTGTCTATACGATTTTTTTCTGGAGAATGCAATCTTCTAATTTACAGGCAATATTAATTTAATTTCAATAGACCTATAGTTGGATCATGAGTATATGATATCTACGGTAATATCTCACGTCTCGGTATTTACTTTTAAGTTAATAACGACATTGTACTAACATTATAAGCATCAGCTGTGGATGTAGCTAGTAAGCAGTCTTTAATGGTATGAAAGTCAAACGACAATTGTTCAGTTTATGTAGGTAACCAAAAATAATTGCATTTTAATTTATGACTAATGTTTGTTTAGAAGAGATGGTGTTTTCTCAAGGGTTTAAACTTGTGTACGATTGAGTTGTATACAGCTAAAAGGGATCATAAGATTAAAACTATCACAAAAATGTTACAAAACGTTCATTCGTCATTGCAAAACTGAAGTTTTTCCCAGTTTTTTCATGAGGACCTTCCAAATGCATTGATGGAGATACACTTCTTTTCCTTTAAAAGTCCGTATCAATTATTTATTTATTTACCTTAATTATATTACTTATTTATTTATTTAACTTCAAGATAAATGATAAACGAAATAAATACCAAAATATAAGATTTATTACACTCTACTACTAATAAAGTGAAAGATAATAATAATAATAATAATGAAATGAAATCTTTGTTTTACGTCCCACGGTTATGCCGGTTAGGCTAAAGGAGACGGTGATGATGAGGGATGAGTGAAATGGTGGAGTGAAGAAAGTGCGAGGAAACGGGAGACCCCTAGAAAACACCGAACCAGCACGATGTTTGACCACCACAAAATCCACACGGCGCGAGCGGGGATCGAACCAGGGACCCCAAGCACCGGCGGTGAACGCTCTACCACTGAGCCACCGCGCCCCCAATAATAATAATAATAATAATAATAATAATAATAATAATAATAATAATAATAATAATAATAATAATAATAATAATAATAATAATAATAATAATAATAATAAAATGAAAAATGAAATCTTGAAATTTTAGTCCCACGATTATGCCGGCTAGGCTAAAGAAGACGGTGATGATGAGAAATGAAGGAAATGGTGGAATGAAGAAAATGAGAGGAAACGGAAGAACCCCGAGAAAGCCCACACATCCGATGTTTGTCCACTATAAAGTTCACTTGGCGCAAGCTTTGATCGAACCAGGAACCCCATATACCAAAAGTGATCGCTCTACCACTGAGTCACCGCGGCCCGGTAATAATAATAGTAATAAATATATTTGAAATACTGCATTTAATTGCGTAATTTAAATATCTTTTATACGATTCTGTAATTAGCATGCGCTCAGTTACACAGCATCGCAAACTCTAATTATCGTTTTTTTTTTTCATTTCGCTTTCTAAACGCTCAACCTCAGAGAAACTCCCATTTGATCTTTCTTTTCTTATCCTTTTTTAAGAATCGAACATTCTAGAAAAGGAAACATGAAACGTATATAGATAATTTTTAATAGGAGTGATGAGTAATTAAAGTAAAAGTACGAAATTTCACTTCAAAGAATTACTTCTGACCAGTTTTGAGAAATGAATCTTGAGTGCGAAGAAAATGAAAGAAAGAAATTGAAGTTGTTCATACATTTTCTTTACTATTATTTGTATATTGTTCATACTAAATTTGGATCTATGCATAGCTAAGAATTAACAAAATTTGACCAAAGTAATAACTATATATTAGCAATAAAGCAGTAAGGTATATTAATAATAATTTGTGTTGCAATTTCGTTAATTTATCATCATCTTCATTAAGACTCATTACCTATGAGTCTGGTAAACTCACTGTCAAAGTAGTAACAATTGTTATTGTTATAGCTAGATGCATTAGAGCTTCGGTCAGATTTGTCGTTCATTCTTGCTATTGTTTGAGAATGTATTTATATTACTTATTTAATAGATATTTCTAGTATTTATGTTAGTATTTAATTGTGCAGAGTTGCAAACGCAATATAAACTCTGTATATAAGTTTTGAAGTATTTAAGAATTATTTTATTTGACTGTTTTAAAGTGTTCTATCCGTTTTTTTCATTTTCGTTTTTACATCAATTTGAATTTTTATAATGTTTTTGGGTTAATGTAGACATTGGCGGATCTAGCCCGGGGCCGGGGAGCCAAAGTCCCCCAATTTTTGTGAGTGACAAAAATAATTGAAACTATTATTTATATATTTTTGAAAGTTTATAGTAAAGTCATGATAAACCTATCATAGTCTGGGTTCTGGTTGGCACCCCTATTTTTTACCTTTTTAGATCCACCTCTGAATGTAGAATTTCAAAAGGAATAAAATAATTCCATTATGTGTCACTATAATTCGCCAAGACACAGAGCTTTTCCTATATGCATTGCTTACTATACAGTAAATAGTATTTAAATGATATTAAATGAATTGAGGCGGTAGGTTAATGATAGCCAGGCTATATCAGTCTCTGGTTTTGGGTTTTGCTTTGGGTATAGATGCTTGTCTCCATTTTGCAATTCATCATCATGATTCATATCTTATGGTCTTCTTTAGCCTACAGGAAACAAGCATAACACGTAAACAAAAACACGATATTTTTTGTTTTATTTTCTTTCTTTCTTTCTTTCTTTTTCGTTTTATTTTTTCGCTACGCTTCTTAAGGTATATTCACTACGTGTTGTGGTCGTTTGTGGCGAAAAATACAACACGATTATAGTATGTATAAAATAACTGAAATTTCAAGCACTAAGAAACACGGAATATGCCACATACACGCTCATTTTTTTTTTCACTTGCAGTTTAAACGCTCTCAAATTTTCACTTCTCTAGTTTTTCATTCACACTTATGATGTATGTAGCTCGTCCTCCCACACACTGAACGCGACATATGAGTTATCAAGCACTACATCTGCATATCGAGGAGACACACATAATCACTTACCAACAGCACTCTCATGTTTCTCTTTGTGGCTAGGTTCCCAAGTCTTTGGAGCTCTTGAGTCCTGTAGCAGACACTGAAGACGAAGAGCCTACTGATGACTATACTTTCGCTGGACTACTTTTATACGCTTGGAGAACGTCAACGACCAAAATCTAGGGTTACAGAGCGGAGTCCGAGAGTGAAGGTGAATAGGTGGAGTGAAGTAGGGGAATTAACATAAGAGGAGAGAAGTAAATTTCACTCCTTATTGGCTGCCCAACACCACTTAGACAAGTATAACTCCTACATATTTTTCGTTAATTTATAAGTGGTATCCTTCACCTTCCTCCTACTTTTTTTCTGTATATATCTCTTCTATATTCTGAACCATCTCTCTCTCCCCCTGTAGTTATTACAACACAGAGGAAGATTCAGAAGAATTGGCAACAACATTTCACTTTAGGATCAACAGTACTGTTCAGTGGTCTTTTTTATTATCCTTGTTTACGATTGTGTGTATCATTCCAATATTTTTATTTTTACTTTGTGAATTTTATGGTCTTAAAAATAGTTCCACTCTTCCTGCTCTTCCCAGAATCAGGTATTGAAAGAGAGGACACTCTCAAAACATGCGCTTTATTAGATGTTTTGTTCAAGACAAAGAAACAAACAAAAAATAATAATAAAAACTCATATTATGGCGATGTATTCCTCACACAAGTCAATTTTATAGATTACTAGGAGAATGCCCGCTATTCACATGGGGAGAATACGTTTCATTTTGGACATAAAGGGAACCAAAACTGTCACCAATCAACTTAGAGACCGCAAAAAACTATGAATTTGAAACTAATATCGGACATTTCAAATTATGTTTACATCACCACCCCCCTTTAGGAGCACTAATGGGGGCTGAATTTGAATTTAAACGAAATCGGAAGTGTCACTATTCACCTTAGCGAGCGCGAAAATTATAGATTCGACACTAATATCGATCATTTTCGATAATTTTTATATATGTCCCCGCCCCCCTCCCTACGTCGTGCCGTCAAAGTGAAATGATAAAAACCATCCCAGGCCCGAACTTCATCTATGTTGAAAATTTGATCGAGGTTAGTCTGGTGGTTCAAGAGTTATTAAGTCACATAGTGACTTTCGATTTTATGTATATTAATTGAGTATTTGTGATTAATTTCGAAGTTACTTTATTCTTACCAATCTTCAAGCGGTTTTCCCCAATCGCGCGTCTTAATTACAAATTGTATATTTCATTATGTATACAGAAGATCGGAAATAATTGCTTTCATAGTTTGTTTCAGTAGGTATTAATAATTTTTGCCAGTAATTAGTGATTAGTAATTTAAAAATGAATAACAATGACAGGAACTTAAAATAAGTTAAAATGGAGTAGAAAATCTACTGATATTACGGAAAATTGGTGTAAAAATAATCAATTAGAGCAATTAATCGTTTGTGTTCGAGCATAATAACACGAAGATTATTAGTAAAGGTGTTTCCCCATAAATTACTACCATTATCATAGGTATTTTGTCATTATTGGCAGGTCGCATTTAGAACCTTCCGTACACCACGATCTTCAGCTAACCTCTTTGGCTTCACGTAGGAATTTTCTCTTTTAATACTATTATACTATTGATGAACTGCAGCCTCTTTTGCCTCTCCCCCTATCTTCTTCCACTGTATCTTGTAGTACGTCCCTCAAGGTACACTCCCTTCTCAGCCATTATTCCAACCAATTTCTTTTCCTCTTTCTAAGTTACACCAAAAAATATTCTTTTCTTACCCACTATCTCTAACACTTTCTTATTCCTTCTCCGTTCGATCCAGTTATTTCTCTGAATTATTTTCCGATTCCTACATGTCAAAAGGCTCCATCCTTCTTTCATTGCTTTTGTGTAATGTGCATATAAATGAAAATTTTACGTATTTGCCTCCCAGAGTCATTAAAAAATTACCGCTCCTTCAATATCAGTAAATACTAGTGTAGAAAATTTGAGATAGTGAAGTAAATAATTGGGAAAAATTTAATAATATAACATTACAATAAATAAAAACAACACATAAATGATAATAGAAAATTTTATATTTTCTCGGATAATATCTGAAACTTTTCCGCTCCATAAAATTTGCACGCTGGGCCAGTACACTAGGGCACTCTAAATACTCATACTTATAAAATATGCAATAATATAATCTATCCGATCTAGATTTTATTAGCAATGTATCCATGAAAGCATACCTGCCAGCCACAAAACTAATTCCCCCCTAAGCGCTCTAATTCCATTACTTGGGATCCAGGTCTTTTGCAGTTGTGAGAACAGATGCCTACGCCTAGACAGATGCAACCCAACTTACACGTAATATTTCTCGGCACTGACAGCAGTTGGTAGCACTGAGTCAAGTCTGTATGGTAGTAAAATTGTGAGTAGATGACGCACGAAACATTTCTCCATTCTTAGATCAATCTTTCGGGTTCAGAGCGTGTTGTCCAATGAACATCATATGTTAATCTCACTATTGCTGTGTATGTAATGTATTTTTCAATTATATAGGCTACTGTATATTCAAAGAAATAAAAACACTGATCACATATGAATCAGAAAATGCTTGAAAGTAGCTGAAAATATCAAATCTAGAACAACTACTGGAAATAACTTTGTAAATGATTGCCTCCATTGAGAGACGTTCCCCAATTCTCCTGATTCCAACATCTTTTTTCTGGAGGAGAGAAGATCTTACTTACCACACTGAGTATGCATTGTAATTGAAATTCAAACAAGAAAACTTGAAAAAGCTTCAGTCTGGCCCGGACTCAAATCCGGGTCCACCAAATAGAAGTTGAATGCGCTAAGCACTCACCCACCGCGCCATTTAAACCTCCACCTAAACTAATACCTAGTTATAATTGTTTCATGGAAAAATATAAACAAGATACTCAAATATAACGAAATCAAAAAAATTGAAACAAAATATAAATAAGTAATTATAAGCAACTTGTGTGGGTGTCTTAATGACTTACTCGAGATTTCCTTGTTTAACTGAAAAATAAGTTATATAGACGTTCCTCAATGAGAAAAATAACACGAAACGATCTTCAAGTTGAGGCTACGCCATTGGCAGAACGATAACTTGTGGGGACACTTGGCAACTGCACCCAGAGAAGCTCACCGCCGTTCGAGGGGCCCTTTTTGAGACAAAATTTTCATACTCCATATACGATAGGAACATGAAATTAGAAATGGAGCATCAAATAGGGTTGCTACATTACATAATCAAAACAACACACAAAAGGTAAATAGAACAAAAATGAGTCTTGGGCCCATTTCAGTACAAAATGTCTACTATTAGGGGCTCTAGAAATATTATTTCTTCGTATTACTTTGAGATTTATCAATATCGTCCCCTTAATAATTTTGTCATGCATGGAATGGGCCCAGGGAGTAACTAACGGAACCGCAGACCTTGCCGTGTGGGAGGGCCCACAAGATCCGGGAGGATCTTAACGATTAAGAGAAAGTTGGAAAGAAAGGACCCAAGAATCAGAAGAACAACTTTTTCTAGGGGGCCCAAATAAGCTTATTAATGCTTGTCGCCCCTCAGAAAAAATCTAAGTTACGGCGCTGCTCATCGGTTGCAGGGATTGTCCAGATTTACATTACATTTCGTCTTTTACATTACTTCTAATTTCCAAAGAGGAAAAGACGACAGAAATTATTTTCACATTCTTTAAATTGCATCAACATGTGTAGAAATAGACAGTTCTATGTTTATGTTCCATAACGACTAGTTTATTTACTTATGTCCATGTGAGGAATCTGTGGCAAATTGAGGCCATATGATCATGAATCGTAATCCACTAGGGGTTCGAATTCCTCTGAAGAGCAAGGTCGGAATTTTAACTGTCCTCAGTATTTCCGTTGTTCGTGTTTCGGTAGTGTTTGGAATACGTCGAAAGGACATGAGGTGCGATTGGCGAACAATACTCCTGTTGGGGCGATTTTTAAAAATAAATTGTAAAAGTAGGAAACTCCCATTGCAGCTACCTGGGATCAAATCCCGTCGTAGCAATTATTAATTTTTCTGGCTGGAAGATAATGTTTATGTAATTGGTGCTGTAATTATGTCATTCTTTTATTAATATTATTATTATTATTATTATTATTATTATTATTATTATTATTATTGATATTATTATTACCACAAAAGGAAATAGAAAGTAACATAGTCGAATGTATCCATAGGAACAGAAAACATATACAGTATGTCAGATGTTTCTTAGGTTTACACATGAACGCAATAATATTATTACGTTTATAGATTTAAAGATAGAATTATCATTTTATGACGACAAGAAATGGAATATAAAGATTTGTTAGCTGATAACAGCAATGCATTTTGTTTCGCCCTTCTTCTAGGTAGAAAGGTGATGCGACATCTTAAATAGGATTATTCCCGCGACTAGGTTGTAAGTTCGATCACAATTTGCAATTTGTGCACAGCTACGAACAATTCCTTGGAACTGATTTTTGGCCTATACTATAGCAGTAAGGACGTGTTTAGCCCTTATGTATTCATCAATTCTTGGCCAAACACGTTACTTGCCAGACAGTTACGAATGAAGTTGATAAGGGATATGTAAGTTTGTGTTGTTGGCATTTAAGCTGGTGGACTCGAAGGAGGTCGTCTCGACTCTTAGACCCAGAGCAATTGAATATTTTTCATGTTACTATACATCAGAAGTATCAGTTTTGTAGATTGTAAAAAATTTACTGAATTGCCCCACCCGGAATCGAACTCGCGTCCGAACATTACGAAACTAAAGCTTAAGCCACTACTCTAAAACATCACTGTTCTGGGAGAAGGGAAAGATTTAGCTGTAGTGAATTCAGTAATTACTCCCTTTACGATTCCAGTGTAATAATGCTGAAACTTTCTGATTTCAGTCATGATAAAATACTAAAGTATTATGCAGAAAGAATAGTCCAGAGAAATCAACTTTAAATTGACCACTCACGTGTACGGAGGCGCTGCCATATGCTCTCGCCTCGGGCCCTGATTTTTCACGGCACGGCATTGGACAGATACTTATATTGATTGGAATCTGGTGTTTCAGGGCACTGGATTAGTTTTTATTTAATTAATTTAACGAACCTTCCTCAGTACCTTGTTTCCTATTTTTACGCGTTTTACTCCTTTTAAAGTTTTTCGAATAAATCATTAGGAAGAGGGACATAAAACAAAACAAAACAAAAAACAAAAACATTGAGGAGAGTAAAAATCACAAACACTATTTGCGCGTTCTTCCCTTGCCTCAAGTAAAGCAATAAAATATGGAAAATGTGCAATTTTTGGTCTTCCTTCTTCTATGTGTTGTCTAACCTGTAAAACCAAACCAAACAAAGAGCAATACTACTACACAAAACGCTCAACATGTTAGCTATTCACATAACTATTGCATGATCCGAATGACTCCAGTATGTACACAAATCATCATTTGTCATATTTTACCGAAATACGTCATGACTTTTCTGACCACCTGATATTTTAAATGTTGTTAATACGCAAAGTTCATTGATCTCAGCACTTATTCACTTACTCTCTTATGATCATCACAACCTTTAGGGTACTTCCCGTAGATTAGAAAGGTAAAATGTTGTATCCAGGTTTGGTGTAGAATGCAAGTAAACTAATAAAAAGCAACAGGATGATATTTCCCTCCGCCAAGTCCCCTTTAATGGAGTGTTTTTTTATTGAACAAAAAGACGTGAAATCCAATCAGAAAATTTATACAATATAAAATATGTAGCCAAGTCTCGGCTTAATAATAATAATAATAATAATAATAATAATAATAATAATAATAATAATAATAATAATAATAATAATAATAATAATAATATAAAGGAATATCAATTACAATATCAATTACCTAAACAATACCTTCCACTCAAGAAAAAATAATAAATGCCACACCGGGATTCGAACCCGGTGACTATAATGGCAGTTCTTTGCTCTCACACTTTGCTATCAATTCCTCAGACAAAAATGAGAAAATAAACTAGTAGTTATGTTAGATAATCATAGGACACACTATTTTTACACGTGTTGATATAATTCAGAGAATATGAAAATAATTTCTATCGTCTTTTCTTCTTTGGAAACTAGAAGGTAAAGAAGAATTGTAGGGATGCGCACGAGCGAGTTCGAGCGAATTTTCACTCAAACTCGACACGACTCAAAACAGACATCTTTGAGCTCGACTCGAGAACTCAATTCGAAAAATTTCCTCCAACTTGATCCGAATTTGACTTGAGTTTCGATTCGAGTCGAGTCAAAACGAAGAAAATCGAGCCAAATGCTGTGTAGTTTCAAGTACATTCTTCAAGTATCCTACATAAACAATATAATTATTATCAATGATGCTATTACCACCACCACTACTATTTCTACTTATTCTTATTGTTATTCTTCTTCTTCTTCTTCTTCTTCTTCTTCTTCTTCTTATTATTATTATTATTATTATTATTATTATTATTATTATTATTATTATTATTACTTTTACTATGGATCCGTATAGTAAAACTGGAAGCTTATTTTAATGAAAAAAGTGTTATGAAAATTTTTTAAAAATCCTTGAGCAAGGTTTAAACTCACGCCAAAAAATATTTTCATTACTAGAACGGTGTCCTAGAACACTCGGCCACAAGGGCCGACAGCAGTTTTCCTTAATTTCAACTATATGTAGATCATGACTCTTTATGTCTATCTGTATCGGCCAATAAGATCTAAGGATATCTGAAATTCTTGGAATCTCCCGCACACAAAGGTCTGCGGGGTTGTTAGTTACGCCTCTGAGCCTGTTCCATACACGACAAATTAATGAAGAGGACCATATATACAAATCTTACAATAATATACGAATATATATTATTTCTAGTGCCCCTAATAGTAGACATTTTTTTCTGAATGAGCCCACGACTCATTATTATTTTATTTACCTTTAGTGTGCTGTTCTGTTTATGAAATGTAGAGAACCTGTTTGATGCTTCACTTATAATTTCATTTTCGTATCGTATATGGAGTATGACTATTTTGTCTTAAAATGGTAACCCCTTGAACGGCGGGGAGCTACACTGGGGGGCAGTGGTCCTCCTGCCCCCACAAGTTAGGGGAACGTGGGGCATAATGGGGAAGCTCAGATATTTGCTTTTCTAAATTGGTAGCCAATATCTCAATTGCAGTAATTTTTTTGTGGTAGACACATTGAACATTTCTTGTAATATTTCAACCAGCAAATCCTTTCAAAAATATTGTTTTGGACCTTTTTGCTTAGCTTATTCCAAAAATGGCTCTTATCCCCATTATGCCCCCTACGTGGGGCATAATGGAACATTGGATTTCAGTCAACCCCATTATGCCCCTACCCCATACTGCCCCGTACAGTAACACATCTATAATATCCAGCTCTAATATAGACCTATCATTACAAAACAACAATATAAGATTACTATTATACAACACAACTTGAATTTTATGAAATATTTATTAGACTCAATAATCAAATATAACAAAAGATAAGTGCTCTTTTTTAAAAAAAAATGCTGATAATTACTTTAAAAAGTATAAGGTACATTCTGAATTAGGCATTATTAAGAAAAAGAAAAAAAATGTGATCATTAGGAATTTACTACAAAGTTTATGCAGATTACATCGAATTATTGTCAGTTAAATCTTAACCTTTCCTGACATCAAATCAACATAAACAGATTTTGAAGTTGAGCACTAACTTCTGCCCATGATCCAGGTGAAAGGCCCATCTCAAATTCCTGCTGCATCCTAGCTCTAGGGTAAATCATCATAGGTGGCATGTAAGTTCCAGGAGCTGAACAACAAATTACTGCAGTAACCGTTTCTCCTCTCTCTGTTGAAGTTACAGCTCCAACTTAACGTATCCCTTTCTCTGCGACAACCCTTGTATGTCCTTTAGGATTCACGGTTATTCCAGTTTCATCTACACTATAAATATTTTCTGCAGAGAGATGATGTTCATCAATGACTCCAGCCAAAAACTCAAAAAATTTGGAAACAGTTACCTTGTTGAACCCCATCGCGCGAGCTCCTGATGTAGATTCTGGTTTACGAAGTGTTATTTCAGGGTGACGCTTAATAAATCCCCTTAACCAGTCAATTCCAGCCTTTTTCTTCTTTGTTGAAAATTAATTCTTGATTTTTGTTTCTTTTTGCCAATTGAAACGCTAATTCTCTCAGTTCATTGCCAATTAAACCAAAAAGTCGCTCTCCATTTTCACTAAATAATCTACTAACTCGCACTCCTGTTCATAGGTAAACACAGGCTTGAAATGTCCCATTTGTTTCTGGAAAGATCCAGGATTTTCTCGTTCCTTATTACAACACCGCTCCAGCGTAGTCTGGGGAACGTTGAACTGCCGGGAAGCTTTATAATATCCTATTTCACTACGTATTACACTCTCGATGGACGCCTTCATCTTTTCTTCCTCTCAACTTTCCCTCGCTGATTTCCTCTTATATGTGCGAACCATCCTAAAATGACAGCAAATAAGAGCTTATGCAATCCCAGCATTAACAAGAAATGTTTCGAGCTGGATAGTAAACTACACAATCGATACTCTTACGGGGCATAATGGGGTAATGGGGCAAAATGGGTAGGTTAAATACCGTTTTGCCCCACCCCGTTTTGCCCCAGATAAGCTGTAGTGTTAAATCATCGAGTATCTCTGTTATAACCTGCGATCCGTAAACCTCAAAAACACACAACAAGCACAGAAGAAATATTCTTTCAACATATCAATAGTTTAAAAGTGTGCAATAAATAACTTGCCTTACATTGACAAAAGAAAAATCCCAATGGTTATATGCCACAGCACGAAAACAAAGAACTGACACACAGCACTGTTCCTTTTCAACTGATAAGAACGTTACTCAAGCGCGACAGCCCTTCGTCCTTGAGAATCTTGTTTAGGTACTTATCGCTAGATTACAGTAAATTACAGTTCGAAAAATACCGATACCCCGTTATGCCCCCCTACCCCGTTATGCCCCACGTTCCCCTACGGCCCGTCGTCGTGACAATATTTTTTTCTTAATTAAAAGGTATTGTTTAAGTAATTGATTTTGTAATTCTGTTATTTCTTTATTATTATTATTATTATTATTATTATTATTATTATTATTATTATTATTATTATTATTATTACAAAGTCGAGACTTGGCTACATATTTTATATTTTATGAATGTTCTGATTGGATTTCAAGTCTTTTTGTTGAATAATCAACACACTCCAATTTAGGGGGTTTGGAGAAGGGAAATATAATCCTGTTGCATTTCATTGGTTCACTGGCACGCTACAGTAAGCCTGGATACTACATTTCACCTTTCTATATCTACGGGAAGTACCTTAAAGTTTGTGATGATTATAAGTGAATAAGTGATAAGATCAATGAACTTTGCGTATTAAGAACATTTCAAATATCAGGTTATCAGAAAAATCATGACGCATTTCGGAAAAATATGACAAATGATGGTTTGTGCATATACTAGAGTTATTCGGATCATACAATAGTTTGTCATGAATAGCTAAGATGTTGAGCGGTTTGTGTAGTAGTATTGCTCTTTGTTTGGTTTGGTTTTAGAGATTTGATCAGAGATGACGTGGGTCAATGAAAACTTGCCCCACCACCCACCGCGACCCACTCTGACCCATGATCCACCACTCACCTCTGCCCACTCTGACCCACTACCCACCATGACCCACTTTGACCCACCACCTACCATGAATCACTGACCCATCAACACACATCATCATAAACTATGACACATGATCCACGTCGTCTTTTCTACCGACTAAAGAGTTTATACTTGTAATAAAACCAGGTTGTCAAATTCTAACTAATCGGAGTTTGAATTTCTACTGTCAATCCCTCAAGCACCGCTCTATTACAATAATGATGTATCTGACCTTTACGATATAAAATGGTAAAGTGTTTGTCGTGGGCACACTTACGATGAATTTCAATTAAATTTTCATGGTCTAATTATTTTCTTGTTGAATTATCGATACTTCTCAGTGGAAAAGTGAATAAAATTTGAAACTCCCAAATCAAGGCACGTAGACCAACATACAGAAGCTTATACTACAAATTTTATGTCAATTCTTCTCACAACTTTATGGGTTGATTGCCCTGTGCTCTAAGGGCTCCATATAATAAACAAGCTTTTAGCAATTATTATAAAGTGCATGGTAAACATATAAGGACATATGATGCGAAGCACTGTATTTCTTGTTGAGTTGATTTTGAGTTTAACGTCTCTTTCAACAGCGAGACTGTATGAAAATGGGCCTACCCCACGCCGTAAACGTCGCCAACATCTTGTGGCCCACTTGCGGGTAAACGTCGGTCATCAATATAGAGACGAGTCGAAGGATTGCCGCTAGTGTCCCACTGCAGGCAGGGTTTCGACGAGTCGAAACAGATATCTTGCGCCATGCTGTTGAAGTTACCACCGCTTCGCAGCGAGGACTTCGTTTTGGTCCGCGCTTCTTCGATTCGTCGCAGAAAATCGTGAAGGGACCAACACGAACTATCGCCAGTTATGTGCATGCGGTTATTATTATATATTATTTTTCCCGACGAATTGTTCCTAAAGTGAGCTCTGGGGGTTCAAGAATAACCTCTGTCTCAACATCATGAAGTGCAAAATCTTGAGTGCGATAATTGTATGAATTTAGATGGCAACTGTCGTCGATCATCAGAAAGTGAGTATGGGAGAACTATGAAATAAAGTAAATAGACACGCGTCCTTTTGTTATAAAGTACATTGCGAACGCATTTTATCTTATCCCAAACAGTTCAATGATCTCATATATACGGTTAAAAGAGCACTCTGATTGACCAAATTAAAAAGATCTCAACGATTTATCCCTTTATAAGCGACGTCTCTTCATCGCCTCTGTGGCGAAGTTGGAAGAACACCTGCCTAGTAATCATAAGCTTGGTGGTTCGAGCCTCCTCCGGGGCACTTTTCTGGTACTTTTTTATGGTTTATAAGACTCGTCTTAATATAATGAAATCTCACATATAGGCGATTTAACATATTTTGGAGGAGTAATTTTGTTTGTGATTGGCGTTTTGTCCCGTCAGAAGATGCTCTCTACAATGCAGTGAGCAGAGAGGGTTGGTGGGTCAGAGTGCGTGATAGTGAGTGGTGGGTCACGGTGGGAGGTGCGTCGCAGCGGGTCACGGTGAATGATGGGTCGCCGTGGGTCACATGTTGACCCACGACCCATTGACTCACTCCAACTCTGGATTTAACACCACACAGAAAATGGAAGACCAAAAATTGCATGTTCACTATATTTTATTGTTTTACTTCAGGCAAGGGAAGAACGCGCAAATAGTGTTTGTGATTTTTACTCTCCTAAATGTTTCTGTGTTTTCTTCCTCTTCTTAAAGAGTTAGTGGAAAAACTGTGAAAGTGAGTAAAACGCGTAAAAATAAGAAACAAGGTACTGAGGAAGGTTCGTTAAATTAATTAAGTAAAAAGTAATCCAGTGCCCTGAAACACCAGATTCCAATCAATATAAGTATCTGTCCAATGCCGTGCCGTGAAAAATCAGGGCCCGAGGCGTGAGCATATGGCAGCACCTCCGCACATGTCAGTTGTCAATTTAAAGTTGATTTCTCTGGACTATTCTTTCTGCATAATACTTTAGTATTTTATCATGACTGAAATCAGAAAGTTTCAGCATTATTACACTGGAATCGTAGAAGTGTGTAATTATTGAATTCACTACAGCTCAATTTTTTCTTTCTTCCAGAACAGTGATGTCTTAGAGTAGTGGCTTAAGCTTTAGTTTCGTAATGTTGGGACGCGAGTTCGATTCCGGGTGTGGCAATTCAGTAAATTTTTACAATCTACAAAACTGATACTTCTGATGTATAGTAACATGAAAAATATTCAATTTCTTTGGGTCTCAGAAACGCAAATAACGCAAGTGAAACGCCAATAACACAGAATTACGTCATCTGTATCAACCTTCGTAACTGTCTGGCAAGTAACGTGTTTGGCCAAGAATTGATGAATACATAAGGACTAAACACGTCCTTACTGCTATAGTATGGGCCAAAAATGAGTTCCAAGGAATTGTTCTTATCTCTGCTCAAATTGCTATTAGTGATCGAAGTTACAATAGGGATCGCTAGTCACGAGAATGATCCTATTTAGGATGTCACCTCACCTTTCTACTTAGAAGAAGGGTAAAACAAAATGCATTACTCTTATCAGCTAACAAATCTTTATATTTCATTTCTTGTCATAAAATGATAATTCTTTCTGTAAATCCGTAAACCTAATAATATTCTTGCGTTCATGTGTAAACCTAAGAAACATCTAACATACTCTATATCTTTTTCTGTTACTATGAATACCTTTGAGTATGTTATTTTTTCTTTCCATTGTCGTATTATTATTATTATTGTTATTAGTAATAATAATAATAATAATAATAATAATAATAATCAACGAATAACATAATTACAATGCCAATTACATAAACATTATCTTCCCATTCAGAAAAATTACTAATTACCACGACGGGATTTGAACCCAGATAGCTGCAATGAGAGTTTCCTGCTTTCACATTTTTTTTTAAGAAATCGCCCCAACCGGAGTATTCTTCGCCACTCGCACCTCATTTGCTTTCGACGTATTCCAAACACTAGAGGAACTCGAACACAGAAATACTGAGGACAATTAAAATTCCGACCTTCCTCTTGAGAGGAATTCGAACCCCTAGTGGATTACGCCTCATGATCATGTGGCCTCAATTTGCCACAAACTCCTCATATGAATATAAGAAAATAAACTAGTCGTTATGGAACATATACATAGAACTGTCTATTTCTACACGTGTTGAAACAACTTAAAGAATGTGAAAATAATTTCTGTCATCTTTCCTTCTTTGGAAATGAGAAGCTATATTAAAACGAAATTTTTTTGATTGCTCAGACGCGCCTCTTCGGTTTCGGCACCTGAAGATTTGAACCGAAACGGGCTATCATCATTGCAATCTTGTCTTCCTTCTTTATTTCATCATTCATTTTCCTTTTTTTTTAGAGCGGGGACAAGGACAAGGACAAGGACGAGGGCGAACCACAACACATTGAACAGACAAAACAATCAAAACAAAACAAAATAAAATAAAATTTAAATAAAAAAAACCCAGCAAATCCTTACTACTAACTACTATTCTCTAATGATTATTTGTCTTCTTTAACTAATCAAACTAATCTACTCTACATTCTGTCTCAAGTCGAGCTTAACATTGATCCTATCATAAATATCATCATTCATTGCTTTTTGCCTATACTTAGCTCATCCATGTGGTATTCCTTCTTCTTCTTTGTTTCATTTCGTTCAGGTTTTCCCTGTATGATTAGGTTTTTCACCTTTGTATATAATGTGATTCTCTCCTGTATGTTTTTTATTAATTTACCACATTCTCCTACAAAATCACTAAACACACACTTCACTTATCACTATTAAGCACTGTCCACACTGGTATTTATAATATTACACTCATACACTATCACACTCCTGTGTGGAAACACAGTAATTCCACCACACACACTACACTTGTTCCGTTCATTTTGTGCATTCTTCGTTAAATCTTGTCTGTCTCATGTAAGATGATTTTGTTTTTGATATATGTTCCTCGGTTGTTTTACGTATGTCCACGGTCCCCAATACAACGGCTTGGGGTTCAGGACCCACTCGGAATACTTAGTGCGGGCCCTGGTCAGTTGTATCCCACCGCCGTGTGCACCGGAACCGAAAGCGGCGCGTACGCAACAAGATCGCGGACGGTCACTGTTTTCTTTTACCCGAGTTCATTTGTCTCATTTCTTAATTCTATGAGTATTAATGTGCTGTATGTTAGAATGCACGATGACCCACCACCGAAACACAAAATTCACTCCGGCCCGACGCATCCGGAGTTCCAATCCGGTCTGTCCGGGGATGTGTCGAGCTCACTTTTGCTGCCGCGCTTCCTTCCGGGGCATGCGGAATACCAGCAATCCTGGATAAGACCTCCGGTCCGAAAGGAACGCCCCATACACACATTCACACATTCAAACTAATTCATTTATATATCTGTTAATTTCTTATTGGTTTCTGTTTGCTAGATTCCTTTCTTCACATTGTTTTTTGCTGCGTTCGGAAAATTCAGCCGTAATTCTATTCAGCACTTTAAAGTCTTCCTCTTCGCTAATAATATCCTCTAATCTTCCTGTTCTTATATTGTTCCTCTCGTTCATTCGGTCTTCTAGTAGGGGACACCACATTACATAGTGTTCCGGAGTTCCAAACTCACCACAACCACAGTTCCCTTCTTCTTTTAAGCCAAACCTTTGAAAATATTGGCCATAGGGTCCATGTCCCGTGAGGAAGTGGACAATGCCTGCAGATGGTTCAAAATGGTTCCATTTTAGTCTTTCACTTATGTTTGGGATTAATTTATGTGTTCTTCTTGCCTTCTCTGAGTTATTCCAGTCTTGTTGCCACTTTTCTAATATTACTTGCTCTATGTCTTGTATGTTATATATTTCTTTCCCTATTAGGTCCTGTACCCTACTTTTGTTTCCTTTTTTAAACCAATACATTGCCGCCCGTTGAATTATTAATAAATGCATTGGTTTTAACCCCAACAATACAGCTAGTGCATTATGGGGAGTAGTACCAAATGCCCCGCTTAGTCTGATCATTATATTTCTTTGGGGTCTTTCTATTTTCAGTTTTAGTGCATTGTTCTCTAACAGCCTGTGAGCCCAAACGCTGGCAGCATAATTCATAGTTGCCCCTAAAATTGAGTCGTGGTATATTTTTATTATTTTTCGTGGAAGCTTATATTTATTACTTGCTATATTTATTAGTTTATTGGTAACTTTCTGTCCTTTATCACTAATGTAATTTATGTGATGTCCAAAATTTAGTTTATCATCTACCTGAATGCCAAGATATTTGAATTCGCTTACTCTTTTTATTTTTTCTTCTCCAATTTTGATGGTTGGATCCCTTACCAGTTTTGTTCCGAAAATCATATATTTGGTTTTTTTCTTGGATAATTTTAGTTTACTTTGTGAACTCCAATCTTGCAATATTCTTATTATTTCTTTTGAGTTTTCTTCTATTTCCCTTCTTGTGTTTGCTGATGTTATTACTGCTAGGTCATCTGCAAAGGCTATTACTCTATCTACGCATTTGTTTTTGTTTAATGCTTCCAGGCATGGCTGGAATTCAATGTCCCACATCAATGGACCTAGAATAGATCCATGTGGGCATCCTTTTTGTGTATTAATGCTTATATCTCCATTCTCTTCTTTTATTATTATTTTTCTGTCTTGAAAATAATCTTTTATTGTGTTCACTAGGTATTCTGGTATTTTTAGCTCTTTTAGTCTTCGTACCAGCGAGGGGATCCACAGATTGTCGAAAGCCCCTTCTATATCTACAAACAAGGTTAATACGTACTTTTTTGCACTCCTGCGATCCAAAATGTTGTCCACAAAAGCATTTAGAGCGTCCTCGGTTGATTTGCCCCTCCTAAAGCCGTATTGCAAGTTATCTCCTTCAATATTCCTATATTTGTGTAATCTGGAAACTATTGTTTTTTCATAAATTTTGGAAATATTACGGAGGAGGCATATTGGTCTGTAGGAGCTTACATCTGTTGGGTCTCTGTCTTCACTTTTCATTAATATTATTAATTTTGATTCCTTCCAAGAAAGCGGAAATTTCCTCTTCCTTAGTAGAGTATTGCATAATTTAGTTAAATAAGGTATCCATATTTCTTTCTTCTTTTTATAAATTTCATTTTTTATTCCGTCTAATCCAGGGATTTTTCCTGATTTCAATTTCTTTATTATTTGTTCGATTTCCTCATTTGTTACTAGGTCAATTCGGTCTTCATGTTCTTTTCTGATAATTTGGTTATAGTCTTCTCTTAGTTTCCGTTGTTGATCTGTTTCTTCATTTACGTCATCTCTTGGAAAGAATTTATTTGACAGTTTAAGCATAGTTTCTTCTCTTGTTTTCGTTTATGAATTATCATTATTCTTTAGTGTAGTTAGCGTTGTGTTGTTAATTTTCTGCATGATTAGTTTGTAGGGAAACCCCCATTGATCCAGTTCTATATTATTTTTTAGAAATAGTTCCCAACTCTTTTTTTAGCAGCTAATAATTCCTCTGTATATTTTTGTTTCGCTAGCCTATAATTTTCTAGTCTTCTTTCTTTAAGTATAGGAATTATTGTAGATTGGTAGCTTTTTCTTTTTGCTTTTGCTATCTTCTTTAGTCTTTCTAGTTTTGGGGACCAAAAGTCATTATATTTTTTCTTTGTCTTGACTTCTGGAATTGATTCCTCTATAGATTTCTTTGTTTTATTTTCTATATCGGTTACCAATTTATCTAGGTCATCGTAGTCATCAATTTGTGGTAAGCACAGGTTTTTCTCGAAAAGTTCCCAATCTATTTTTCGTATGTTATAATTCTCACCTTTTGTTCCAAGTGTAGTATCTTCTATGTTAAATGTTATTACTTCATGGTCGCTTGTTGTTACATTGTTTTGAACTGTCCAGTTCACTATTTGTTCCTCTAATTGAATAGTACTTATAGTAACATCAATGAAGGACTTTCCTCTCGGGCCTGCGAATGTTGGTCTGTTGCCTTTATTTATAACCCTTAAACCATTTTGTAGAACAAAATCTTCCAGGATTTCGCCTTTGTCATCTGTTATCGGTGAGCCCCACATGCTTGATTTTGCGTTTGCATCTATTGTAATAATAAAATTAGTCCTTTGATTTTGCCAAATTATTGTTTGTATTTTCTGTATGAAATCCTGAATATTTAAACTGTATTGAAAGTAAGAATTTATCAGCCAAAAGGATTTGTTACCGAAGGTTACCTCCGTGCATACTGTCCATTCGTCACAATATTGCGCTATTTTTAGTACTTCAATGTTTTTATTAAAACGAAATGTAATGTAAATCGGGACCATCGCTGCAACTGACGACCAGCTCCGTAATTTATATTTTTTGCTGGGGGGCCTTTGGCGTAGGAGACCCGGGTTCAATTCCCGGCGGGAGCTCATGTAGTTAGGATTCCATGTTAATCAGTAGGTCCACGTAGCATATAGCCTCGCTGCTGAGCGGAACATTCAACTCAAAATCACCTCAACTATTTTTTTTTTAGGGGGAAAGGATTAATAAGCTTATTTGGGCCTCTAGAAAAAAATTGATTTCTAATTATTGGGCCCCACTCTCCAACTTTCTCTTAATCTTTATGGGGCCACCGGACCCTGTGGGCCCCCCCCTCACGGCAAGGTCTGCGGTTCCGTTAGTTACTCCCTGCGCCCATTCCATACATTGCAAAATTATTAAGGGGAACAATATTGATAAATCTCAAAGCCATACGTATACATATTACTCAAATTTGTCCACGACTCATTTTGTTCTATTTACCTTTTGTGTGCTGTTTTGTTTATGTAATGTAGCGACCCGATTTGATGCTTCATTTCTAATTACATGTTCCTATCGTATATGGAGTAAGAAAATTTTGTCTCAAAATGGGCCCCTCGAACGGTGGGGAGTTTCTCTGGGGGCCAGTTGCTCCCCACAAGTTACTGCTCTGCCGATGACGTAGCCTCAACTTGAAGATCGTTTCGTGTTATTTTTCTCATTGAGGAACGTCTATATAACTTATTTTTCAGTTAAACAAGGAAATCTCGAGTAAGTCATTAAGACACTCACACAAGTTGCTTATAATTACTTATTTATATTTTTATTTATATTTTGTTTCAATTTTTTTGATTTCGTTATATTTGAGTATCTTGTTTATATTTTTCCATGAAACAATTATAACTAGCTATTAGTTTGGGAGGAGGTTTAAATGGCGCGGTGGGTGAGTGGTTAGCGCATTGAACTTCTATTTGGTGGACCCGGATTTGAGTCCCGGCCAGACTGAAGCTTTTTCAAGTTTTCTTGTTTGAATTTCAATTACAATGCATACTCAGTGTGGTAAGCAAGATCTTCTCTCCTCCAGAAAGAAGATGTTGGAATGAGGAGAATTGGGGAACGTCTCTCAATGGAGGCAATCATTTACAAAGTTATTTCCAGTAGTTGTTCTAGATTTGATATTTTCAGCTACTTTCAAGCATTTTCTGATTCATATGTGATCAGTGTTTTTATTTCTTTGAATATACAGTAGCCTATATAATTGAAAAATACATTACATACACAGCAATAGTGAGATTAACATATGATGTTCATTGGACAACACGCTCTGAACCCAAAAGATTGATCTCAGAATGGAGAAATGTTTCGTGAGTCATCTACTCACAATTTTACTTGCATAATTTTACTTGCATAAAATTTTACTCAGTGCTACCAACTGCTGTCAGTGCCGAGAAATGTTAACGTGTAAGTTGGTTTGCATCTGTCTGGGCGTTCTCACAACTGCAAAAGACCTGTACCCCTTAATGGAATTATTGCGCTTAGCGGACGAATTACTTTTGTGGCTGGCTGTACATAGTGCAAGTGTTATGTACAAATATTTTTTTGTAAAAAAAAACAACAAAAAACAGATCACTAAGAGAACTCAAGTTCGGTCCAGAGGCACAAAGTCTTTGGGTGGCAGTTTCAAAAGAAAAGAAAAACTGCTGGGTTTCCCCCAAAATTTCCTGTTGAGGTGAATGATACGGAAATATTAATGGTACCGTTTGAAAGGACTCGTTTTACTGAAGAAAATGACGTTTGAACAATTATTCTAGGTCAAATAGTAATGGCACAGTACATTTTTGAAGTACTTATATATATATATATATATATATATATATATATATATATATATATATATATATATGTAGGGTGTTTGGGAGGTGATTCCCGACACCAGAATAAGACAAAAAATATAGACCAACCTGGGTACACAAATGCTTCCTTTCGGAGTTATAGGCTGCGAAAAACATGCAAAAATGAAATTTAAAGAACCATGGTTCCAAAACTATGGGACCTACCGCAGTCGGGTCAAGACTTCACTTAGGAACTAGTACGTGCCCTACCCAATATCGAAGTTCCAGAATCCTGCGGTACTTCCGCAACAAATAGAGCTAGTTGGTGAGTACTTCAGATTGTATGCGCGTAGCAAAACTCCCTCTATAAACATTTGTGTACCCAGGTTGGTCTACACTTTTTGCCTTATCTTACAAGGGACGTATGCGAACCGTGACAGCTAGATATTTATGAAAATAGGTACGCTTACTGACTGTGGATCGCTAATCATCCTCGATGCGGAAATAACTTGTTTACCGCTACGTATAATACATATACCAAGCAGTGACCAGGTGAGGCTGTTCCGAATAATTGCCCAAAAGCGCCGGAAAAAGACAGAAAATGACAAATGTATGCAAGTAACCTGATACATACGGGAGGGGGGCATGTGATCAAGATCATGGCAGTAGTGTCACACACAGCATAAATTCATTCAAAAATCCGGCATATGTTAGAGTATCCGTAGAAAGTAGTAGTTCTATGTAACATAATGCGGAAATGTGAACAGCAATTCTTCCTGTAGGGCAGCAATCCCAATGGCGTTTGTGTGGTATCGATATCTCGAATCATTTCCGAGAAATATAAAACGAACAGTCTTGGGGTTGGAACATTGCATTAAATCCTAAATGCCCTCCAAACTACAGAAACGACGGTATAGCGCCTGAAAAGAGCACCGAAAAGCTGCGGCACGAAAGGTGACTAATCTGAGACAAGAAAATATGCACACAACAGAACAGCCATATAAAGTATGGCAAAAAACATACATTTCTCGCCCTAGCCGCACACTCGATGTGATTCGATCAAGCCCGTTAGCCATTGAATCATGTGTATGCTGTAGTTTACTTCCTACTGTACAGTTGTTCCTTCTGCGGTCTTGTTGTTTTTGTATATACATTTGTCCGTTATAAGGACATCACAATTTCTCCCTCATATCTCCCTTGGGCCACGGTGGCTCAGTGGTAGAGCATTCACCTCTGGTGCTTGGGGTCCCAGGTTCGATCCCAGCCCCCACCAAGTGAACTTTGTGGTGGACAAGCTCCGCGTGCGTGGGTTTTCTCGGGTTCTCCCGTTTCCTCCCACCATCTTCATCCCACCATTTTCATTTATTACTCATAATCACCGTCTCCTTTACCCTACCCGACATAATCGTGGGACGTAAAACTCAAAGATTTCATTTCATTTTCATATCTCCCTTATTTGGAAGTGATAACCCACCTTATGCTTATTTTCTTTCAAGTTTTTTGCCAATTATTTTAATGCCATAAAATAGTATTCGTTCTATTTGCAAAAGTATAAGTTTGTGTTGGAATGGCAACACTGCTCGTGTGACGCTACTGCCGTGTTATTGGTGTCACACAATAAAACAATGAAAAACAAACTTTGAAATTGTCATGATACAAGTTTTACTTACATGCACCTGGCTACCTGCTAGTATCAGAAATGAGTTGCCAGCTCTACAGAGGATGCTGGGAGTGTCCCCTGTTTTGATCCAAACATTGGTTCAGACGTGTCATTAGGTTGGCAGCGACTTTATGAAGATTAGAGGTGTTAATGTTCAAAATGGCACTGCGAATGTTCGTTTCCAGGTCTTGAATAATTCGAGAATTGTTCTTGTATACCTCTTGCTTTAAATAGCCCCATAGAAATGAATAGCAGTGTTACCGGGTGCATGTGAGTAGAAGTTTTATCATGATAATTTCAAAGTTTGTTTTTCATTGTTTTCAGGAATTGCATAATGTAGACAGATCCTTAACATACCTTTTGATGCACTGAAACAACAGCAGGGTTGCCAATTCAGAGTGTTAATTTATGAAAACTTCGATTTCTCTAGTTCCTCCTTACAGAGACTTCATCCAGTTAGTTATCGGTGGAAATGAAAAATTCTTTTTTTCTGCTCCATAGTTTCCAAACTACTCCAACTAAACCAACTGAATATTAACGACAGAACATCCATACGTATGAGTTATGAGTCAATTTACATGTTTTGCAAAAAAATTGATTTACACCTTCGGTTACATCTAGCAACACTGTGTGGTTTCTAGTGTACTTCAATCGTTGCTTCCTAGTTTAAAATATATGCATGAACAAGGCTTCATTTTGGTATAACCATTAATTGTGTATCACTTCAGGTTCAAAAGTTCTACTATCCCAAACTCCGAGTTGCATTGCATATTGGACACCCTGTACCAGGGATGGAGTGGGTCAGTGGGTCAAGTTTTCTGAGTGGGTCGTGGGTCAACAGCATGTGACCCACTGTGACCCACCATCCACCGTGACCCACTGCGACCCACCACCCACCATGACCCACTGCGACCCACCGACTCAGTATGATCTACCGACCCTCTCTGCTCACTGCATTGTAGAGAGTATCTTCTGAAGACTGGTAAATTTGTCTTCGTTTTACTTTCAAGACCTTCATTTCCCTTTCTTTTCCACTTGTTTTTGTCTACTTACCTGAGATGAGTATATCTAACCAAATGAAAAAAGAACTTCGGGCACTTTTGGATATTGAGTGGGGGGGGGGGAAGTATATTTTCCCACTTTCTATATATGGAAAATTGGTAGTGAGTTGGTTTGTAAAAATGATCGAAAAGGATCGATGTTATTTCAGAAAAAAAAAATCAGAAACAAAAATACAGTGCTTGGCTTCATATATCCATTCCTTTCTGCTATAATAATTGCTGAAGCTTATGTTTATTATATGGAGGGCTCACAGCACAGGGCAATCAACCCATAAAGTTGTGAGAAAAATAGGCATAAAATTTGTACTACAAGCTTAATTACACGGAAATTTGAAATTTGGGTTGTACGCATAATTGTATGGAAAATTTTACACTTTTTTCCCCTTTACGTTGGTCTACTTACTTTGATTTGGAACTTTGAAATTTCATCCTTTTTTCCACTGAAAAGTATTGATTATTCAACAAGGAAATAATTATACTATGATAATTTAATTGAAATTCATCGTAATTTGGCACATGGCAAACAACAGTGTGGTAATTGGAGTTGAAGAAGGAGGGAAATTCCCATTCACCTCTGTATACTTTCCAGAAACCTCGTTCCCTTTCGCTTTCTAGACGGGGGAGGGAACTTGGTAATGGTATCAAACCTTCATGTGTAATTACAAAAATTAAATTTATAAACAAATAAGAAATCATCAGTTTATCAGGCTTTAATTGATAATTTATTCACAAGATTCCCTATCAAAGGTGTGGTAGATGAAGTTTCTGTTCTACATGGGTCGACATTGCCAACTGACATGGTCGTAGAGAGATGATACTTCTTGCTGAGTATTTCAAAACTGACTGAGAAAAATCGTTATCAGACTTAAGTCTAACAAGTAGATTGTCGATGAGAAATTGCAGAAATCGGGTAGAAGTATTATCAATTTCCACGACAGAGTGCGAACGGGGATTTTCCCTTATGAATTTACAGATGACTGATATTAGAAATAGATTAAGTGCTCAAACATTGTCTAACTTGTTGCTCATCAATGTTAATGGCCCATCGCTAGACAAGCTCAAAGTAGACGAGCTAGTTATTTCTTGGCTGAAAGATGGACATCATTCCACTGCGGATGATTTACCGCCAAAAAGTTACCAACAGGAAATAAATCCGATTTCAGATTTGTTTTAAGGTGGAAAATTACGAGTTACGGAAAATGTATACTTGCATTACTAATGGCTTATTTGTGTTATTCAACTTTGTACCTACTTTTTAGTAAGTATCTTCTTTGCTTTAGGTAAACTACTTTTGAATAAATATTCATAATAATTGCAATTATGCATATTTGTAACTTAAATTTAACGTGGTATTTTTAGTGATTACACAAATTACAATTATGAGCGTACTTTATGGAAATGCTCTCACATAGGGTACCCGAGCACCTTTATACCCTATGAACAACTGATTTTTCAAGTCTTTTGTGAGAAAAATACTGTGAACTGAGTAACCATAACCTTTTCCATATTGTGCAGGGGTATTTTCCTGCGAATAGAAGTTTCTTCTGGAATGCGTTCAGAAATTAACACTTTCAAGATTACTCTTTTAGCACAAGTATATTTTAGGAACACACTCATTTCCCCTCCCCCTCCCCACCTCAAACTGTTTCAATTTCCTCACTGACAAACACTTTACCATTTTATATCGTAAAGGTCAGATCCACCGTTATTGTAACAGAGTGGTGCTTGAGCGATTGACTAGAAATTCAAACTCCGATTAGTGACAATTTCACAGTCTTCTTTTATTACAAGTGTAAACTCTTTAGTCAGTTCAGAAGAGGCCGTGGATCGTGTTCAGAGTTGATGTCGATGGATTTTGGTGAGAGTAGGTCAAAGTGGATGAGAGTGGTTCATGGTGGGTGGTGGGTCAGAGTGGGTCACCGTGGGTGGTGGTTCACAGTGGGTCATGGTGGGTGGTGGGTCAGAGTGGGTCATAGTGGATCGTGGGCCAGAGTGAGTCATGTTGGGTGGTGGGTCAGTGGGTCGTGGGTCACGGTGGGTGGTGGGTCACGGTGGTTGGTGGGTCAGTGGATCGTGGGTCAAGTTTCCATTGACCCACGCGAACTCTGCCCTGTACTTCTGTTACTGTTTCGGCGGACTATCTGCTTTTTCTATAAACATACCGTATATTACACACGGAAGGAATTGCACATGCATCTTTGTATTTATACCTCAAATAAGACATAAGAAATGATAATGAGATAAGACAGGGGTGCCCACAAAGGGGGGCTATGACGCAAACTGCGTCATTGAAATATTTGGGGGGGTTAAAAATCTATATAAATATGTTTGAGGGGGTGTAAAAATTAATCGAAAAGGAGATTTTTTCATGGAATAACACCTACGGATAGACAATTGAGGGGGTGCGTCATGGACATAAGGGGTAGTGGGCACCACTGGATAAGAAATGTGCCTTGATTAAGTAGAATAGCATTTTAAATTATACGTTATGTTTTTACTGTTATTTATTTATATTTATTTCTACATATGTGGTTAATAGTTTAATACTTGCTTATTTTATGTATTTTAGGAATAAAATTACTTTACTGAACAAAGCAATATTCTATGTGTAACAATTTCAACACATAACAAATTGGCTTCATCAGACATTATGAGACAACAGAGAAAACATGAACATCAAAGGGTAGCTGCAATTGCGAAAAAGGGCATCAAGGGACTACTTAGACATATATTCTTTCATTGAATTAATGAAAGACGAGCAACGTGAAAATGAAAGACTGCGAGTACTTTTTCAAGTGGGTAAACAGGGAACACTTAGAAAGCTAAAATGGAGACGGCTTGACGACAGGATTTGCCGCATAAAAGATAGACTTAAAAACAGTGAGATTGATGTGCTATTTTTAGTGTGATAATAAAATTTATGTTCTTGTAAGACATTTAAGTTTAATTTGTTTGAAATAAAAGAGAGGTTGCAGTTGAGAATAAAATAAACCCCTCTTTGTTACAGATATGAATTCAGAGAAAGAGAGAATGAGAAATTTCTTTCGATATGGATTCAGCAGTCAGGAACAGACTATGTCCTTCTCCATTATCCTCTATTGAAACCAGAGGTGGTAGGTTTATACAATTCTGGTTTCAATACTGGATCCACCACAGAGCAAAGTTGGTAAAGATGGAAAAGAATTAGTTTTTTATACAGATTGTATGTTTGAAGAGTAGCTTATACCAATTTATTGAAACAGGAGGTGGTTGATGTATCAACGAAAAGTTTCTGATATGGAATGAGTTTCCAAAAATCGATTTCATCTTCGCTTTTAATCCTTTCTTGCAGAGATGTTCACCCTCGCGAGGGTGGCCCTCTCGAGGGCATCCTCACCCTCAAGTTCCCTCGCCCACAGTGACGCGAGGGCGAGGGAGTGCGAGGACGAGGGCAAGTTTTGGCCGCGAGGGCGAGGACAAGCTTCGATGCCGAGGGTGAGGATGCGCGAGGGCGAGGACAAGTTTTGGCCGCGAGGGCGAGAGTGCGCGAGGGCGAGGCAAGCTTCGATGGGGAGGGTGAGAGTGCGCGAGGGCGAGGAAAAGCTTCGACGAAGAGGGCGAGGGTGAACGAGGGTGAGGGAAAAGTGTTACTGCGGGAGCGAGGGTGCACGATGGCTAGAGACAACTTCCTTCAGGAGAACGAGGGCACGCGAGGGAGGAGGACAGACAAGCTTCCTTAAAAGCAACTCTTTTGGAGTTTGCCGTTTGACCTCTTTTGGAGAGAGGCAAAATTTAAAATATCATCTGCCATGTCCCATAGATGAAAAGTTAGTGTCATAGCAAGGTTATACATTAATCGTATTTTTCCTTTGAATTAATTGCAGTAGACAATTTCTCGCGTGTACGTACACAATTATTAAAAATAATAATGCAAATAAGAATAATATTTGATTTTTCCCATGAAAGTTTCCGGGTAGAAATAGCGCTACATTAAAAAGTAAGTGTGCCTCATTGTTGCCCTCCCTGTGCTGGAGACGTTTTAGATAAGAAGTGTCTACTACACTGTCATGTTTAAAGAGTGTTGGTAGACAGACAGACAGTCACTCACGTCATTCAACAGTAAATGACAAGAGCGCTGATATCTGAACAAACAGAATCAATGAGAGAACCATCAGATTGCATGGCTACAAGACTGCGATAATCGTAGGACGTAAAAATGAAGATTTTATTCCCCAGTCAAAATTTTTAAACTATCCTATCTCTTCAAGTCAATAATTGTCTGTTTTGCATTATTACTTTTCAACCACAGAGCAAAATAATTCAGTCACTCTACTCCTGTTTTAATGATGTATGGCAGCGTGTAACAAAATGTTGCGAGGTCCTGGGTAAGAAAAGTTTGTGATCGCCCTTTCGGTTTTTAATTGCTAATTATAATAAAATTTCTGGAAATATTAATCTCACATTTAATTATTTGTGCTGAAGAAAATAAAGGTTTGTTCTCTTACTTTCCCGTTCCACCATTTCTTTCATCATCATTCACTTGCAATTTCATCCATCTCCTTTAGCAGTTACATAACTCTGGGGCGCTAAACTAAAGATTTCATCTTTTCTTTCATTACTACAATCTTAAAGTTTGCACGTATTAAAGTTTGCACGACATGATTAATTGTTGAATTGGTGGATTTATAAAAGTCAGTGCTAAATCATTTTAGGCTTGATAATCTTTTCAAGGCCCCTGGAGGCGCTAAGCTCTGAGCGTGCCATTTAGGGAGGAACGGTGGCTCAGCGATAGAGAAATTACCTTTGTTCGAAGGGTCGCATGTTCGATTCCCGTCCAAGTAAATTCGTGGTGGAGGACATCGTGTTCGTGGGTTTTCTGGGGATTCTCCAGTTTCCTACCACATTCTCATTCAACTATTTCTTTCATCATTCACTTCTGTCTCCTTTAGCATTTAGCTTGCATAATCGTGGGATCTTAAACTAAAGATTTCATTTGCCTTTACATATTTGTAGTGTAAGGAATCCTTGAGACAACGTTTGAAAGATATGATTTCATAATTGTGGGAATTACTGAAAATAAACTTTCCAACAATGATAGCTGCCAAAAATGAACCAAGACCAAAGTGATAAAGTGCACAAATTGGCCCCTAGGGTAGTTTCTTAAGACAAAGTTTCATATTTATGGCAATTATTGAAACAAAAAAATAAATAAATAAATAAAAATTTTAACTTGTTAAGGTAGGACAAATGTATCTCTATTAGTGGTGAATATTAACAATATTTGAGCATCGAAATTAACCTTACAAGCACATTGACACATTTCAGTTTATATTTTAAAATACCAATTAACTTAGATTCACATTCAAATCAATGAAGTCATTCATGTTATAGGTTAGAGTGGGTATATATTTCCGAGTGATAATTCAACAATAGTGTTCTGAAGTATTTTATTTGTTTGCTGACGGAGTTTCAAAATTAAGATCTTTAGATCTTTCCCTTTGAATTTGTTCAAATTCCTCAGTTACGCTACATACATCAGGGATGGCCAACGTGTTGACTGTCAAATTCTGACAGATAGTCCGCGGCAGTCACTTTACCGCCACTCATCAAACCTTGATTTCACCCTCACCCTCATGAGAGCCGCCCTTGTGTGGCTGAATACTTATGCTTGCATCGTAGTTCAAGGAACATTTTGAAGTAAAGGCATTGGATACTGTTGATAAATGATGTAAACGTCACTATCGACCGAGATCTCCATTGTAACAGTTGTTCCATTTTAGGTGTTCCACAGTAAGTTATACGATGGTATATTTAGTTTCCTTTCTTTAGGACGTATGTTAAGCAAGGGCCGATCCAGGACGGACTTCTGGTGGGGGTGGTGGATTGTAATACTGCTACTTAGAGCTACTTTTAAGAGCTCCAAACTCTGGGATGCGTTTTATTTGTATATATAAAATAAAGTTTCCTCTTCTGGGGGAGCGATCGCCCCCCTGGATCCGCCACTGACGATAAGGAAATAATTCAACAAATAGGTTGAATAATTGATGCTCTGATCCTCACGAAGGAGGCCCTCTCGAGGCCTCCTCACCCTCAATTACCCTCGCCCGCAATGATATGAGGGCGAGGAAAAGTTTTGAGCACGAAGGCGAGGGCGAGCGAGGATAATGGACAACACCTATCGCGAGGGCGAGGACAAGCTTCGATGGCGAGGGTGAGGGTGCGCGAGGGCGACGAAAAGCTTCGACGAAAAGGGCGAGGGTGTGCGAAGGCGAGGAGAAGCTTCGACAGCGAGGGTGAGGGTGCGCGAGGGCGAGGACAAGCTACGATGACGAGGGTGAGGGTGCGAGAGGGCGAGGAAAAGCTTCGACAGCGAGGGCGAGGGTGCGCGAGGGCGAGGAAAAGCTACGATGGCGAGGGTGAGGGTGCGAGAGGGCGAGGAAAAGCTTCGACGGCGAGGGCGAGGGTGCGCGAGGACGAGGACAAGCTTCGATGGCGAGAGTGAGGGTGCGCGAGGGCGAGGACAAGCTTCGATGACGAGGGTGAGGGTGCGCGAGGGCGAGGACAAGTTTTGGCCGCGAGGGCGAGGGTGCGCGAGGGCGAGGACAAGTTTCGACAGCGAGGGTGAGGGCGCGCGAGGGCGATGGACAATTCCATTCGCGAGGGCGAGGGTGAACGAGGGCGAGGGCCAACTGCTACTGCGAGGGCGAGGGTGAGTGAGGTCGAAGTAAAATGAACATCTATGCTTTCTTGATATTACATCTATGATTTCGATCTTGGATCGCAATAGTTGGAAAAATCGTAGTTTTATAATGAGATATGTAATTTAATTGTTTATTTTTGAAGGAATCCTACTTCCTTCCGACTTCATCTCGCTGATTACATGATATACCTGTACACACTGTACATACTAGCAAATAATCATGTGTTACAAACGGTAATATTCTGCTTCACGTCTACTGAACATTTCATATATGTAGAATTTGTTTCAACTTGAATTCTGGCAGGAAATTCGAACGCCACGTATGGGCATCTTAGTGAACCACACCCACTCCTCTTCTTTCCATTCTAGGCCTAACATCAAAAGACGCTGAATCACATGTTTAATTATTTTAAATGAAAAATCGAAATACCAGATTTCGTGTCTCGTATTTTAAGGGATTCCTAGACATTTTAGTATAATAGTTGCAATCTTCATTTACCACCCCACATTGCAAGTCGAATTCCCAAAACTCTTTTCTTAATTGCTTCTTTGGTCACAAATCCTATGTAGTGTCCAAATTTCAAGTTTCTAGCTTAAACAATTTGGCCTAGGTGTTGATGAGTCTGTTAAGACTTCTTATGTGGGTGTTTAAGATGAAACGGCCGGTATTTATAGATTACGAATTGTTGAAATAATAGGATAAAAAATAAAGTGATATAGGAAAATCTCAGAGAACCCAAAGAATGGAGGCCATCCAAAAATTTTAAATACCAAGGCATGTAATTTTGTAGCATAATTTGAAAACAATATCGAAAAACAAGCAAATTTTTTAGGAACGTGTGGGACCGTTCATGAAATGCCCACCATTTAATTGTAGGTCCCGGAGAGTCAGATAAATGTGCAATCCTTATAAATCCCTAACTGTTGTGTAGGTAAAAGGACGAAACAAACAGTGAGATAGAAAAATGTAAAAATAGGCATCGGATGCAGCGCTCTGTTTACCCCACAAAATATCATATCATAGGACCCTGGACGCCACCCTAAAATTTTAAATGGTAAGGTATGTAGCTTTATACATAATTGAAAGGCTTATGGAAAAAGAAACAACTTTTATAGGATAAAGTATTTCCGTACGTAACATCGTTTACTATTCATTTTGACTTTTTGCAAATAAGATAACATTCACAGTTCAATAGTGGAATTTTGTAAACGCCGCTTCACACGAAAATCTTTTTCTAGAAAAGTATTTGCATTTCCGTGATTTTTAAAATCATGTATGAAATTACATATTTTACTGTTAAAATTTTTCGGGTGTTTTCCGAAATCCCTTGATAAGAGTTCCAGTGCAGTACACAAAGGACTCCATTCCATGCAACCTTTATTTTTTGTTTCATCATTTATCTCCAACCGTTTGTAATTTATAAGAATTGACGCTTTGTGTGATACAGTCGATGTATTAGCTAGCTTTCTATATGGACCGTAATAATTCTCAGGATGTTTATCGTATCAAGTTTACTTGAACCGCTTACTGCAGAAAGCAAATATGTCCACATTTCGTGATGTTTGCAATAGGCAAAAAACTGAAGGGAACCATCTTTACGATATTTTCACCATAACATGAAAGCTCAAGGCGTCGCATTGAGCGGACAAGTCTCATTTCGGCACTAAACGATCAATTGACCTATTGCAAACCATTATCGTCACAGAAACAGGAAAGTGTAAATGTTGGGCATGTTTGCTTTCTGCAGTAAACAGTTCACTTGTTCTAAATTTCCCTAAATTTCGTGTAATATGTTCAAATGAAAATGGAGTGCACATCCTTTCAAAGAGCTGCACAAATATGTCTTCAACATTAAGGGGGGGGGGGGCCTGTAAGACCGTTCCCATATTTTCTTTAAGAAATGTTTAAACTATTTATGAAGTTCAAAAACAATGCTGTGGAGGATCAGGGAGCAGAGTTGTCTTCAACACTAGGAGGCGGACAGATTTGAGGCTTATTCTAGGGGGACATCAATTTCATCTCAGTTTCCTTTGGAGCAATGGACATAAGACATTACATTTCTCCCCCCAAAAGACATTTAAAACCGGATAATTGTGGAGACAGTCCCCCCAATTTCAAGACTGAAGGGAACATGCCTCCCTCATCCCCCAAGGATTTGCGCCAGTGCTTTCAACAATTTTTGCTTCTAAAGAAAATGTACAATAAATCTTAGTTGCAGAGTTAGAGGATGCCAGTATTTTAAGTTGTATCAGATTATATACTACTATGTTTGGTCCACAACTTTAGAAAGGAAGTATGGTAACAACAGATAATAAGCATGTTAGCCAAGAGATTGCACCTTAGAACAACATAACATAACCACAAAATCCACAGACGCAATTTAAAAAAAAATAAACAAAAGTTAGAAAGTACCTAGGAGCAAATAAAAATGTGAACATTTTCCCATTCTATATCGACTTCTACAGAGCTTCCAGCTTTAAATCATTCGTCGGTTTACTACTTCCGGGAGATTTTCTGTTAATGCTCCATAAATCAGTACAATTTTACGTCTCCAATTATATTTCACTATTCGTTTTTAAAAAAATCGAGAAAGTATAACTGAAAAATGATAGGCCTATATGTTTGTTTGTACCATTTTCTAGGAAAAGGATCAAATTTTTTTTTTTTAATGTTTCGGAAATTTGTATGTCATAAGTTCCAATATAGAGGTATAAAATAAAGGAGTTACCTACGAAGTTGTTCCTGAAGTGTAGACTGTATAAACCATTTATTTGGAGAAGCCTCCCAAGAGTGATTTAATGTTGATAAGAGTTTTCTTCAGTCTAGGTTTTACAAAAACATATATCATAGTTGTGTTTATTCTTGATTGAGGAAAGCAGAGAGTGGAATCAAGTTTCTAAGCTCATATCGTTTTAATTTTTTATCTTAATGCAGTAAATGTTTAGTTTTTCATAATATTTTCATAGAAGAGTGTTAAAACCTGCAAACTTCACATTGAAAAAATTAAATGAAATCTTGAAGTTTTACGTCCTACTCTTATACCGGCTAGGCTAAAGGAGACGGTGATGATGAGAAATGAATGAAATAGAAGAAAGTGGAAGGAAACGGGAGAACCCCGAGAAAATCCACGCATACGGTGCTTGTCCACCACAAAGTTTACATGGCGCAAGTTAGGATCGAACCAAGAACCCCATGCAACAGAAGTGAACGCTCTACTACTGACCCATCACAGCCTCATAAACTTTAGTTTGAGTATGCCACTGGGAGAGAGAGAAGTGAATTTCTAGTACTGGACTCAATGTGCACTTTTAAGTCTGCATATTCTTTAGTGAATTTCAGAAAATTGATCCTGTTTCCACGAACCTTGGAGAATAAATTCCGCTGGGATTGGGAAATAAGAAATTCAGATTATTTCGTGCTAAAATCCATCAGTGAGAAAGAACTAAAATTAACCTATATTGCTAGTTTCTACAAATACATAACGTGATAATGAAACAATTATCTACTATAACTTCCATAAAAATTGCTCGACTTTTTTCTTAGTGTGGCATAGCCTATAGTACAGGACTTCGAGATTTACTTGTGGTTGAAATTGGTCAAGGACAAGGGAAGAAAGAGAATTACATTTTCCGCAATTTGGAAGTTTGCTCATATAAATAATTGAAGATAGCGTAAGCGGGCTTCTACCATTCGACTCAACCGATATTTGTATGTCTTTTCGTCTGTTTTCTCACCGATAACTTAAGTAAATTTTATCCGATCTTCACAAAGCTCGACTTGTGTCTTCCTTCAACCTTACGAAATTATCCTATTACTTAGAATTAAATCAGTTAAGAATAAGTGAATGAAAGGAGTAAATGAACTCCAAGTTGCAACTTCATATACATGCATTCTCATATGAAACCATTTTTTCAACATAACTTTCTCGAAGAAAAAAAAATATTCAGTTTGTATACAATATAGTGTATATTTTGACGATACTTCTTATTGTTTGCTATCGAAATCGATCAAAGAAGGTATTCTTCCATAACTTCGAAGTATTCTTGTGATTAAAACAAATACCGGTAATTTTTAAACTTTTTAAACGGTTGTTGTTTTCCTTTATTTTTATAACTTCCCACAAACACTTTTTGGCAGTTGTAATTACAAATTATCGAAATTATTTAATTTTGAGCAGTTTTGCAAAACTTTAGCAGTGTTCACCATATTCCAGAACGCTTTGAAATATAAAATTTCTGTAAACGACATTATGGTCTTTACATCTATTGGAAACTGTCTCTATGGTTGGATCACTTGCTTATCTCTGAAGTTTTTCGAAATAAAGGCTTTTGAAAAATTTAAATTTTCAATCTCTTCCAACTTTTTTCTATTCATTTGAAATCCATCATGTCATGACCATAGAATTAGATACTAAAATGCTTTTGATGTGCATTGGATCGTATGTCTAAACGTTATTACTGCTGTAGAATTAATTAACATTTGAATGTTTGTGATACTGTAATGTCCTTAGTTGTCAATATTGAATAGCAAATGTGATATTGTAGATGTAGATTTTAAACGTGTAAAACCTGGCGTTGTGCCATTTGAAAAAAACATAACTTTATGTTGGGTTGACAGTACTGTTAGCCTAATGGTATCGCAGAGTTTGTTAAACAATCTCCCCTGCCGATATTTGTATATTACAAAATTGCAATGTTTTTTGTTGATTATTCAAAAGTTACAAGCCTGTATTAAGATAAATGTGGACTGAATATAAAATGCGTGCTAAGTGCCAAAAATGGAAAAGTTCGGTTTAATGTAAAAGTGTGGCCTAAGTGCCTAACACTGCTCAGTGAAAAACTATCTATCTATTATTCACTGTGGAAGTAGTTCAAATCATCAGCAGAATAATGCGTGTGGCAACATGTCCCATCAGTTCTGAAGTAACATCTGGGTTGTTTACTCAACATTTGCGTTTTGGCATTTAGCACGGATTTTATACTCAATCTACAAATGGTTCACCCTATACATAAAAGAAGTCCTGAGTGAGTGTCAGACTGACTGATCTACTCCTAGGTAGGGATGCGCACGAGTCCAGACATGTCTCGAATCTCGACTCGACTCAACTCGAATTCGAGTCGAGATTCGAGTCGAGACACACTTTGTAAAATTCGAGACGAGTCGAGACAAACGTATTTCTCGACTCGAATTTTCGAGTCGAGTCGAGACAGCTGGTTAAAATCTCGACTCGACTCGAATGTCTCGAAAATGTTTCTATAATTTTAAATATTATTTTGAAGAAAGTACTCACCCAGAAACACTCGGCACGAGAATTTCGGAAACTGCAGGACTTGTCAGGTGTTCGAGGAGTGCTATAGTGATTGTCTTCAACAAGTGGCGAAACCAAGGGGAAAAGACGTCCAAATGTCGAGGGGTTTGGCGCCCCCCACCTCATTACAGATGTCTGACGTCGTAGGCTGGGCAGACTGTTAAAACAGAACAGGCGGCGAACTGCGTCGGAACTAAGATCAGAGTTTAATGCTGGGCAAAGTACAAGTGTGTCTGAACTAGTGTTCTCAAATTTCCGGAAATTTTAAACCTGTTTAAAAAAAACGTTTTTTTTCGATTTTCTTGAAAATTTGAAAAAAAATAATATGTTTGTATTAGGTTAATTTTACTAGTAATAATATCTCTTTTTTTAAGAAAAAAACACGCGAAAAAGTTCAAAAATTTCAATTTTGCGAATATTAAAAAATAGTACTCGAAAATAAAACTATTCCAATTATTATCTATATATTAAAATACTAGATTTACGCGTATATGTTTCCCCTCAAACAAAAGTTTATATGTTTGTCTCCAATCCTTTCAACAATGAGATCTCGAACCCACAAGTGCTAGAAATGTGCCGTTTTCATTTGTCGATTCCAAATTTTGTGTAAATTGTCCAGTTCTAATTGAATATTTTTTTTAAAAAAAAAAAACATGACTATTAGTTCTTTATTAAATTTTTATTGGTACACTAGAAGTACTGTGGGGGCTCAGTGGTAGAGTGTTCACCTCCGGTGCTTGGGGTCCCTGGTTCAGTCCTAGATCGCGCCGTGTGGACTTTGTGGTGGACAAACACCCTGCTCGTGGGTTGTCTCGGGGTTTTCCCGTTTCCTCCCACTTTCTTCATTCCACCATTTCATTCATTTCTCATCACCACCGTCTCCTTTAGCCTAACCGGCATAACCGTGGGACGTAAAACTAAAGATATCATTTCACTAGAAGTACTGAAATTTTTGAAAAAGTAAAGCATCATTCCCTACGAGTTATATATTCCAATATCACATAGTTGTATATAGGGGTTGTATACCTGTTAGGCGTTTGTTTCATGGCGAAATGATAATGAAAAGGAAGGATAACCATTTCTCCAGTCTAAAATTAATCTTCATTGTTTGGAGAGGTTTTTCCCCAATAAACACCGTTTATCACTGACATAATTAATTGTTTGTGTAATTTATTTACTTATTTAATAATGCATGCAAATGCATACATACACGATATGGGCATTCAGTAAATGGATTGAAAATTTGAATTCAATTCTATACAAGCCTGCTACGAGTCTTTTTTTTTTGCCACGGGCGCAGTCCAAACTACTCTCCTTTAACCAATTTTACAATTAGGATTGAGCTTTTTACCGGATGTGTAACCTACCGAAGGACCACACAGATGTTATCGAAACTATTGTGCTACTGTTTCTTTGTGTGTTTTGGCAGAAATTTCTTTAGATATCAACGCCTGCCAGTGAAGCCATACGTAGCATCTTGCTGCTAGATGTAGCATAATTCACTCCTATTTAGCATCTAGCATCTTGACTTTAGCATCTTGGCAAAATCTCCTTCTTTCCTCTGGAGAACAGAAAAAGAACGAAAATTTAGATGGCTCACTGACCGTTGGGAATTATTTCTTAGTTGAAGCGATGGTTGGAGTAATAAAACCAGTTAGTATTTCCGCTGTTGTACTGTTGAATTCACAGAAATGTTCAAAAATAAGCAAAACGTGACTCTGCACAAGTGTTTACTTACCCATAGTTTTATTATTGTCAACTGAACCCTGAGTGTCTGGGATGTTTCTGTCCCTTCTCACTTTACAACTTGAAAGGGGAGGGGGTATGATCGTCAGAAATGCTTTAGTGCTGCGTCGGAAGCGGCATGTTTTGTAAATATTTCCTAAAATGTTATCCATTCATAAAGTATAAATTCCCCCTTCCTCCCCTGATTCTCTTTCCAATACACACTGAGAAAAAAAAAATGTAGGTGGCATACTTAAAAACGTAGGTTACATTCGTAATTCCTGTAGTTTCTGGACTTAACGTACAACCGTATATAGCATCCTGCAGCAAACGTATAGCTGAAAAAGTATGTATTATACGTACTGTCTACATAAGTGCAATGACGTCATTCGCGTGACGTCATCTACAGTAACAAGTATATACGGAGGTAATATCTAGCTTTGTGACGTCAGGATCGTATGTAGCATGTGGGTTAATAATGACGACACTCACTGACTATCAGGACGGAGCATAATTTCAAGAAGTATGCAATATACGTTCTGTACGTGTGTTTCTTGCGTTCAACCCCGAGACAGCATCTATATTGTACTTGTGCCCCGTACGTACGACTAGATACAGTGTACGTATTGTACCTATGTATTATACAGATTTTCCTTATGTCGCACACAGCTTGTCCCGATACAGCATACAGAATATCCGTATGCACCATACAGAGTGCACATATGCAGCTTACAGACTGGCTGCATGCGGCATATAGATTACACGTATGTCGCGTACAGGCTGGCCATATGTAATGTATGGATTGGATGTATGTAGCTTATAGATTGTCCATATGAAATATACGGATTTTACCTGTATCGCATACGTATTGCCTTGTTGTAATATATGAATTGGACATATTCAGGATCTACATTGTACGTATAGTGCACCATTATTGAAGTGCTGCAACATACTGAGAAATGCATGATACATTCTTACTGTAATGTTGCCACATATTGTTTTTCTCTGTATGGAAACAAAAATAGCTTAAAATATGGTTGATCTCCTTTGTGCCAATAATAATAAAATTAAAAATACTACACTTTTCAATCTTAGTTTGGAGCAGTGAAACTGTCCAGAGAAATGTATTTATCTGCAGGGTGTAAGTTTGGACTTCCTGCTAATTCTTTGGAAAGCTACTGCAAAGCCAAGTGTTGAAAAGTGGCACAATAGTTAATTTTAAAATTATTGGCACAAAGGAGGGTAACCACATATTAAACTATTTTAGTTTTCATACAGAGTAAATCAATATGTGACAATATTACTGTAAGAATTTATCATACCTTTTGCAATAACTTAGTTGCAGCACTTCAATAATAATGCAAAATGCACAACCATGTACAATCCTATGTTCAAACTCAAAAAAGACTTACGTACAGTCATTTATTAAGCCGTTATCATCCATTGCTTGTACAGTCACGAAAGAAAATATTCTTCAGTTGACAAAATTTGTTTTCCTAAAAACTCAACAATAAATTAACCTATCAGAGTACCGACTTTGGCAGGTTGTCAAGTTATAACTATTCGAAGAATAACAACAAAAAGATCCAAATTAATTAATTTGTTGCCGAGCTATTGGCAAAAGAAAATTTGTCAACTGTCAAATACTTTCTTTTCCGTGTGTACTATATAAAGACGACTTTACCTCATTCTTTTCCTTAATAATATCCTCTTCCAAAATGCAGAAGTTGTTACCACAAGAGGCGTGAATAGGATTTTCCAGAAATAACTTCTCTGCACATTTTAATTAACAGATAAGTTATTTTTTAAATGACGCTATATTTAAAAACATGGTGTCAGCTGAAAAAGTTTTCCCTCACAAGATGATTCCTAAACAGTACTCGCCATTAAAAATGCAACTTCAAGGAGACAGGGTAGCTACGCCAAAGTTCCCAAGCCGATATCTAATAGTAAGTGTCGAATATGCTTAACCCTTAACATACCAAGCGGGGTACTCTAGGGACCCCAGAGAGTAATATTTGGTGATACTGCCGCAATTATAAGAATCAATTTATTCTCGATTTTTATATGTATTCTGCAACCCTTTGAGATATCAATTACATGATTAGATCAACGATGCGTTTCTTTAAAAAATACAAAAAATAAAAACACACTTCAAAATGTAAAAACTCCATTGTTAAACCTGTGTTTCAGATTTACGAACACAAAAGTATGAAATTGTATGAAGAACTGAATAGTGTTCAAATATACATAATATTTGACGTCAACAATGTTAATTTAACTTAAGTATGCTTCTAGACATCCAAAAATAACAGTTGGAGTACCCTCTGCAATACTATGTTGAGAAATTAAAATAATACTTGGGGTCCCCAGAAGACTCCAGCTTGGTAAACAACTTTGACGACTTAGGCTTGGTACGTTAAGGGTTAAACTTACCGCTGTATTCGCTGTGTGACAACGTGGTGATAGCAGAGCAGAACTGACCCAACATTGACAACCAGAACGACTGTAACACAGCGAGACATCGAGAGGATGTTCTCTTCTGGTATGGTAAGCCATGCGTCTTACGATCCAATGCCACAGCTCATCAACTGTAGCTGGCGGAGTTCACAGGTATAAGAAGCTGTGCAGCCATCGACCAAACATATCTATCCTTCCCTGCTCTACACATTCTGCAAATTTGGACTTTCCTGGATGTATCCTTCTTAGTTCAACATTTTAAGTAACGAGCAGTGTAATAGTCTCATACATTATTTAAAGAAAGAGCGATGATTCTCAGAATTACTCGGAAGTTTCTAGTTTACAATTATATACATATATAGATAGATAGATAGATATAGATAGATAGATAGATGTACAATAATTTAAAACGGTTATATCAAAGTTTGCATTCAGAGCACAAAAAGAAGTATAGCTCTCGGAACATTGATTTTAGCCAGATAATACCACTAGTAAACTCAACCACACTCAGTACCGTTAGTTGCTTGGTATTGTCTATGAGGCAAAGATCATCGTATCTCATTGCGTGTAGATTTTTGTATTTGTTTAACACTAAAAATTGTTTGTCGCTAATCGAACCCAGTAACATATATACCGACAGGACGTACGTTAGTCACAAGGTTACATGAGTGAAACACTAAATTATTCGATTGACACTTGTGGCCTTGTCAACACTAGAGAAAGGTACAAAGTGATTAAATAAATACGAAACATAGTACATACAAAATATAGCGATGTATGAAGTCTCCTTTTCATACGATTTGGAGAAAGGATACATCTGTAGAGAGCAACATAAATGATTTCTCTGGATAATTTGGATTAGTACAGAATTCGAACAAAAATAATTTTGAAATTCGTTAAGTCCAACATTTTTTCTTTCTTTCTTCAGATTCTCAATAAAGTTGACTACTGAAAAGCTGAGTTACAGATTTTATGTTAAAACGTATTCACTATACCATTGTCTTATTCACAGAACAATACATTAGTTACTAATGTATGACTGAAATAATAGTGCTTCGTGCAGATTTACTTTATCCAATCGGAATTGCACAATGATAAAAAAAAAATGTTGCAAGGTATAATGTTCTTATTTACAGAGAAAAAGAGTTGAAAGGACTTAACGCTAACAAACAATTTCTTTAAACAGACATACATTTATTCTAATTTATGGAAGAAAGAAATAATTTGCGGAGCAGTATATTTATTAAGGTTACATATTTGTACAAAAGAATGTAAATACAATCGGGTCTGTCTTCAGAAAGGACGTGCTTTTAGCCACAAATTACACTGCTTCTTTTCGCTGTCTTTCATGCAGAATCCTGGTTTTGTTTTGATGCATGAAATACCTGAAACAAAAATCCAAAAATATTTAAAATGTTACATTTTAAAATATTTAACATTTTTTAGATTAAATGGACAAAATCTGTTCGGTCAGGTATAGACTTTTGGGTTTCTGGTACAAAAATGATGAATTAAAAAAAAGTGTTTGTTGATGCTGAACAACTCGAAATGTATTACTATGCAAAAGTAAGTGGGTACCCACTGGCGTTCGAGGTACCATGGGGTACCTAATATGTCTGCATTTTTAGATATGTGGAAATATATGTCTCTAAAATGTAAAGAACTGATATCTGTTTAGTACAGAAAACCGCAACTCGGTAAGCCTTATGGATACCGAGGTATGGGAAAATAAAGGATAACACCATAGAAGTGTGAGGTTTGCGTACTAGATTGTGCAGTTTCGAAAACGTAATTACTGAGGGCTAACAACAACCTCAAAAGTAGTTTCAATTCAATACACTACACACACGTCCTTATGGGGGTTTTCGGGTACTATGGCATTCGCAGACCTCCCATTTCTAAACATTCTAAAATATATCTTAATAAACTTATAAAGAACGTTACAGGTGTGTGTTTACCGAAACCGCAAGTCGGTACGTTTAACAGTTACCGAAATATGGTGAAATAAATAGGAACACCATAGGTATGTGGGGCTTCCATACTTGACAGTAGTTTAGAAAATTAATGAAAATATGACTAATGGCTATCAAGATATTGTCAAATAAAGGGAGGACCCACACAGTTATGGGGTTTTCGTGTTAGGTGGTAAAATTTCCGAAACCGATCATGAAATCTGAATAAGCACCAGTAGCAATTTCATCCTAAAGTAACTGGGTATTTTCATGGGGTTTTAGAACATCATGGGTCTAAAAAGATTAAGTTTTAAAAGCTTTGGAAAATATAATTTGACATTTGTAAAGAGTATTAGAAAAGAGAATAGAGTTACCCAAAACTTCCAGCCAGTACATCTTACAGCTAGAGAGAGACCGTGAAATAAAAGAGTTTTAGATCTTGAAATTTCATAAAACAACTTTTGATCTTAATAAAAGTTAAATAAGATGGTACTTATATGGGTGAAGTGAGTACCTCACACTCGTCAGGGCAATTCCGATCGAAAGATTAATTCAGCTCGAAGTTTTCTTCGGGTAAATCCAAGCGTGATAATTCCTAGCGTACAAAAAGAATGAAAATTCTTTGTCAATATCTAATATAGCGACCGAGATATAAGTAATTATGTATTTTACGACGTCGTAAAAATGGAGACCCACATGGATTTGTACTGTTGAGTCTTTGCTGTAAGAAGAAGAAATTTCAGAAAACTACCGTATATACCTTAATAGACAATTAAATGGGTGGAGGCACGGTGGCTTAGTGGTAGAGTGCGTACCTTTGGTGTATTGGGTCCCTGGTTTGATCCGTGTCCAAGTCAGTTTGTAGTCGACATTGTATTCGTGGGTATTCTCGGGGTACTCCCGTTTCCTCCCACCTTTACACTCCATCAATTCTATCATCAACATTCACTTGCCTTAATTTCATTTTAAAATTAAATGGGCAGTTAAGTGTGATCGTATCTCTGTGGATTAAGAGAATACTCCAGTGTAGTTTCTGCAAAACATACTAGGTACACACCCCACCACTAAGTTACTGTGTCCTCACTGATTTAATTGTATATTAAGGTATATACAGTAGGTTTTGAATTTCTTTCTTATAGCAAAGACCCAGAAGTACAAATCCTTAAAGATCTCTATTTTTACGTCATAAAATAAATGACTCGTTATATTTTGGTTACTATATTAGATATTCACAGGGAATTTTCACTCTTTTACACAGCTCGATGAACCTTTGGAACTGCCTGAAGAAAACCTAGAACTAATCTTTCCATCGAAATTGTACTGAGGTACTCACTTAACCCATAGAAATACCATCTTATTTAATTTTGTTGGGACCAATAATTTTTCCGAAGTTTCAACATCTCATACTCTTTTATTTCACGGTGTTTCTCTATATGTTAGATGTACTAGCTGCAAGTTTTAGGTAAATACATATTTCTAATACTCTTTACAAATGTCAAGTTATATTTTCAAAAGCTTTTAAAATTTAATCTTGGTAGACTGTAAGATGTTTTAACACCCCATGGAAATATCTAATTACTTGAAGATGGAATTGCTACTGGTGTTTATTAAGTTTCCATGACCGGTTTCGGAAATTTTATCATCTAATACGAAAATCCCATACCTGTATTGGTCCTCTCTTTATTTGACAATATCTTGAAAGCCGTTAGTCATATTTGAATTCATTTTCCAAATTGTACCTTCAAGTATGCAAGCCCCACATACATATCGTGTCGCTCTTTATTTTCCCATATCTCGGTATCCGTAAGGCTTACCGAGTTGCAGTTTTCGGTAAACAAATATCAGTTCTTTACATTTTAGACACATGTATTTCCATATATCTAAAATGCAGAAATTAGGTACCGCATAGTACCCCTCTACCCCATTGGGGTACCCACTTACTTTTGCATACCAGGGCAAAAACACCAGTGGTCGTTACTTTAAGGTTGAAAACATACTCTTTTGTCTCTTCTGTGAGCACCGTGAATCGGTCGGAGCTGTACCATAGTTGGAAAGAGACACTGATCCTTCCTATATATGACCATGTAGTCAGAATTCAAAATCGAATAGCCGTTGAAGGAAAAACAATATTTTAAAATCCCTTGTATTGCACCGGTAGTAGTCATCTCAAAATCGAAATGTTCCAGTGGTAGTTAGGGTTTTGTACCAGTGTTCGTCACTCAAATAACTTGACATAATTTATTCAGAAACGCACTGTTTATCAGTTTAAAATTAAGAATAGAGTATAAAGTACTAATCTTAATAACTGTGCATCACTTTTGGCACTCAAGAAAGAAAATAAAAAAGTTTTTACATACTTTTTAAAGCAATTTCAGTAAGAAAAATGTTAACTGAATTCAAAAGTTAACTGTATATTATTTTAACGTTAAGAGTACAATATTAATTACTATGTTTAATAACTATAGTGACTTTAAGCACTCAAGAATGAAAATAAACATGTTTGTACATACATTTTTAATACAATTTGAGAAACAAAATAAGTTAACCGAATTCAAAACTTAATTATATATCACCTTAAGATTAAGAATGGACTATAAAATACTGAGGTTAATAATAATGCATTACTGAAGAATGAAAACAAAAATGTTTTTAACTACCTATATTGTATTTACATGTTGTTATTTCTCATTAACATGCTTTTTGATAACGCACGATATGGGCTAGGGGACGCACGAGAAATGATTTGAGACTGTCACCTCTCGCAAAGGTGTCGCGAAAGTTGTCTCGTCTCGAAAACTGTATCTGTTTCTATTGGAAGAGCTATGTCTCGTCTCGAATTTCGTAACAAAAATTCGTTACACATGCAGTTTTGTGTAAAAAGTGAAATGTATAAATACAGGAGAGAAAACATTGCAAACAAACATTATGTTAATATGTTGAACATACTTTTTTGTATGTGGTGCAAAATATCTTCATCTATGGGGTTACTTTGCACCAAAGTTTATATGAAATGAAATCTGTGAGTTTTACGTTCCACGCTTTTGCCGGGTATGCTAAAGGAGACTATAGTCATGAGAATGAATGAAATAGTAGAATGAAAACTGTGAGAGAAAACGGGAAAACCCCGAGGAAACCACACACAGTGTTTGTCCAACACAAAGCCCATTTGGCACGTGCTGGGATCGATCCAGGAACTCCACGCAGGAGAGGTGAACGCTCCACCACTGAGCCACCGCAACCCCTCATATAGAGTAGAAGTAACAAGATGTAAAAAAAAAAAAAAAAAAAAAAATGGCCCGTCTGGAGGACATGTAAGCTAAACACCAATACAATTGTTACAGATTTATTTACTTGCACTGTTTAGGCTCAACATCGCAACACCAATATCATTATGTCACATCCTTTCAAAACTATGCTAACTGCAACGTAGACCTGCTTTGCTTCATAATGTCCAAATAGTTGATTACTGTGCTCGAAAGCAGGCAAGTAGCATACAAATTTATGATGTTGAAGGCGTTATTTTTCACAGCTATGGAGAAAAGACATGAAAACGAAAAATAAAAAGAAATCTTTGTTTTACGTCCTACGGTTATGCTATGTATGCTGACAGTCACAAATGAGTATTGAAAATTGATGATCTTGGAATACGATTTGGTGGAATAATGAGGGGGGGGGGGGATAGACATTGATTAAATATAAAATTGAAAAGAAATAAGGGCCTGACGCTCAAATATTTATCTATCTGGCAGCCATCTTGATCCCTCTAAAATATCATGAAGTACTTGATTGATTCTAAACCCAATAATAGTAATAGTAATTATAACAATAAACACAGAATATACCTAGATATAATTTACGCACCTTGAAGTGTAGAAATTAATGATTGCAATCCTCAGCATTCCAATAGTTCTTTGGTTTCTCCAAATGAAGATTCGGACATCGGTTTTCTTCTCAAGCTATAATGGGGTACAATAATCAGTTGCAGTCCAAAGCAAAGTCACTAAGTTAAGCATGAATATAAAAGATTTTGTGTTAAATATTTCAATGTAAATTTCATGAAATAGAATTCATTAGTTAGTTACATACAAACTCTTACGCATGTAAGTCAGAATCTACTTGTAATAACTTGTAAATTTAAACAAACTAAATTATACTACAGTTATAGGGACATCAAACATATATTCCATAAGATATATAGGGTGTCTCAAAAGTCCCCTGACTCGATTATTATCAGAGTTACAACAAAATGTAATTGGGAAACCGTCTCCAAATATGATGTTTCCAATGTAAGTTGAAGGAATTTTCAAAATCGGATGAGCCGTTTGGCTGTATACTCTTTATGCGTCCAATGTTAAATGAAAATGCAACGTTGCCATTTACCTGGACCCACAACATAAGTGAATGAAGTTACTGATTTTTACGCTAACATGTCGATGGCTAGCCCCCATTTCAAACAGTAACTTCATTCACATATGTTGTGGGTCCAGGTAAATGGTAACATTGCATTTTCATTCCACATTGGGTGCATAAAGAGTACAGCCCAAACGGCTCCTCCGATTTTTAAATTGTGTTCACTTTAGATTGAAAACAACATATTTAGAAACAACATATTTTCCTCTTACGTTTTGTTGTAACTCTAACTGTCAGAGGACTTTCGAAACACCCTGTATACATCATACGAAGTTCCTTTCTAAATTCTACACGGGTGTAGTTTAATTGAATGTGAGATGGGTAATACACATTAAGCCGTTTGGGAATACTCTCACAGACGGCCGCCATTTTGGATTAAATTTGTTTGTTATAAACTGGTGGGTAATGTGATATATATATGGCCACGGGCTAGAATTTTCTCAGTATGTCAAATATGCAATCAGATTCCATGGAGCTTAATTTGGTGAAAAGTTATTGCCAATTGAACGTTGTATTTACCTCTTTCTTCTAGATGTAGAACCATACCGTTAGCACGTGAGGAATGCATCGAAATATTCAAACTGTGGAGCGGGAGGAGTGCCTGTACAGTGGTTACCGATTGCAAACAGAATCATCCACAATGTGACTGTGTTACATGTTGCAGTGTCACAGTAATTAACTAAATTTGAGGAGACGGGCACATTCGTGGACATACGTCGTAGCGGACGATCGTAGACAGCTACAGATGAAGCAACGCCTACGGCAGTGCTGACTTCTTTCTCGATGTGGCCCCAGAGGAGCACACGTCATTTATTAATGCAATGTGGGTTGAGTCATAGGGTCTGCGCGTGTATAAGTGCATCCGTACAAGGTGCAAATGAAGCAACATCTCCACAAGAACGATGTTGATCGCCAAGTACAGTGAGTAATTATGGTTAACATTTTTATGCAAATACTCTTTTCAGTTGAAGCTGACCTCTACGTAAATGGGAAGGTTAATAGGCAGAACATGCACAATTGGTCACCTGACAACCCCGCGTGCAAGACCCCTCCAACATGACCAGCGCAAAGAAAATTAATTATGGTGTTGGCAGACAAATGAGGAATACGTCTAATCAGTCACTTTTTCATTCCATAAAAATAACTGCGGAATAATACCTCACGCTCGTACAGGGATAGATATTGCGAGCTGCGATGCCCGAGGATGGTACATTCTCGCAGTTTTTTCAACACCATGGCGCTTTCTTCATTATGGATTCGTATTGCGTCACTACTTGAACAATTCTCTAGAACATGGGTTGATCGACGAGAGGCAGTTGAATGGCTGCTCGATCACCGGACCTAACGCTGTTCAATTTCTAGCTAAGTGGAAAAGTTAAGGCTATGGTTTGTGCAGTAAATATTCATAATTTTTATCATCTAGAACAAAGTATCGCCATCGTCTGTGCACAAATTTGACCCTATATCCTACTTTGTGTCCACAGCAATTGGAAGAAGCTTCTGCAAATGTTTATTGCTCAGTAGGAACATGTGGAACATATACTATAACCAGGGGTAAAAGTGGACTTGAAAAGGTGGGGGGACGGTAGGTAGCGGCATCACTCCACGCCGTTCCTCCTGCCTATCTCTGCCCATTGTACCATTTTAGGATCTGGGGGACGCCCTACTGGTGGGGAACTGCGTCCCCCGCGTGCCCCCTCGCTTTTACCCCTGACTATAACAGGGAAATGTGTTCGAAGTGGGAAAAATCAGAGGCGGTGTGTTTTATTACGATTTTGACTCGACATATCGGCTATCTAAATGTTCAAATGCAGTGAGGTGTGAAGCCTACAAGATTGCATTTCTATTTACATAATGTCTGAAAACCACTGGAAAGCTTCTTTTAGTTACGGAGAAAAAACTGAGAGACTGATCCATCCATCGTGAACAACTTTCTGGAAAAAAATAAATAAAAATAGCCCTTACCTTGTATCAGAGAATTATACACGAAAGTGCTCAAAAACCGACTTTTAATATTAACAATTTCCAGCGGGAAAACTCCTGGACCACACACTCGAATGAGGGGTATTTCAAACTCCCGTAAGATCTGCCCCCACAGCAATCCCCTAAGTCCGCCCATGCTCAAAACACGACGCTTATAAGAATTCAGACAAGACGACACATACATACATACGAAAGAAACAATTCAATACGGCACATCAAAATATAAACTAGATGAACTTCTTTGAAAACACCTCATTTTACAAACAAAAGGTAGAAAAAGGTAAAAATGTCAGTATTGTCAACTTAGAATCTACATAAGAAATAAAATCTTTTTATGTGCAAAGCTATTCGTCAATACGTATAAAAAATGGATTTATTAATGGTATTTAGCATTTATTCTTCCGTGAAGGTATATCTTGATCACTAAAAAACCAGAAACGGTATGTCTCTATTACTGGAAAAAAAAACAGAAGGGTATGACATACCACTACATATAGTCTCACTTGGTTCACTGCCAATAACATTTCACCAGAATAAGTTACATGATATCTGATTGCATATTTGACATCCTCAGAACATTTTAGTGCATGACCATGTATCACACTACCCACTTATCGTCCGTATTACAATTTCGAATCTAAGATGGCGACCGTCCGCGTGATGTAATCCGAAAGTATCCCTCTGGGCCTAATGTGTATCTCTTATCTCGCAATCAATGAAACTACATCCCTGTAGTTTTCAGAAAGGATGACAAGGGACTTCTGATGCATCCTGTATATAATAGTTGTATCAATAATGACGGGTATACCGGCTAGGCTAAAGGAGACGCTGATGATGATATAATGAATGAAATGGTGGAATGAAGAAAGTGGGAGGAAACGGGAGAACCCCGAGAAAACCCACTCACACGGTGTTTGTCCACCACAAAGTTTACTTGGCGCGAGCTGGGATCAAACCAAAGACCCCAAACACCAGAGGTGAACGCTCTACCACTGAGCCATCGAGGCCCGACAGGAATATTTGTTGAAGTCTACTGTCTTCTTCAGTACCAAGGTTACACAAAAATGAGCCTATGGTTTTGATGGAATTCGAACCAACATTATATGTATACTCTCTCAGCGAGAATCAAAGCTGGCACCAAGTTTACATATGCGCGTGCATTGTATTTTACTTATATAGCTCACAGAGCTATGGGCGAGCAAGCAAGGCACGTGCCCCGGGCGTGTGGTTGGAGGGGCTACTAAAAGAGAGGTTATATATTAGTACTTTTCCATTTTGGTGTTTAATACTTTTCATCAGAGTGCGAAATCATGAAATCAAAGTGGGGGAGACTGAAGGACTGAAGAGAGCGAGAGAGAGGAAAAAAAAAAAGAAAGCTGCGCAGTCTTACACTTCAAAGAATTGTAGTGAAATGAGAAGGTCAGAATTCAAGATGACATTCGGATGCTTGGCACGAAGAAAAACATTGCAAGCAATTTTGAAAAAAAAAAGAAAGAAAAAAACTTAAATAATGTGATATATTTTGTAGGCTTTGGATATGTATGTTTTAGTTGGCATCAACAATTATTGGTGTGTTTTGTCACAATTGACAGTTTAGCGAGAGACTAGGCTAACTGACAATTTTAACTTTCTGAAAGAAAAGGAAACAAATGAAAACAGCACGTTACAAAGGATACGACTGATATTCATAGTTTGGCTTAGTATACAACAGGGGTGGATTCAGGATGGACTACTGGGGGGCGGTGGGTTGTAATGCCACTACTTACAAGATAGAGCTACTTTTAAGAGATTCAACTCTGGGTGGGTTTTATTTTATATTAAAATACACAAAGTTTCCTCTTCTTGGGGGAGATAGACCCTCCCTGGATCCGCCCTTGTCTCAGGACAAGCCACACAGACAAGTGGTTGAGGCAAAAGTAAATTAATGACATTAGTATGCTGTTCCGTCAAAATCTCAATCTTGACCTGGATGTAAGTTAGCCTGGTCTCTCACTGAACCAGTAGCGTAGCGTTAAGTTTCGCAATGGGTAGACAGGATAACTATCTATCTATCTATCTATCTATCTATCTATCTATCTATCTATCTATCTATCTATATATATATATATATATATATATATATATATATATATATATATATATATATATATATATATATAGAGAGAGAGAGAGAGAGAGAGAGAGAGAGAGGTCAGTGCTCCACGATTATGCTCTGAGACTAAGGCAAATGGTGGTGAGTTGGATGATAGTGGTGGAATCACGAAAGTGAGAGAGAATCTTGAGAAAATCTATACACAAAGTGTATGTCCCGTATAAAACCAACTTGGTGGGATTTGGAATCTAACCAGGGACCCTACGCGTCAGAGGGTCCCGAGGCTTCTCTTTAAACTCTTGTTACAATTTTTTTTATTTACATTATTCCATATTAACAATAGCTAGACTTTTCGATTTAACCATATTCTTTATTTATTTTGGAATTATTTGCAGTTTAAAACCTCATATCAATATTGAGATAGTTTGATGTCTCTTGTAACCTGAAATCCACATGTTTATACTCCACACATATCCAAATATATGAAAATTATCAATTATATAATCTATTATTTGGGGCCGCGGTGGCTCAGTAGTGATTGGGGTCTTTGGTTCGATCCCAGTTAGCGCCAAGTGAATTATGTGGTGGACAAACATCGTGTTTTTTTCTTGGGTTCTGCCATTTCCTCCCACTTTCTTCATTCCACCATTTCATTCATTTCTCGTAATTACCGTCTCCTTTAGTCCAGCCGACATAACCGTGGGACGTAAAACTCAAAGATTTCATTTCATTTTTAATCTATTATTAGAAACAGCAGACACATGGTGCAAAATATCGCATCGATATCGAGAACCTAATAAAATGAAAACCTCTGAGTGAGTAAAATTATAGGAACTCTGTTTTAATAATAATTTCCGAAAGAAACATTTTTAGTGTAACAATTTTTACATTTTCATATATATATATATATATATATATATATATATATATATATATATATATATATATATATATATATATATATATATATATATATTTGAAACTCCTAACAAAATCTCGTTAGAAACTTATTCTCACTATATATAATGTACAGAAAACTAATTTCGATAAACACATTCCTTAGCGATTAAATTAAACCAGTATATCGATTTAAATTTATTCTGACAAATCCTGGTATATACACTAAATACATTAAATTGAATTAATAATTTACTTCTATGTATAATCTTCCTATTAGCTTTGCACGATTCCTGATTCAAAAAGTAAACCCATAAATTGGCTATTTTTAAAGTTAACACTAATTTTTATATGAGAGCTTAGACCTGCCATTTAATAACAACTGGTGCAGTAAATCTATTTCCAATCATTTGATTTGCGCATAATAAATAACTAACTCAGACAGACCCAAATACAAATTTACCTAACGATTTTAAAACTAACAAAATAGCAGACTACAAAACCTCCTGCCCTTCTTTTGCCTTTCCCAGTGTTGATACACTGTAGTATTGCGATAAACAGAAGCTGAACCTAGATCGTGAAAGATTTAAATGAATTAATGTATCGATAAAACCTTCTTAAGGTAGTTATTAATTTAGGTTTTCATTTCCTTCTATTTCTTAATAATTTTCCTTGAAATAAGATTGAATATCTAAAAGAAAGAATGAAAAGTATACTGAATTTAAAATGGTATCATTTCGCTATGTATGGCATCACTGCTACTGAGACATTTTGCCCGGTGTCTCTTTGCTAGGTTGTTTCAGTGAGTGAGAAGCCTACAGCCACATGCGCGCGCCGCTTCCTCAAGTGTGTTTGTTTCAGCCGCGTTGAGACACATTTCTTGTTGTCTCCTGGTTGTCTCTCTGCAGCTTGTTTGATGGAGATAGACCTTTTTCCCCCCGAGTTTTGAAAAGTAAAATTATTTAGAAAGGCTCTACTACTATTCTTATTAACCAAGCTATCGCTGGCCCTAGTATTTCTATATTTTTCTTCCACATGAAATGTGTATTAATCCTTATTAATAAGGAAATTCTAGGAAATTCTATGTTCTTTTAATTTGAAAGGGTAGACAGTGTCTCAATGTCTCATAGCACTCTACGCTACTGCACTGAACCCCTCAATTGAATGTTTAATATGTAAATTAGGCACTTCTACATCACAAACAGTAAATATAACCTACCTTATTCTACGTTTTTAAATGCATTTCTACAACTGATTGTAACTTTAAAGGTTCTCGTGAAGATTAGCTGGCGGAGGTTACCTAACATAGCCATGAGTTATCAAATTAACAGTTGTGCTTCGTGGGTGATGATAATGATCCTGAGGTTAGATGTTAAATTGCACTCGAGAGCGGAACAAGGGCTGATCTTATTCGTGTCTCAGACGAGGCATGGAATGGAACGAATATGAAAATAAGGTTGCTGTAATAGTTTTTCATAGGGTTTGTAAGATTTTCGAAACACTTGGCAATTTTTTTTTATCAAGACTTGACATTTTTTTAAGAAAAAAATCAAGACTTGGCAATTTCAAGTTTCATCCCCCTCCCAATCTTGTAATGCTCGCTACGCCGCTGTAAGCAATACATATTTTCGACAATATTCGTTGTTCATCTGTTTCCGCTGGGTTCCAACGTGGTGAGCTGCATATGGGACTTTTAATAGTGTTATTATAATGAGAAAGAATTGCAAATTATGTTCATGTTCCTAAAAGAGGGAAATTGAAAGAGAAATTTAATTAAAAATAAATAAGGGAGAGAAAAGTAATTACTTGAAAATAAAAATAAAGTCTTTGAGTTTAATGTCCCACGATTATGCTGTTAGGCTGAGGGAGTCGGTGATTAAAGCAAGTTAATGATTATGGAATATTTGGTGAAATGAGAAAGTGGGAGGAAACCAAGTCCCCGAGAACACCTACGAGCACGTATATGAAAATGAAGTAAAACATACACTGGCCTATGCTTTCTTTGTCTAGCAGAGTCATAGTTTGGAATCGAGAATGTGTTTTGAATCCTTGTATTTAGAGATTGAGAATGTAAGTAACGAAATCACTTAACACATCCATTAAGATTTCGGAAAGCGAAATCTAAATTTAGGTAAGCTAACTCCATGTATTAACTGCTTGCATCCGCTTCGTACATTGCTCGAAGGGTCACGAAACAAATCACCTCATTTAGTCTACACATACCTAGTACTAGCGTTAATTACCTGCTTCGTTGGGTGAAAATAAGAAAATCAGTAATATGTTATGTTAGTCAGTCACTTTTTTTACTATTACGAAACGCTCTCTCATATCGGTTATTTTCGATCATTTGTAAGATCCGTCTCCCCTCTTTCCCTCCCCAAGTTGCTTGGCTGAATTTTGATTTAAATAGTATCGGAAGTGTCACTGTCCATTTCTGCGCCCCCGAAAACAATGGATTTAGATTAGGATTAGTTCACTTAACTTAGTAAGCCTACACAGCTTTGGCGCGGCTCGACTTGTTGGAAAGCAATCCAAAATATAAACAAATATATCGATGTCACTGGGGTTTAGTAAAGTGTGTTGTAAGTCAAGAAGATTGAGAATCACTGCCTCGATTATTCACTTCAATTAATCATCAAACTCCTTTAACCTGAAGTACATAATCGTGGAATGTTTAATTAAAATTATAATTTTATGGCATCTAGAAAATGCACATATCGCACATTACGTTACATTACCATTCAATCGCAATAGGTTATTACAGACATGTGGTTGGCTTGAAGCTTAGCGTCCTATTTAGCGCCAAGACTGTGTACTACCTACACCTACAGCATAATATGGAATCCTACTCGCATGATCTTCAATCAAGATTTGAATCAACGGGAGGATGAAGATTTTCCCTCTCGTCAAGTAATTTCCCCAACTCGCCAAAGAATTTCTCCCTTGCCGGGAAAATATTTTCCCTCATTTCATATTTTACATATTATATACTATATATTATATCTTGCATCACTGAGAAATAAAATGCTTGGATTGTATATCTGAAAAGTCGCCCCCTCCCTGCAGGCACGTAGCCACGATTTCGCAATACGGGAGGTCCGTGACGAAATACTGTGGTTATCACACCAGGGGTTCGATCAATCTAAACTATTTTACTGACAACATATCCATATTGATTTGTTAGGACAATAAAATGAGGATATGTTAGTAAGTATTTTAATTAAAGAATTATGAAGAAATCTTGCGTAAAAGAATAGAAAAAAGTATTGACAAAGACATAGTCTTCCGAGGTCATTCGAACTCGGTTCTTCTCGTCTTCTTTCTATTTCTCTTATCTTAGTTCAATGCCGTCAAGGATAGCAACGAGATCTCTTTCGGGAGTAAAGACATCCTATAAAATGGATTAGTGTTGCCGCGAAATTCAAAATGGTTCATATTATTGGTAATTCTGGGCATTGCTTAAGTTCTGACAGGCTATCTGAAAGAACCGGTTTATCGATCGTCATTTGTAGTCCATAGGGTTACTGGCGCAAATCCCGGGGGGATGAGGACATGTCCCCTCCAATCTTAGAACTGGGGGGACTTTCCCCTCAATAATCCGATTTGAAATGCGTTTTTTGGAGAGAAATGTGATGATTTGTGTCCGATTGCCACAAAGGAAAGTAAGATGAAATTGATGTCCCCACCCCAGAATAAGCCTTAAATCTGCCCGCCTCACAATTTTGAAGACAACTCTGCTCCCCTGATCCTCCGCAGCATTGTTTTTCAACTTCATAAATATTTTGAACATCCTTAAAAAAATTATGAGAACTGTCTTACCCGTCCCTCCCAATGTTGAAGACAGATTTGCGCCGCTGCATACGGTTAACATGGAGCTCGATGGGGTTATAGTTAAGGAGCCGTACTTCCCATTTAGGGAAGGACGAGAAACGCCATACTTTCAGGAATTATTCATTGACTATCTAGGATGTTAAAAAGTAGGTAATAGACTGAGTTCTTACCCTTGTACTTAGAGTGTTTAGGTAGTGCAACAGTAAGATGTATCCTCGTGCACGGGAGATGAGAAGTAGCTGTTCTTAACTATTACCCTAGATGGAATTCGGAATGTTCCGTTACAATAATATCCAATTTCAACTTGATCCGCTCCCGTTTCCTCCACACAAAGCTCCTCGTAAGAAAGAGTAACCAAAACGCTTATTGTAGCTTTATACTTTTGAGGCTGATTCATCTGTTTCTTTCTGTTTCATCTTTCCTTAATATTTTTCATTTCTGGTTCCGAAGGGGGGGGGGGTCTGGACCCACCCCTTGGCTGCGTGCCTGCTTCCCGTAAAAAGCTTCATTCGAACCCTGAATCAAACAACTCCATCTGTAAAGCAGTGCTGAGTTGATTTTAATATCCTTTTCTGCAACGAGGCTGTATGAGACGGGGACTTACTGATTAACATGGACTCCGAACCACTCCCGCCGGGAATCGAACGCGGGTCTCCCACACCAAAGGCGCGTACGCTAACCGCTTAGCGGTGAAGGAGCTCATATCTAAAGCAGTGTAAGCAACAACAACAAAAAGAAACACACACACATACTAGAAGTTTGCGCAATTGGGGATCAAAACATTCTCAATGAAGTATGAGAAATAGTAAACGTCAATCAAAGTGGGCTTCTGCTTATTCTTTACTTCGTTAATTCCTTCTAGAAATAGTGAAACAATACTATGAAGACACAGTACTTAAACATAATCGAAAGAATAAGACAAGGAAACAGAGTAATTTCCGACTAATTAAACTAGTCATATATACTATACCTAACTGTTACATTGTATTTCTTACCATATTACGAAAGCGATATAACTTCTTTATCAGCCATAGAAGCTGGACGCAATCCAATACTGCAATTTAGACGCTGTAACGAAAGCTGCAAGTCAAATGCCTGACACTCCTAACTCTTCAAACTGTGTAATAGCTGTTTCAAGCGGCCTACAACTTATGACCTTGAAACTATGTGCTAGTAACCAAATTAATGCCAAGGTACGATACAAACACCCCAACTTGCCACAATGACGTCAACACAAGGAAAAAAAAGAAAAACATCTAATTTTTGGTTCGAAAATTATGAAACAATAATAATAATAATGTAATTCTCAGAAACTCAAACATTAGTTAACTAGAGAACATAACAAGCAAAACAAAACAAAACAAAACAAAACAAAACAAAACATAAAGAACCTTAAACGTGAGCTCTCCCTGACTGCTGTTTTTAAATTTCAGTGAGGCTGTAAAATATGTTTTGTTTTATTGTTAAAAAACAAAAAGAAAAAGAAAAATAAAGAAAGAAAGGAAATAAATTTTGTTGCAAATATCCTAGTAAAAATAGGTTTCCTAGACACAAGTGGCTCCGCAAACGTAGTTGCAAACGCTCTCGCCTTCGGTACGAGCGGACCCAGGTTCGATTCCGGTAGGGGAACTCGGTCGAAAAAGTATCAAAAGCTTTTAAGTCCAGACATCCTGAATGAGGCTTTCTTGGGTTTTCCTCATTTCACACCAGGCAAATGCCGGGTGGTACCCAACATATAGGTCCCAGACCGTTTGCTTCCTTCCCTTTCCCCGGATAGTGTGCTCACCGAGGGACGTCATAACTCACATGTGACGGGCTAACAAGGTCATTGATGCCGAAAGCCCAGAAATCTAAATCCTAAATCTTCACTACACAAGAAAATGTTCGCGCTGAAAACGGTTTCTTAGCAATTATGTTAAGCAGTCCTGTAGTAAATCTCCATCAAGTAATAAACCGTCACATATAAAAAGGAAAGAATAAACACATAACATTCATTTTGCGTACCTTGAAATGTAAAAAGTTACATAACATTAATATTCAAAGATTTCTCAAAATTCAGATTAACCCATTTCTTTCTCCTCAACCATTAACGAGTTACAATAGTAAGAATTGTAGTCATAAATCACATTACTTGTTTAGTACTATATTAAAGCAAGTCATACTAAAGGAATATATAATTAATGGAATATTTAACTAAAGTGATAATTTACTATTGCACTTACCCAGGCTTTTGTTTCCTTCCGCTCTTCTTTTCCGTTTGTAAACAACCTCGTTTATAAACCAGCTCGCAAGCATACGACAGTTGTTTCATGACGTCATCTATGGTGCAAGAGGTGTCTATAGGCGGTCAGGACCTCACACACAGATGGACGTATATAACATATAGCTGAAGTATTTAACATACGTATACGTATATAAAATATGGAAGATTGTTAGATGTCAGACATCCTGCAGCGACATGATATAACATCCAAGCGCGTTAAAGGCAGTAGCTGTGTAGCATATGGATAAAGTACGCTCCGTACAGATTTCCTTAGTAAACATAACGAATCCTTGTATTTGTACAATATACCGCTGTCCGGATAATGGATTTTTCTCAGTGCAGAGAACCGACTCTTTAAATGAAGAAAGAACCCTGAACCCTCCCGAAAATGCTAAAATGAATGATGCATACAAATAACAAATATGTAGATGAATCAAATAATGCAGATACATGGAAAGATTATGACGAAGATAACAGTGCTTGATGCAGCGCAGTCCACCACATGTAAATAGATTTGAAGTGTTCATATTTGTGTATGTGTACGTGTGTATGTGCTTGTTTCTGAGTATTTATATGCGCGTGTGTCTTGTAATTGTTATATAAATATCCACTGGATTAAGTGAAAGTATAAAATTGTTTTGATGACTGCCAAATTGACGTCACCTTGGTAAGTCATTATTTTTTAATATTTAGTAATATTAAATTAGATTATAGTTTAGCGTCGTTTTCAGGAGCAAAGCTCTACAAGACGTGAACGTACAGTTTAACGCCGGATTTGAAACACATGAGCTCCTACCATGAATCAAACCTCGTTCGAGAAAGGCGCATACGCTAATCACATACAGTAACAACGGGGAGCTCAACATTTAGTAATATGTATATTAAGTTGTAAAATTATATTCGTTTAATTTTCACTAATATAATCTTCACAATGTAAAGCATTCGCTGGGCACGTTATCTTGTTTAAAAACAAAAAGCCTAGCTCTTATGTTTCCGTCTCGGGGTTGGACTGCGGGATGATAGAAATCCGAAAGAGATGTTTTTATTATATTTTGTACAGTAGATCTGCTCCTTCATAATCTCCGTGTTTGATAAGAATGAACCTCCCTGACTCACGAAAATGTATACGTAATATAACAAACCATGCACATTAAATGCCAGACTAATATAGCAAACATTGAAGATGCCCCCTAGAAAATTTTCTTCGGCCGCCCATGTCTGGAGGTACACAATTTCGCAACTCAGTGGATACGATGTGGATGTATTCAAAGTCCACTGGTTTACCCATCAAATTTAAATTTTATAAAAATATTCTCAGTGAATACTAACCTGAGGAGAACTATTTTTTTTTTTAATTCGATAGCTAAAGGAGTTTTTTTCACCAGGTCTCGGTAATCGTCCGGCACGAAAACTGAAGTTTCTACAAGTGTTTCCCCAGCAAATTTTTTGAGAAAGGGGTCCTCAAGGAGTGTTATTTAGAGTTTAATTAATGCGTTTGTTGTATACCTATATAGATATATATAGATATAAATATAGATATACTGTATATATATAAAGATAAGTAGGAGCGGGTCTTTAAAATTAGTTCGGAAAGATAATATGAAAATGTGGCATAATTTGCAAGAATCTATCTAGTCTAATATAAATAAAATAAATAGTTTGTTTGTGTGTTTGTCTGTCTGTATGCGGCCTGGTGACCAGACGAGTGGACCGAGAGTTACCAAATTTTGGTCAGGGGTACCTTGGCCCAGGCCCCAGATCAAGACGAATCTTTTTTTTTTTTAATTCGAACCAGGGGGGTCTCAGGGGTCGCTTACAGGGACATGTAAAAGTGGTAGAAAATGGCCGATATTACTGTCAAATTCATAGTTTTCGCGGTCGCTGAAATCAATGGTGAAACTCTGATCACATTAACTTCCAAACTCACCCTATTCGGGCCAGGGGTCACCGGGTGGGGGGTCGGATACAGAGACAAGTAAATGTAATCCAAAATGACCGAGATTAGTATCAAATCCATAATTTTCGCGGTCGCTGAGATGAATGGTGACACTTTTAATAGCGATCTCTTGCAAATTCAGCTACCAATGTATGCGGGCCGGGAGTCAGCGGGGGAAGAGGGGATACCGAGACATGTAAAAGTAATCCAAATGATCGATTTAGTCTCAGATCCATAGTTCTTGCGGTCGCGGAAATGAGGGTAATACTTCCACAGGCCTTGATTTCCATGCGAAGAATGGGTATATTTAGCTAATATATATATATATATATATATATATATATATATATATATATATATATATATATATATATATATATATATATATATGTATGTATATATATATATATATATATATATATATATATATATATATATATATATATATATATATATACTGATCAAAAAATTAGGGAATCAGATAAAAACATGTAAGACTTCTTACGAATAATGTGAGAACATTGTATCTTGTCCGCTTGAGATTAAAATCATGAAGGCCCGACGTACAAACGAACCGTTTTGAACATTTGTGCACGTGATCAGTGACGTGGCGCTACCAGATATCATTTTGTAGTGTGGCGCTGCCAACACATTCCAGCTCCAGGATACCTTTGTTCTTATTGTGTTTAGTGCGTCACAAATCTACGTAGTGAAATTGCGCAACAACGTGATTTGCCAGAATCGTTGGCATGGCGAGCTATCGGCAGGTTGGAAGCTGGTCAGTCAAGCGGGAGGTGGCACATCCCATACGAGTGGCACAAAGTGTGATTTCCCGATTGTGGAATCGATTTCAAACAACTGAAAGTGTTCGAAGAAGACAAGGACAGGGCCGTCCACTAGCAACCAAAGCCAGAGACGATCGTTATCTCTTGTTAACAGCCCGTCGAAACCGGCGTCAGAATACAACTCTGCTCCCGCGAGCCTTTCGAACAACAACAGGACGCACAATATCCACTCAAACGATCCGCAATCGCCTTCGAGAAGGTGGTCTCTACGCACGTAGGCCTATGGTGTGTGTCCCATTAACTGCACGACACCGTGTTCATCGAAGAGCGTAGGCGGAGGAACATCGTGGGTGGGGACGCAATGAATGGGGCAATGTGTTGTTCTCTGACGAGTCTCGATTCAGTGTGGAGCCTGGTAATCGACGTGTTTTCATCTGGAGAGAGTATGGAACACAATCCCATGTTTGTGCGAGAAAGATCCCAGTATCGTGGTGGTGGACTGATGGTGTGGGCAGGAATCAGCATTGGTGGGCGTACTGAGCTCCATATCATCCGAAATGGCTCTTTGACGGCTCTCAGATATAGGGATGAGAACATGAAAACTCTTGTTCTTCCTTATGCTGGTGCAATTGGTTATTCGTTTCTTTTCATGGATGACTATACTCGTCCTCACAGAGCTCGGTTAGTGGATGAGATGCTGGATGCTGAGGGTATCGCTCGGATGAAGTGGCCAGCATGCTCTCCGGATCTCATTCCAATTGAGCATGTCTGGGATATGCTTGGCAACCGAATTGCTGCTAGGCCAGTAAATCCAACAACCATTCCAGAGCTGGAAGTCGCTCTTCTGGATGAGTGGCACAACATCCCCCAAGAACTCATCGATAATCTGATTGAATCCATGCCACGCAGGTGTACGAGGCTCTGTTGGCTATTCGAAGTGATCATATGACATATTAAGGAACAATCAGTGTTGTTGCCTTGCCTGTTTGTGAGCAGTTCGAGAGGTGCACACATAACCGTCTTGTGTCTTGAGCCATGTGAACAAGGTTTTCCGTGCCCCAACACCAGTATGTGCCCTATTTTTCTAGTGTATCTTAAAGCATTCCTTCTTGTATGATATATATGAGTCAAACACAAGCTTATTCATACACTATCTTAAGGTCTTGTGTGATATTTCAGCTGAACTCCTAATTTTTTTGAGCATTATATACAGTATGTATATAATGTATATATATATATATAGTGGCGGATCCAGGATATGATCAAGGGAGGGGCTAAACCAAAATTTCGCAATTTTATCCAGTGTAAAGCAGGATTGAAGCCCATTTTATGCAGTGTATACTTGAGTGTGAAGATGGGGCCTATAGCCCCCTTGGATCCGCCTCTGTATATATATATATATATATATATATATATATATATATATATATATATATATATATATATATATATATATATATATATATATATACATGATCGAAAATGGCCTCGAATCCATACTCGCTGAGATGAACAGAAGATGCCGTTTAAATCCACAAATTCAGCCCCATCAGTACTGTAAGGGGGATGGTGACATGTAAAGATAATTGAAAATTATCGATATGAATGTCAAATTCATAGTTTTGGGGCTCCACAAGTTCATTGGTTACAGTTTTGGTGCCCTTTGTGTCCAAAAATGAAACGTATTCTCCCCGTGCGAAGAACGGATATTCTGCTAGTCTGTAATCATAACTAACGGAAGTTTCACTTAATATATTTCTCGCTGCTCAAATTTACTCACTTGTGCGGTATATGTGTGTAAAGTAGAATTAAAACCTGTTGCTTTAAGTATTTTTCCGTTAGCGAAATACATTTTATATAAAGTAGGACGTCGATAATCCTAACGTCAAAAATTCGAACGCGGTCCCTAGGAGCTTTTTACATTTTGTCTTAACGCTAGCGATAAACAAACAATAGCGTGTCCATCGACGTTTTGTGAAGTCAGTGTTTTTACAAAAGTTCATTTATAAGTAATTGTTTATCATGTGTTTTTATTTTTATTTTTTCTTAGGCCTATAAGTTTTAAGTGTGACTTACAAAAACAGTGTTATTTAGAGTACAAGCAGGTTCTTCAGAAACATTAAATGTAAGTAGCCTTATGTATGGTATTGTAATTACTGTATGTACTGAATAACCACTGTATCGATAGAGGAACATACCGTACAGTATATGTAAGCCTAAATGGCATTTTCTTGGTCATTTTCGAAAATCCGAACTACCTGTGGTCCCAATTAGTTCGGATTTTCGACTTCCCACTGTATATGTTGCAGACATGTTACAGCAAGTAAGATTACTAGCATCAGGCCAACAAATAGTTTTTAAACTATATTTTCCTGTTTTTGCCAATATATCCGAACAAATTATTTTTTCTAATGATTTCAAAATTTCCGGAATTTTACATAGAACAATGAAGATATCTCTATGAAATATAGGTTTGATTTAACATATTAACTAAAATGATTCTGTGATTAACAAAAATGCTGATTCTGATAATACCAAAATTTTCCGTTTTTTCCCCAACTCGGGAAAACCGTAAAAAAAATGTTTTTTGCCCAAAATTTCCCTTTTTTCACAGGCCTTCACAACATTAGTCCGAACACACAGTGCACCGAACACTCCTTACGATGGCGAATGTTAACACTACAACATCGGCAACTACAACTGAAATGAACAGACTAGACCTTGGCACAATGGCAGAGCGTTGCATTCTTTGATGAATCCCGATATCTTCTTCATCATGACGATTGAGGGTGCGAATACGTCGTGTTCCAAGGGAACAGCTCCTTGACATCTGTACTGCGGGACGGAGACAAACTGGGTGCGGCTTAATTATTATCTGGAGAACATTCAGGTGAGCATCCATGTGTCTAGCGGAGCTCGAGCAAGGAAACCATGACGGCCGAGGCGTCGCACGCTGCTTACAGACTACGTACACACCTTCATGACGGCCATGTTTCTCATCGGTAGTGGCATTTTTCGACAAGATAATGCACCATGTCGCAAGGCCAGAAGTGTGATGGAGTGGTTCGAGGAACACAGGAGCGAGTTCCAAGTGATGTGCTGGCCTCAAAACTCTCCGGATCTGAACCCAATCGATCACATCTGGGATGTGATTGAACGTGACGTGAGGGTGCATCACCCTCTCCCCGGAATTTACAAAAATTGGATGACCTGTGTGTGCATATGTGCTGCCAACTCTCTCCAGCGAGCCACCGAGAGACATTGCGACCATGCCAAGACGCGTTGCCATTGTTATTCGTGCCAAAATGTGTACATACTAACAATTAGGTAGGTAGTCATAATGGTCTGGCTGATGTGTGTGTATATTTTAACTCGTATATTTTGTCTCGACTCGAATTTCGAGACGTCTCGACTCGATTTCGAGTCGAGTCGAGACAGAGACTGTCGAGTCGAGACACGAGTCGAGACAGCAACATATTTTCGAGTCGAGACAACATTTTCTCGAGACGAGTCGAGACAGGCTTAAATCTCGACTCGACTCGACTCGTGCGCATCCCTACCCAGGCCAAACTTGCAATATCCACAGTGCATAGGATTTGTAACGTAATATACCAATAAAGAAATATCTTGGGAAATTCGACGAGGAAGGGGTGAATCGGGTGGCAATTATTATTGTAAAATGTCCAAATCTCCGAATCTCTGAAGGAGAGAGACATGAAATTAGGTATATGGACTTCCCACTTAAAATAATTAGACATGTGTTTTGATATTATTCCTAGAAAAGAAGAAAAAGATGCGAAAAAAAGTTGGGGTTACCAATGTTAAAACGACATAACTACACCTCGAAATCCTTTGAGGTTAGAGGTATGACATTTAGTATTTATATTTTTCATCGAAAATAATATTAAAGACGCGTTTCAGTGTTTTTGATATTTCCCCTATAAGGGGAAAAATGTGGGGAGAACAATAGATGAGTTATAATTGTTGTAATAAGATGTCCATATGTCGAAATCTCTTAAGATTAGATACATGTTAAGGATATGAAAGATATCAAGGTATACAAACTCCATATAGAAAACAAGTGGATGTATGCCACAGCATTTCCGACAAATCCATTTTAACGAGGAATGGGGGCCAATTTCCCTACTTTCTCAATATATAAAAATGGCTTCGAGGTTGTCAGTCTTATAATCAGGGAAAAACGGCTGAACCATTCGAAATTGAATTTTTGAACACAATCAGCACTTGGGCCGACATGGATTTTTATCTTTCACTTTCATTGAAATGCAAATTCAGAGTGTGTGTGTGTGGAGGGGGAGGGCAGAACGAGGAAGACTTTAAATTTTTCGCAAATAATAAAGGCATAAAAGTATTATTGCCATGGGAGAAACGGAAGCAGACTGAAATTTGACATGCGAGGCCATAGGCCGAGCAAATGTATGATTCTGGGAGCGAAGTTCCCAGCTAGCCAAAGGCTAGTGAAAAATATATGCATTCATTTCACGATAGAGAAAAAAACAATAGTATGATACGCTATGTCATTTAATTAGTCAATCATATGGATTAACGTATTCCTAGAAAGAAAAATTGAAGGAAAACTGATCAAGAAGATAGTAACTTAATACACATGGTCTCGGATTCGATCTCCAGTGAGAGAGCATTGAATGCATTGCAGTAGTAAATGTTTCACCTTAAACCGTAGATCCACGTGTTATATAGGCGTGGCTCTGAAAAGGGACGAAAACTTCAACAAACACATATGTATGTTCCGTCTCCCTTAGTCTCGGTGCATAATCGCGGGGCATTAAACTAAAACAAAAGGTAGATGCTACCGCGCTAAACTTTCTCGCTCGCTCCAATTCCTTAACCTAAATCATATTATACTGCAGTTATTATTGCTTTTTTTTTTTTTTTTTTGTGAAATACGAATCAAATTATAAGGGGTTTTCGGAAAATTTCGTCCAAAGAAAATCGGTTATTAGTGGTTATTACTGAAACATTTGTCCTATTTTTGAAATAGCATTAGTCCTATTTTTAAAAAGTCAAAAGAATTCATCTTTAAGAGAAAACTAACCCTTATGAATATTCTGATGGAAATGATTTTTACAACATTATATAAATATTAATGAAATATTTAATTATGAAATATCAACAAAATTGACTGAGTCGTTTTTGGTACTTGATGGATTTTGAATTTGGAACTCAGGACTACCATTTCTAAGTACTGAATATTAAAGTTCCCCTGGATGATTTTCAATTAGCATTAAATTTACAATCAAAGTATGATTTTTCTCATAGGGAACAGGAGTTGAGTATAATTCAAATGAGAAGTTAGTTTTATCTTTCATAAATGGAATGAAATCTTTCAGTTTTAGTTTCCACGATTATACCGGCTAGGCTAAAGAAGACGGTGCTGAAGAGAAATTAATGAAATGCTGGAATGAATAAAGTAGGAGGAAATGGGAGAACCCGAAGAAAACACACACGATATTTGTTCACCACAAAGTTTACTTGGCGTGGGCTGGGATCGAAACAATGACCCCACGCACCAGGGCTGAATGCTCTACCATGAAGTCTCCGCTGCCCCGAGAAGTTAGTTTCAGTTGAGCGCGTTTATTTTTTACAGCTGAAGTTTCAGTTTACCTTAACTTTTACAACCTGAGTTTGATTAGAGCTAAGCTCGCCTCAAATATAAGCGTTTACAATTCTGTATTTAAGCCATGTTTGTAATTGGAATATATTTATTGTGTAACTTTGTATCTTGAAGCGTTGATAAATGGTCTTGCATTGTATTTATAACCAGTTTACCAAATTTAATTTTTTATACTATTAATCATGTAGCATGAAAACGTTTAATCTCATGCCTAATTGTATACTATTGCCTATGAGACAAGAAGTTTCTCGTCTCGTCTCGTCCCGTCTCATAAGTAACATCACTTACGAGGGTGATTCAGAAAGTAATGCCTCCAAGCCTACTACTTAGTCAACATTACTGCTACCATTCTGAATTGTTTATCATTAATACACCGATGTTTAATCTATAGAATGTCTCTTGTTTCACCTTCCTATCTCTTCGTGTTCCAGAGTAATAGAGCAATCCATGGCATCCAATAATGACGTCCAGTTAAAACAGTGAACTATCATTTGCGAATTTCTGACTGCGGAAGGCTGTGCACCCAGGAAATTCATCGTCGGCGAAGAGTCGTGGATACCCCATTACAACCCGGAAACGAAGACCGCCACACGTCCTCTCCTCCGACAAAAAAAAAAAAAAAAAAAAAAAAATCGAAGTTGTCCCATCTGCTATCAAAGTATTGTTGTCATTCTGCCTCATCTACCTATACTCCGGATCTTGCACCCTACGAATTTTGGCTCTTGCCCAAACTTGAGGATCACCTTAAGGTCCAAGGCTACAACTGTGACGCGGAGATGGAAACAACAGTTCAGCAATAGTGTCGCCAGCAGCCACAACAGTTCTTCGCCGACGGCATGAAAAAACTTGATTCGCGTTCGCACAAATGTGTTGCCCCTAATGGGGACTATGTTGAAAAATGATACCATCATTTGTAGTTGACAATGCAAACTTTCCACTGATACTTATATCGGTGCTATCTGTTAAACACAAATAAAAGTGTCATCTTGGAGACATTACTTTTTGAATCACCCTCGTGAAATTTCCTGATACACTTTAGAAATATAAGTGATATGTTCTAATGAGTAGTACTTTGAGAAGAATTCATAAAAATTAAATAAAAAACAAAAAATACTATAGTTCTTTCTTTACCCGAAATATTTCACTTTTTCATTATCTTTGACCTTTCACAATTTTATCTTATCGTGAAAATTAATTTAGTTTTTTTTTTTTAATAACGTCTTCCTTTCCTATCTTCTCATTCATAGTTTCTCTCTTCTCTTCTTTTCTTGATCGTCTAGACTCGAACAACAACCAACTCGACGACTAAATTATCTTTAGAATCATTCTGTCAATAAATTATCTTTTACTGCCATGTTTAGTTTTGTTAGCTTTCCCTTTTCAGTGATTAATCTCTCTGGTGGAACCTTTAATCTACAATCATAAGAGGCTAAAGGACTCTTTGATTTATTCATCAACGCTCAGACAAACTCAGTCTATTCAGAAACTTCAAGTTTGAACAGTGTACTCTTCCATAACGTAGGTGAAGGGTGAGGGAAGGATTTCGAAATACTGATCTAAAGGGGAGAGAAGATATTATATTTTATTTTCAACGGCAAAGCGAATCTTAGGATTCGTTTAAAATAGATAAGTAAAATTATCCTTAAGAACTATTTATTAAATAATATAAAGGTAACCAAGGAAGTTCTGTCGCTTTTTCACCCACCATCTTTGAACATCGATATGTCACCTAAGACGTACCTGGAAGATCAAAACTAGTCCATATCAGCATCGACAACCCACTGCCAACGTTCTGGAAGGCCATGAAAACCATTGCGGTAGAACTAGAGGAAGCCAAGAAAGTATCAAATGCATTTTGCAGCTCTCTAAAGATTTGAACTGGCGTCCTCTAAGGTGATTGTCCAAGGAATGGAAGAGGTGGTAACACTAGTCAACAAATTTTAACTTTTTTTCTGCCACATGAGAGAAAACACCTGATCTTAAAGGAACTTTGGCCGCTGAATTCGAATCTGCAATCCGTTTTTCTCTATCACGCACAGTTTTCCCGTGACAGAGGGATTTTCGGGAAATTTCCCCCCCAAATTTCCCTTTTTCTTCATTTTTGTACCTCTAGCTCGGGTACCCTTAGACATATAAACATACAAATTATATTCTAGGTTAGCTTGATTTATACTTAGTAAATCCTGTAAATTTCATCTGAGTCGCATCATTCTTCATTGAGAAATAAATATATTTCTATAAATATATGCTATGTGTACTGTCCATTTTACCATATACAATAGGTGCAGAAAAATCACATGTAACTTCCACGGGAATTACAATATAAGCAAGGTTTATACTTCATTGGATTTGTAATGAAACATACTTTACAATGATGTATACACCATGTTCGCCATTTTTATAAGAGGGAAATTCCCTTAAAAAGTAGATTTTTTGTCTCATGTCACAGTTCCTATTGAAAAACTGATCTTTAACTCCAAAAGTATACAACAAAATTCTTAGTTTCCACGCCTTTCAAACGTTATTCAAGATAGTAAACAAAAAATTAATATTGACTTTTTGCTAATACAGGATGCTACATCAAATGTTTCGAACATTTCCACATGAAAAAGTAAAAAGTAGCGCTGGCACTTGGCTTTGTTTTCCCCTTTCATTATATACCACTTTTTAAACAAACATATTGTGTCATTATAGTATTTACTATAACAATCGTTGTAATTACATAAAATAAGGGCAAGTTGTTTGCTTTAATGTTTCCATTGTGTAATAATTTTGACATTTCGCTTTTTCCTTTTGGATTGTTTTATGTATCTGATTCTTACTTCGTCAAAAAAAGTGTACAAACTTTGATTGCCCTAGAAAATTTATTTTTCAATCTACAAGACTAAATTTCTACTGAGAAAAGTAGGGCTAGAGTCCAATTTGAAAAATAAGTGTACTTTCTGTTCAAACTAGATGTTCCAAATAGTGGTTACAGTAAATGTTCAAAATGGTGTGCCTTCAACATCGATAAATTTCTGAATACGAGTTGACGGCTTCCATACTTCTCATCGAAGTGTCCAACAGGATTTCTGGGTATGAAGTTCGAATCTCATCCAAATTGCGTCCAGGTTACATGGTTTACGTTCTGCATCTTATATTTTATTGTGCCCCAATGGGAAAAATCGAGCGTCGTATGGTCTGGAGAGGTGCAGGAAACCCAATTGGTTCCTTGCTTCCTATTCACTGGCCTGGTACATTACAGCAGGCAAATTCGCAGCATTTTCGATAATAATATGGAGATTATCTTCAGCCCAGTACACATTTTTTTCTATTGTTAGTTCCATTAAGTTTCAATTGTACTTCATAAATACCGGTCCACGTGTAACCATCTCCTGAATCCATTCACAAAATTGTATTCTACGATCTGGGTCATCATCACTTTCTTTTTTGCACCAACCTTTTAATATTCAAACTCAAATTTCTTTCGTATGCTTAGCACACTACTAGCACTTACACTGCTCTCACAAGACCCTTCCATTGAAGGTTTTTATGGTGTACGCTGAAACATTTCCAGTAATGCAACTGAGAATTTAGCATACTTAGCCGTGCAAGGTCGCCCTGATCGGCCTTTCTGGACATTACACTCTGTTCCATGAACCTCGAATTTATCTCGTAAACAGTAATCGTTACCCTTCATAGTAGATAAGTCCCAATCTCACGTCTCCACTGTCTTTGAATCATAGCAACACTCTCAAAATTCTAGTACCACTTATTTCCATTCTTCAAGTCTCACACGTCCTTCCACTTCCACCACACAAACCGGTTCGAAGCTAGACTGACGATTCTGAACTATCTTTTGAGAAAAAATACCAATATGTTTCTTCCAGAAATTTAATCTTGTAGATTGGAAAATATATTTTCTGGGACAGTTCAAAGTATGTATACATTTTCTTACGGATCCAGTTATTCGGTCAAATAACATATATTGCTCATTACCAATATTTCAAGGAGGTGATCTTCCACACAAAGTACATTTTGCCCAGATTTGTTGGCAGGTAAACACCCACTTATTAACGTTCATTGCCCACATTTGTGTTCTCCCACTAAAGTCACTATAACAAAAATATGATTTTATAGTATACAGGTTTTGTCCCTTGAAACATATTAATATTTTACAGCAATGTGCTTTAATAACACATTTCTGAGCAGTAATAAGTCAATATCTGATAGACTAAAAGTATTAAGACTATTGCGCACGGGATTGTGTTAGTTTCTAAATCTCAGTCATTTGACAGCTGACAGTTGAAGTTAATACATGTACAAAAAATTTTGAAACTTTTTAATCATACGTAAGATGAAGACGTCGTGAAGATGAGTGAAGTTTTCACAAACCTGCGCGACATTTTATAATTTTATTTCGATAAAGACACAAATGTTGAACAGGCACATGAAGAAATTATTGCTCTTTTTGGACGAGATGCATTATCAAAAGCAACAGCCACATGATGTTCAAGATAGTATTCGTAATGAGCTACTAATCACAGCAAAAGTGGTATTTTGCAAAATGTCATGCAAGACCAGCATGTAAGCATTCACGACATTGCGAATGAATTAACATCCAAAATCAAACAGTAGAGAACCATTTGGTGAAAGCTGGCTACAAAAAGAAGCTCAACATTTGGGGACTACATAGCTTGACTCGAAAACATTGATTACATCGGATTTCTACTGAAACATAACGAGCTCGACCCATCTCTGAAGCCGATGGTCACAAATGATGGAAAGTAGATACGATAAAAATGTGAGAAAAAGGTTATGGAGCAAGAAGAAGCTCCATAGCCTGTGGCAACCCACACTGACTCCCAGGATGGTTATGTTGTTTGTTTAGTGGGATTAGAAAGGCATTGTGCATCACGAGCGGCTGCCACCGGGAGAATAACAGACTCGGACCTTTTAATGGTCGAGAATTAGCACAAGTGCATCTACCAAAGTCAAAGGAAACGGCTGGAATTGGTTAATAGATAGGGTATCGTACACCACGCTGACAATTCCTTATCGCATTCATCTTTAACGACCCATCAGAAATTGCATGAGAACTTCTCTGGTAGGTTTTAATTCATCCCGTGACTATGATTTCTTTCGATCTGTACAAAACTCCCTGACAGGTGTTACGTTAGTTTTAAAACAGGCATGTGAAAACCACGTATTTAACAATTTTTCTATCAGAAGCAAACAGCGACTGGGTTAAAATGTTGCCGGAAAAATAGGAAAGGTCAATGGAAAATGGTCTTTCATAATCTTTCATAATGTTATTTTTAAATCATTATAAATTTAATCTCAATTTTGACGTCTAAATGCTTAATACTTTTCTTTGACAACTTTACATATATAAGAGTTATAGTTGATAGTTATAAATCTTTATGAACTTGGAAATATAAATGTGCCTAACATAAGAATAAATAAGTAAAAAAGTAGCATATTATAAAGAATATCATTATAATTTATTTCCATTCTCATTAAAAATATGAGCAGACTATATCTTAAAGTAGTTGATTGAGAAATGGAGCTTTATAAGTTACCTACAACTACTACTGATGAAATTGATGTACATTCATTTCATAACTACAGGAGACATACAATTGTCTCAAAATATTTATGTTGCTAAGAAGCGACATCCTCAGCTGTTGAAGGAGATTTAGCCAATTCTCCATCCATAGAAGTAGTTAGGTATGTGCTGCTTTCAACTATTTCATGACAACCTTTCCTCAAGATTTAATATAACTGTATGAACATTCCAGCAAATAACCGAAACCAAGTACCTAAAAGGTATTTAAACAATTCAGAATTCCCTAGAATGTATTTGGTATTTAAATAGATCCGACTATTATTACCATAGCTAAAATGACAAAAATAAGTAACTAAATAAATAAATGCCGCTATCAGGTTGCCCTATAAAGGACATATGGTGTAGTTATCCTTGTCATGCCGCCGAACAAGATGTAACACTGACCTCTGCTAAAATTGTATTATTATTAGTATAACCATACAGATCTCCTCGCAGATGGTTGACGAAAGTAGTGGCAATAATACTAATACTAATACATATTATTCGAAACATCATTATGAGCACTGATAACAATTAGGGAATACTTCCGACCTCGTTGAGTGCTGTACATGTTTTCATCGTCAAACTAGCATGCTCTAGGTCTATATCCATTCATAAGCCTCTATGTCCCAATGGTCGACAAATAGGAATGGCACATGCTCTTTGAGACTGAGACTAGTACATTGAATTATGGATAACTAGTTGGAGCAAATTATTTACGTGAACCCTGTTAAATCAACAAAAGTATATTTTTTCTCCGTGTTTTCTATTACGTTAAGCAGTACGTTGGTACCCAAAATTTTAAGTACTTATCCTTGCAATTTTTGAACATTGCTCGAAGTCAGGCAATCAAATTATATGTTCTAAGAGTATACCGAATTGCGCGTACGGATACAGAATTAGAACTAATTTATACTAATGCTATTTCCTGAGAATGACTTCCAGTGATATGAAATGGTACATTATATATATATATATATATATATATATATATATATATATATATATATATATATATATATATATATATATATATATATATATATATATATATGTGTGTGTGTGTGTGTGTGTGTGTGTGGACACTCCACTTGACTAATTTTTTTTGTTTTCTTTAAGATGATGCATTATGTAAAATTGTAGATATATTCTCTATTTATGGGCCAATAATACTGTACTGGTCAACACTAAAATGAAGAAATCGGTCTTACCTAATTCATACTCATTCACACATAACTTATTTACCACCAGAGGACCATTTCCTAAAGTAACAAGTCTTGAAATATGTTTTTCACAAGTCGTAAACTGTCTTAAAGTAGAAAGAATAGTAAATGTCATTTTTACATACGAATGGTGGTATCTCTAATTCGTTATGATTTCACGGTATATGCAATTGTATAATATTTGACTTAAAAATACACTACTATTACAATACTAGTAGTTTCGAGAAATAGATCCCAAGGAACGATTTCTCATAGTTATTAGACTACTAATACTTGTTCATATACTTGTGATACTAGTGTAAATATACGACTGTATTTTTCTTGAACAAAAAAGAATAAAATACTAGCTACAAGTCTGTAGACTAGTATTAAACAAGAGGATGACACTTTTTTCAGTGATTTTGTTTCACAAAACATTAGTATAATTTAGTTAGCTTGTAATTTACTAGTATATATCCACAAGATATTATATACTTGTACACTCCGCATCAAAAAAATTGCGACACCTAACGCCGTGCAACTAGGCCACCCAATATACACCTTCTTATCCCATAATCGTGTCTGGTAAAGAGACCCCCTCTCTCTCCTCCTTTCTTCTCTCCATAACTAAAATTAGCTAACAACATGAACGCAATTCTAATTTCAAACTACACATGCATTAGTATCGATAAAATGAAATAACCAAACCGAAGCGAAACAAGATTCATAAGTTGATTTAGGGGGAAACTCAAACACACACAATAAAAAATTGAAACCAATGGATGTAGATCACACAGAGGTTCAGAAATGAGGCAGAGAGAGAAAGAAAGAAAGAGAGAAGGCGAGAGAAGAAGAAAAAGAAAAAGGAGAACAGATAAAAATGTGGAATTTTCAACTTAGTAAGAAAACAACCTAACATTATAAAGTTCCGTTACCAGAAATCCAACAGTATAGAAATAACGTTTCTTTTTATATTTTTTCAGGACTATTAGAATATATAGAGGATGATTGAAACATTCATTGTCACTTCTAAAAAGAATAGCATACTCAATTTCCAGTAGAATTGTAGATCTCACAGACAGATCTATGATAATGTCAACAGTTTAACACATGCTTTGTTTCCGCGTGGTTCGGTTGTACATTCGGTAGTGTTAATTGGACGTACTAATGCAAAACACATTCTAATATACCCAGTTGAAATTGCAGGGAAAAAAATAATTGTTAATTACAATATGTTTTTATTTCTGTAATTTTTCCTGGATTGTATGTTGTTTCCTTTATTAGTGGGCACTAATTTCTCTCTAGGTCATCGAATAAATGAATTTCGTCGTGCACTTAGGTGCAAATAAAATTGCACGAAGAAACCCGATCGTTCCAAAGATCAAGGCTAAAGTAAGTTATATTTTGGTTTTAGTTTTAGGTGGCATGATAGTGTAACGGTAACGTAATGGAGTTACGATTAATAAAGCTGTCAGGCATAAGTTCAAATCCTGTACGCGCCAAACTTGAATTTTTTACAAAGTGATACTGAAGAGTTGATTTCTCATATTAGACGTGCGATGCTTACGAATGTGGAAGCAAACACCTTTATCATGATAGAGACGATTTACGAATGCAGTTTGAGAAAGGGCAAGGGATTTGCCAGAATATTCGAAACACTTCATTGATCTGCAGTAAACACTTTTCGTGTTATCGTTCTCAGAAAGAAATATTACATCAGTTTGGGTATTTGTTGGACACAGTTTGGATAAAGCAATCGGTGGTGTAGTGGTAAAGTACCAGACTTCCAAGCGATAAATCTAGGTTCGGTTCCCCGTCAGGTAGTATAACTTTTTCGCATAAAACAATGGCTGCAAACAGAGATTTATCTTCTGTTGGAGAACTTACAAAGCATCATTGGCGAGAATTCGAATAAACAGTGTGTGTGTTCTTCATCATATACTGTAATGATAAGTATGTTTCATATTTATATTCGTCTTTCTCTCTCTCTCTCTCTCTCTCTTCCTTTCTTTCTTTCTTGACGTTTCCTTGTCCTGTCTTTGCATCTTTCACTTCTCTCCCCTCTCTCTCACGTTCATACGCACTTCATGTGCGTGTGCCTGTTCCAAAGTTAAAACAGAGCAAGAGACCGATAGACCTGGTCTTTAAAATGTAATTAACTGCCAACTTCAGCGTAGAGTTTTTGTGCTCTGGGGTAAACATCTCCAGTCCTGGTCATCTCTGAAAGAAATACTGTTTAAACGCAAAGGAATAAGGAAAATATCTTTTTTTTAATCATCTGTGTTACCGAGTCTCAGTCGAATTACCGGGTCACTACGGCTTTGAATCCTCGATCATAAACCAACCAACATCATCCGACTGATACTATGATCCATTTGAGCTGTAGCGTGTTCATTCTATCTGTGCAAATTACAACGTTATATCCGCAAGAGATAAAAATGATGCTGGATGTTCGGAACAGATAAATCTTCGGAAAAGACTAGAAAATGGCAACCTCTTTGGTTATTTGAAAACAAAATTTTATTTATACTAGTTCGACACAAATTTGTTTTCATCCTATAATTCAATGCGATTTATTCACGTTGAAATTTGAAACATGCAAGGTTTGCTACATCTATAAGGAAAATCCAATTTTCCATTTGAACATTTGTAACTTTTCAAAATGATACGGTTTGGACATTTAATATAGGATATTTCTGATAAAAATTTAGCAGTAAAATAGCAATTTTATCTTTCTTTCTTTCTTCCTTTTTCTTTTCGTTTTTTCTTTCTTTTTTTGTTCACTTTGCATTAGTAGTCTGGAATGGAAGATATGACCTACGCTACCTACTGGGTTTGTTAGAATGTGGTTTGCATCAGTACGTCCAATGAACACTACTGAATTTACAACTGAAAAACGCGGAAACAAAGCATGTGTGTTAAACTGCTGACATTATCCTAGATGTGCCTGTGAGATCTACAGTTCTACTGGAAATTGAGTATGCTATCCTTTTTGAAAGTGACTTAATGAAAGTTTGAAGCATCCTCTATATATTCTAATAGTCCTGAAAAAATATAAAAACAAAGGTTATTTCTATATTACTGTTGGATTTCTGGTAACGGAACTTTATAATGTTAGGTTGTTTTCTTACTAAGTTGAAAATTCCACATTTTTATGTTCTTCCTTTTCTTTTTCTTCTTCTCTCGCCTTCTCTCTTTCTTTCTTTCTCTCTCTGCCTCATTTCTGAACCTCTGTGTAATATACATCCATCGGTTTCAATTTTTCATGGTGTGTGTCTCAGTTTCTCCCTCAATCAACTCATGAATCTTGTTTCGTCTTGGTTTTTATCGATACTAATGCTTGTGTAGTTTGAAATTAGAATTGCGCTGATGTTCTTAGCTAATTTTAGTATGGGAGAGAAGAAAGGAGGACAGAGAGGGTGGTCTCTTTACCAGACACGATTATGGGATAAGAAGGTGTATATTGGGTGGCCTAGCTGCACGGCGTTAGGTGTCGCAATTTTTGATGCGGAGTGTACAATATATAGTTCTATAGTGGCTTATGGTTGTGGTCAGCATTAAAAATCCAATAAATTAATATACAGTACATATATTCACTTTGTAATTGGTGAAGATCAACTTCTCAAGACAGCAACAAGTAACCAGAAATATACAGAGTGGCCCAAAAGTAGGTATACAGAAAGCGTCAATCAAGTATGTCGTTTTAATTGATTAAGATAATGAATTTATTCGCTTTGGTTTGTTCCGAGCTTAAGGTATAAGTGAAAATATATTAAGGATGGATAAGGAAGAAACAAAGTCAATACCTGTATGGATAATAATATGCAAATGATATAAGTTAAAATGTCATGATCGATCGGCACGGGACTGTATAACTACTTTTGGGCCACTATGTACATTTAAATCTGTTCAAGGAACAGTTATTCCAACCTGTTATTCTGTTGTCAGAATTATGCCATTACTTTGTTTTCTCTAATTGAAGGATGTAATTTCTTACTCTGGTATATCCGTAGTTTGATTTTTTTGTTTTCTTTTGTTTCCTAAAATGTCCTTGAGTAAGTTACACGAACTTATATTGGGACCCGGACAAATTCGCCAAATGACATATCTGCCAATTACCAAATGCGCCAAACGCGAAAATGACCAAATGTGCCAATTGTGAAAATGGACAAATCTGCCAATTACCAAATCTGCCAAACGCGAAAATGACCAAATGCGCCAATCCCGAGAATTGACAAATCTGCCAATTGACAAATCCAGCAATTACCAAACCTACCAATTACCGAATCTGCCAAACGCGAAAATGACCAAATGCGCCAATCGTGAGAATGGACAAATCAGGCAATTAACAAATCTGCCAAACGCGAAAATGCCAATCGTGAAAATGGACAAATCTTTCAATTGACAAATCTGCCAAACGGAAAGCACCCAACTCCGTTTGTATTATCATCAAATAACTGGATAATCTAGTAAAAAGCATACAGAAAGAAAGTATTTATGAATATCAAGCAAGAAACTAAGAGTAATTAATAGAAAGTAGAGATGCAAGGGCTCGGAAAAAAACCGGCTTTTTTGAAAAAAAACTCGGTTTTTTCTGCTTTGCTTTTTTGCTTGGGAAATTTTGGGCTTTTTTCAAAATACTGCTTTAAATTGATAAAACAGACTTTGTATCGCTTCTCTATAACACAAAAAATCATTTAATTACTGGTTGATGCTGATAATAATATAAAACATCGAAAATAAACTATGAATTTCGAAAAAATATTTCAAACAATTTTTCTTCAAAATATTTATGAATTCCACAGGAACATTATGAATTCCACAGGATTAACCAATGTATATAATAAGAATTTTTTAACCTCCTATATACAAAAGTAAGTAGAGTTGGCAAGAACCGTGGTTGTTTTTGAAAATGCCAAAAACCCGTTTTTTGGGGGATGTTTAAACCAGGCTTTTTTGGTTTAAACCAGGCTTTTTTGACTTAGATTTTTTGCTTTATGTATTTATATTACATATTCACAGAAATAAGTTTGTTTCGCCTTGATGTTATTATGCAACAGCGGGGTTATGCCGGAAGAACTCCCATAAGCTTAAAGAAGTGCGGTCAGTAAATTTCTTAAGTTGAGAATCTCCCGCCCTAGCCATTGGGAAAATCCCGTCATTACTTGAAATGTAAGACAATAACGGGAAAATCCTGTTATTGCTTTGCATGTAAAATTTAAAGGTCAACGTACCATAATCAGTACGCTAAAACTGAGGTATTAAATTACAAATTTAGTATGTAGATATCATTGAAAGTCCAATCCAAGCTAATGTTGGAAGCTACGTAGGCAATCGATAAATTTTGCCAATTTCTATCAATATATTTAAGCAATATTGGCTTCTTTATAAAACAACACGCATTTAGGCATGCAGAAATATACAATTTGGTTTGTTTCGTATATTTAGGCTTAACATTCTTACGAAATACCAAGGTTATCAAGGAGAAGACTTTCGCTTAAATTGACATCCGAACCGCTGCTTGGGTTACGCATGAAAGAAGGTTTGTGGTTCGACCGAGAATTGAACATGGGACACCTTGATTAAAAGGTGAAAGGGAAATAAAACTAATGCAGGTGGTTTCATATCTGGAAACGTCACCATGAAGTTCACACGATTCGCATTTTTCATTCTTTTTATTTTTGTGGTTTAAACCAGTTATTAAAAAAAAAAACGTTGGTGTAAACCAGCCAACCCTAAAAGTAAACACTTCTTTCTAAAGAATACACAAATAACTGGCAAAATAATATTTAGTATTTTTACTTCAAAATATTCCATACCCTCTTTTTGAAACAAAATAAAATTAAAATAAAACATAAGAGAAATACTTAGATTTATATGATACATCTAGAGCTTTTGGTTCTGTATATTCTTGAAATTCTACAGTTAAGTTTTATAGAACCACCATCACAGTTTACTCAATCCTCAAGTTTTCTGAATTTTTAACAAGAGGGATTCAACATATCATTACGGAACTCCCCCCCCCCCAAAAAAAGACTACGGAATATATTTAAGTTAAGCTAAATACAACTGCACAACAAACATGACTGAGTGATTAGCTTTTGAGCTTCTATAGGGAAGTCCGGGATTCAACCAGCATTCGACCATTCTGACAAAGCTTCTCTTCATTCCATCTGTGAATGTAGAAATAGTGCGTGTACTGTGAGTTCGGCGACTTCCTTTTTTATTGTTTTTAAATCGATATTATTACTAATTACCAGCAGTGACGGTTTTGCGAAGGTTAGGAGGGCGGTCTTTCGGACTGAAGCCCGTTCCCCAAAGTTACGGAATGTCTGCAACAAACGAAATATCTATTATTTATGCCTTTACTCATAAACTTTAAGCTCCCGTCAAATAAAAATTACGAATGTTTAAAAAAACTAAACATTAGTAAGAAACTCTTCCCAAAATACTTTTCTAAATCCGCCACTGATTCTCAGTATAAAATGATTTTTAAAGTTGTATCCGGAAGATTATTGCTAAACATATAAACGAAACGAAATATTAGTTATGCCTGTACTCATAAACTTCATGCACTTCCCAAATAAAATTAGGACTTTTTAGGAAACGAAACAATCAGAAAAACCCCTCCTAAAGTATTTTTCTAAATCCGCTACTGATTATTTGTATAAATTGGTGTTCAAGGTTGTGTCCGGAAAATTATTGCTAAATCACTTCACAGCTACAGTATAACAGAAATGTGGAAGTACGGTTTGACGGATATATTGAAAAACGTACGCTTTGACGGATAAATAGAAAAACGGGCAAGTTTAACTTTTGCGCTAGAAGCTAGAGTACTAAAAGCTCTTAGAAATGAAACACGGATGAGAAACTAGAGAAGAAAAAAGATGTCGATAACTCAAAAGTTAAAATAAAGTTAAATAGCCTCTAAAATTACCCTCAAATTCTACATTCTTCATGTTAGCTTTAATTCGTAAAACATGTGCTCCATCCATCTTGATGGTGAATTTCAGAGCGAAATATCACATTCAGGTCATGGAATTCTTATCTAACTATAGAATATACTATAAGAAAGCTATTTAGATAGAAAAATCATGAAGTTGAAAAAAGCCAAAATTTCCAAAATTCTCGTTTTTTTCCCAAAAAAGCCGGCTTTTCATGTGAAAAAAAACATCGATTCAAAAAAGCCGGCTTTTTTGCATCTCTAATAGAAAGTAATCAAATCATCGCCCAAATATTTGAGAATTTGAACGAGATAACAATTTACAATAACATTAACGTTTACTTAGTGGCTGGAGACCGGGGCTGGTTGCCAGCAGGGGCTGGTTGAAGAAGTGCATATAACTTCTTCATTCATTAACATAATGAGCTGTTGCTGCTATCATAAAAGAGAGACCTATGGATGCAGCTGTCACCTTCATATGGAATTCGTAACTTACGGATTATTGCGCCCTCTATCAGATAAAAAGTTTTTTTTTTTGCCAGTCTGAAGTATTTTTTTTTCAGTTCTCCGTCACTTCACAGAATCGTCACTACTTGGAGTACACTACTTGGAGGTAGGTAATATAGCATTAGTTAGATCTGAACTTTGTTTTTATGAATATTCAAACAATAAATCGTAAATGCCAAACAATTGCTGAGTAATTACGACTTTGTTGCACAACATGGGCTTGGGGTTAGTTGGCGTATAGCATTTGGGGTTGGTTGGCAAGTACGCCAAACAACCTCGTGTGAAATTTTATTTCATTTTACTTTTATTGTTACATTGTTAGTTTTATTGTTATGTAGTTTACAGTTCTACCAACATTTTACTTTAATGTCATAGAATAGCATGCGCGTATTGGATTACTGTTAAAATTTAGAAATCGAGATAAGACTGTATGACGGGCTCTGAATTTTCTGAATAGTCCTAATTCTCAGGATCAAGAATATTTTGTATGTGCTCTTTTGTTACAAAAATAAAGGCCTAGATATTGCTTTTTCTTTCTTTGTGGAAAGTAGGAAATAAACTGCATTTCTCGATAATTTAGCTATAACATATCTTAGTTTCTCTTAGCTACTTGGTGAATAGCGGGAAATAAACTACCTTTCTTGTAGGGATGGTATCGAGACGAGACGAGTCTCGGTTAATAAATAACTGTCTCGGTCTCGTCTGAAGTAAAAAATCACCGTCTCGGTCTCGTCTCGGTCAAGAGATGCTTGTCTCGATCTCGGCCTCGGTCTCGAGTACCAAGTCTCGGTCTCGTCTCGAAAGTCTGGAAATAAATAGTGTGAAATTAAAATAGTGAAAATATTATTCTCGTACAATCTGTCGTTTCCGCTTATTTTTTCCTTTCATTTTTGACTTAGAATTATGGTATGGTGTACCTCTTCATAGCTAATTTGCTAGTGCTAATGTTTTCCATGCGTGTATTCCAGTTTCAATGATCAGTGGGTATATCACCCAAAAACCCTAATAGTAACCCATATTTCACTTTCAGCAATAGACTTTGTCTCATATAGCCTCAGTACTGCCTATACAATTAAACTCTATTAAATTAACTCCAGTACTATACAGTACTATACAGCAGTTTATTTCCTTTCTTTGAATCAGAATTGTTCAATACCTCATAACGGATAACGCAACATATAGCAGTACGAATGTATTTAATCGTGCCGAAATTGAAATTTTACAGTTTCTCATTTATTATCCAATACATTCTGCTTTTACTGTCATTTTCAAAACAGAATAAAACGTTCATATCTTAACAAATAGGGTAAATTATTACTACAATATACGTATTTTGTTTCAAATTGATCAAATACTTTATTACCGTTTCACATCTCCGTGTTTAATTGACACTTTATAACACGAACGTCCTGAGCCTTGGGGCCGCGGTGGCTCAGTGGTAGAGCGTTCACCTCTGGTGCTTGGGGTCCCGGGTTCGATCCCAGCCCCCGCCAGGTGAACTTTGTGGTGGACAAACACCGTGTGTGTGGGTTTTCTCGGGGTTCTCCCGTTTCCTCCCACTTTCTTCATTCCACCATTTCATTCATTACTCATCATCACCGTCTCCTTTAGCCTAACCGGCATAACCGTGGGACGTAAAACTCAAAGATTTCATTTCATTTGTCCTGAGCCTTGTGGTGGGAGCTACTACACTCATCTTTGCTATGTGAGATCTCGAGTTGAATCACAAAACAAGTTATATTCAAAGTCCGATGTTTCGCATAGTTCGCGTCTCATTTTAAGTGCATTCTGTTTCTTATACAAGTTCATAAGGTCGTAATGCAATACATAAGCACATATCCAGTGCCGTAACATAGATTAATCTTATTCCTGAGCTCTCAACGGTGCATGCAATCTTTATTCGAGAAAACTAATCGTGTGTTCGTTACGTTGAAATTTTATATTGATTGAAAATTACTTGCGAAACATGCACATACATATTATATAAGTATATAGGTAATTCGAGTTATCTGTATCTATTTTTTTCTCACTCGCCAAAACAAGTGATTCTTAACTTTCTAGTTTTATTTTGTATTAATTTTCGTAGTTTTGCTGCAACATGATGGATTGAATAGTCAAAAATATTTTCGCTCTACGACTTTCATTAAATTTTGGATCCATTTTTACCCTACCTTACTTAGTAAAAGTTTTATATATGTATATTTATGAACTTTAGAGGTAGACTATGCTAAGTCACTTTTTGGTCGAAATTAAGTTAAGAATGCTTTTTTTTAATTGACTATGTTCTCTCTAGTGGTGTAATAATGTAAGTTTGAAAGCATCCTAACACTTTGTAACTACTTAGTAAGTTTGAAAAACAGTACTATAGGTCTTAGTTGAGGAACCGGTTTTTCGCTTCTGTAAAATTACGAAATTATGACTTGATTTAGTTTACCTCCGAGGTCCAGATATAATAAAATCATCACCATCATCATAATCAACCATTATCAATCCACTGCTGGATGAAGGTCTTTCCAAGTCTTCTCCACAACTATCTAACTTGGGCAATTTTTTTTCCAGGTTACTCCTCTGTGGTTCTTGATTTCGTCACGCCTTCTTATATGCGGAGGTTTCCTAGGCTGGTTTTGTCTCGTGGTATCCAGTCTAGAATTGTTTTCGTCCGTCGATCATAATTTCTTCTTGCAATACGTCCAGCACATTTTCCAGCTCATATTAAATTATTTCATTAGCACCATCAGTATTCATTTCTACATATTTGGGCTACAAATAGTTCGGATTCGCTACTTTTGGAGTACAGACACGCCCTTTTTAATCCTCGGATCTGGCAACATGACTGACATTTAAATCAACACAATGTGAGGACCCCCATATGGTCTAGCGGATAGCACGCTTAATTTCGGTTCGCGTGGTCCCGAGTTCGATTTCCGGTAGGGGTAATGTTGAACGACCGAAGTGGTTTGGATTTCACTATAATCATTAGCTTCACGTCTCCTTTAGCCGCCCTAGCATAACTGTGGGACTTCAGTGAAACAAAACAAAACAAAAATGAACACTGTGTATTACTAACTGTAAGTCCTTGAATAATTGCATATAGATAGCTATATGGTATGGATCGAGTTTGAGGTGATCGGTGGTCAAACTAAAGCAAGTGAAATGTAATTAGGGTGTAAATTGAACTTTTAGTTAAGTACGGTCTTAATCTAAAGTGTACACCAGGCCTAAGGCTTAGGGGGAACAACCAGTGTTACTGAAAATGTATCACTTACATTTAATTTCAGTTACAATTTGCATTTACATATATTGCTGGAACGAAGACTTTAACATTATAAGTAGCCCAAAGAGTATGAAAAACGTCGTCTCTTGAAAGCATTCTTGAACCATAAAACAAATTACGAGTAATTTTAAAATATTTTGCAGTTTATCTACTTTACTGCACATATTTAGAATAATATTTAGCAATTTATTTAAATGGGCAACACTGCTTAAAATAATGTAACTGCGACTTATAATTAAAACCACCAAAAACTATTGTTGTAATGTTATAGAAGCAAAGGAAAGCATTAATCATTATATTTAATACAAATACGTCATTTTAAGCAGTATAACAATCACTACCAATGTGTTTGGTATCTCTGAAACGATTTGAAATAACAATTGTTGTAAATGGCGTTATAAGCATTTAAGTCTTTTCGAAGCATCTACATGATGAGACGTGATATGTTAGCGCGTTTTCGAAGTAAAGTCTTTAGAAACATTTAAATTTTCCATTTCTTATAAATTTGTTTCTTCATTCATTCGAAATATACTATACCATGATCATAGTATTTGACGCTAAGATACAGTTGATGCGCATTGCACCGTCCATGCCATTTGAGTTATTAGAGATCTCCAAAATGTTGATGTTAGTGATACTGTGTTGTCCTTTGTTACACTAAATAATGTATGGGCTATTGTGGTTTTGTTAAATAACTAAATTAGAAATAGGTAATACTTTACGTAGCGCAATTTGAGAAAATACAACTTTATTTTGCTTTAGCAACATTGCTTGTTTATCTACTGGCATTGCAGAGTATCTAGAAGAATTTTCCAACTTGGTACAAAATTTCAGCATTTTTAATATATATATATATATATATATATATATATATATATATATATATATATATATAGAGAGAGAGAGAGAGAGAGAGAGAGAGAGAGAGAGGATGGCCCATTTTAATCTTTCCACGAAGATATCTCGAAAACGATTGAACATAAATGAACCGAACAAAAACTCAAATAGGGAATGCCATGGGGCACACGGAACGGTGTTGTCGCAGTGTCTCCCGGGGCCGCCCTTCACGAGGTCCTAAAATTTTAAATGGAAATATGGGGCGTGTAATACCTCGTTCCATAGATCTTTAAAAAGTAAAAACCGTTGTGGCAAAAGAGTTTTCATATTGGTCACCGTATTCAAGATGGCCGCCAAGATGTTGTGCCTGTATCTGATAAAACGTCCAGTACCACTAATATGAAAGCAGTTGGAGATAAACAAACAGTGAAAAAGCGAAACAGGAAAGCCATGGGGCGCGTCTAGTAATGTTCTCGCAGTGCTCCCAGAGCTGCCTTTCAAGGGGGCCAAACTTAAAAATTGAAACCGAAATATGGGTCAAAGGATACGTCTTTGGATAAATCTTGAAACACTAAACAGTGTTGTGGCAAAAGATTTTTCATATGGGTCACCGTTTTCAAAATGGCCGCCAAGACATGGTGCCTGTATCAGATAAAATGTCCAGTACCACTAGACCCCTAATATGAAATATAGTTGGAAATAAATGAACAGAATAAAACTCGAATAGGAAAGCGCAAAGGGTATTTATCATTTCACAGCTCAAGTTAAATGCAACGGAGAAAAAGATTATTAAAGTATAATTGACATGATGCAAAAGAGGAAATTATAGAAAATTATCTCTCCGATCTCTGTCCGTGAGTAGGTGAAGCGGGAATGAATGGTAAAATCTCAAATGAGAACCTCACTTTTTATTTGCAATAGATATGGTTTGTCTGAAACACTTGTGTGTACAAATGACTGGTACTATAATGAATAAAAATAAAGTGAAATAAGGCGAATAAAAATAAGGCGAAATTCAAGTTTAACAACATTTTGCCCGCCCCTGATAATTTAACGCAATGCGTGAAAGATTTTTGGGACATACATCTGCATCAGTATGTACCGTTTCGTTACTAAGGATCACAACTGAAATTACCAAGATATTCGGAATGTAACTGTGGACAACATCTCAGTGAAACTCATATTCTATCACATGCAAGAAGACATAGAAGGAAAGTAAGCGAACCAATATCATGCAGACGACTGTTAAACAAAACCAATGTATGTAAATATTGTTCTAAAATTGCATTGTTCGACAAATTTGTTTCGCATTTCAGCTGATTCATTTTTGCATCAAACCATTGCCTGTAATCAAAATGGAAGGTACCATTTAACAAGAATTTTACATACTTTATCCTATTACAGACACACTTATCTCTTATAAAAACATATTTCAAATAAGTTTGTTTCGTAGATACAACTTGTAAAAACTATGGCTCTCATTTGCAATTTCACCGATCCTTCCCGCTTCACTCACTTACGGAGTGAGGTTGGAGCAATAATTTTCTAGGAGTTAGATTTCTTCCTTTCCATTATGGTATTTTCACTCTAATCATCGTTTCGACTGTTGCAACATTCCCGAGATATAGAATGATAAATATCCTCTGTGATTTCCTATTCGAATATTTTCTGGTGTTTTCATATTAGTAATACTGGACGTTTTATTTGATGCAGGTACCATGTCTTGGTGGTCATTTTGAAAACAGTGACCCATATGAACAATCTTTTGCAACAGCACTCTTTAGTTTTTAAAGATATGTCGTACGAGGTATCACTCACCTCATGTTTTCATTTACAATTTTGAAGTTTCGCCCTGGGCCCCCATGAAGGGTGGCCCTGGGAGCCTCTGCGACAATATCAATCGATGTGCCACATGACACTTTCTATTTGAGTTGTTATTCGGTTAATTAATGTTCAACCGTTTTCATATTTGTGGTACTGCACATTTTACTGTATCTGGTAGAGGCAACATGTCTTGGTGGCCATTTTGAATACAGTGCCCGATATGAAAGATCTTTTTCCAGAACGCTTTTTAGTTTTTAAAGATATATCGAACGAGGTACCACTCACCCCTTGCTTCCATTTAAAATTAAAGTTGGGCCCTGGGGACACATGCAGGGCGGCCCTGGGTGGCACCGTGATCATATATATATATATATATATATATATATATAGAGAGAGAGAGAGAGAGAGAGAGAGAGAATTCTCTTTGCATCAGCAGTGGATTTTGTTTCGGGAGAGGCTTGAGGGACGAGTAAGAAACATTTGCGTTGTACGTGCAATGCAAAAAATGATCACAAATTTATTTCGGGAGGGGTTTGAGTCTGATAACCACCCCAAACTACGCCACTGTACATCAGTCAATCGTTCTCATATTACCTAACACAGCAACGAAACAAATTTTGAGTGAAGGCAATTTTAGTATATATCAATATCAATATTCGAGACGAGACCGAGACTGACCTAAGTCTCGTCTCGGTCTCGTCTCGATTTATAGAGTCCTGTCTCGGTCTCGGTCTCGTCTCGGTATTTAAAAGTCCGTCTCGGTCTCGGTCTCGTCTCGGTATATAAAAGTCCGTCTCGGTGTCGGTCTCGGTACCATCCCTACTTTCTTGATAGTTCAGTTATTTTAATTACATTTTGAAATAATATGATGAATTAACCTACACCAAATCATATTAAAACTGATGTGGTTTGATAATCTTGTAGCTTTCAATGTCATGACAACCAAGCTAGAATGAAAGAAAGGAGTTTTCATATTTTATAATGCTCATTCTTTTAAATGTTGTAATAAAAGTCATTTCAAACTTCAAATAGCCTATTTCATTGCAATATATATAATAGAATTTAGAAAAATAACTTTATTTCTAATAAATTCATTTTGTGTGTGTGTGTTTTGCTATATTTAAAAAGTATACCAACCAGCCCCTTAGTAGGGGTCGGTTGGCATGCTCCGTTTTAAAAGAAAGAAAAAAAAAAACTAAACCAAAAATTGAATTTATTAGAGGAAACATTGGTCTGTCCGTACACATCCATTACATCGAAATACAGTGCACAATCTCCTCATAAAAAAAAAAAAAGAATGAAAAGTTCGCCAACCAGCTCCGGTCTCTCCTATCTGTTTAAAAAGTTGGTTATTTTGTGAAGACCGGAGAGACATATGATGTAAAAGTTCAATAAATCGTTCATGCTCTAACGCAATGAGAGAGAATTCGCTTGTAATTATGTGTTAATTTTGATGAATTTGTAACTGTTAAAAATGAATGTTCTTGTTATTTGCTGAAGTGATTGCTACCTTTCTCCACTGAGGTTATATTTTGGGGGCGCCCGACCTGTTGGACATTACCATATATACATGTTACAATTGGCAATACTTCTTAAAGTGGCGTAGTTGCGAGAAATTTTTAAAGCGATCGTTGTTTGTTTTCGTACCTTTGACACTTGACCAACAGTTTTTGGTAGTTGCAATTACCACATATTCTCCTAATTTCACGACTTTTAGCAGTATTGCCAACTTTGACATTCATTATCATATCTCCTAAACGGTGTAAAATATCAAATTGCTGTAAACGACATTATGATCATTGCATCCTTTGAAAATAATCTACGTAATTAGATGATACTTATCTCAGCTCTTTTTCGAAATAAAGCCCTTTGCAAGAAGTCAAGTTTTGAATTCCTTATAGCTTTTTTCTTCTGTTTGATAGAAATACATCTTATGCTGACCATAGTATTCGACAGTAAGGTGCTTTCGATGTGCGATGCACCATCTGTCTCACTTGCGTCATTACTATCGTAGAGACCTCCAAAATTGGGAAGATTCTGGATTTTTGTGATATTATAGCATAATTAGTTTGCAACACTGAACAATAAAAGTGGTATTGTTTGTTTTCGAATTTGTATGTAGACTTAAAATTTGTAATAACTTAACGTAGTGCTATTCAAAAAATACAAATTTGTGTTGAGTTGTCAACACTTTTCATCCGGTGATATTAACCAATACCTCCCCCCTTCCTTCCCTCCCTCTTTTAGCTTTTCTGTTATCACGGATTGGACATTATAAATGACGCACCCTGTATATATACATCTGCGAAATTGTGTCTAGTAGTAAACCAGAAGGAGACCCGGACGCTGAGAATTAGTGGACGACGTATGGAACCGGCTGGGCTAGCCAATTATGTCCTACCCGTACCTCCTAGCGGTGCAGACCGGTAACTTCCTGTCCACGGTGAAACTTACAGGTTTCCCTAATGATAGGAAGGCGAACAGGGAGGACTATCACCTACATGCCTGGCCAGCACGGTGATTTTTGCTAAATACCTCAAACTTGTTTAAACAATCATGATAGTACACAATGAGCCAAAACCCTGATTCTCCGGAAGCCGAACTGTGTCTGGGCAAGGCAACGTTCAGAATCACATGCAGGCAGAGGGTGCTAAGAATCACCAAAGTTACGGACTAGGTTGCCATTTAAAACTGACCATGGCTACATATAACGCAAGATCCCTGACTTCAGAAGCAAGATTCCAGGAGCTGGAAGAATAGCTACAGAAAGTCAACTGGGACATCGTCGGATTGAGCGAAGTAAGAAGAAAAATCGAATTGAAGAACGGACACTTATTCTACTACAGAGGATCAGAATGTGGCAAGACCTTCGGAGTGGAATTTCTTATCAACGAAAAATTGAAAAACAAGGTCCTTGAGGTAGATAGTATATCTAGTTGAGTAGCAAGGCTTATAGTCAAACTCTCCCAGTGATATACACTACAAGAGAAACTGGAAGTGGAAATGGGAGATAGGTTGTTGTGGAAAAGAGTTGGAAAGACCTTCATCCAGCAGTGTATTGACAATGGTCGACTATGATATATATATATATATATATATATATATATATATATATATATATATATATATATATATATTAGCTAAAATGCTAGTTCTTCACACAATATGACGAAGTTTGTGAAAACTATTTGAATCCTCTAACTCTCCATATAATGCTTATTTCAACGTTTGATTACTCGGTTTATCTCGACTGAATTTATTCTTTGTTCATGTCATATTCACTGTGACTTTTTATTTTTAACTCCCCTCACTTCCCATACCAGTGGGGGCTATATTTTCCGGTAATGGCATTGGGAGTCACCATTCATCTCCGTGACCCCGAAAACTAACAATTCGACATTAATACCAGTCATTTTCGATTATTTGTATGTCATCCCCCTCTCACCCTTTTGGGGATGATAGATGTATCTCACCCCTACAAATTTTTTCCTGGTTAGAAATAATGTGTGTACAGCCAGCCACTAAAGAAAATCCCCCCTAAGCGCTCTAATTCCATTACTTTGGGTCCAGGTCATTTGCAGTTGTGAGAACGCCTAGACAGATGCAACCCAATTTACACGTAACTTTTCTCGGCACTGACAGTAGTTGGTAGCACTGAGTCAAGTCTTTATACAAGTAAAATTGTGACTAGATGACGCCCGAAACATTTCTTCATTCTGAGATCAATCTCTTTGGTTCAGAGCGTGTTGTCCAATGAACCTCATATGTTAATCTCAATATTGCTGTGTATGTAATGTATTTTTCCATTATATACTGTATGTTCAAAGAAATAAAAACACTGATCACATATGAATCAGAAAATGTTTGAAAGTAGCTGAAACTATCAAATCTAGAACAACTACTGGAAATAACTTTGTAAATGATTGCCTCCATTGACAGACCTTCTCCAATTCTCCTCATTCGAACATCTTCTTCTTTCTGGAGGAGAGAATGGGTGCTTAACACACTGAGTATGCATTGAAATTGAAACTGAAACAAGAAAACTTGGAAAAGCTTCAGCCTGGTCGGGACTCGAACCAAATGGAAGTTCAATGCGCTAACCAGTCACCCACCGCGCCATTTGAACTTTGACCCAAACTAATACCTAGTTAAAACTGTTTCATGGAAAAATGTAAACAAGATATTAAAATATAACAAAAACAAACAAATATAAACAAAATATAAATAAAAATATAAATAAGAAAATATAAGCAACTTGTGTGAGTGTCTTAAAGACTTACTCGAGATTTCTTTGTTTAACTCAAAAAGAAGTTATATAGACGTTACTCAATGAGGAAAATATCAACGTTCTTCAAGTTGAGGCTACGCCATTGGCAGAGCCATAACATGTGCGGGCAGGGGGCAACTGCCGCCCCCCAGAGAAGTTCCCGTCGTTCGATGGGGCCCATTTTGGGACAATTTTCTTACCCATATACGATAGGAACATGAAATTAGAAATGAAGCATCAAATAGGGTCGAAACATTTCATAAACAAAACAGCACACAAAAGGTAAATTGAATAAAAATGAGTCTTGGAACCATTTCAGTAAAAATGTCTACTATTAGGGGCTTTAGAAATATTTATTCGTATGGCTCTAAGATTTATCAATACTGTCTCCTTAATAAATTTGTCATGTAGGGAATGGGCTCAGGTAGTAACTAACGGAACCGCAGAGCTTATCGTGCGGGAGGGCCCACAGGCTCCGGGAGGCCCATTAAGATTAAGAGAAAGTTGGAAAGGGGGAACCCAAGAATCAGAAGAACAACTTTTTCTAGGGGACCCAAATAAGCTTATTAATGCTTGCCACCCCTCAGAAAAAATCTAAGTTACGGCGCTGGTCATCGGTTGCAGGGATTGTCAGGATTTACATTATATTTCGTATTTTACATAACATCTAATTTTCAAAGAAGAAAATACCACAGAAATTATTTTCACATTCTTTAAATTGTATCAACACGTATAGAAATAGACAGTTCTATGTTTATGTTCCATAACTACTAGTTTATTTTCTTATGTTCATATGAGGAATTTGTGGCAAATTGAGCCCACGTGATCATGCGGCTGCTGATTATGAGGCGCCATCCACTAGGGATTCGAATTCCTCTGAAGAGCAAGGTAGGAACTGTCCTCAGTATTTCTGTGTTCGTGTTCCTGTAGTGTTTGAAATACGTCGAAAGAACATGAGGTGCAAGTAGCGAACAATACTCCGGCTGGGGCGATTTGTTTAAAAGAACTTGTGAAAGCAGGGAACTCCCATTGCAGCTACCTGGGTTCAAATCCCGTCGTAGCAATTATTAATTTTTCTGAATGGCAAGATAATGTTTATGAGATTGGTGTTGTACTTGTCATTCCTTTATTATTATTATTATTGTTATTATTATTATTATTATTATTACCACAGAAGGAAAGAAAAAGTAATAGTCGAAGGTATTCATAGGAACATAAAAGATATAGAGTATGTCAGATGTTTCTTACAAGGGACATCACCCAGTTGTCCGGCTCCGATTTCAATGAAATTTTTCTTGCTGATAGAGGACATGTATTCATTACTTGTGATGACAGAAATTTTTGCCATCGTGCATGTTTTCTATTTTTTAATAATTTTTAAAGGTTGTGATCTGGTTAATAGAGATTACTGCAGAAGTCCCTTACTACCCTTTGTAAACGGAGTGTTAATGAAAGAACAACCATGTAGATACGTATAGGGCCTAGGGGGAAGTCGTATGGTACGTATGACCTTGACGGCAGCCATCTTGAAATCCGCCATTTTGAATTAAGGTCAAGTTTTTTTAAATAGGATTAGGGTAATATGATACATAATTTCGGGCTAGAATTTAATCAGGAAAACAATGATGAAGTTAGTTTTAAGATGCGCTCATTTGGTGAAAAGTTACAGCCATATTAATTGTTTATACTTACTATGTGCCTAAGTCCTTTATCTCAGCTTCCAACCCGCGTATTAATGATTATAAGTGGATAAAGGTTTCGGTAATACATATTATGCGTAGAGGGAAGTGATACGATAAGGGTATCATTGACGGCAGCCATCTTGAAATCCGCCATTTTGAATTAAAATGAAGTTTTGAAAACTGAAAACCATAGCATGTGGCACCAAATTTTAATAGTAAATTTTCCTCAAAAGCCAATGGTATGCTTAGTTTTGTTCTATAGTTAACCAGTATGAATTTATGACTTTTCTAATGTGCACGAAACGTCCATATTCGATCTTTCAAATTGGCAACACTCCTAATTTTCATCGCATGTTTTAAGATTCCAACTGGCACTTTGCAATTGTTTCCATGGCTCATGTTTTCTAAATTTATTACATTTTTTTAAGAGTTGCGATTTGTCAGTTCATGGATAGTGTTGGGATAAGCATCCAGCAATCTTTCTGAATTTTGAAGACTTGCCATGTTATTATTAATTTCCTAGGCAGTGTAATTGTTTATTTTAACCCAAAGTACATGAGGAACCTATGGACCTATGTGATGCAAAGAAATACAAATGAAATTATAAGAAATTGGTGTAACACGAACTCACAATTATCATGAAATTTAGCCTACATGTTGCGCAAACGACAAACAGTATTTTTTTTAAATAAATACAACTTTAAAGGAACAGCAACAATGATAGAAAATATCAAAGAGACGTAATATGACTGTTCCCAACACACTGTTTGTACCATGAACAAAATATGAAAACAGGTAAAGTAACTTGTTTATAAAAAGGTGTAACTTAATCGAGTTCCCGATCAATAGTGATTATAAATCTTACAAACATGAACCATCGACAACAATAACTAGAAAACGAATGACTTTTTTGTCTGACTAGCTAAAATATTGCCATAGAAAATAAATAAATATACAATAAACAAATAAGTATAAAACAAAACAAAAGACCATTGATTTACACAACAGTCATATTTCGTTTCCTTTTTTGAAGTGAATTTTCATTTGATTTCTCGTCTCATCTACTATCCATTATAAGCTACGTCTCCGGTGTTACCTGAATGCAAAGTTTGAGTTCTTTCGTTTTGCGATGATTCATGTCAGTAAACGAGTTTTTGAATTACAGGTATAGGAAATAAATAATTACATTGTCTATGAAATTAATAATTACATGGCAAGTCTTCAAAATTCAGAAAGATTGCTGGATGCTTATCCCAACACTATTCATGAACTGACAAATCGCAACTCTTAAAAAAATGTAATAAATTTAGAATACATGAGCCATGGAAACAATTGCAAAGTGCCAGTTGGAATCTTAAAACATGCGATGAAAATTAGGAGTGTTGCCAATTTGAAAGATCGAATAATGGACGTTTCGTGTACATTAGAAGAGTCATAAATTTATACTAGTTAACTATAGAACCAAACTAAGCATACCAGTGGTTTTTGGGGAAAATTTACTATTAAAATTTGGTGCCACATGCTATGGTTTTCAGTTTTCAAAACTTCACTTGAATTCAAAATGGCGGATTTCAAGATGGCTGCCGTCAATGATACCCTTATCGTATCACTTCCCTCTACGCATAATATGTATTACCGAAACCTTTATCCACTTATAATCATTAATACGCGGGTTAGAAGCGGAGATAAGGGAATTAGGCACATAGTAAGTATAAACAATTAATATGCCTGTAACTTTTTACCAAATGGGCGCATCCTAAAACTAACTTCACCATTGTTTTCCTGATTAAATTCTAGCCCGAAATTATGTATCATATTACCCTATTCCCATTTAAAAAACTTGACCTTAATTCAAAATGGCGGATTTTAAGATGGCTGCCGTCAAGGTCATACGTACCATACGACTCCCCCCTAGGCCCTATACGTATCTACATGGTTGTTCTTTCATTAACACTCCGTTTACAAAGGGTAGTAAGGGACTTCTGCAGTAATCTCTATTAACCAGATCACAACCTTTAAAAGTTATTAAAAAATAGAAAACATGCACGATGGCAAAAATTTCTGTCATCACAAGTAATGAATGTATGTCCTCTATCAGCAATAAAAATATCATTGAAATCGGAGCCGGACAATTGGGTGATGTCCCTTGTTAGGTTTACACATGAACGCAATAATATTATTATGTTTATGGATTTACAGATAGAATTATCATTTTATGACAACAATAAATGGAATATAAAGATTTGTTAGGTGATAACAGTAGTGGATTTTGTTTCGCCCTTCTTCTAGGCAGAAAGGTGATGTGACATCTGAAATAGAATCATTCCCATGACTAGCGTTGTAAGTTCGATCACAATTTGCAATTTGTGTACAGCTACGAACAATTCCTTGGAACTCATTTTTGGCCCATATTGCAGCAGTAAGGACGTGTTTAGCCCTTATGCATTCATCAATCCTTGTCCAAACACGTTACTTGCCAGACGGTTACATATGAAGTTGATACGGATGATGTAATTTTGTGTTGTCATTTCACCTGTCAAGGAGGTCGTCTCAACTCTTAGACTGAGAGAATTAGAATATTTTTTATGTTAGTATAGATCAGAAGTATCAGTTTTGTAGATTGTAAAAATTTACTGAATTGCCACACCCGGAATCGTACTCGTTTCCTCAACATTACGAAACTAACGCTTAAGCCACTACTCTAAGACATCACTGTTCTGGGAGAAAGAAAAGTGGAGCTGTAGTGAATTCAGTAATTACACACTTTTACAATTCCAGTGTAATAATGCTGAAACTTTCTGATTTCAGTCATGATAAAATAGTAAAGTATTATGCAGAAAGAATAGTCCAGAGAAGTCAACTTTAAATTGACAACTCATTTGTACGGAGACGCTGCCATATGCTCTCGCCTCGGGAACTGATTTGTCACGGCACGGCATTGGACAGATACTTATATTGATTGGAATATGGTGTTTCAGGGCACTGGATTATTTTTTTAAGTTTATTAATTTAACGAACCTTTCTCAGTACCTTGTTTCCTATTTTTACGCGTTTTACTCACTTTTATAGTTTTTCCACTAACTCTTTAAGAAGAGGGACAAAAACACAGAAACATAGATGAGAGTAAAAATCACAAACACTATTCGCGCGTTTTTCTCTTGCCTGAAGTAAACAATAAAATATGTAGAATATGCAACTTTTGGTCTTCTATCTTCTATGTGCTGTCAAATCTGTAAAACCAAACCAAACAAAGAGCAATACTACTACACATAACGCTCAACATGTTAGCTATTCATGACATAATTATTGCATGATCTGAATAACTCCAGTATATCCACAAATGATCATTTATCATATTTTACCGAAATACGTCATGGCTTTTCTGACAAACTGATACTTTAAATGTTGTTAATACGCAAAGTTCATTGATTTCAGCACTTATTCACTTACTCTCTTATGATCATCACAACCTTTAGGGTACTTCCCGTAGATATAGAAAAGTGAATGTAGTATCTATGCTTGGTGTAGCATGCAAGTAAAAAAATAAAAAGCAACAAGATAATATTTCCCTCCGCCAAGTCCCCTTGAATAGAGTGTGTTGTTTATTCAACAAAAAGACTTGAAATACAATCAGAAAATACATAAAATATATAGCCAAGTATTGACTCTGCAATAATAATAATAATAATAATAATAATAATAATAATAATAATAATAATAATAATAATAGTAATGAATGAATAACACAAATATAATATCAGTTACGTAAACAATACCTTCAAATCAAGAAAAAATAGCAAATGCCACACCGGGATTAGAACTCGGGTGGCTGTAGTGGCAGTTCTCTGCTCTTACGATGTGCCATCAATTCCTCAGACAAAGAGAGGAAAATAAAGTAGTAGTTATGTTAGATAATCATAGCACACACTATTTCTACATGTATTGATAAAATTTAGAGAATGTGAAAATAATTTCTATCGTCTTTTTTTCTTTGGAAACTAGAAGGTAAAGAAGAATTGTAGGGATGGGCACGAGAGAGTTCGAGCGAGTTTTCACTCAAACTCGACTCGACTCAAAACTTACATCTTCGACTCGACTCGAGAACTCGCAGTGTTAGAAAATGAGGAGAGGATTGCATGAGATTCTTTCCGAAAAGTGGTGACGAATGTTTTGGAAAACGAGCGGTCTCAGAATTATAAGGAAGTAGAGGTGCACCTGATACCTTCTAGTAAGCAATAGAGTGTAATGTATCACTAAAAATACATATGTTGCAATCCCACATAGATTTCTTCCCAGAAAATTGCGGAGCAGGCGTTGATGAACATAAGAAACATTTCTACCAAGTTATATCTATGATGGAGAAACGATATCAGAGCTAGTGGAGCAACTCTGCTCTTGCCGCTTCTTGTTGGACGGAAAATTTCCAATTTTACCCCAATTTCCCCTTTTCTCGTACAACACACACACACACACACACACACACACACATATATATATATATATATATATATATATATATATATATATATATATATATATTATCATGATACCATTTGAAAGCCTGTTTTATTCTGAAGAGAATGACGTATAATTCATAATACTCAAATAAATAATAGGGGCCGCGATGGCTCAGTGGTAGAGCGTTCACCTCTGGTGCCAAGTGAACCTTGTGGTGGACAAACACCGTGTGCGTGGGTTTCCTCGGGGTTCTCCCGTTTCCTTCCACTTTCTTCACTCCACCATTTCATTCATTACTCATCATTACCGTCTCCTTTAGCCTTACCGGCATAATCGTGGGGCGTAAAACTCAAAGATTTCATTTTATTTCAAATAAATAATACTGTTCGGATTCATTTGATTTTACAGTTATCTCACTTTCTTCCCATACGAAATTTGGTATTGTCTAGCAGAACTGAGAAATATTCTTTCCGTCACAACTAGTGTTGTAAAATTTCCGGAAATTTTGAACCTACTGGTAAAAAACCGTTTTTCCGGTTTCTTTCCGAAAAATTTGGAAAATAACAAAAATCTTTGTATTAAGTTAGTTTTACTAGTAATAGAACCGTTTTTTATTCGAACGTGTGAAAAATGTGCGTTGAGAAATTTCAATACTGCGAATATTTAAAGAAAGAAGCATTCGAAAATTAAACTGTAGTAATTATTCTTGAAAATTAATAGTCTGCACTCAATTCTTTTATATGCTTCCTAGTAGTTTATTCGTGGTTGTGCATTAATTACATAACTTTTACAATTGCATATACACATCTATCATCATGAAGCGTTTCTGTTGCAATAAATAGAGCTCTTGAATGAAACTGAGTTCTTAATGTGCTCTTTGATCTGGTGAAGTTTTGTTAATTTTAACCAAATTACTTCTTAAGAGATACAGCAATAGGGAAATTTCACTAATACTCATACACTAAAACATATAATTACTATTATTAATTATTCAAATACAGATATAAATATAAACTTAATATACAAGATTTTGTTTGTAAATAAATACCTGTTTTCTAGTGCGACAAATTATCTATATACAGTATATAAAAATGAAAGAGACTATATTTGTAACTTAACAACTCTTGAACCATGTGACTGATCTCGATAAAAAATTTGAACATAGATGAGGTTCGGGCCTGGGATGTATTTTACTTACCATTTCACTTTGAAGGTGCAGCTTAAAGGAAGGAAGTGCGGATATATATATCTATATTGACAATTACCGATCTTAGTGTCGAACGCATAGTTTTCGAGGTTTATGAGATGAACAATAACACTTTCGATCGATACTTTTTAAATAAAAATTCAGGTCCGCAACTTAGAGGACTGCGAAGAGGAGATTTATATAAAAATGGTTGAAAATAGCCGATATCAGTGTCGAATCCATAGTTTTGGGGTTCGCTGAGGTGAACAGCTTCACTTTCGATATCATTTAGATCCAAATTTATCCCTGCAAATTGGGGGAGGGTGAGATATATAAAAATGATGCAAAATAATCGATATTACTGTGAATCCATTGCTTTCAGGGCCGCTGAGATGAACAGTGACATTTCCGATGCAGTTTAAATCCAAATTCAACGCCGAAACTTTAGGGAGGGGAAGAGGTGATATAAAAAATGATCGAAAATGACTGATATTAGTGTCGAATCCATAGTGTTTGGGGTCGCTGAGATGAACAGTTGCACTTCTAATGCCGTTTAAATCCAAATTCAGTGCCGTGACCTGGCGCCTGGGGGAGGGGATATATATACAAATGATCGAAAATAACCGATATTAGTGTCGAATCCATAAGTTTTGGTATTGCTGTGATGAACAATAACACTTCTGATGCCATTTAAATCCAAATTCAGGCTCCCAACTCGGGTAGGAAGACCTATATAAATATGACTGAAGATGTCCGATATTAGTGTCAAATCAATAGTTTCCGGGGTCGCTGAGATGAGCAGTGACATTTCTGATGCCCTTTAAACCCAAATTCATCCTCGCTACTTGGGGGCAGAAGATATATAAATATGATCGATAATTGCCGATATTAGTGTCGAATCCATGGTTTTTAATATCCTGAGATGAACAGTAACACTTCCGATGTTATTTAAATTCAAATTCAGCGCCGCAACTTGGGGAAGGGAGAACGGGTGGATATATATAAATGATCGAAAATGTTCGCAATTAGTGTCGAATCCAAAGTTTTCAGGGTGGTTGAGGTGAATAATGACACAAAGAGGGAGGGTGACATGTAAAAGTAATTGAAAATGACTGATACTAGCGTCGATACTTGTGCGGTGTATGTGTATATGTAAATAAGATCATCTCTGTTCGAAAAATATACAAATAATAAAGAGGGATTTTTCAAAATCAGAAATCAGAAAACTAAAAAGTAAAATTAAAAACTGTTACTTTAAGTATTTTTCCTTCTAGCGAAGTACGTTGTATAGGGATATATGCTGCTGACACATTTCAGCAAATAAGATTAGCATCAGGCGAAGAAATAGTTTTTAAGTTATATTTTCCGGGTTTTGCCAATATTTCCGAACAAAAGATTCTTTCAAATGGGTTCAAAATTTCCGGAAATTTTACACAGCACAAGGAAGATACGTATCTCCGTAAAATATATATTTGATTTTATCATACTGGTATTAACTAAAATGATTCTGATCCTGTTATTTTAACACTTCCCTGCCGTAAAACGGTAACTTTATAAGATTACTTAAGATAATTAACATGATCTATATTAATTAATCTAACTAGGATTATATTTTAGTATCTTTTGTATCCATAAGTCTATTCCATCATGGTGCTAACTTTAAAGGAGTGGGCAAATATATTTATTCCCACAAAATTTCTCTATTCTAATACAAGAAACATAACTACTCAATGATCTTAACTGTAAACTAGTAAATATAAAACAGTTTTCATTTTAAAAGCTTAATGTAGTAAAATATTCCAAAATTTCAATTTTTCCAAATTTTTTCGTTTTTTTCCAAGTTCGGGAAAAAACAGTAAATAACTGTTTTTTTTTTACCCAAAATTTCCGTTTTTCCCAGGCCTTTACAACACTAGTCACAACTATTGTAGGTATTACAATGAAACTTGGCACATGTATTACTTATAAACTACAGTAGTTTTAAAGGTATATTATATTTGGGTGCCTTTAGTCGGGGCCGTACCAGGGGGTGCTACATTTGAAAAAAGGGACTTTTGGACGGGAAATTCCCAATTTTACCTTGAATTTCCTTCTTCTTATACATCATGTAGAAAATACACATGCGCATATTACCATTTGCAAGCTTGGTTTATTCTGAAGTGAATGGCATATGAACCAAGATAATCGGATGAACAGAGTTGAAGCAATAGCTACTGAAGTGAAAAACCAAATAGAAAATTCAACAATCTAAGTGTAAACACTACATAGCACACATTTCTATCGATTAGACTTAAACTCGAACCAATTCATCATTTTAATTTTTATTTTCGTATTCAGCATCCTCATTTACATAAGAAAATGTACTTTTCTTTTCCGAAGCATTAAAAAAGTTAAAATTTCTTGTCCAGTGAAATTGTTTGTTGGCTATCCAATAATTACAACAAACATTAGTCTTTTCGGGTTCGATTCCCAGTGAGAGGGCATTAAAATTCAAACGCGTTACGTCACGTCTCATATAACCTAAGTACAGCAATGGGATACTAAACTCCAACAACCAACATCAGTAAACATTCATTTTGAAACAATTGCGAATTTATAAAAGTAACACACATTAAAATTAAAATGCCCTTTTCCACTTTCTTTCATAAATAATTCTTCTTCTTCTTTTTTGTAATACTGTGGGATGATGATTGAAGAATACTTCTAAAATAAAATGATAGTTCGGTGACTTATCCATTAGCGGATTTGTCCATTGGCAGATTTGGTAATTGGCGGATTTGTCCATTTTCACGATTGGCGCATTTGGTCATTGGCAGATTTGTCCTAGACCCTCAGTACTGCTTATGCTCATGTAATATTAATACAGTAAATCTATAATTATAAAAAATTAAATTTTCCTCCGCTTCAAGGGTTACTTGTGATTAAGAAAAGCCTTTCACAGCTATTTCTGCGCTGGAGAATGATACTATTTTGATCACAGCATCTGTTTTTAAGAAACAATTGGAAAATTACACATAAATTGCATGCAATTATTAAGAGCTCCTACATGAAAGAGACACAGACTAAGCAAATACCGACAGAGAGGAAAAACATTAAAATAAACTTTAAGTAAAATAGTACAAATACATAATTTTAAGTCTGTAACGAACGGATAAAATACGGGCCATTACACTTTCATTGCAATTCATTCCTTCATTCCGTTTACTCAGGGATGCAAATAACCACTCGCCCACTTGCCCGGGGCGAGTGTTTCATCGGTACGGGTTAGTACTTAATATCATACCAAAGCTAAATAAATGATATCTATTGTGGGATGTAGGCTAGTAGCTTTTTCCGTTGGCTAGTAAAATTTTGTTGCTTATTTGCATCCCTGCGTTTACTAAATAATTTATTTTATTTCGAAGAAGTTGGTATGGGTCGAATTATGCAATTTCATCTGTAAAATCAGGTAATTTTGTCCTACTATTCTGATTTAAGTGCCATGCTTAATCTGAATAAAGTAAGGAAATTACTCATTAATACAGTAAAACCTGTCTTTAGCGGAATTGAACCTTGCAGAAATTTCCGTTGAAGATTGGTTTCGGTTAACGAAGGTAGAACTATGCAAAAGAAATGCATGCCTAATGGACATACTGAGATAAAATAACATACTGTAGGTAGATTAGTCAATTTACAGTATTTATTTCTACTATGAATTAATAAACGCAGAACTTGCAATGAACAAAAAAAAAAAAAAAAAAAAAGGATACTGTTCACAAGTTAATTCATTTCTTCCAAAAGTCAGGAAGGTTTTTTCTGTACACACCACTGCTTGCCTGTTCAACTTTCCACAGAAACTTTAGCTTGAGAAACTATACTAAGCATATCTGTAATTTCGTCGTAAGGCAAAGGCTATAGTTCCTTTAAACTTTTGACAAAATCTTGATAAATCTTTACCCTACATTCTCCTTCTAACTCAATCCTTCTTCTTCTTCTTCTTCTTCTTCCACTTCCTCTTCTCTTTTCAGATTTAAGCTCCTTCATGTCTAAACGGTTAGCATACGCGCCTTTGGCGTGGGAGACCCGGGTTCGATTCCGGGTGGGATCTCATGTGATTCGGATTCCACGTTAATCAGTAGGTCCACATCTTACATAGCCTTGCTGTTGATATGGACGTTAAACTCAAAATCAACTCAACTCCTTTCAGACTTTTCGTGTAATTCTCAATCAAATCATGTATATCTGTCATGTCTGTTTCGATGTGCACATCACTGTGTGTTTTGCTAAAAATATACTAACTTCTCATAGGATGTCTAAGAACTTTCTAAATGCTGCACTCCAAAACTTGAAATTTTCCGTTGAGAGGCTTATTTAGATTTCCGTTCTCCGCGTAATACAGTTTCCATTTAATGAAGGGACTTTAACACGATTTTACAATAAATCCATGAGACCATGAAATATTTCTGTTTAACACGAGTTTCCGTTTAATAAAGGATCTGTTGAAGACTGGTTTTACTGTATATGAATAAGTCACATACATAAATATAACACTTAATAAAAGAAAACACTGTATTATACAGAAAATATTCTCTCGGAGTGTTATTTGATTTATTTAAAATCTTCGCTAATATTCTGCTGTTGTTTTATGTGCTCACAATTATTACACAGAATAATTATACGCAGAAAAACATACCACAGGTCAAGAGAAAGTTGTATTTCTGTAATCGTTTTCTATAATTTGGGCTCCTTCCTTACGGGCTTATTAAAATGTTAATTATAGTCTTACGGTTAAATTTTGCGAGACTCATTTGGAAACAAAAAAAAAAAAGTTCAAAAATTCAGTTGTAATATTTTTCAGTTTCATTTTCAGCATATTTTATGGGAAATGTGAGCCTGACATCAGACAGCAAATTGTGCTTGTGTTATGTCTATCTTCTGCCATCGAAAATAAGTCGCGTGTTAAACAATGAAGAAAAGATTCCTCACGAAACCCTTCTCTGAACGTCTTCCGCTTCTCACATAAATGCTGTAACCTGCGTGACAATCGATGTGTGACACAATTTCTATAGCTTTTCTCAATTCTTTACCTCAAACTCCAGACTGAATTCCGGATTTAGCATGTTCCGAAGGGAAGTCTAGTGCACCTATGCAGCTCTGTTTTCACAAGTAGCATGTGCAACACTGCCAGAAATATATGTACCATTGTTAGAAATGTATATATTATTGTTAGAAGTATGTGTGTCATGTAGGACTATGTATGCCACCAATAGAAGAAGACCAATACTTACAGTTTCTGCGACATAACAGTTTATTGAACAGTGCATAGGGGTAAACGAATAATCTGTTATACCAGAACAATAGCTATCAATCACTGCTCGCAACGGACGGCATGTTTTTAACGTCGCAAAAAATCATTTTCTTCGATATTCTTGAAAACTAGTCATGGGAAGCACCTCAACTTGGTTCAGTTCGATGCAGGGATGCACCGAGAAATTTATGTAGGGGGTTCCATCAGTAGCAGTCACTATATCTTGGTAATATAGAACAGGTATTTTTCTATACTCGATAAAACGATAAATAATAGTTTAAGGTACTTCTACCTATATTGTCAGCAAAAATTCTTCTTTCCTCAATCATAAGTTGGTGGACAACATGGAAATTTTAAAACTTTTTCTCTCTTTGGGAGAGCTGTTTTATACTTTGATAAGGTCTCTTCTTCGTAACTGATTTTAGATATTCTATCCTTGGTCTTCCTCTTCCTGGTTTTCCTTCTGTCCTTGCCTCTATCAACACGGTGATCCAATTGGAGTGTCGAATAAGATGGCCAAGCATGCTGTTTCTTCTTTTTCCTATTATCTTCATAATCTGTCGTCCTTCATTAGCTTCCTTTAGTATGTTTTCATTCCTTGCCCTTTAGGTCCATGATATAAGCAACATTCTGAACCAACACCACATTTCAAATGCTTCCAGCTTGAATATTTCAGCTTTTCTCAATGTCAGCGTCTCTGATCCGTAAAGTGCCACGCTCCGTACCAGACTCTTCGAAAATCGTTTTCGAACGTCCGACACATTTCTTGATAGTCTTCTTTTCCTATTGAATGCTTGTTTAGCCTGCGCTCTAAAACTAAATTGCTTTTGTACGAAAAGAAAGAGTTCAGATGTAATGTAAGATCAATTTTTCGAGGCACATAACCATTCCTCTTCTAGAGCAACCATAGTATTCTTAAGAAAGTGTAAAATGTTTATTTAGTTATCAAATTTGAAAGGGGATCCGGACCCGGTGGAGCACATACGTGGGTGCCCCTGCTACGATGTCATCTATCGACTGAGAAGTGCATCATCTTTGGACAGTAGTATAATGAAATACTAATTAATGTCCGAAAGTTAATTAGAATTTTGGACTATATCTCTTTAACCATACGGTGTGTTGTCCTGCTAGTATGATAACAAAATGAGTTCATTATTGTATATACCAATATGAATTTAATGTATGATTACCGTACAGAATCATTTTTTTAGGTTCACCTCTCTCTCTCTCTCTCTCTCTCTCTCTCTCTATATATATATATATATATATATATATATATATATATATATATATCAGTCTTGGGAAGTAATGTAACGCAAGTAACGCGTTACTTTTTAAGTAACGTTTGCTAGTAACGCGTTACATTCTTTCCAAAGTAACTGTAACGGTAACGCGTTACAATTTTTTAAGTAATGTACCTAGTTTGCGTTACTTTTTTCGCGTTATATTTAGGATGACTAACTACAATATATGTAATTTTTTTCGGTAACAAACGTTTCTTCCCTGTAAGTGAATTAGTCTGGAGGAAATACATCGAAACTAAAAATTTCAGTATGTCTAATGTTTTTCGGTGGCTTTTACCTAATTTGAGGGTGCTGAATCTGAATCTGCCGGGTGTACAAATGTACACCTTGAGCGTTTTGAGTAATTCAAGATGGCGGCCAATATGGCGGCTGTAAAATTGATAGGAATATTTTTGCATATTTTATCAAGATGGGTATCAAATTATGTTTTTGGGTTGCAGATTCCAATAATAATGTCAAAAATGTTATGAAATTGATACAAATCGAGATATTCAATATGGCACAAAATATGGCGGCTGTAAAATTGACAAAAATATTTTTGGAGTATTGTATCGACATGGGTATCGAATTATATGTTTCTTGGATTGCAGATTTCAATAGTTGCTTCAAAAATCTAATGAAATTGATAGAAATCAATATATTCAATTTGAAATTATCAGACTCGCGACCCTCGAGCTAGGTACATACTTAGAATAATATCTGATACACTGAAATTTTGGATTGGGTGTTAATGCTTTCTCCGTCACCGCAACTCACCTTGTTTGCGCTCCAGAACATTTTTTCCCACATTTTGGGCTTCTCTATATTTATTTCCAAAACCATACCTTTCTGTGTGCAAAAGAAAACAAACAACACAAACTTAGGTTTGAATATTTTCTTATATTTTTTTTCCTGGACGTTTTCTTAATCAAGAATTATGTTGCTGGGCACATTAATGCGAAATATGTATATTTCAATACAAAATGCCGATGTTTCTATGTTACTCCGCAACAAAATAATAAATATCACAGATCAGTCACTTGTCAGTCTTCATCAGAAGAGTATCCATGTTTTCGTCTTCTAGATTCCTAGTATTTTGACGTGTGAAGATATTCTGGCATCGTTTAGAGGCTTCACAATTGCAGAAGTCAGTGCAGATATTATGATTTGCCACACAGTCACAACGTCCTTTACACATGTTTTCAGAAGAACAGCCGCAACTCACCATCTTCAAGATGTCTTTCGGTGTCATCACAGTTCCCGGTGGTACAGCAACTGGTTCCAATGTTTTGTTCAGCTCATTACGATACGACCCAAAATGTGTCGGATCCATGTCTGGTGGGTCTAGTTTATCTGTTTGTTTCCAAATACAAGCCTGGGAATGAGCTCTTTTTACATTTTCAGAGAATGCCTCCGCAGTTGGTGGCAAGCTCTTCAATTTCGGCATATGTACGGCAGTCTTCTTTGGCAATTTCTTCAGCCAGACATCTCTTCTGACATCAGACATTGTAGGGCCAGTTATCCTACTACCATAGCAAGAAGCTATAAACTCAGTTGCCTCCTGAATCACATCTTCAAGTAGTGATGTCTTATTTCCAAGCTTTTAAAGCTCCTTCCCACTTTGTAATACTGTCATTGCCTTCTGCTTTTCAATGCCATAAAGAGGAGGAACTGTATCGCAGCCAGAAAGAGAATGAAGTGCTAGTAATTTTGTAACAATATCACGGTGTTTGGACACAGACAATATATTGTCAATAACTCCTCTCTGACTTTTAGTTGCCTCCATAAAAATGTTACAAGTAAGTTTTTGTGTGTGATAGTGGTGCATCAGGAGGAGAAGAACATCCATGTCATCACTAATTACATTTGTTGTACAATTTCTGTCCAGCTGATTGGCTACCATCACTACTTGTGTGATAATTATGACATCAGCCTCTTCATGAGTGTTTTTCATATCTGGACGTTCCTTGATACAATCAGCAGTTATTTCTGTTGTAACATCTTCTGGTCCAGTGATGAATAGGCTTTTGGTGGAATCTGATGGCAACCCTTCTGTCATTAGATACTTGCAGATCAGCTGTACTACTTGTACCTTATTCTTCGTAACATTCAGCACAACCTGTTGGGAGGGCAAGGACGTGTTGAATGACAATTTATGATACCTGCTACATGTTGATCCTGTTCTGACGCTTTTTACTCCTCCTTTGGTGCTGTACTCCTTGTATTTGTCAAATATCAGGTACACGTTGCACTTGTTCAATTTTCAAGCACATATGACCGATACAATTTTATGAAGTCAAGAACAGTTCCGTTAGATGGCCAGTTGATCACCCAAAAACAGCACAACCATCAAGTATGATAGCATCTTCGTGCTTGTACTATCTCATGGACTTCTGTAATATTTGTTTCAGTTTTGACTTACTTTTGCAGAACCTGGGAGTTCCATATTCATCAAACAAAGATGTGGGGACAGCGGCAAGCTCATGTGAAATCACTCCTTTAGCATCAATATCTCTTGTAGATGTGAGACACATTGCACGCGTGTACAAGATTTCTGTGTCAATGACACCAATACTACCTGTTCTTTTGACGTCATCGCAGGAAACTTTACGAACCGCAGTGCTTAAAGTGAGCCGGTATGAGCCGGTTATGCATCCGAAAGTTCGAAAATCGGCCGGTATGGCATACCGGTAGAAATCACTGATTTAAATTGTAATTTATTTGTAGAAAAGAAAAGAGTTTACACATAGAAATGAGTGCGACGTTAGCATCCAGTCAACAAATATGTTTGTACTATCAAATACTTCGTTCTGATGCTTCGAAAGAAGTAACAGTTCCCTATCACCCTATTCAATGGCAGAATTTGTGCTCTTGATTTTTTCAACATTTGGGCGAGCAATCCACTCCCCCTTAAAAAATTTTAACTACCGTACCAAACGCCTAAAATGTTTAACCTGGATCCTCTGTCGTTGACAGGACTCTTCTTTAAATTCAAAAGGATTATTTTCAGATTGTCTGGACTTCCCTGTTTACAATTACCAGGTTGTCCCAAAAGCTCTGCACCATACATGAAGGAAAAAGAAACACGAATATAAGAAACAAAGACAAACTTTTACTCAGAAAAATACAGGCCATCATGTTCGATGACCTTCACCCATGTTTGGGACAACAGTTCAATCTGATGGCGATACCAGTTGGAAGTTTAGAATTGAAAAACTCGCGACAGGCAGCATGCGCTTCATTATATGAATTGAATAGCCGACCACACAAGAAATGAGAGAGAGAGAGAGAGAGAGAGAGAAAAAAAAAGCGAAACAAATAACAATCTGAGGGTGCAACATCTGGACTATAGATAGGATGAGGTAACAACTCAAACACGTTAAGTTCAGCCAGGGTGTTGGTCACATTTCACCCACTGTTTACGTTTGTGAGGGTTTCTCAGAAACACCCACTTATCTCCTGTCACAATTCTCCACCAGAAACAAAGATCATGCGGATTTTTTAAAACAAATTCTAGCAAATTGCCACTCCGAGTTGGGCCTACTCTTCTGTCAGCTCATGAGGACTTTGTCGGGGCAGTTTATTGACGTAATGCATGGCATGCAATCGACGGTTTCCTGTCGATTTGGATGTCCAAACTACTCTTGCTAACACACACGTACTCGATTGGGGTTCAGCACTCACAGCATCTTGCAGAGGGCCGTTAATATCCATCGGAGATTTACCCTTACGGGGCTTGTACGCGAGGCTTAAATCACCCGAAGTAAATTTTGTGAACCAACGGGTAGCTATCGGTCGATCCAGTATTCCTTTGTTCTGCTCTGTTCTGCTGTCAGTGTTATAAACGACTAAGAACGCCGTACAAAAAGCACCGCATTTCCTTGTCTGTCCGATTTGGGTGATTTTTGGATATGTTGTAGATGAGAACCCCCTGGTCAATTGTTTATATAAGGCCAACTCCCTATGTCCAATCCTGTGACCTTCAGATGTCACCAAAAGTCATACCGTACAAGAAGTATTACATTTCCTCGTCTGTCCGATTTGGGTGATTTTTGGATATGTTTTAGCTGAGGACCCCGGTCAATTGTTTACATGGAGCCAACTCCCTATAACCAACCTTGTGATCTCCAGAGGTCACCAAAAGTCACATCGTTACGTGGACTATCCTGATTTGCCGTTGCCCAGTATAACACACAACTATTTTTTGTATACCAAGTTTGGACCAATTCTACCAACACCCGTTGTGTGATCTTTGGTGATCTCTGGAGGGCACAGGGTTGGTCATAGGGAGTTGACCCTATATAAACAATTTCTCGGGAGGTCCTCAGCTACAACATATCCAAAAAACACGCAAATCGGACAGACGAGGAAATGCAATGCTCTTCGTACGATGTCCTTTCTTTCGCTACAGCTTTTGCAATTAGTCCTTTTTTTTCATAAAAATCGTAGCACAGCTCGAGTTGAAATTTAGTCCTCATGTTGCCCATTTGACTTTACAGGAACGCTCGCTACACACGCATTACTTGCCTTCCTTCACTTGATCCCACGAACCTGTCCACTATGCATGCCCACAGTTTTCACTGGTGGCGCCACCTATCCTTTCAAAGTTTTACCTCATGCAGGTCAGTGTGCTGATGGAGCAGGACTTCAGGGACAGTATGATTAGAGGTCTGCAAGGGCTCGGGCCTACAAAAAATCACTTCGGGCTCGGGCCGTGAAATTTTAAATATACAACCATATTTCTCGGGCCTAACTTTCTACAAATATACTGTACAACGACATATATTGCACCGTTCTTTCTGGAGAACTTTCAAAGCACAACTGGAAAATTAAACCTCTAATTGCTGTAAATAAAAGTACAATTTTGCGGTAATTATTAAGTTTCCGTAATTCGGGCTTATTTCGGGCTCATTTGATTATCATACAAGCTCTGGCCTAAATGCTAAAACATATTTCGGACTCGGGTCGGGCCTCACATTGTAAAATCACAGGCCGGGTCCGGTCGGGCCCGGGCTCAAAATTCAGGCCCGTGCAGACCTGTAAGTCTGGTATAAGAAAATTAGTGTTGACCACGAGACAAAACGAGACCAGAAGAAGCTTTTGAAAATGGAAATGAAATTGGAAAAAATCATTAAATACTAGTGGATTACAATACAATACAATACAATGGAACAAAACGGAAAACAATATTCATTGAATACTAGGCTGATGATAATGGGGAGTAAAACATTAACATATTAGTCCTCACTCACTCACTCATACTCTTTCTATAGATTTTCACTTCAAATATGGTGCAAAAATGTCAGAATTAGAGATACTTTTTAGGGTTCTGTCAAAATTACTGCTCTAAGTGGTCATATTTGTTCCATACCGTCACCTCATCTGATGTCACTTTAAGCACTGACGAACCGTTGTTGAGATTGGATCGTGAAAACCAGTTGGTAGTTTTTTTCGTAAGAACACAACGCCTTCTCACCTATCTCAACAGCATTATCAACATTCACTTTCTGGGAACAAATTTTCCCTGTCACAATATTCACAATAGTTTTTTGATCATCGGTCTTCAGAGGATCTATACAATGAGACAGCTTTTCCTTTAACTTAATTCGGTCTGCAGCATCTCCTTTTACTCGAGATGGCATTTCTTCCTTATGCTTAGTTATTTTCATATCTCGTCCAGCATCTCTCATGAAATAAATGTCATTTACTAAACGACTGCAGATGTGAAGGCTGAAAGCCCATAGCTTCACTGCTGATGGATTTAGTGTAACTCCGATTATTCCTCCTGGTCGTAAATTAAGATATTTACGATTTATTATTACTCATGTCAGTAAATATTTTTTCAAAAATAGGTTTCAGAAATAACAACATAAACTTATTTTGCAGCTGCCATATTGGGTGCCATATTGAATATCTCGATTTCTATCAATTTCATAACATTTTTGACATTATTATTGGAATCTGCAACCCAAAAAACATATAATTTGATACCCATCTTGATAAAATATAGAAAAATATTCCTATCACTTTTACAGCCGCCATATTGGCCGCCATCTTGAATTACTCAAAACGCTCAAGATGTACATTTGTACACCCGGAAGATTCAGATTCAGTACCCTCAAATGAGGTAAAAACCGCTGAAAAACATTTGACATACTGAAATTTTTGGTTTGGTCCAAAAGTAGGGCTTTTCTTCCAGACTAAATGGAGCATGAACTGCGTATGTCAGTGACCGACAGTCAGTCACCGACACACAAAGAAACAAATAAGATTATAGTGCCACTTGCTGTTTTTGGAAGATGAGGACAGCCTTAGGGAAATCACGTGTACTGATTGAAAGCACCTGGAAGATTTTGTCGTAGATTTTATATATGCCAAATCAATACATTCAGTGAGTGAACTACGAGTGGAATTTTACCGGTAGTCTATTTTACTTTGGTGTTGTTTTTATGAAAATGGAGAACGGAAATACTTTATCGTTCGAATATTTGAAAGAATACTTTTTCTTAGAATATAGGATATAATATACAATATTTTTAGTGTTGCTCACGAGTTGAGTTGAATTTGAGTTTAATGTCCCGTTCAGCAGTGAATATGAGACGTGGACCTACTGATTAACGTGAAATCCGAACAACATGAGCTCCCACCGGGAATCGAACCCGGGTCACCCACGCCAATGGCGCGTACGCTAACCGCTTAGCCACGAAGGAGCTCTAGTGTTGCTCACGAGAGGAGACACTGTTCGCATCTCGTCTCGTCTCGATAACGAGGCCGCAAGAGATTTTTACAGCAAGCTCAGCTCGGTTCGACTGAGCCTATGGCTTCAGCCGGCTCCCTTGGGGTGAACCATCGACTCGAGCTGGCTTGGTTAGGATGAACCATCTGAACGGTTCGGGTAAACTGAGCCGAGGGATCTATACGACTCGGTTGGTGAGCTGTTGGCTGGGCTCGAAAGTGAATGGGCTGTGAGCCGAGCTGTTCGAGTCGTTGACAATTCTAAACCCGGGTAGAGCAGTTTTGAAAATATTTGGCCGTACCACTGCCCAGGTTCTGTAGGATCTGCAACTGCGCCCTATCGTCCTCGCCTGCTGCACGCACTCAATGAGGACGTTCCCTATCGCCTATCGAGTTTGTTGAGTGGTACTTGCGGACAGTGGAGGAGGGACCCTCACCAGACCTAATCTGTCCCGATTTCTTCCTATGGGGACACTTGAATAAAACAAGATATATGCAAGACCCATAAACAGTGTTGTGGAATTTGTGGCGCGAATCACCGAGGAATTCATCAGCATTCCCATTCAGATGTACCGAGATGCGTGGAGAAATGTGAATCTCCGGATCGGTTTTAATGGCAGCCATGTAGACCTCCAAATGAAGAATAGGGATTAGATACTGTAAAGCACTTGATTTTTACATCATTCCTTTGTACCTACAATTTTGTTTCATGCCATTCTTGTTTATAATAAAAATGCACTGACCACTCAAAAGGTGAGTCACTATTTCTGGAACACCCTGTATTATGCCCGTCTCTATGTCACTTGCGTTTACCGAAGTTTCACGAAAGGCTAGCCTTAGACAACTTCACCTGTCTTCGAAGCTTACGAGTAGCTTCGAATTTGTGTGTTGCATTGAACACTTTCTTCTGTTGGGAACGATGTCAAAGTGATCGTGTCTCAGCTCATTGGAATGTGATAAAGAACGGGATACAAAAGGATAGATTTTATAGTGTTCTTTGAGGTCCTTCTCTCGAAGTTAGCTCATGTTTATACGAAGCATTATAAAATAAATTGTATGCTTGTAAATTGGAACGTATATTTACGCCAGAAATATATTCAGAGTATGTCAAATAGTTTGCCTTTATTTCATGCAGTTTCGCCAAAATAGATATAATATAGTGCCTAACGAGCACATGTTTGATTCATATAATTCTGAGTTTGATTTTCGGTGCAAACGTCAAACTGGATAGGGTGCAGATTATTCGTATAACTTACCTTTTGCACTTATCATCATCACCACCCCAGACAGCACAATGCACGTACAGTACCCGTATAGTACATGTACAATTGCACGGATGCAACATGTGCATCATCTGTATAAATGCACGCCTGTACATGTGATGCACATATACGTCACAAGTCCTATTCAACATCTTCACTTGCACAGGACATGTGCAATGCACACTTACACGTCCTGCACAAGTGATCTACACCTACTGCGCAGGCGATTTACAAGTAGCACGTATTCGATTTACATGTAGTGCACACGTGATTTACATTTAGGACAGTGGTGATTTACACGTAGCATACAGATGATTTACATGCAGTAACCAGGTGATTTACATATAGGACAGAGATTATTTACACGCAGTACCCAGATGATTTAGAGGTAAGACAGAGGTGATTTACACGCAGTACCCTTTGATTTGCATGCAGGACAGAGATGATTTACACGCAGTACCCAGATGACTTACATGTAGGACACAGGTGATTTCCTCGTAGTACAGAGGTGATGTAAAAGCATATTAGAGATGCAAAGAAAAACAGAGTTTACATATTTGGTGGCTTACGCAGTAACACCATCTATTACACCAAAGATTTTTTTACGTTTACCCGCTTAAAGGATTGCGCCCTTTCTTCGGGAAGAGGTCGGATGGTATAGGAGCGTCAATTTTAATATGAGAGGGTCTAGGTGTTGTTTAGTCATCTTTATTAAACATTTTATTCAGTTTACTCAGAGGGATGGGCATTAATTAAGTGAGGGCAATTTTCATGTGCCATGAATGCTAAGGAAGATCGTCTGGCTGACATAAGTCGTAGTCGTTCCTTAACTTCGGTGCCTGAAATGAAGAGAAAATACCAAAACACAGTTGCGGTGATTCAGGTTCATCAGGAGCTATAAAAACATACGGTGCAATCACAAAAAAAAGACGGTAAGCAAGACAGGAGGAGTGGTAGATGTCATGAGGGTGAAGTGCTATGACGCCACAACACATGGGTATTGTTAGTAAGACGAATGCTGTTAGCTTCTGTTCCTGGGGCGACTCAGGAACTAATGAAGACAAAGGCAGCCCTGTTAGTGATTGATTTACTGTGCATGAGATGGATAGATGAGCGGTGAAACTGTGCCAGGATGATAAATGTCGAAAACTTCCGGATCGACGTTCTCGCGGCCGAGGTTCAAATGATACAGGGTCATCAGATGTTGTAAAGGTGTCGGATAATAAACAGCAGGGGTATCGAAGTCTCTATCATAGCGGAGAATGTTCAGGAATACTGGATGAGCAGTTTCAATGCGTTTTGTAATGTATTTTAAGCGGAGAGCCTCAATATGGGATAAGAGCGGTGGAAAATGGATACGGTCGTAGAGTAGAAAGGTTGGGTGGGGGAGCTGGATACGAAAGGCTAAACGAAATGCATGGCGTTCGAGTATTGCTAATTTTCGATAGTACTTCGGAGGAGCTGGCAACCAAGCTGTGTGACCATAGGTTAAGACCGGACGCATGAAAACTTTGTAAGTGTTTAGGAGGAGATTTGAATGTAGACCCCACGTGGTACCAACTAGTCGTTTCAGTAAGTTAAGTCTGTTTTTGGCTTTTTCGATGACAGTGAGAAGGTGCGGTGTCCAAGTAAGCTTGGAATCGAACACAATGCCTAGATACTTAAGAGTGTTATGGATGGTGACTGGTGAGTTGTCAACATGAAGTCGTAATAAATGAGGATTTCGGTGTACTCGAGATCGACGACCAGATGGTAAGAAAACGATAGCTTGCGTTTTAGTAGCATTGATTGCCAAACGCCAAACGTTGCACCAGTCAACAAATGTGTCAATTGCCTGTTGAAGTCGTTGTTGGATACCAGCAATTGTCCGTCCAGCAGCGAGAAATGCAGTATCGTCAGCGAATTGGAAAAGTTGTATACCAGGAGTGGTTGGTAAGTAGGAGACATAAAGCAAATACAACAGAGGAGAGAGAGAAGATCCCTGAGGAACGCCAGAATTAAGGAATATTGGAAATGACAGAGCATCATTGATCGATATGTAAGCAAGTCGGGCGGTGAGAAAGGAGTGTATAGTTCGTATGTATGAGAGAGGTAGTTGGAAAGAGTATAGCTTGTATATAAGACCCTGGTGCCAAACTTTATCGAATGCCTTTTCAAGATCGAATGTAACCAGACATGATGGATGACCCTGGTTGAATTGATTGTATATAGAGGTGCTGAGACGTAGCAGGGGGTCCAGAATGCTGAAATTGGGGCGAAATCCTGCTTGATGCAATGGTAGAAGAGCGTGAGCCTGTAAGTGATCGTGGAGACGACGCACTAAGATACATTCAAATATTTTGCTGAACGTGGACGTCAGTTGTATAGGTCGATAAGAGGTAACGTCAGAGGGCGGTTTATTAGGTTTGGGAAAGAGTAATACTTTTGAGTACTTCCAAGTGATGGGGAAAAAACCAGTACGGAGTATAAAGGTATAAATAAAGCTTAGGATGGTGAAGACAACAGGAGGAGCGTTTTTAATCAGAGTATAGGTAAGCCCATCGAAGCCTGGTGCTGTATTTCGTTTCTTAAGGAGAGTAGACTGGATGTCTGGCGGTTGGATGGGTACTGTGAGTGCATTATTTAGTTCCAGAGCGTGACTATGACATGGTTGCAAATGTGTTAAGTTAGGATCAGATAACCGATCGATTTCTGTAAGTAAACGTTGTGGAGTATGCCAGCCAGGTAAAGGAGTAAATATATTTTGGAAGTGTGCGGCAAAGGTATTGGCCTTGTCCTGATCTGAAGAAAGTGCTTGCTGGTTTACAACTAGTGGGTATGGTGTCCTTTGGAATTTGCCAACGAGTTGATTGAACTGTCGCCAATATTTGGTAGGATGGGATGTTTCGTTGAGTTTATTACAAGTTATGGTCCAGTGAAGGCGTTTGTATGCGATTATGTAGTTATGAGTGATTCGAAGATATTGTCTATGAAGGCGCAGTGCTTCTAAATTACGGCTGCGAGTGTATTCTCTGTAGGCACGTCGAGCTGCAGTTATGAGAGAAAGGTATCGTGGAGGAAGTTTCGGTTTGTGCGGGGAAATATATGCGGTTGGAATGTGGTGATCAGCTGCCGTATGTAAGGTCTGAGTGAGATGTTGCACGGCAGTGTCTAGGTCATGTTGTGATGATAACTCTAAAGTATCAGAAAGTGCTGAGGTGATGGTCGCTTGGTACGCTGGCCAGTTGGCCTGATAATACATATAAACTTTTGTCTTCGGTATGGTATGGTGTGAAGAAGTGTTGGTAGCAAGAGACAGCTTGATAGGAACGTGGTCGCTCCCCAAGGAATCCAAAACGTCAATATTGATATGAGAGTTGAGTGTTGTAGAGGATATAACGATATCAGGTGTGGTATTGCTAGATGGACGAGTTGGCCGAGGAAGTACATGGAAGTGGCCGGTCGTATTAAGCGTGACGAAATTCAAAAATCGTTGTTGTTCGTGTTGAGGCCGGCTGTGAAAATTGATGTCTCCCATGATAATGAGTTTACGATAGGTGTCAGAGAGGTATTGAAAAAACTGATATGGTATATACTGTCTCGGCCTGACATAGATGGTTGCATAAGCTATAGTATGATTCCTGAGATATAAGAGAACAACACTGTATTCGGGCAACTGAAAAGCAGGAGGTAGGATAATAGATCGATGGGGAATGCGAGATTGCAAGCCAATAGCTGTACCTCCATGGAGGCGAGCGCCGTTCGGTCCATCATGTCTGTGGAGAACGTATTTAGGAATATAGCAGGGTATATAGGGAGCCAGGAACGTTTCGTTGAGAGCAAAAGCGGTGATGTTTTCCTCCAGAAGAAGTTGTTGAAACAGTACTTGATGCGTAAGAAGAGATCTTATGTTCAAAAATAAGAAATTGTAAGCCATAATGATGTGGACCAGAAGTATGGAAATAGCACTGATACTACGGAGCATGTTCAAACAGCCGTTTCAATGGGTTGAATTTGGAAATGAACGTTGGATCCACTGTATGTGGCGTGTAATGTGAGATTGTAAAGAAGTTTAGCGGAGTGAATGATTTGGTTGAGGACGTGCTGGCGCTGAAATGGCAGGATGTTCTGTAAAGTAAGAGTTATGAATCATAAGAGGTCTTCTACTGTGAAAGGATGTGTCAGCGAGTTTACAGGTGGGGTGCTGTCATCAGAAGTTTTGATAGGTGCTACTAATTTTGGCTTATCAGATGCAGGTGCGGGCTTGGCACGACAACGGTAACTGTATGTAGGGTGCTTTTCAGGGCAAGTGGTGCATTGAGGAGGTGCGCTTGAATTGGGACAATTTCGGGTCAGATGATTGCCACTACAGTACCCGCATTTGACGGTGTTTGTACAATTATGGGTGTAATGATCGTTGTAGGTTTGGCATTTCTCGCATCGTATTGGAAGAGGTGGAGGCGCGCGAGAAGGCTCTACCTTGTAGCGGCGGCGATATATATAAGCACCGTTAGCCAAAAGATGATCAATTATTTGCTGCTGGTCGGTCAAAACACGCACAAGGTAGGTAGGGCCAGTGTTGTTACGAATTCGAATACATTTTTTGATTTCCAGGCCCTCGTATCGCAGTTCATCAAAGATCTCATCGTCAGTGAGTTCGGGTTCAATGCCTCGGATAACTACTGATAAAAGTGGTGGACGACGAGGTGGCGGAGGTGTTTTCCGTTGGCTCGGATTGAGAGGTGACAACACAGCCTGCGGCCCAAAAATTTCATAGGTAGCTTTGTTTCTAACATGAATATGAAAGTTAGGGTTAGGCGATTTCAATATGATTCCATCCCTAGTAGGAATGATTTGGTGGACATCAGCGCGCGGAACATCTTTATTGATTTGCATGAAGATGGCGCGTGCAGTCCAGTACTTGGTATCGAAGTTCTTTAGGATGAAATTATACATGGTTTCTCTGTTAGCTAGCAAAGTAGGAGAGAATGGCGCATTAGCCCAGTCCATCTCGGTGTTCCTCGCAGTCACTGTGGCATTTGAACATTCTCCATCAGAGCTATAGTGTCTTGGTTTCTTAGCGTCTGATTCCTTGGAGTGCCTAATCGGAGATCGTGAGCGAGATCGAGATTCAGTTTGTTTAGAGGTATCTGCGTTAGTGGTCTTCGTACCAGCAGAGTGACCTGGTTTCGTGGTTGTACTCTTCGCTCCCGTCGGGGAGGGGGCCATGATGATGATTTAACCTAGCAAGGATGCGATTCAGATGAAAGTGTTGTTAGGCAGTAGTATGAATGAAGAGCGAGAGGAAGCCCACTGTGGCTCTCACTTGAGGAAGCAATACGTCCTCGCGGAGATGTCGGTCAGTGCAAGCACTGGCCCTCCACAACAAGAGATGAAGAAGCGATTAGATGATGATGACCACGGGCTCCCACTTGAGTCAGCAATACGGACTGCAAGGGGATGTCGATTGTCTGGAGCAGAACAATCCTCCCTAAATGAACAAAAACACAATTAGATGCTCATAGAGCGTTAAGAATCGTTCTCAGATGTATGAATCGACGATTCGAGTCTGAATTCTGAGTTGATCTTACACCAACTTTTTTTAATTGCTAGCCGAAGGCTAGCTCTCTTGCGATGGTTACGCCCTCTATCCGGGGTGAGTGCTGAAAGTATTGGGGTAGTAAGGAGACTGGAGCTGGTCTATGGGATAGAGGAGAACTGGAACATCATGTATTTAAGTAACACTTTATTATATTTCAACTTTATTTCATTTTATTATAGTATCCATCAGACATTATGATCTTGTGATCATAATCATAAGGGCAGGAAAAGATGATGGTGAGGTGCACTTCACAGGACAAACACAAACAATTTGTTAAAAAGACGAATGCTGGTTATCTTCTTGTCCAGGGGCTACTCTGGACAGTGATGAAGACATGTGAAGCCCTGTTAGTATAATGGATTTACAGTGCAGTAAATGTGGGTGAAACATGATGGGGAAGATGATCGGAAGAATAGGCAGATGCGATAAAATGGTCGGGGTGATCAGGTGGAAGAGTTTTGAGATAAAGGGAGAAGAGCAGAAATAAAGGACAGGTAATGAAATTATAACCCAGATCGTAGTTGCGATCGATATCCATCGTGTCCACAAGTAGAGGGTGCCGTTGCTGAAAGCGGGTAGTTATGAACCTGAGCCTTAATTTTTCGATGTGATGAAGTAGGGTAGGAAACGTTATGCGGTCATACAACTCCTGCGTTGGACTCGGAAGCTTGATTCGGTATGCTAGACGAAAAGCATGTCGTTCGAGCACTTTTAATTTGTTGTAGAAGTAAGGTAATGCACTAACCCAGGCGGGGGTAATGTCCATATGTTAAGACGGGGCGCAAAAATACCTTGTAGGTATTGAGTACTGTAGAAGGCTGTAATCCCCATGTGGTACCTATAAGACGTTTAAGAAGGTTTAAACGATTATAGGCCTTGCGAGTGATTTCTTTAAGATGTGGGCGCCAAGTTAGATGATGGTCGATAGTGAGTCCGAGGTAAGTGACCTGTTTAATGGGTTGAATTCGTGTACCGTCGACACTGATGTTAAGGAGATTCGGATTTTTCTGTACTCGAGAGCGCTTGCGAGGTGGAATAAAGACAATTGCCTGCGTCTTAGTTGAGTTTATGTGAAGTCGCCACTTATTGCACCATCGAAAGAAGGAGTTAATTGCTATGCTGAGAGAGGAGTTAATCTGTTGAATGGTTCGGGCTGTAAAGAGAAAAGCAGTGTCATCAGCATATTGGAAAGTGTGCACATTGAGAGGAAGTGCCGGCATGTCAGCTACAAACAGAAGATATAGTAGGGGTGAGAGAGCAGAGCCTTGGGGTACACCAGAGTGAATAAAAATCGGATGAGAGAAGGAGCTATTGATGGTTACATAAGAGAGGCGGTTAGAAAGAAAGTGAAATATGAATCGGAGATAAGAAAGCGGAAGTCGGAAGCGGTGTAGTTTGAACAGAAGAGCTAAATGCCAAACTTTATCAAAAGCTTTTTCGAGATCGAAAAGGATGAGACAAGACGGTCGAGCAGTATTATAATGATTGGTAATGAGATTTAAGAGTCTGAGCAGTTGATCGTTGATGCTAAAATTAGGTCTAAATCCAGCCTGATGCACAGGAAGCAAATTATGGGTAGAGAGATGGAGATGAAGTCTGGCGACGATGATGCGCTCGAGAATCTTGCTAAATACGGAGGTTAGCTGTATTGGACGGTAAGATGCAACAGAATCTGGAGGTTTGTTAGGTTTCAGAAACATTAAAGTAGAGGATGTTTTCCAGTCTGAGGGGAAGTAGCCGGTACGAAGTATAAATGTATAGACATAAGAAAGAAGAAGAAGAAGACAGTATGGTGCTTCTTTGATGTGGCGATAAGTTATCCGATCCAAACCAGGAGCTGTATTACGCTTGCGAGTCACGACAGACGAAATATCGTCAGTAGAGATAGGAGCGGTGAGAGGATTATTGTCGGGAAGACTATGAGTTTCACTCGGTTGTAAGTAAGGTGCTGATAGGTTCAAGATGTCCGTGGGATGCCTCCGGGGAAAGTCTGGTGAAAAAGGAGTGAATGTAGTTTGCAGGTGGTCGGCAAAAGCGTTGGCTTTATCTTCATCTGTTTGTAGCGGACAGTCATTAATAAGCAATGGATAAGGCGTCCTGGTAAGCTTGCCCGTCAGCAGATTAAAGCGTTTCCAGTACTTAGTTGGGTGCGAAGTTTCTGCCAAGGTGTTGCAAGTCTTGACCCAGGTCCGGAGTTTATATGCCTTAACATAGTTTCGGACTGTGCGCTGGAGTTTGCGATGATGCTGCAGTGCTTCCAAGTTCCCAGTGCGCTGAAACTCTCGGAAAAATGCGCGGGAGCGGTGTATAAGAGGTAGATAACTTGGTGGTAGGCGTGGTTGGAACCGGGAGATTTCAGTGGTTGGTATATGAAGTTCGGACGCATGACGGATAGAGTAGGTAATATCAGAAATGCAATTATACAGAGCATCTTCTGTGGTAGGCGGCTCAAGATTGGCTAAATCGGCAGTGATTGTTGAGCGATAATGTTCCCATTTTGCTTGGTCAAAACGTGGGACACGCCGAGATTCTGGTAAGGTTCGAGGACTATGAGGCTGTGGTTGATCAATGTGAAGTTTGATGGGTAGATGATCGCTACCAATAGAATCTAGTACCTCGAGAGTACATCGTTGGGAAAGGTTGACAGATGAAATCACTACGTCTGGTGTGGTTTCAGTGATAGGTCGGGTAGGTTTTGGTATGTCAAAGATATGGCCTATGGTATGACTGGTGATGAAGTTAAGGAAACGTTGTTTCTGGTTATCTGAACGGCTATGAATATTAATATCTGCCATAATGATATAATATTTAAAGTTATTAGAGATATACTGAAGAAAGGAGAGGGGGATTGGGTGTCCAGGTCGCACATATATGGTGGCTATAGTGACATAAAGGGAGTGAAAATAGAGGGTGATAATGAGGTGCTCCGGTATGTTATATAAGGCAGGGTGGTATTGGCGATGACTAATGGAAGGATGAAAGCCAACAGCCACTGTAGAATCACAACGTAGTAATGTATATCTAGGTATTTTAAAAGACATAGCTGGTGTGAGGTGAGTTTCGTTAATGAGGAAGGCTTGAATAGATTCTTCTAAGAGAAGCTGTTCGAAAAGAGTATAATGAGTAGCGAGGGATCGAATATTAACAAATAAGAGCGAAATACCCATGATTACGGTGCAGTAGAAGGGTTGGAAGTTTCTGCGGAGGCATGTTCTTCGAATGGAGTGACATGAAAATGCACGTGTGGACCAGAGTAGGTAGCTTGAAAGGAACATTTAAAGATCAGGCGAGCAGAGTGATTGACCACCCCGAGAATGTGTTGTCGAAGAAAAGGATGAATGTTTTGCATTGCGATAGTGAAAAAAGATAGTAATTGTTGGAGAGTAATAGGTTCATCGATAGCTGGTGGTGGTAGCGCTTGCTGAGTTGGCGGTAAAACAGGTCGCAAAGGAACTGTGAGTTCCGGGCTGAGAGGCTCAGCTGTAGGTTTCGCTTTGCATCGATAACTATACGTCGGATGCTGCTCTGGACATGTGGAGCATTTAGGTGGTTTAGCTAAGTTGGTGCATGTCTTAGTATCGTGGGCACCGCTACAGTATCCACATTTGCTAGGTTGCGTACATTCTGAAGTCGGGTGGGAATTGTACGCTTGACAGCGCTCGCATCGCAATGGTAAAGGTGGAGGTGATTTTGATGGCTCGACGCGATGCTTTCTTTTATAAATGAAAGCGCCATAAGTTAGCAAGTCATCGATGGTGGTTTCGGAATTAGTAAGGACTCGTACCATGTATGTGGCTCCATGGTCGTTTTTAATACGTATGCACTTAAGTATAGAGTGCCCCTCTTGAGTGAGTTCTTCCTGAATCTCATCGTCTGTCAGGGAAGAATCCACCCCCCTAATGACAACTGAAAGAGCCGGGGGTCTTCGTGGAGATGGTGCCTGTTTAAACGCCTTTGAGTCTAGTCGCTTCATTTCAGCATGTTCGCCAAAAATTTCGAAACTGCATTTGTTTCGTACAGTGGTTAAGAATGATGAATCGTATGACTTGAAGATTATCCCATTGCGTGTATGAACAATTTGAGCGACGGAGGCGCGTGGTAGATATTTTATGAGTTGTTGGAAAGCCATCTTGGTATTCTCAAATTTGGGATCAAAGTTGGTAAGCAGGAATGAATGAAGACGAGGTTTGGAAGAATCCAGTATTGTCGGAAATTCATTAGCGTCGTCGAGATTCATGGATGAAACAGACTGCTCGGATTCACTAACCGTATGATGACGCTTAGACGGTGGCTGAGTTGAAGAAGTGTGATGTTTGTCCGGTGTGCGTGATCGGGATCTACCAGAATTTTTGCCTTGGGAAGCAGATGGATGCCTTCGGTCAGTCCCCTGGCCCACTGACGTGGGGTTCAGAGACGGCCCAGGAGGTTGCGGTGGTAGTCCCGGATGGCCACCTGACGCCATCCAAATGGGCGCAAAAGACTTCGGCGAAGAGGATGATCGAGGAAGCCCACTGTGGCTCTCACTTGAGGCAGCAATACGACCTCGCGGAGATGTCGGTCAGTGCGAGCACTGGCCCTCCACAAAAGAGATGAACAGACGAAAATGATGATGATGGCCACGGGCTCCCACTTGAGTCAGCAATACGGACTGCAAGGGGATGTCGATTGTCTGTATCAGAACAATCCTCCCTAAATGATCAAAAATAGTAGTAAATGCTCGTAGAGCGTTAGAAATCGAACTCAGACCTGTAAATCGATGAACGATTCGGAATTCTGAGTGGGTATGTTTGTTGCACCAAAGACATCACCTTCAAAGTATATCACAATTAACTAATAATTGTCAGTGAGAATTTTACTTTCGGTGTTTATTATTTGCAACAAACAAAGCTTTAAGTAGTATCTTTGACATGTTTGCCAAGTAACAAATAACGCAACATATTCTCCTGTAATCGCTCACGAAAATAATTTTGTAAACCTATGAACTGTCTGACAGTAGTTACAACAGTACAGTGCTGTCACCTGTTGATCTTGTATCCCAGCTCAGCGGACGTTATGGAGTTTCTACAATCATTCAGCTGTCATTCGTCGAAAACTTTTTATAACACCGCCTGGAGGAAAAACGACACCTACCAAAATTGGAGGTTACTTTATATTGTTGATGAGAATGAGAGTAAAAGAATGAAAGTAAAAGTATGCACTTGCACGGTATTATGGACGTCTCATACACACGTGCAGTAGCCGTGCAAATGCACATGTGCACACAACGGCTTAAGCACTGGTAATTTAAATGTGCTTCATCTTCACAAATGCACATGAGCACATGTACGGCTCAAGCATGGATTATGTACGTGCGCTGCATCCACCCAAATGCACATGTGTACATAACGCTACAGCACGGGTTATATAAATGTGTGCTTCATCCATGCAAATGCACATGTGTACATAATGGCTTAAGCACGGGTTATATAAATGTGTGTTTTTGATCCATGCAAATGCACATGTGCACATAACGGCTTAAGCACGGGTTACGTACGTGCGCTGCATCCATGCAAATGCACATGCGTACATAACGGCTTAAGCACGGGTTATATAAATGCGTGCTTCATCCATACAAATGCACATGTACATATAACGGCTTAAGCACGGGTTACGTACGTGCGCTGCATTCATGCAAATACACATGTGTACATAACGGCTTAAGCACGGGTTATATAAATGTGTGCTTCATCCATGCAAATATACATGTGCACATAACGGCTTAAGCACGAGTTCCGTACGTGTGCTTCATCCACGCAAATACACATGTGCACGTAACGGCTTAAGCACGGGTTATATAAATGTGTGCTTTATCCGTGCAAATGCACATGTGCACATGCACGACTTAGTCACTGGTTATATAAGTGTGCATAACCAACGCAAATGCACATGTGCACAAACACGAGTTATGTATGTGTGCTTCATCCACGTAAATTCAGGTGTAGGGCTTATCCACGGGTTATGTATGTGTTCATCATCCACACAAATGCACATGTGCACATGTACGGCTTGTGCACGGAAAGGGCACATGTGTCGTACACGTTCGTGTTGTCTGGGACAGGTAGTCTGCCATTATTGGTAGGTCACTTATTCTAGGTAGAAGACTTAGTTACATAAAAATCCATTAGCAATTAATACAAAATTAATCTTTTCGCGTATTCTGTTTGGCAAGATTTTTAATTTTTAGCAAATCCAAGTTTCCCTTTTCTTTATACACATCCTGTATGGCTTATTCTGGCAAATATAACTATAATTCGTTTAAATAATTAAATATAAATCAGGATTATTGAAACCTTTATTAATTTTCAGTCAAATACAAAAGAAAATTGATTGTAATGAAAATTGGTTGTAAAATTATACAAGAATAGTAAATGAATCTGGAATTTTTAGTTTTTCTATATCTTGCAACTACTACTACTACTACTACTATACCAGAAGTTTAAGATGTGTGATGTTCTGTGGAATGTGAATCTTAAGAAACTCAAAAATTTAATCATTCAGAGATAAAGTGGATTTTTACTTCAATTTACTCTTCGTCTTCTTCTTCTTCTTTGTTGACTTAAATGTCATTCTCTACTTAAATCCAAATAAAAGACCAAAATAGAAGAAAGGAAAAAAGAAAAATGTATCCCATTGTGAAACAAGATGAAAGGAGCGCTGCTTACAAACAGGGATATTGAATAGCACTGTTTCCTCGTAGCTACATTTTCAGCAGCTGTATTTATTCTTACCACAGAGCCAGTGCTTTGATGGTTGCTTGCAGCAATCCTTGTGGTAAGCTATTAACATCAGTTTCCTTTGTATCTACGTGTCTACATGTTTAATATCTGAACAATCTCACATTTTCATGTAGTCACATGGGGAAAACAGAATACTTGCCGATGCAAATGTTGGGAACTTACGTAGGTCGTTGGTTAGATTTTTCTTAATAAATCAGGAGTAGAATGTTGACAAACGATTTATCTTCTAGTATATAGCGAATAAATCAATTACGTGATGCTAAACCCAACATATTTATCTGATGCAACGAGGAATGAGCATGCGACATCTCTTTCCAAACCATCTTCTCGTACGAGAAAACCATCCTCGTTGGGAGAATCGACTCTGATTATCAGATGCTGCTGTTGAATGAGGTATATTGTTCGGAGGTTCAAAGTCTTCTTCCTTCGATGTCTCCAACATACTCTCAGACAAAATACTTTTCCAATTCCTAAATAATTTTTCCTTTTTCGCCATTCCACATTTTACCAGCTTCCTTCTCCGTAAATCAAAAATTATAATCAAAGCTGCATAATGGCAGATATAATCAGCTTCTCTTGTTATTGGATGGATCTTTATCCCTAACAAATGGTTCGATAAGGTCCACGCAAGGAAAGTAAATAATTTCACCGGCCCATAATTAACAATAGAGCAGCCAATTATAGTTCCGTAGTCCAATGCAGTAGGAAGAACTACTGTTCCACGCCAGTCGTTTGCAGCGAGAGTAACATCATTGCTGGACGGGTCAAATAAAACATAAATCCGATCAGCGAATACATAAGGGAGTCCTTGATCATCGAAATCAATGGAGGAGAAAGATGGCAAGACGGAGAGATCCCCCATTGCGTGCAATAACGTCTCTCCTTCAATTGTCATCATGTAGCAGGTAGAAGAGACCATTTTATATGAAAAAGACCACCTCATGTACTCTAAAATCCTTCGGTATAGTCTCTTCTTATTTTTCCTGAAAAGCAGCTGTGATGAATACAGTAAGGTTTGTGCATCGTCATTTTCTGATCGGTTGTGTGTCTTGTGTCCACTACAGAAAGTTAAGAGTCTTCGACATCTCTTGTGAATCCACTTCCTGCAACGAGAAAAGAATTGGCCTGAACATAGCCCAATTTGATTTTCTTCAAAATACTCAGTTGAGCTTGAAAATTCGAAATTCTCTTCCTCCTGTGGCTGTGATGGTTCAATATTGCAAAGCATGTCTCTCCAATTTCTAAAGAGCTTTTTCCTCTTTGCCAAACGACATTTGATAAGTCGCCTTGTATTCAAATCAAAAATGATTATTAAGGCAGCGTAATGGCAGATATCATATTGATCTCTTGTAACTGGATGAACTTTTATTCCGAGAAGATGGTTTGACACTGTCCATTCAACAAAACTTAAGAGCTCAACTGGTCCATAATTAATTATAGCACAAGTGACCATCTGTCCAAAATCCAGGGCAGTGAGAAGAGCGGATGTCCCACGCCAATCCTTTCCAAGTATTGCAACACTGTTTGAGGCAATGTTATGATAAACTTCTAGCTGGTTGCAAAATACATATGGCAACCCTTGATCGTCAAACTCTTCTGGCGAGAATGATGGCAACACTGAAAGATCGCCCATTGTTTTCAGCATTGTTTTTCCAAAAATGCTTATCAAGCGATAAGAAGAGCATAAACTTCGGTGTATAAATGACCATCTCAAAATTTCTATTATCTTTCTCCATAGTTTTCTTCGTTGTCTAGCCACCAGAAGGTCATTTGGTGAGAAATTACATTCTAGTGGGTCTGGCATCGCTGAACTGACTTTCAGATTCACATGGGCGTCATGATTTGCTACAAGCGTAGATATTCTATTGGCATTTCTGATTTCTTCATGTCTTTGTCGACCAAAAGATCTTCGCGTTCTCACTCGAAGCCACCGAGTGCAACTAAAAATCCAACTTCGGCTGCAGGTATGCCGTGTTCCATATTCATTCTCAGCTCTGCTGAGGTTCCCCGTGTGAGTTGCAGTCATAGATCTATGAGAACTGAAACATAGGCGAGATTCAGTTCGGTGTAAACACGTAAGTCCTGATGTCGTGCGAACCAAGGTGTCAGGAGGTCGCACTTCTGAAAATTGTAAATTAAAAGATGTGCTTGAAGTCATTTTGCAGTTTCCGCTTTTTAAAAACACGTCTACCTTAAACGACTCCGTGCGCGCATCTGTTGCTCAGAGATTTTTATTTTATAAACAATGTCAGTTCACTATTGTTTCTGTTGTATTAATTATTGTTAAAAGAAATAGTCAGTTATAGTAAAGTTGCGAACAGTTCAACCATAATGGCTTTTATTGTTGATGAGTCACACATTATAATTTCACGTCTACGTTATTTCTCGTTAAACGAAAATTACTTTAAAAATGTTCAGTGGTTCTGAAACTTTTCTGACTGACGGCACATTTTACTGAAGGTTCAGGACATCCCAACACACTTGTTCGATATTATTATACATAATAATAATAATAATAATAATAATAATAATAATAATAATAATAATAATAATAATAATAATAATAATAATAATAATATCTCTTACAATAGTGAAATCAATTATTTTTTTAATGACTCTATATATCAGGGAGGATTATTGCTACCGCTGGAGGTATTGATTAGTACAGACTGTCTCGATTTTAAGTTATTATTAAATTCTTCATGATTTTTAATATTTAAAATTTCGCGACACATCTTAAAAGACTGCGTGACACACTAGTGTGTCGTGGCATATCGGTTGGGAGCTACTGCACTAGTTTATTTATGACAGCAAGTAAACAGCAGTGAATATATATCCTTACAATCATGGAAAACCAATCCTGAAGGCAGGGGTGCCCACAAGGGGGGGCTATGACGCAAACTGTGTCATTGAAATATTTGGGGGGGGGTTAAAAATCTATATAAATATGCTTAAGGGTGTGTAAAAATTAATCGAAAAGACTTTTTTTCATGGAAGAACACCTAGGGATAGACAATTGAGGGGGGGTGCGTCATGGACATGAGGGGGGGTGGGCACCACTGCTGAAGGGGGTAGGATGCCGAGCTCCATGAAGTTTGGTTGGGCATATATATATATATACATGGGCGGCGATTAGGGGGGGCAAAGGTGGGCAGTTGCCCCCCCACTTTTTTGGTGTAACCCATTTGTGTATATAGTTTAATTTGGAAATGTAAAGTTTTTGTATGTATGTATGTTTATAGAAAAAATGGTGCCATATGATATTCGCCGTTGCGTGAGTACGTGATGGTTATCCTCCCGTGGAGTTAAGAAAGCTGCAGAAATTGCGTTTTAATTGCCACGGAAAATAACCCCAAAATTAACCTATTGCAACAGAACAATTTCAGCACATTTTCACTTCTTATAAGGATTCAATATATTAATCAGCCGCTTTGAATTTTAAGACGTTCAAGAGCAAGGAATCAAATCTCTGTTTAAGAGTATAAAGGGCTAGTACATACTTGCGTTGGTCTTGTCAATTTACTTAATAAAATATGAAATACGATATACGGTATTTTAACAAAAAAAAAAAAAATAGTATCCTATTAGCTATACAACCTTCCGTCAAGTCTTGCCCCCCACTTTTAACGTCCAATCGCCGCCACTGTATATATATATATATATATATATATATATATATATATATATATATATATATATATATGTTTAAAATCTCATTGTTTTCTTGTTACATATTTGAGAAACCTGAATAGGTCTCCAAAAGTTATACAGAAATCGATACCGCTACTTACAATGTTCAAAACCAAAAAAATATTATTTAACACGAAATAACACATGATAGAGAATATAAGATCCAAGTTACTAGAATAATAAAATATTTTCAAATATTTCCATGTTATTAAAGAAGATTGCAAATGAGAAAAAGAAAGTTCTGCGCTTTTCTATTATAATCCTACAATATGTATAGTGTTTATCGATAAAAAGATTGTCGAAAGATCAGACATGCAAATTAAATTTAATTTTTTTTAGGTTAACATCCCGCTGTTATATCCCTTAGCCCAAAGGAGACGGATGATTTATGAGAGTAAATTATTAGGAAATTAAATTTTTGTATGCTTTCCCACCGAGGATCGAACCCAAGACCATGTAAACAAAAGATACATGCGTTAACTAATTAGATCAGCGGGTAGGGTTAGGATCAGAAAATATATACCAATGAAATGAAATGAAAGATGAAATGTTTCAGTTTAACTTCCCCCGATTATGCCCTTATAGGGTAGGGAAGACGGGCAATATACCAATCAATACACCTCAATCAGTAGGACAAAACAATATCCATCACTGTAATAGTTCATGTGAAATTCTCGAAAAAATTTAGAAAACAAGTTATTTTTCAAACATAAAAATTGATAATGATCGAAAAGTAAGCAGCCTATTAATATGATACTGATACTGAAGTATACCCTTCTTGAAGCAATTCATATACGAAAATCAGTCAAAAAATTCCCGAATTGCTGTAGTTCTGGCATTTGTGATGCATTCATAATGAACCTTGTACAGTCCAGTCCTTAGGTTGCCTAGTTATGAATATGGCAAGTGGGAACAGGTCATAAGAGTCAGTTTACGAGTAGTGCACCTAAACGGAGGAGTATGTGGTAATCAGTTGGTATATTGTCGCAGTTCGAGCAACGCGCCAACATCAAGCTTTTACACAAATTGGGGGAAATCTGCTTCAGATACCTATTTAATCGTCTTTAAGTCAGTTTACGGTGACAATGCTTTAAGGAAAACAGCATCTATACCCGTTTCGTCACCATAGAAGACATCAAAACCAATGCGACGGCAAATTTCGGAAGATACCAGAAGAAGTCTTTTGTCCGTGTTTCCAGCAATCGCAGAAGCGGTGGAGCAGATATGTGTGTTCAGAAGTTGGCTACTTTGAAGGCAATTAAGTAAGTGCTACCACTTACTTTGTGGTAATAGAAAGCTACAACAAAATTCGGAGAACTTTTTGACTCCTCGTATTAGCCCGATGACAGACATGGATTAGTTAGAGAGTTGAGTTGATTTTGAGTTTAACGTCCCGTTCAGCAGCGAGGCTATATGAGACGTGGACCTACTGATTAACGTGGAATCCGAACCACATGAGCTCCCGCCGGGAATCGAAGGATTAGTTAGTGAGATAGACGGCCTGATTAAAATATCGACTTGCGTGATCGCAACGCAATATTTGCGATGAAATCGTAGCAAATGGCGTTAATTATTATTTTTCGATATTTGCGTTATGACGTCAGTCGTTAACATTTTGCGAACTTAGACACAAAGTTAGCAATCATATTGAAGGTTTCACAATCCGATATTTAGGACAAATTTACTGAATAAAAGTATAAAGGTATAAACGCTGAATAAAAGTTGCTTTGTGATATTTGTCTGGATTGAGTAAGAAACAATCTAAAACTGATGCATTGCAATAAAGAACTCAATAAGAGGACACCACGTTTGAGAGATCGTGTAGATTAAGAATATGGAAACCAGTTCATAAAATTTTACATCACTTTTCTTGCTTTAAATAATACTGCGAAACTTTTTAATGTGTTAATTTCTGGGCGCATGTTGAAATAATGGAGCACAGGTTGATCATATACGTACAAACCGATATGACAAAAAAAATTTTGTTATTGAAAAAAACAGATACAAACATGTATTAAATGATTCCAAAAATAAGACTTCTATCTAAGCCAGTTTAGGACAGTTCTAAGTTGGGGAGGCTGCGTCCGTAGGGAACATTCGGTACAGAGATGGTAAGTATGCGCTTAAGATTTCCTTATAAACTTCAGTCACTCTTCATATTATAATTTACATAGTATCTATTTTTCCACTCCCATGCTAACTTTCCGCAATACAGTGTAACAGAAAAGTTCACCTAAAATTTCGTTTCTCGAAATTAATTTTAGATTAATACCTGTAACGCGTTACTTTTTAAGAAACGTTTCCTAGTAACGAGTTACATTCTTTCCAAAGTAACTGTAACGGTAACGCGTTACAAATTTTTAAGTAACGTACCTAGTTTGCATTACTTTTTTCGCGTTACATTTAGGATGACTAACTACAATATATGTAATTTTTTTTCGGAAACAAATGTTTCTTTCCTGTAAGTGAATTTCTCAGAATGGAATAATGGAGCATAAACTACGTATGTCAGTGACGACACACAGGGAAATAGATAAGATTATAGTGCCACTTGCTGTTTTTGGAAGATGAGAACAGCCTCAGGGAAATCACATGTACTGATTGAAAGCACCTAGTTGATTTTGTCGTAGATTTTGACAGCTCCAAATCAATACATTCAGTGAGTGAGCTACGAGTGGAATTTTACCGGTAGTCTATTTTACTTTGATTGATGTTGTTTTTATGAAGATGGAGAAAGGAAATACTTTATCGTTCGAATATTTGAAAGAATGCTTTCTCTTAAAATCTGAAGATGATGGTGGACAGAATTATAAGTAAAGTGGTGCCCGGCGGAAAATATTTATCAACAACTAGGTGTCATAATTAACGATATACAGTAAGTGATTAATATGAATAAACTGTGTTCTGATGAGCAGGCCTACTTTATTGATGTAATGTTCATGATATGTAATATTAGAGTTCTTTTAGGCAGAGCCGTAGCTAAGGGGGGGGCAGCGGGGCGCCCGCCCCGGGCGCTGATAGCAAGGGGGCGCCGAATGAGCAAGGAGAAAGAAAAAGTGGTGTTGGACATGAGTAAAAGACGAGTCGCCCCCAGAAAGTATTGGCGCCCAATTGGATCAATATTGCTGTCGGTTATCAATAAAATACGTAGATTTCTGAAAAATTTTTTTGCTCGCTTCGCTCGCAATACAAGAGTTTATATAAGTCAAAACAAGTTTTTACGTATTACTTAGAGAGTTATTATAGATGATTTCTTCGTGACATGTGGTATACAAGGTACCACTTATAGTGTACGCAGGAACATTTTCAAAATCAGAAACCAGTTGAGAATGCTCCAAGAGCATTGTCAGAACGAACTTAAAAAGAATGGAGAGATGATATCACGGGAACGGTAAGCCTTCTCTTTCTCGCAAAAATTAACAAAACAGCATTTCTCTATGACTTACAGTTCTCGAGATATTGTTGCTTAAATATCTAGAAATTCGGAAAGTTTGGCCAATATCTGGGGAACAGTGACCAGTTGGCCAATAGAGAGTTAATCAGTGGCCACCGGTTACTATTTGGTACCAAAATGTTCACCATTCTCTTAGATATTGATCAACTCCAATATGATCTCTGTGTGACTTATGATTCCCAAGATTTGACTCCTTAAATCTCCTGAAATCGGAACTATCTTTTGGCCAATCATAGAGAGCTGATATCACGGGAACGGTAAGTCATAGAGAGATGATATTGGTGTCAATCAATCCCTAATAGAATGTTAAACATTTTCGTACCGATATTAACTGATGGCCACTATCCAACTAGCCACTGGCCATGGCCACCAGTTAATATTTGGTACCAAAATATTTACCATCCTCTTAGATATTGATCAACATCAATATCATCTCTCTACAACTTATGGTTCCCGAGCTACGGCTCCTTAAATATCTAGAAATTGGCCATTTTTTTTTCAATATCACAGGAACGGTAAGTCATAGAGAAATTATATTGGTGATAATCCATCCCTAAGAGTATGGTAAACATTTAGGTAACGATAATAATTGGTGGCCACTGGCCAAACCAGTGGCCAGTTGGACAGTGACCACCAATTACTATTTGGTACCAAACTATTTACCATCCTTTCAGATATTGATCAACACCAATATAATCTCTCTATGCAGATTGGTGAATGCCAGAGAAGTATGATGTTGGAAACAAGATGGGTCCTGGGGGCGAAGCCCCCAACGAGGTCTGGGGGCAAAATTCCCACAATAGACCTATATTCAACTTTGTTACTGCGTGCATGGAGATCATAACCTAACACTTGCTCTCACATTCATCCCAGCTCAATTCAAAAGCAGCATTGCATCCAGAATGCGGTTTTCCTATAACATTTTCATGCGCTATATTTCTCAAAAGTGCCAATATGTGCAGGTTTTCTCTTTGCATACAGTAAGAGCAATGCTTCCGCTACGACATATTAAAAAATCACAGATATATTATGCCATATTTTCTACTAAAATGCCATTCTATCGTTTGACCATAGTTTATATGCTTTCAGTACCACAGCATTTTCCAAATATGATATTAAGTAGGGGATTATCGTACGGATATGATAATGATATTAACATCATTCCAAATATGATTATTGACTACATCATATCAACATTCTAAATATACAAAACGATACATACATGTCGGTCGTCTCACCATGTTTACCAGCCACTGAATATCTACACGCAATGTAGGAATAGTCGCATTCAAAGTCAATTTCCTATCTTCTGTCACTAAGCAGCGCCTCTCCGGCTTCGGCGGATAACCAAATTTACACGTCCCATGAATTCATTGTAAACTGCTATCACTTCTTTTCCTGTACACTATCTTATGTGTACACTATTAAAGTTTTATTATAACAAATTATATCGAGTCAATCTTTTGCTTCATTTGTCGAATTTTTGCTAAGAATTGCCTGTTTGGCCCCAGTGTGCGACGGTGAGAATGAAGGTATGAAAGTGAGAAGAGTGAAGAGACACATTCAAGCTGCTGTTTGCGCGGAAATATTAAAACTAAATGGAAACGAGGGGAACAATAACATTTTCGAACTTCAAGCAGTTGTAGAATAGGGGCTTAAGGGATCAGAACTTAGCCCAACGAAATTCGACTTTTTCAGACACTAATCACTACCAATTATTTAGTTTTAAATTCCATTGACTTTTTAAATGCTTTCAATTAGGAGGAATTTATTGGGGTCATTTTTCATCAACATTTTGTATCGCCGGCATATTATTTTGTGCATACGTGTCTAGTTGTGTGATGTTTTTATCTATCTACATACATACAAAACATAAGTACACACACTCTTTATATATGTACGTGTTAGTGTATTTTAATGTGTTAATTAGTAATAAGTACCTTAAATTCGGAACTTTCATTCAAAATTAAGTAATTAAGTAATTAATTCGAAATTAAGTAATTACTATAATTTCAGACATACTTAGTAGCCAAAGTATATTTTGGATTTTAAGTACAAAAATTGAACATATTCTTCACCTCCATCGATCAATACTTAGAAATTCACAAATAAGGATCCTTCTGAATTTCCATTACATTTCACAAAATATTTCTTACCGTAAAAAGATCGAAATTAAAATGCTATTGATGTGGTCACATACAGAATAAAATTAAAAACTTTACAATTATTACTGGAAATTAATACTGTCACCCATTTCGAAAAATTTAAAAGCACATAGTTTTTAATGTATTGAAATTTCATTTCTTTTCTATAGTATGAAACGCTGTAAATAGTACTAAAACAACCAAAGGTAGTTTTGTCAAGTTTAACAAAAAGCCCAAAATGATACTCTTAAAAACAGCTCTTATTTGAAAAACGATACATAATGATCGTTTTTGGTTATTGCAATGGTCTTTCCAAGAAGATTAATAAAAATTCAAAGTAGCATAACAACAAAAGCTGCTTTATTATATATATATATATATATATATATATATATATATATATATATATATATATATATATATATATATCTATATGTAGGGGGCGCCGAATTCTACTTCGCCCCGGGCGCCGAAATCTCTAGCTACGGCTCTGCTTTTAGGTCAGTTTGCGTATCCTAAAGTCCCGTTGATTATAAAGTTTGGAAGAACTAGCTTTAAAAAGCATGTATCGATTTCAGAGTTACTGGCAAGTTTTGATTCACCTCCTGTTCGTGTGTTCTCATTTTATTAGTTGTAGTGTAATGGTTCTCTACATTCTGTATTTTTAATTTTACCTAACAACATAGTTATTATTACATAATTAGTTAGCCGAATAATAATAATCATCATCATAGGTATTCTGCCTTTATTGGCAGGTCACTTGCCGCAGCTGAGAAGCTTTTATGCTTCACGGTCCTCCGCTAACCTTTTCGTCTTCGCGTATGATCTTTCTGTTTTAATATCATCCATTTATTGTAATCTCGTTCGCCCCCTCCCTCTCTTTCCCCCACCATACCCTCTAGGACGTCCCTCATGATACAATCTCTTCTTAGGCAATGTCCCAACCAGTTTCTCTTCCTCTAACCATTTTTTCTAACGCATAGGCATGGGCGCGAGTCAAGCTAAAAATCGACTCAATTCAAGTCGAGTTACGAATCGAGTAAAAGGTAATATTCTCGAGTCGAGTTCCGAGCCGATTCACAGTTTTTGGCGTCGAGTTTCGAGTCGAGTCGAATTTGATAAATGGCTCGCTTCTTTTAACTAGTTTTGAAATCATGGCCTGATTTCACTTGAAAACGAAAGCCATGAGATATGTAAGCTAAGCATTAATATAGAATATTTTTAGTGTTGCTCACGAGTTGAGTTGAATTTGAGTTTAACGTCCCGTTCAGCAGCGAATATGAGACGTGGACCTACTGATTAACGTGGAATCCGAACCCCATGAGCTCCCACCGGGAATCGAACCCGGGTCATCCACGCCAAAGGCGCGTACGCTAACCGCTTAGCCACGAAGGAGCTCTAGTGTTGCTCACGAGAGGAGACACTGCACACACTTCATCTCGTCTCGATAACGAGACCACAAGAGATTTTTTATAACAAGCTCAGCTCGGCTCAACTGAGCCGATGGCTCGAGCCGGCTATCTTGGGGTGAACCATCGACCGAGCTGGCTTGGTTGGGATGAACCATCTGCTCGGTTCGGGTAAACTGAGCCGAGGGATCTAGCCGACTCGGTTGGGTGAGCTGTTGGCTTGGCTCGAAAGTGAATGAGCTGTGAGCCGAGCTGTTCGAGTCGTTGACAATTCTAAACCCGGGTAGAGCAGTTTTGAAGATACGGTACTTGGTCAGTGCCCTATAACTTTTAACAATGTTTAGCTCGAGCCCGAATACTCAACCTAGACCCTCAACCCAAATTCAGAAGCTCGTGAACAATGTCCTTGACTCCTAGACTTCAAGACTACCGAGGTTGGAAATCAACTAGGTTTTAGTATTCAAATACAAACCACCTATCTTTCATATTTATACATATTACAGTGTTTATTATTATTATTATTATTATTATTATTATTATTATTATTATTATTAATAAGAAGAAGAATAAGAATAAGAATAAGATAAAAAGAGGAATAAGAATAAGAATAGCGGAAGTAATAATAGTACGGAGAGTTGAAGTAATAATTTTTTTTCACATATTCAAAGTTTCGGACCTAAAAGTAACGCGTTACTTTCGAAGTAAAGTAACAGTTACTTTTTGGGACAAGTAACGCGTTAGTAACGCGTTACATTTTTACAAGTAACTTACCCAACACTGATATATATATATATATATATATATATATATATATATATATATATATATTATAACAAAATACTTTGGTTTGTGTAATATTTACCTGTACCTTGGGCAGAAAGTACTCATACATGTGCACTATGCTTAGTAGAATGTTCATTTCATATTAACAAAAGAAGAATGTTTTTAATATATGTAAGTGATTATTATGGGATAGTTGTTGATATGGACATGTTTTATGGTTACCTAGTCAGTGAATTTGTGTACTTAACAGTTTTAAGAAAAGGATACTATAAATTATATCAAATAATAAACCAGTTTAACATCGTTTATAGACGTTGTCAGTTTTATTAAAAAGGTGAGATTAATGGTATTTAAAGATCGAAGTTAATATTTTTAATGTCAAAGAATTACTACCACCTCGGATTTTTATCTCAGCAAACGAACCAGGTTTACGACTATCTTTTTGATAAGTCGTTGTAAAAATTTGGTTTACCTCACCCGGGACTTTGTAAATTCAGTTCCCGAAGAAGAAGAGTAAGGTTGAATTTACTTTTATACTACAGTTAATGAATAAGAACTTAACCATATTGCGAAGTGGTAAAGTAATCATAAGAAAAATGGACAACGAAGCAATGCAGCAGGAATCAAATACTAGTGACCAAGGTGAAACTAGTGTAACACCAGGTTTGTCATCAGAGGATCGACTCTTGTTAGCTTTACAGCGACAATTCAGGCAGATGTCTACCGAGATAAACAAGCAAAATGAAGAATTAAGTAGACGAATAGAACAGAAGTTTGACGAAGCTAACAAGACCATGGAACAGAAGATAGAACTGAAGTTTGACGAAGCTAACAAGCAAAATGAAGAATTAAGTAGACGAATGGAACAGAAGTTTGACGAGGCTAACAAGCAATATGAAGAATTAAAGCAGACCATGGAACAAAAGTTCAACGAATCTAACACGACCATGGAACAGAAGTTCAACGAAGCTAACAAACAAAATGAAGAATTAAAGCAGACCATGGAACAGAAATTCAACGAATCTAACAAGACCATGGAACAGAAGATAGAACTGAAGTTTGACGAAGCTAACAAGCAATATGAAGAATTAAGTAGACGGATAGAACGGATAGAACAGAAATCAGATGAAACGAAACAAACAATTGTCCAGGTGGTGAACGACATATCCTCACAGTTCGAGGAAAAGTTAAAAAAGATATCCGATGATTGTCAGGAAAAGCATGATCACCAAAATCAAGAAATCTGTGCTGTAAAAAAAGATTTAGAAGTAATAGAATCTTCCATTAAACAGCAAAAGATCCAGGTCAGCAACAACTCTAATAACATACGTGTAAATACACAGTTGTTAGCTACTATTCAGGAAGAGATTAGAACGTTACAGGCTAAAGACAACATTTACCGTAATAACCTGGGTAGTGATCGCTTTGAGTTTCCCCACTCACCAGGGATGAACTCGCCTTCGCCGGGGTCTGATGAGGATATTATACTAGAAGAAAGTTGTCCGAAGAGTACTGATGAGCGAAACATAGATGGTGTCACGACACAGCACGTCACGGATAGGAACTATCACTCAACAAGAGCAAGGAATGAGAAAAAGAAGGTAAAATTAAGTGTTAAGATGAGTGAAATCCGCGCTATGAGCAAATTCAGTGGTAAGTGTAATGAGAATGCTACTTCTTTCTTAGAGAAATTCCAAGACGAATGCAATATAATGTGTATTGATCGAGCACAATATATGAAATTAATACCCCATGTATTACTCCCACCTTGTTCCTTATGGTTTAAGGCAATACGTGATCACATTAGTACATATGAGGAATTCAAAGCGGCATTGATCGCAAATTATGAAAATGACTTTTTGCTGGCAAATAGAGATGCCACCCTTAGAAATCAACACTTCAATCCTCGATTGCACAAATCTATTGTAGAATTTGTTGTAAATGTCTACAACGAATTAAAGGTCGTTAATCCTTTGCAATCGGAATCGAGAATAATAGCATCGATTCGAAATTTGCTTCCATTTAAATTGCAACAGATCTTATTTTCCACACAGTGTATGAGTTTCAGCCATTTATTGATGCTTGTCCAATGCTACGAAACTCAATACCATGCCATGAATCCACAATCAGGAATAGGTAAAAATAAGAATAATTCAAATCATTTGGTGCCTGTTCGGAATTTAAATATTCGGAGTGTGAATAATACAGAACCTAACCTAAGCCGAGTATACTCTAGCAATCAAAATGAGCAAAATATACAAGGTTATGTAGAGAATCCGCCTAACCTAATTAGTCGTAGCAATTCATATGTTAGACCATATAGTCAAAATAGATTTAAAAATCGACGTAATGTATGGCGAAATTCCAGAAATACAGCGAACTACGCGGATAGACGTAATGGAAGGACAAGAGATGGCACTTCGCATCAAGATCCAGGCATTGAAGTAATTTCTGTACAGAACAATAATACGGGACATAATCACGATTGTGCTGTACAGTGTACCTTATTGGAACCATACACGAGTATGAATTTAAACTAATCGCGGCTGATGTGGTAGGGGTTAAACCCATGTCAGCTGTGGATTCTCATGAACATTTATCTAAAAATTTAAGTGATAATTCTTACGAACATTTATCTTCCAATTTACATGTTCATGCTAATTATGAAAATGATCTTTCATATGACGTCGCTGTAAATAATTATTCTGAAATAGCAATTAATAGGTGTCAGTACCAATTTATACCGGTTGTAAATCGCTGTTGGTTTGAAGATGATACTGTCAATGATGGTTTTAATATTGAAGAAAATTTTGTATTTTTAAAGTCATATAGTACAGCTAAAATACCTATTAAAGTCAATGGGTTAAGTACCGAAGCTCTACTTGATACAGGAGCAAATGCCTCTCTATTATCGTATTCATTGTGGAAAGCAATTACTAATAATTATTCGAATCCTAAGCTACAAAAGGCTGAGAATCTTATTATAGTTGATTTTACCGGCAAACATAAAAAGAGAGTAGCAGGAATTACTCGTGTGACAATATCTATTCAAGATTTTGAAATATCAATCCCTATTCTGGTGATAAAGGATCTTAACGAGAAATTAATTATGGGCTTAGATTTATTATCCCAATTACGTGTCAGGCTTGATTTTAAAAACCAAACGTTGACGATACCGGGTATACCTCAGGAAATCGTTCAGAAACTGCTTCCAAAATTAGATAATCTTGCTTGTCAATATAATGATATGTCTCCTATAGTGAATAATGTTTCTATTAGTGCAAAAAGTGATAAATTAAATGATCCACGATTGGAAGACAAACAAAATTTGATGAATATAAAGGACGATGTATCATTTTCTGAACATGTTAAATCACTCGAAAGCAACCTTGATTTTGCTGATAATACAGTAATAGCCGACTTTAAGAACATCTTATATAAACATAGAAATATCTTTTCAGAACGTCCTGGACGTTGCAAGGATTTTGTTTATTCTTTTAAAGTTAAAACAGACAAACCCATAGTAACCAAGCCCTATATAATTCCATATAGATACAGGGAGAATGTACGGCAGCAAATTGCAAATATGTTAAGAGATGGGATCATTAGGCCTTCAAGAAGCGTCCACCTTAATCCATTACATGTTGTTCCCAAGAAAAATGGTTCTCTACGTGTGGTATTAGATTTGAGACGCACTAACAGTCACATTGATCTGGAACAAGTGAGGTATCCTCCAGTAGAAGAAATACTAGCTTCTTTACAAGGGAACACTGTATTCGGAAATCTAGATCTAGTGATGGCGTATAATCAGGTCGAGTTACATGAAGATTCTAAACCATACACAGCATTTAGTTTTGAAGGTCACTTGTACGAATACAATCGTGTAGTCTTTGGGCTTATCAATGGTAGTGCAGCATTAGCATCTTGCTTGAACAAAGTTCTAGGTCAAGACTTACGTAGCAACGTGATAACGTATGCTGATGACATCTTAATCATGGGGAAAAATCCACATGAATACCTGAAGTACTTAGATATAGTTTTAGACAGATTGGAAAGTTCAGGCCTTACTATCAATCTACAGAAATCCAAATTTCTGCAGAATTCTATAGAATTTCTTGGATACCAAATTGATGCCTCTGGTTTACAATTCAGTCAATCTAAAGTTCAAGCCATAGAAGATCTACCTGCGCCAGTAAATGTGAAACAGACGACAAATATTAGGACTCTTCAATTGGTTTCGCAAAGCCATCCCGCGATTCGCTGAGATAGCCCAGCCTTTATTTATGATCATAAAGAAAGGGGTACCATGGCAGTGGGGTCCGATTCAGGAACACAGTTTTAATAAGTTGAAGGAGTGCGTAAAACGAAACATCCATTTGAATCACCCCAGATATGACGTTCCTTTCTATGTACAGTGTGACGGTTCTCAACTTGGAATCTCTGCAGTACTCTGGCAACCTAATCCAACTATTCAGGAACCAGCTGTTATACATTGCGCTAGCCGTACTCTAAAGAAAGCTGAAAAGGGATACACCACGACAGAAATTGAACTTTTGGCTATACGTTTTGCAATACAAAAATTCGCTCCATATCTTAGCGGATGTCATTTTATAGTACTTACCGACCATAATTCATTGCGATACCTCAATAGCGTACAAGGATATAACAACAGATTACTTCGCTGGTCGTTAGATCTTCAAGCTTATGATTTCGAAGTACAACACATTAAAGGGGTAGATAATGGACCCGTAGATACCTTATCACGTTTGTTTCCTGGAGAAGAGCAACATATTTTGTCCATTAACGAATTTAAGATCTTACAGTATGAAATAGCTACCATTTCGATAGAAGATTTAAGAGAACATCAAATGAAGTATCATGAATATAAACAAATCATGGAACATTCATCTTCATGTGGCGAGGGATGTAGTTGTCCCAAACACTGGAATTCCAGATTTAAATTAAATAACGGAATTTTACTTATTAAGGATTTTAAATTCAAATCTAGGAACAAAATTTGCATTCCACCTACGTTAACAGCACGCATATTAAAGGCCTACCATGATGATTTCGGACATTTTGGGTATGTGAAGGTATGTGCCTTGGTTAATAAATCTTTTTACTGGAAGGGAATGAGAGCTCAAGTCAAAAGTTATATCAATGACTGCATTGAGTGTATGCAAATTAAGCATAATTATCAGGCTATACAAAAACCAATGCTCTCAATAACACCTGAGAGACCACATTCATTTCTATCGATTGATTTATATGGACCGTTACCCAGAGCAGCTACTGGAGAAGTTTATTTGTTAACAACTATGGATATCTTTTCACGATATGTGGTAGCCTATCCCTTGCGTAAAGCAACCTCCGCTGCTATCGTGAATAAAATTCTGAATGTATATATTCCACATTGTGGCCCTATCGAGCATATATTATGCGATAACGGTTCACAATTCAAAAGTGATGTGTTTCTCAAAGCCATGAACAAGGCCAACATTAAAATTCATTTTGTGACTCCGTACCATCCAAGTAGCTCCGTGGTAGAAAATGTACATCGCAATTTTGGTATGCTGTTTCGGCACTTTTGTAAGGATAAACATGCTGAATGGATTAAGCATGTCAACCAAATTACGTACCTTTTGAACCATTCTATATCAGATACTTTAGGTGTGTCTCCTGCTAATGTGCATAATGGCTCTGATTTGATTTTCCCTGTGGAACAACATTTCGATGTCAAATTGGAAGATTCGACAACTATAGATTCATCCAATTTAGTGAATATGGTAAAGATCCGAAGACATAACAAGTTTTTGAAACGTAATTCGCAAGTAGAGTCTTTGCAAGAAGGAAAATATCGGATCAAGGTCAATGACTTAGTTTTTGTTAAACAACATCCGCAAAGTAATATGTTATTAAAGAAGATTTACAAATTTTGTGACATTTTCTCAGGTCCTTATTTATGTTTTAAGGAAATAAATCCTAAAGTTTTCGAATTGTTGAACGCTAAAACGGGGATGTCAATTGGACTTCGCAATATAGATGAGTTAAAGGTTTGGAAACCTACTCCGTATACAAAGGAAAAATGGATGCATCTAGTGAAAGAATTAGTAGCACCGGACATTCTTGCTCAAATAAATAGGAATGAAAAATAATAATAATAATAATAAAAATGTATTTATATAAAAACAAAAGGGTGTCTTTTGTTTCTGTAAAAATAGAGTTATTTACTTACATGTGCTTATTCAAACGTAGATTGTGTTTAATTTTTGATTTTTGTTCAATTATATTTTCTTTGATTTTCATTCATCAACGATAATTTTTCAATGACTTGAATTCTTTCTTATTAACGTGAAGGATTGTAATTTAATTCATGATTAATCAAGCACAAAAATTGTTTTCATTATATTAATTTGTGTTAAAACTTTATTGTTAAAGATAAATATTGATGAAATGTAAGATTTGTTTAATGTATATGTGAAATGTAATGAATAGATATACAAGGTGCGATCAAAATATGATGGACATATACAATGTAAAAACACTAATGTAAACGGACCAGTGGTTCTTGAAGATAAAAGCCAAGCCTACTCATGACTTTTATATTCAGTCCCTTTGTCGAGCGACATTTTATATAACAAAATACTTTGGTTTGTGTAATATTTACCTGTACCTTGGGCAGAAAGTACTCATACATGTGCACTATGCTTAGTAGAATGTTCATTTCATATTAACAAAAGAAGAATGTTTTTAATATATGTAAGTGATTATTATGGGATAGTTGTTGATATGGACATGTTTTATGGTTACCTAGTCAGTGAATTTGTGTACTTAACAGTTTTAAGAAAAGGATACTATAAATTATATCAAATAATAAACCAGTTTAACATCGTTTATAGACGTTGTCAGTTTTATTAAAAAGGTGAGATTAATGGTATTTAAAGATCGAAGTTAATATTTTTAATGTCAAAGAATTACTACCACTTCGGATTTTTATCTCAGCAAACGAACCAGGTTTACGACTATCTTTTTGATAAGTCGTTGTAATATATTAGGGTGTCTCTTAGTTACGGTAATTTCGTGTTCCGATACGCATACCCGCTAAATGTAGTCTATGTGACGGTAAACACGTATTAGTGAAATAGCAGCTCCCTACGAGAACAACAGTCATGAAATGACGCCTCCACATTATAATATAATTTAGAATGTCAACCTGTGGTAACGGAGAAACTAAAAGAGACGAACGAAATTTTGCACGAAGCAACTACAGAAAGGACGACATCTGCTCGAATATTGACAAACATCACTGGATGAACAGTGTTGCTAACCCAAGAGAAAGTTGTGTTTTTAGTAAATAAAATGACCTAAACTGGATGTCATCATTGGAAGCAACAATGGAAATAAAGACAAAAGAGATGGTAAACGCAGATCAGTGTTGCAAATTTCTCGAGAAATAACGTATAACATGTGCTACATGCAAACGCCGTGACACATACAGGGAGTGAAGTACTAATGTTTTGTACACCATAAATTAAATATTGACAAGAACTGTTTACGCTGACTCCAAGTCTAGAAGGGTCCGTTGAACAGTGTTGCCATCAACAGAAGAGGAAAGTTGAATTTGGAATATTTACAATAACTCGGAAAAGTCACTAATGCAGTATGGTTTAAAACCTATAATGCAAGGCGGTAGAGCATGAGGAGCAGTACTGTGGTCAGTGGCGTATTTAGGGGGGGGGGCTTCCGGGCTTAAGCCCCCCCGAAATCTTACTTACTATAGTAAAGTATATGAAATATCTTGCAGAATTTTCACATTTTCAGGCAAAGCCCTCCCCGAAAGTTAGCAAACCCCCCCCGAAAGAAAATCGTAAATACGCCACTGACTGTGGTTATGTCAGATTGATAAGTGACGCACTGACCGAGATATTTGGTGTCTTGTTAAAGCTCATAAGTAAAGTTTGTAAAAGATAGCAACGCTGTACAGTGGGTTCGAATCCTAATAACCTGGTCAAAATATGAAAACAGCGTGCAATTTACATGGGTGTATGTACTGTTTTCATATTTTGACCAAGTTCTTAGGATTCTGACCCATTGTGCAGCGTTGCCATCTTTTACAAATCTTACTTATGAGCTTTAATAAGATAGACCGAGAATGTCTCAGTCAGTATCGATCTCATATAACCACGGCAGTGCTCCTCATGCTCTACCGCCTTGCATTATAGGTTTTAAACCATGCTGCACTATATCTATATATATATATATATATATATATATGTAAACCTAAAAATTTAGTTAACAACTTGGTAAAGAGAAGTGAAGGAAATTGTTAGTTAATAAGATAATAAGCAGCAAGGCTCTGCTTCCTAACGGTTTTATGAACAAAATAAGTTTTTTTCCTATCTGTAAGCAAAAAGTTCACTGATGCGATAATTTAAGAAAAAAAAAATTCATTAACCATCGATACTCTACTCATAGGAATGATGTACTCCCTGTTACTCACTTTTGATTAGTAGACCCCATTTAACTATTATTTAATTAATTCTGATTTTCAGGAAGAAACTAATGCATAAGGGCGAATACACTATGAAGTTTTATAAAGTGTCCCGGTTTCTAGTCTCGAAATATAGGAGCACTGATACCTCCCCTACTTTTAATCGACAAATTTTGTTTCTTATGAAGCAAGTTTCGAATATCTTCGAATTCCCGTGGCTTACTGAGGGTTCAAGAGAAAAGTAACAGTGGAGATTTCGCTTTTAAATTTTCGTCAGGAACAAAGAAGTAAATCGTACATAATACCGCTAAAGCTATACAGAAGTACCACATATTTTGGTGGAAATATATTATTCAATTATTTGAAATGAAAATGAAATGAAATCTGAGTTTTACGTCCCACGGTTATGCCGGTTAGGCTAAAGGAGACGGTGATTATGAGAAATGAATGAAATGGTGGAATGAAGAAAGTGGGAGGAAACGGGAGAACCCCGAGAAAACCCACGCACACGGTGTTTGTCCACCACAAAGTTCACTTGGCGGGAGCAGGGTTTGAACCCGTGACCCCATGCACCAGAGGTGAACGCTCTACCACTGAGCCACCGCGGCCCCCTTTCAATTATTTGAATTACATTTGAAGTTTCAAGATATAAACAGAAAAAAATCACTTATTTACTACAATTTCATTAAGAATATCCAAATATTGTGCCAATTCAATAATCTTGCATTACACAGCGTAGCCCATAGAAGTTTATCACTGATGCGTGAGGTTCACAGAGATTTTACAGCTTTTACATGAGTACCAATATCGAGGATCATTCCATGTTACCTAGTTAGAAATAACGTGAGCTCCAGTGGTGATAGGTCCAATTTCATACGACGACATAACGAACACTCAATACCATCTACTAAGGTTTGTTCTTGAATAAGAAATGAAATGAAATCTTTCAGTTTTACGTCCCACAGTTAAGCCGGTTATGCTAAAGGAGAGGGTGATTATGAGAAATGAATGAAATGGTAGAATGAAGAAAGGGGAAAGAAACGAGAGAACCCCGAGAAAACACACAAGATTGCACCCGAGAAAACACTTTCATACAAGATTCCATACTCAATTTCCAATAGAACTATAGATACATCTAGGATACATCCGAGACACATTTAGGATAATGTCAAAAGTTTAACACACATGCTTTGCTTCCACGTAGTTCGATTGCAAATTCGGTAGTGTTCATTGGACATAGTGATCCAAAATATTTTCTAGTAAACTAAGTAGATAGCGTTGGTCATATCCTCCATTTCAGACTACTAGACAAAAAAAAAAGAAAAAAAGAAAAAGAAAAAGAAAAAAAGAAAAAAGAGAAAATTGAACAAGTGCTATTTACTGCTAAATTTTTATCAGATATACCCTATATTAAAGGTCGTAATGAAAAGTTACAAATGCTCGAAAGGGAAAGTTTATGTTCCTCATGTTTCAAATTTCCACGTGAATAAAACACATTGAACTATAGGATGGAAAGAAATTTTGTGTCAAACTACTATAAATAAAATTTTGTTTTCAAATAACCAAAGAAGTTATCATTTTCCAGTCTTTTCCGAAGATTTATCGGTTCCGAACATCTAGCATCGATTTCCCCTCTTGCGGATATAATGTAATTTGCATAGATAGAATGAACAGGAGGCTAGAGCTCAAACGGATCTTCGTGTCAGTCGGATGATGTTTATTAGGTTATAGACCACCAGTGGGTCGAGGATTCAAACCCGTAGTGACCCGTTAATTCGACTGAGACTCGTTAACCAACAGGATGAAAAAGAGATTTTACTTATTCTCTTGCGTTTATACAGTATTTCTGTTAGAGATAACCACAGTATTACTGGAGATGTTATCTCCAGAGCACGAAAAACAAGACACCGAAGTTCCCAGTTAATTAGATTTTCCAGACCAGGTATATCGGGCTCTTGCTCCGTTTTAACTTTGGCAAGAGTTATAATGAAGTGTGTGTGTGTGTGTGAGAGAGAGAGAGAGAGGGGAAGGGAGAAGTGAAAGATACAATGACGATAGGGAAACGCCAAGAAAGAGAGAGATAGGGTGACGAATATAAATATGAAACATACTTATTATTGCAGTGTACGATGTAGAATGCACACGCTGTTTATTGGAATTATTGCCAGTGATGCATTATAAGTTCTCCAATATAAGATGAATCGCTGTTTGCAGTCATTATTTTATGCGAAAAAATCATACTACCTGATAGGGAATCGAACGAAGATTTTCCATTGGGTGTCTAGCACTTTAGCACTACACCACCGATTGCTTTACCTAAACTGTGTTTTACAAATTGTGTAGTGTTTGTTTCTGAGAATGATAACACGAAAAGTGTATAGTGCAGATCAATGATTGTTTGGAGTGTCCTTGTAATTCCCTTGCCCTTTCCCAACCAACATTCGTAAATCGTCTCTATCATGATAGAGGTGTTTTCTTCCACATTTTTACGTACTGCTAGTCCAGTATGATAAGTCGGTTCTTCGTAATCACTTTGTAAAAAATGAACTTCGGTGTGAACAGGATTTGAACCTATGTTAGATACTTGGGTTATTCATAAGTTCATTACCTTACTCCTACGCTACCAGATATTACTTACCCTACATACAAGCCAGCCCTTATCTTTGGAACGAATCGACTTCTTCTTGTAAGGTTATTTACACCAAAGTCTATAACGAAATTCATTTATTCGACGGGATGGAGAGAAATTAGTGCCTACTTATAAAGAAAATAACATACAAGTCAGGAGAAATCACTGATATAGAAAATATATTATGCAGTAATTTCAGCATGCAAGTTCAAAAGTACTTGAATAATAATAATAATAATAATAATAATAATAATAATAATAATAATAATAATAATAATAATAATAATAATAATAACCTATATTATAAAATTAAAAGTATCTGTGTTTGTGGTTCCTAATCTCTTGAACCACCCCACCGATCTCGATCAAATTTTCAACATTGATAAGATTCGGGCCTGGGGAGCTTTTTTATCGTTTCATTTTAAAGGCAGAACTTAGGGGGAGGAGGAGGGAAGGAGGGGAGATATATGAAAGTGAATAACACGTAATAACTTTTGAAGCACCAGACCGATCACTATCGAACTTTCAACATAGATAAGATTTGGATCTGGGAGGAGTTTTATCATTTCAGTTTGACGGTGCAACGTAAGGCCGGATATATATATATATATATATATATATATATATATATATATATATATATATGTGTGTGTGTGTGTGTGTGTGTGTGTCTGTCTGTCTTTGTGACTTCACCACTCTTGAACCACCCGACCGATCTCGGTCAAATTTTTAACATAGAACAGATTCAAGCCTGAGATGATTTTTATAATTTCACTTTCACGGGAGAACCTGGGGACGGGAATGGGAGAGGGAGATATATAAAACTAAATAAAACTTAATGACTCTTGAACCACCAAACCAATCTCGATCAAATTTTAAAGCTACATGATGTTCGAACCTAAGATGGTTTCTGTCATATCACTTTGGTGGTGTAACTTAAGGGAGGGGGAGGGGAACGACATTTAAAAAAGAACGAAAAATAACCGGTATTAGTGTCAAATCTATAGTTTTTGGAGTCACTGAGATTAACAGTGACACATCTGATGCTGTTTAAATCCAAATTCAGCCCCATAAATATGATCGAAATAACCAATATCAGTATCGAATTCATAGTTCTTCGGCTGACTGAGAAGAACAATGACACTGCAGATTCAGTGCTCCACAACAGGGTGAGAAGGGATATATAAAACTCATGGAATATGACCGATATCAAACAGCGCTTTAGTAATAGTAAAAATTGACTGAATAACGGAACATGTTACTATTTTTTCTCAATTTAACCCAGCGAATCGGATAATAATAATAATAATAATAATAATAATAATAATAATAATAATAATAATAATAATAATAATAATAATAATAATAATTCTTATTATTATTATTATTATTATTATTATTATTATTATTATTATTATTATTATTATTATTATTATTATTATTATTATTCACATACTTTTGAACATGCACGTGAGATTAGTGCAAAATATGTTTTATTTCTGTAATTTTCCTGGATTGTATGTTTTTGATTTATTAGTGGGCACTAATTTTCTCTAGCCCGTCGAATAAATGAATTTCGTTGGGCACTTTGGTACAAATAACCTTAGAGGAAGAAGCCGGTTCGTTCCAAAGATCAGGGCTAAAGTAAGTAATATTTGGCTTGTAACTTAAGGTGTCATGCTACTGTAGGGGTAACGTAATGGCCTTATGAATAATACAGGTATCTAACATAGATTCAAATCCTGTTCACGCCAAAGTTGATTTTTTTACAAAGTGACTTGAAGAATCGACTTATCATGCTGGACTAGCAATACTTAATAATTTAGAGACGATTTACGAATTTTGGCTGGGAAAGTTCAAGGGAATTACCAGGACACTCCAAACACATCATTGATCTGCAGTATACACTTTTCGTGTTATCATTCTCAGAAACAAACACTACACAATTTGTAAAACACAGTTTAGGTAAAGCAATCGGTGGAGTAGTGGTAAAGTGCTAGACACCCAATGGAAAATCTTCGTTCGATTCCCCATCAGGTAGTATGATTTTTTCGCATAAAATAATGACTGCAAACAGCGATTCATCTTATATTGGAGAACTTATAATGCATCACTGGCAATAATTCCAATAAACAGCGTGTGCATTCTACATCGTACACTGCAATAATAAGTATGTTTCATATTTATATTCGTCTCCCTATCTCTCTCTTTCTTGGCGTTTCCCTATCGTCTTTGTATCTTTCACTTCTCCCCTCCCCTCCCCTCCGCTCTCTCTCTCTCTCTCTCTCTCACACACACACACACACACTTCATGTGCGTGTGCGTGTTCCAAAGTTAAAACGGAGCAAGAGCCGGATATACCTGGTCTGGAAAATCTAATTAACTAGGAACTTCGGCGTCTTGTTTTTCGTGCTCTGGGGATAACATCTCCAGTAATACTGTGGTTATCTCTAACAGAAATACTGTATAAACGCAAGAGAATAAGTAAAATCTCTTTTTCATCCTGTTGGTTAACGAGTCTCAGTCGAATTAACGGGTCACTACGGGTTTGAATCCTCGACCCACTGGTGGTCTATAACCTAATAAACATCATCCGACTGACACGAAGATCCGTTTGAGCTCTAGCCTCCTGTTCATTCTATCTATGCATATTACATTATATCTGCAAGAGGGGAAATCGATGCTAGATGTTCGGAACCGATAAATCTTCGGAAAAGACTGGAAAATGATAACTTCTTTGGTTATTTGAAAACAAAATTTTATTTATAGTAGTTTGACACAAAATTTCTTTCCATCCTATAGTTCAATGTGTTTTATTCACGTGGAAATTTGAAACATGAGGAACATAAACTTTCCCTTTCGAGCATTTGTAACTTTTCATTACGACCTTTAATATAGGGTATATCTGATAAAAATTTAGCAGTAAATAGCACTTGTTCAATTTTCTCTTTTTTCTTTCTTTCTTTTCTTTTTTTCTTTTTTTTTTGTTCAGTAGTCTGAAATGGAGGATATGACCAACACTATCTACTTAGTTTACTAGAAAATATTTTGGATCACTACGTCCAATGAACAATACCGAATTTGCAATCGAACTACGTGGAAACAAAGCATGTGTGTTAAACTTTTGACATTATCCTAGATGTGTCTCGGAGATCTATAGTTCTACTGGAAATTGAGTATGCAATCCTGTATGAAAGTGACTTAATGAATGTTAAAAGCATCCTCTATACATTCGAATAGTTCTGAAAAAGCATGTAGAAACAAACGTTATTTCTATATTACTGTCGGATTTCTGGAAACGGAAGTTTATCATGTTAGGTTCTTTTCTTACTACGTTTGAATTCCACATTTTTATCTGTTCTCCCTTTTCATTTCCTTCTTCTCCCATCTTCTCTCTCTCTCTCTCTCTCTCTCTGCCTCATTTCTGAACCTCTGTGTGATCTACATCCATTGGTTTCAATTTTTCATTATGTGTGTTTCAGTTTCTCCCTACATCAACTTATGAATCTTGTTTCGGCTAGGTTTTGTTATTTCATTTTATCGAAAGTAATACATGTGCAGTTTGAAATCAGAATTGTGTTCATGTTGTTAGCTAAATTTAGTATGGGAGAGAAGAAAAGAGGAGAGAGAGGGGATCTCTTTACCTGACACGATTATAGGATAAGAAGGTGTATATGGGGTGCCTAACTTCACGGCGTTGGCTCTCGCAATTTTTTTGATGCGGAGTGTACCAGGGTATAATTGTCATGTTAAGCTTAAATTGTATGGTAGATGCAGTAGCAAGTATCTTGCTCGGCAGCTTTTATTTTAATGATATATAGTAAGCATACGAATTTCGTCACCATCATTTCTGAGTTTCCTTCCTGCAGCTTAATATGTTTTAGGTTCAATTCCTATAGATCTTCAATTGTCTCACGATGCTGGGTTTAAAAAAAGTGCTTTATACCGGAAAACGAAGCCAGAATTACGCTCACCTAAGACAAACTAGGAAAGAACACGTGGTGTGCACAAAAACCTGTTTTTCTGTTTTCTGATTTTAGGAAAACCGTAAACGGCCTTGAAAATAAAAAAAAATCAGTTTTTCACCGAAACCAGTTTCGGTTTTATTTAAAACCGTTTCGCTTTTCACCGTTACCGGTTATCAGTTTTCTCCCAAATCGATTCGGTTTTTCACCAGATCCGGTTTCGATTTTCTTCAAAACCGGTTCCGTTTCTTTTTCCAAAATTGGTTCTATTTATAACCAGAATAGTGTTTCGTTGTTCTACGGAAACCGAGTCCGTTTTTCAGCAGAAATAGTTGTATGTGTTTTCCAAAAGTTATCACCGAAATCAGTTTCGTTGAAAACCTAACCGGTTTTGGACAAAACTGATATGTCTGTTTTTCGGATTTCGGTGTTTCTAGAAACCGGTTTCCGATTTTTATAAAAAACCGGTTTTGCCCATTCCTACGTGAAGGAGTTGGATTTATCTGAAGTGATATTTTGCTGTTAATACTGAAACCGGAAGTGGTAATAGATTTTTATCTCTACCGCTTTAATAGCGAGATTAAAGTTCAGGTGTGATATATTCTTGGAACTCTCCCTTAATTGCAGAGAACAGTATCTTACTATATAGAGTTGTTACCGAGAAAATGCCCATATGGGAAAAATGCATGTTAGTATATTTAATCCATAATTAGTAACATACGTTAGTGTGATAAGTGTTGTATGGGAGAAAATTTAGTAAAATAATTGTTGCATAGAAGAAATCAAATTTTGATTATAAATATGAAAAAACATATTGTTTTTTTATTTCAGTAGAGTTTGATGTAATTTCAAAATACTGAACAAATGGTTACTAAAAAAATCTTCGCGTAAATAAGCACATTGGGAGGCACGCAAATTACAATTTAGATACAAGTTAATGTCAGGTTATCTAAACAACAACATTATATCCATTTACTGTTCTAAATTCCAAAGACTCTTTCAACTGCACTGACAAACACTGTACCACTTCAAAGTTTGAAATATCAGATATTGTGTATATTGGAGAAAAAAAAAACTTAAAGAAAGAGTAAAACAACATAAGGATTACGTGAGACGTAAAAGATAAAATAACACGATATATAAACATGTAAAGGAAACAGGACATGATATAGATTCGGAAGGTGTACAAAGTTTAGAAAAAGAGAATAGAATATTAATTTTTAAAAAATGGAGAGAAGCAAGATGGATTGAGAGAGAAAAAAGAGAAATATTAATTAACTGGACAAATGAACTTCAAATTCATGAATTTATGGGATAGGTTGTTAGAAAGAATTGAAGAATACAAATTACGGATATTTTGGAATTTAATTGATATTTGGGAATAAGAAGAAGAAAAGGAAGAGAAAAAATGATAAAAATAGACATTATGTAATATTAATAGAAACATTTTAATATAAAATTTTAAAATGAAAGGGTAAATTATGACAATATTTTATTGTTATATCAAAACTATTATTTAAAATATATACGTATATTATTCATGAGAAATACATTTTAGTTTGAATAATAATTTACCTGCTTTTTAATTATATTTTTTGTTATCGTTATTATTGCATATTGTAGTAAAACTTTTCATAATACGTAATTTTACAAATATTCTGTGTTTACAATATTTTTAGTCTAACACGATAAGTAAATCTAGCAAATCCCAAAACTTTTACACTGATGAAGGCAGCAAAACAAAGCAAAATGAAAAACAAACAAATGGAAAATACGTATTTGAATGAACATAAAATGGTAACGTTAAATAAAAATATAATGGAATAAATATATTCTTACAGTTGGAATACTTCTTCTAGTTCTTTGCCTTTGAGTATGGTACCCTGTATTGAGGCGACATTGCCTCTTAGAACTGCCATACTTATTCTTTGTATGAGGAGGGTGCTTGCTCTGTCATCGCCAGATAACTGCATGATCCGTCTGCCTATTTCTTTTATAAAGTTAATACCTTCTCTGCCCCATGCACCACTGGATTCAAGAGCGATAGTTACAAAATGATATTTCTCCGCAAGATTACTGTATTTTCTCCTTTTTGCCGTTTCATTTCGGCTGGCTATATTTCCCGCCTGAATTAAAGAAAAGGGGAGATTGGAAGGAGCGAACGTATCTGAGCATGTAAAGTCTCAAATTGGCGCTTTACCTCTCTTCCACGGTAACAGAGTCATCCCATCTGGTCTTTATCCATCTGTTCTGCTACACCCAATGGGTTCTCTTATTGCAGGTATGCCGGCTGAGATTAGTGCCCTCATTATAATGTCATTAACATTTGAGTGGCGAGAATGTCTACCTGCGCTTTTGGAACATGAAAGGCCATGTAAACCTTTTTATTTATTATATTTAAAATTATATATTAAGCAACAATAATAATTGTATATCAATAATTTAATACTATGATGTCTCTATTACCTACCTTAATATGAACGTACATTTTAACGTTTTAGGAAGATAACGTTGCTTTATGGAAACTGTTACGAAATATTTTAACTTTTAATAAAGAAGTACATACTCTGGTTAGAAAAATACTAACCATTTAAATAATAATACCAGAGTAAACATGGAGGAAGTAACATTTTTAATATCAGAAATTGCGAAATTCGGTGTCAAATATCTTATGAGATTGCAAACAATACTATAAAATCGGTCCTCATAAATAACCTAGTTCATTTCTGATTGGACATACATTTCGTTGATCATCGAGAACCTTCCCAGCCATTTTTAGTAATCGTAGTCTTTTAAATACGTACGTTTCTCGCTCATAGAAGAAATTGCAAGAAATCCTTTTATATATCACCTTTATATAAAATGTAACAACTTCATGGCAAAATAACATAGCACTATACACTTTTTATCTTTTGGTTGCCTTTCTTTAATATCTTGGGAATATAAAGTAAACCTTGAAGAAAGTAGTCTTGCTTCATTTAGTTGGAATGGTGTAGAACTTTTAAAATGTAACCATGCAATTTTCTCCACCCAGTTGTTCCACGTTTTCGTAGTCTGCTATTTTCTGGATATTCATTACTACACAAGAGATAATTTACGTTCATGTTAACAATTTAATACTAGTTTCCTACTACTTCAAACCTTGTAAATCAACCCTGCTCACCTCACTGGAAAAATGACCGCGAAATTGTGATTACTCGCGCGAGAAGAAGACTGACTCTGCTGCCATGAGGTATATACACACATATAGAGAGAGACGTAAATCAGTGAAATTCTCCCGTTTTAAAAGAAATACATAATACGAACCTTGAAGTATGGCTGAATCTGAGATGAGCAAAATGTCTTGTTAATAGCAACAGATAGAGATATACGTACAGAAAAATACTACATATATACCTAGGTGTATATATATATATATATATCTATCTATATATATATATATATATATATATATATATATATATATATATATATAGATATATAGATATATATACAGGGTTTTCATAAAGTCTGGACGGATTTAATTCGCTTATAATTTACATAAAAATGCTCATATTGAAATCAAATAAAGTGCAAACGGTAGCGGAAGGATTAAATTTTTACCTGTAATCTGCACCAGCTCAGTTCATTCACCGCCACACCTCTAACTGGGCGCGTCGATTCCTAGACGGTCCATGGAACTCGGAATTCCACAGACAACCGTGTTTAAGATAGCCAAGAAGACGATCAAGGCCAAAGGTTACAAAATCAAGATAGTCCAGGATATGCATGATGAAGATTTGGACATCCGGTTCAACTTCTGTGACGCCATGCTCAAGCAGTTGGAACATGGCGACGTTCTCCTTTCAGCCAACATGTTCTCAGATGAGGCAACCTTCATGTCTCCGGGAAGGTTAACCGACACAAGTGTCGCGTTTGGGGCACGGAAAACCCAAGGGGTGGCCCGTCCTGTTGGAACACGATGTCGTTCTGGATTCCACGTGCCTCCAGTTCCGGAATGAGGTATTTCTGCAACATATCCAGGTACGAATCTCCATTCACGGTCTCCTCTTCAAAAAAGAACGGTCCAATCAGATGATCATAGAACACAGCGCACCAAACGTTCACTTTAGGGCTCTCAACGTGTTCAGAGTTGCCGCTTATCTAACAGTGTTGCCAACTAAAAATTTAATCCTTCCGCTACCGTTTGCACTTTATTTGATTTCATTATGAGCATTTTTATGAAAATTATAAGCAAATTAAATCCGTCCAGACTTTATGAAAACCCTGTATATATGTATGTGTGTGTGTGTGTGTGTGTAATATTTAAAACGACAAATTCTTGATTTAAGCTCTTTCGAAATTTATTTCGGTTTGTCCTCAGGACAAAACCGAATTAAAACCTTTCATTTTGATTCTGTTCCGTGAAGAAGAATGTAGAAGATTAGCTGGGTCAAGTGGAAAACGAATGAGAGGTTGCTAAAAAATGATGTGGAGGGGGAGTACAATTTAGATAGAGGAACTGTACCAAACCCGGGCCCGGGTCCATAAAGCGGGCCCCCTCAGTTGCTGCTCCGGTTATTGGCGTAGAATGCTAGAAATAAGCTGAATTGTAGTTTACCGTTACTGTTGCATGCAGCGCTAGTTCCTGTGTTGATCAGTTAATCCTTTGTTCTGCAATCAACATCTGACGAGTTTTCATGAAGTGGAAAGTTTTGGAGCTCCGAGGAGCAAGCATTGTTTTCCATAGTTACTAAAGAGATAAGTGAACCAACTATTTATTTATTTAATCTTAATGGTAAGAGGTATGTTCTATGTAATTAGCTAGTAATTTAGACGTAGGAGTGACAAATTATTTGCAGCGAAAGTAGAAACATGTATGGTCGTAAAGTGGGCCCCCTTATCAATCCTAAAGCGAGCCCCTACTATGTTGTGCAAAAGTAAAAGATATGTTTCATATCAAATTCTCATGATTCGTGCAATTTATTTACAATTTTCAAGAGGACCAAAATGCCCAAAACAAAGCCGAAACTAATAACTCAATATCGTGGTCGAGGGCATGGAAGTGTCAAGTCATTATCAAGATCCTATGATCCACGAAAGTAAAAGATACCGCTGAAGGTGAAAGGAAGAGCCAAGGAAGACGATTCTGATTGTGGCTCAATCTCTGATATAAAGAAGCATCAACAATATTCTCAACTTTAAACGTTCCACCGGGGAAAACATCGTCCACGGATGATGATGCTCCTGCATGTTCTGCACTGAAAATTTTTTGAGTGATACGAAAGTTGAACTCTGGTCCATTGTGTCATGTGCTCTTAGTGGGCCCATGTAGATTGTGAGGAGACTGACAAAGTCATTTATATTTGTGACTTTCGCCAGTAGAAATCTTAACTTTGTGAAACATTTCATTTATCACGTTTAATTTGGAAGTTTCGGTTCTGAAGTTTCAGAATCCTTTTTTTAGATGCCAAATAAGCAGGTTGGAGAAAGAGAGATGTTAAGATTTCTTATTTCCACCAGTAGAATATTGAATATTTCAGTTTTGAAAGTTTCAGTCTTCAAGTTTAGTCTATTTGAAAGATTGTTCTTTAGCTTAAAAAAGAAAAAAAAGACTTTTTGATTTCCTATTTCCGCCAGTAAAATGTGGAATATTTAAGTTTAGACATTTTCAGTTTACAAGTTTAATCTATTTGAAAGGTTGTGCTGGAGCTAAGAAAAAGACTCTCAGATTGCATTTCGGCCACTAGAATGTAGAATATTTAAGTTTTAAGTTTAATTTTAGTGTGTTCTTTACTTTCCGGAATTTGTTTTAATTTCTTCTAATAAAGTTTTTTAAAACATTCATATTTCATTTTATTTCAATCCCCAGTGTTTAGTACGTTGTTTTTAGCTTAAACACGTAACTCATTTAAGTAATACAGGTTTTCGCTTTGTGTAATTTATCTAAATTTAAAGGGGCCCGGTTTTGGAACAGTTTTTTCGAATGCCGAAAATGCAGTCTATATGAAAATCCATTTTTTCTCAACCTATTTTTTCCTTGATTGTTATGGGAAGAAACAAGCAAAGCAATTACATATTATATTATTTTCAGCCTGAATAGCATTTTTTTCTGATCGATATTTTCTTAGATATATGGAAAAAACAAAATGGGGGCCCACTTTTGGTACAGTTCCTCTACTATAGAAAAGAGGAAGAGAAATTAGTTGGGATATTGGCTAGGAAAGAACTATATCATGAGAGACGTGCTAGAGGATATGATGGCAGGAATGAGAGGGGGAGGGCGAAGAGTGCTACAATTGATTAACGATATTAAAACAGATAAATCGTACGTGAAGACGAAGAGGTTAGCGGAAGACACTGGAGCATGAAAATTTCTTAGCTGCGGCAAGTGACCTGCCAATAATGACAGAATACCTATGATGATGATGGTGATAATTTAGGTTCTGGTACCGGAATCCAAAACATTTTCAGTTCCGTTACCATTAAGAACCCTAGTTCTGATCAGGCGCAGAGGAATGCAGCAAGGTTGTCTCCCGTTGGAAAGGTTGCGTTGTAATGGATTAACATGTTGCTTTCTGAGAATTCGTGATGTGAATGGAGGAAAATAGTGTGGAAGTTGAAGAATTGAAAGATATTTATAATTTAATTTAAATGATAATTTTTCGCTGTATTTCATTAATAATATGTACTGCTATCTTGGTAATGTCATATTAAATAGCGTAATGGAAGTATTTTAAATACATTTGAACTTCAGTTCAATAAGGTGAATGACTTTATTTGCCCGGGATTAGACTGAAATGTAATATTTTTATTTTTTATTTTGATTAATTCTATTCAGATTCAGCCAAATTATGGCAGTTTGAACTTACAATTAAATCAAACCAAAATTCCGGATTAATTTAATATCAACAAAACCAACGAATTTAATACATATCCCAAAATTTTTAGTCTGTGTCCATTTCAAATTTCACGGAATCCAAAAGTGTAAGAAAATACTCCCTAGAATAACACTAGAGACAAGACAATCATATATCGAACCTTAAATGTACGTTCTTTGCACGGAATATGTTTATCGAAAGTACTTGAACCTTTTCCCCTTTGGGATACGCATAGGGGATGAATTTAAACTTAAATGTCATCATGAGTGACACTACTCATCTCAGGGCCGTGTGCACCAACAATGTTCAACTGTTAAACGAGGGTCATAACCAAGCTTGGTGAAAATGTCTGTTGCACCAACAACGTTCAAGGTTAAGTCTCGGCCAAATGGTCGATAAACTTGGTTTTAGCTTGAACGGCCGAATTTGGTGGTTTAAACTTCGTTGATCCAAGTCAATCTGTTTATATTCAATAATGTCTTTGTATTTTTTCAGTAATGAAATTACAATACTTTCCTCGTGTTCGTAAAAATTGTTTGCTCGTGGTTTCATTACTTTTTCCATCACAATTACGATCACTGAAATTAGACTACTCACAACTCTATGCACACAATCTCAAAAGTCGGCACGCGGTATGCTTTCTTCATTTGATACTTCGTTAAACGAAGATTAGAGACAAAAGACGACAACTAATCAGAGTCGATTTTACAAATTGATCGAAGCTTACTTAAACGAGATGTACTGAACTTCAGCTTTCAATGGTACAATAAAAGTCCTAGAACCACGTTTAAACTTGAAAGTTTAATGTTGATTGCTTTTGTCTGAACGCTTGTTTAAACTTCGTTGGTGCACACGGCTATCAATGAACCCGAAAATTATATATTAGACATTAATATTAGCCGTTTTCGATTACTTTATATCTCGATCCCTCCCACTCCATCGCTTGCCCTCTTTGCTAATGGAGGATGAATTTGGACTTAAGGCGTTGCAAGAGTGTCACTGTTAATTTCAGCGACCCCGAAAACTATGGATTGGACACTAATATTGATAATTTTGGATTATTATTGCCACAATCCTTATCTCTCTTCTCTAGCGCTTCCCCAAAATGTGCAAACCTTCTAAGTTATTCCAGTGTTCACTCATGTTCTAAAATCATCGCTTTGATTTAAGAACTTTTTGTTTCACCCAGTCATGTAGTGAAGGGTGACATGAGCTTCTTAAAGCTACATCCGACATTTCTGAAAATTTATTATTTACGTACGCAAAAATTGTCATCTTCATTGTCATCAGAGAATCAGACAGTTCAGTCTGATTCAAATATCACCTCAGAACTCATCAGTAGGTCGCCATCCATAGGTTGATATTCGCTGCAATATAATATATATATATTAGTTTTAAAAAAAAAGAATCGAAAAATACAAGATTACATCCAACACAAACAATATGTGTCTGACGAGGAACCCCTAAATCAACTTTAAAATTACACATACTTGCCTTCCACGTAAATAAAATAATTTCTCTGATTACGTAACCAATTAAATCAGCTTCCGGAAAATTCTTTCAGGAGTATTGATTGATTTGTGTGAAGAACATTAGATTTAACATCTACAGTATATTTAAGAGATCTAATATATACTAATATTGATGCTAAGATTATGGTTAACAGTTAATGATTTAATGACAATGTCATCAGTAATTGTTTTCTGATAATAAGTAGAACTAAACTGGCAATATTATGTTTTCAGCTGAAGTGTGAAAGTTCTTGTAACATTATCCGAGTTGCGGAATCGCAAAAGGTACTAATTTCCACTTCAATATCTGGTAACAGTAACCGTGGTAACGCCGATCGCACTTTCCACTCCCAACTCTGCACAACAGTCTCTCGAGTCACCATTGGGAATTGTAGTCTATTAGAAGCGTGGTGCAAGTGGTTAAGATTTTAACATGAGAATGTGTGATTTTAATGTAACAAGTTCTGGTGACAAACGAATAGCTAAAAATCAAAATACAAGTATCATATGTTATGAAATTCATAAAATTTCACAATTCATTAATTGACTGGAAGTAATTTACATTCACATTTATAAAGTAACTGAGTAAAGAAAGAATTGTACTTCCAACTGAACACATTTGAAGTAATATGTATTTAGTTCTGGTATTTAGTGACTTTCTAACCCATTAAAATTATACATTACCTTCTGAGGTCGTTAAAAGTAACAATGCATTATCACATAAGCCTCCGAAAGTCCACAGTTGTGTGGCATAAAGTAAAACAGGACTTCTTATCCAATTTCGGTGCACTGATTTCAAATCTAACAATCGTTTTTCTCTAACATGTAAGCATTTTCTACAATGTATAGATGGACTATTTAACGATATACCGGTGCTGTTTTGTAATAAATATTAACTATCAGTGACAATATCAGATGTGTGTTGAATTGAATGCCACCAACAAAGTGTAGCGAAAACGTATAAAATGGCTAGGTTTTGGATATCAATTGAACGAATTTACGTATACAAAGAAATACATTACAGGAAAAGCATATTTTAAAATGTTCAAGTGCTTAAAATGCCATTCTACACATGCTAATGAAATCAATATTTCCAAAGTACAACAAATGCAACGTATTATATATAAATGCATCGATTATTATACAGAATCTATAGGCTATAGCAGGAAACGTGGTTTTGTAATCAGAACATTAGATTTCTCAGTTTTAGAAGGGTTAATGAATGATTTATTGAAAATTCTAATATCAACGTGTCTAAAGCATAAAATTTTCAATGTATGTATTCTGCCTGTTTTTACACATGAATCGGAGATGTGGATACTTAAAAAATCAGATATTCATCACCTGCAGACTACACAACTAAGCATGGATGTATATATGTTTCGAACCACCTGCAAAGACAGAAAAACAATCACATAAATTAGAAAGACGGCAGGAGTGACAGACACTGTCATGGCAATAAAGGCATTGAAGTGACAGTGGGCTAGTCGTATTGAAAGAAGAAACGATTATTGATGAACGTCAGTAATTCTGGACTGGATACTAAAAACAAGAAACATCATCATACAAAGAGAATATGACGAAATCAAGAAGAACTGTGGAGTAACCTTAAAAAGATTTGCCGAAGAATATGGTTGTGGGAAAGAGCTGGATAGACTTTCACCTAGTAGTGGATGACAAAGTTGACTATGATTTTTATACATATATTGATAATATGTATAATAATATACATATAAAATATACGACATTAAATTACAGGAGATACCCTACAAATATATGAATAATAGCAGGGACAGTAAATCAATGAGAAAGTAAATATACCAAGATGTTGCCCAAGATTCTTTAGTAACAAGGAAGTAATTGCTTTTACAAGCGGGAAATGACTGAATAGGAAAAGGTTTTAGACAACTATAAAAAAAAGACTAAGGAACAATGCATCTTCTTCCCATTCTCAGCAGCGGCTCTTCTCTGCTTTTTTCTTCTTTCTTTTTTAGTGCTGAGAAAGTGTAGCATGTCTTTACAAAGTGAGCGCTGTAAGCTTTCGTGATAATTTTCCTGATTTTTCTTTGCACGCATATTTGACTGGCATGTTTCATCGTACGGACTTGTTGCTATTCTTATTGACATTTATACAATCATACTTAAGACATTTCTTTTAAAGCTTGTATTGTAGACACAGTTAATATTTAATTAAGAGTGTGTAGTGTATTGTTGAGAGAACATAATAACAGCAAGTCATCAAGAATTGAAACTTTTTTTAATTTATGGAACTTCTACATTAGATATATTTTTTTATGAATTTAGCTGTACAATGCTGTTAATTTAGTTACAATTCTTAGTTAATTTTACTTGTTACATAAATAAAAATAGCATTTCGGGGGGCTAGTAAGAATTGACAGCTTATTTTTTTTTAATTAAAAACTATATTCCATATGGTTTTCCTTGAGTCGATTGAATAACTCAATTACTCGCGTAGTACTAGTATTCTGTTTCATAACAATTCACATACAGGGTTATACAAAAAGAAAGAACAGATTTCAAACATTTATTTCTAATTTAAACAGCCTGGATAGAAGTTCCAATCACGGCCGCATTGGCGCTGTTGTTGTTGTTTGTCTGTAGTGAAATGGCGGCATCACCACAGAGAAGCCTTTTTGTGTGGTACAATTAGCAAAACATGAGTCCATTGTTGCAGTTCAGCGAGCATTCGCCGTCAATTTAATAAACAACCGGCGCATCATAAGCAAATTTACGAGTGGCATCGAAAATTCGTAGAAGATGGTTGCATCTGCAAAGTGAAAAACACGGGACGTCCACGCACATCGAACGAGAATGTCGAGCGTATTCGTACACTTTACGAAAGGAGCCCAAAGAAATCCACATCACGAGCAAGCGAAGAACTTAACATTCCTCAACCAACTGTATGGCGAGTTCTAAAACATCGTCTGCACATGAAGCCATACAAACTGCAGTTATTGCAAGCATTGCATCCTGACGACTACAACAAAAGGTACGAATTTTGCATTAGCACCGTTTTGACATTTGTCGTGTAACACACGGTGCTCATATTGAATGCACGCCATAATTACTAACAATAAATTGTAAACTTTTCTTAATCAAGTAACGTTCGAATCATGTTTCTATCTTTTGTAGTTTGAAAGGAATAAACGTTTGAAATCTGTTCTTTCTTTTTGAATAACCCTGTATTTATAGTCTAATGCAGTAAAGAGTAAACTTTTTAGGAGAGGGCTGAAAAACAAGGAAAAGAATTACGGAAAACAAGAAAAGAGTTAACATAATTAGGGTTGTCATAATTTTTGATCCAAAATACGGACAAGTCTTAAAGTGACGACCCATTAGATACGATGTCCAAATTCAGAACAAATATTTTGGAATTTCTTACCTAAAAAAAAAAAAAAATCACAAATACTTGAAACAGTTGGAAAGTAACATATTTTATAATTTTTCCATTAGCACAAATATAATAAATCATGCCATTAAATTACGTATATTAAATCTAACCAAAAAAAACCCTTAGAATAGAAAGATGATACAATTTTTAAAAACATAACCTACTTTATTAATGGTAACTAAAATATAAGTTACATGATGAAAACACAATTCTTTTCGTCCGAGATTTTAGCGATATCCTACTCAGAAATTTTCGGGCAGCTCCAAAATCTGTCAAATACGGATATTTTTCTATTTCATACTTTGTACGATACGGACACGGACCCAAAAATACAGTCAGGCAGTACAAAATAAGAACTTATTGCAACCCTAAATATACAGTAGAGCGTCGATTATCCGAAGTAATTGGGGGACATGGGTATTCGGAAAACTGGTTTGTTCGGATAATCGAACTGTACATGTTTATTTGCCAAAAATAAGTACTGTACAGTAAATTTATTCATAAAAAGAAGTGTGCTGATTGTTGAAACACAGCTACTGGCGGCTTGGCCGGTCAGCAGCGCCTTATGAAGGCCCCATTAGAAGCAATGTTCCGCCAGCGGTGACTCAGTGCGGCGACTACTGTGGGAAACTTGGTTTGGGAGTGAGGGGGATGATGGACGGTAGGGTGGGACAGTAACAGGTGCGAGCGAGTACACAGTTCGGTTAAGCGGTCGTTCGGTTGACCGACGTTCGGATAATCGACGCTCTACTGTAATTAATTAAAAACAACAAAGGTAGGACTTTTGACCAAATTCATGTAATACTAAGCTCTATTAATGATTGAAGTGTTTCATTATCTGGTTCATGTTGTTCGGCTTCCGCCATCCAAGTGAACTTTGTGATGGACAAACATCTTGTGCGTGGGTTTCCTCGGGGTTCTCCCGTTTCCTCCAACTTTTTCATTCCATCATTTCATTCATTTTTCATCATCACCGACTCCTTTAGCCTAGCCGGCATAAGAGTGGGACGTAAAATTCAAAGAATTCATTTCATTTCTCAGAAGTGAAGTTAAGTACTCATCTGTCAATGTAATTCTAATACCATTCTTTCCAAGCAATTCTATTCTTCTCTTCATTCGTTAGATTAGGAATTATGTCTCGAGCCAGATAGAACCACACAGCCACTAGTTGGGTCAGTAGACCGCATCTTGCTCGCAGGCCGTAGTTTGTCCATCACTCCCCTAAGAAGTATAACTCAGATAAAAGTAAATTCCTTTATAGGGTTATCATATTTTCACCTTCAGGCCCATAATTGTTAAATGTCTCCGGAATACGAACACCCCAGAACTCGAACAACTTGGAATCCGAACGAAAAATTCTTAGTGGTAACATAATAAAGCCCTTGTTAATATGTGTGTCAACTTCCCCGGCGGTTTTAGAATTGGTGAACAAAAGATATGATAAGCGAAACAACGCCCCTTTATATTCACACAAATGATAATAGATTACACAGTTTCACATCGTCTTTTATCCAGAGGTAAAAGTGAGAGGGAAAGCGGGGAGACGCCGTTACCACGCTTCAAAAACATATTTATGGCGTCCTTCCACTTCCTTAAAAATTACAATGGGCAAAGATAGGCACGTCATGCGTCTCCCTATCGTATCAGATCGACTTTTACCCGTGCTTTTATCTATTAAAATGCCTTTACCAAGTGACATACTTTTACTGTAGTTCACGAGACGCTTTTTTAAGCGTATCATATTCTATTGGAAGGCCTCCTTCTTGTCACGTATCTTATCAAGAAAATTCTGTCTCGTCTCATCTAGTGGCCAACACCATGCGTAAGCATTTTTTGTTCACATTGAATTTCAATAATTGTAAAATTTCCTTATTTTCCGTTGATTGATAGTTGTACGCATAATAAAATTTGCTCGTGGATTTCTCTTCTAGTAGATAAAGTATCATGCTATTTTTTTTTCAAAAACAATTTTGTGTGTACCTAAGTACTATCTGTGTTATATGACGTTTAAGTTTATCAATATAAGGCAACTGCAGGTATATACGCCAGTGCAGCTAAATACGCCAAGTGTTCAGTGCTGGGACGTTTGTGCCGAAATTCGCTAAAAATGCGCCTCCAATATGTGCCACGGCCTAAGTTCGATTTGACGAATATTCCGGGAAACAGCGCTGAGACCGCCACGCCGTGCACTGTTCTTTGCTTCAGCAAAGTTCCGTGGAAGGACGTTATTGTTTCAATAGAGGTAAGAATCCGTTATTAGTACTGTGCTAACTCAGAACATTGCCGATTGTTTACAACAGCGTAAGCCTTATTTCGTGTCCGTCTAGGAACAATTTGTTTTGTAAGTGTAATTTCACTATTTGTGACTTCATGGCTACTAAATCAATACCAATCTTGGTGCAGCGAAATACACCAGGGCTTGTGCAGGACTGACTGCGGAAGACCAAGATATTTTTATTTGTCCAATATGTTCCAAGTAATATCGCTGTAGTTTCTTAAGTCACACTACAGTGACTCTGTTTGTTTATCTTCTTGTTGAGTAAAACTTTTCAGTTTGGAACTTCATTTCAAATTTGGAGATTATCATTTTTACCTTTTATCTTTTTATCTTCATCTTGCACTTTGGTTATTATTATTATTATTATTATTATTATTATTATTATTATTATTATTATTATTATTATTATTATTATTATTATTTTGCTTCAGCCATGCTGTGTAGCTAATATTTGAGTTCGTATAATACAGACGATGTAAGCAGTGGCAAGGGCGCCGATTTCTCTGTAAATTTCGGGACCCCATTAAGATGCAGAAGGCATATATGAGGATTTTAAGAGAAATTGAATTCAAATTATGCCTAATATTGTATATTTATAAATAAAATGCGGGGCCCACATGAGCTTTGGGGGGCCCGGGCCCCTGCGCCCCCCAGGATCGGCGCCCTTGAGCAGTGGCAGGATTTATTGCAGGTTTCTAGCAGTATCTTAGACTTGGCGTAATTACCTGCATGTGTTGGGAAATATGCCACTTTGTAACACTTTTTTTCTTTTACCTTGGGTACAAAATAGAAGTGAGTCGCATCATTGTCACATTTTTTTTTTTTTTACACAGAAAAGGCTACTCTGCAACGCACATGTTTTGTTCTTTGTGTTTCATGTAAATTAAGGCCATAAAAAATCCAACACTCTTAACATGGCGTATTTACCTGCCACTACCTTAGTATAATTAACCTAAGTACATTTTGGAATTGCAGTTTATGTATACAGCGCTAGTAATAAGGATTTTTCTCACGAAACTATTAATGCTTCCGTATTATTTATTTCTTTTTATTTGTTGTAATAATACATAGTGTATGGTACGAGTTATTACATTCAATATATTTTCAATATGTATTTCAAAAGACGACAGTTAATTTATGATCGAGTATTACCTCTAAAGCATTTCTGCCCTCCATTTCAAAATATTACCATCCATCTTATACTCTAAACAGAAGAATGCTACATTTCCCTTGAGTCTCAGGTGAGGTAAGGCTTATTTAATTTTCCTCTATTTGTAGATTCTAAAATTAAACAGTTCTGTTTACAAGAGAAGGCTATGAGAGCTGTATAATTTGAAGTTATCAATGCAATCCGAAATACTGTATTATCATTTCTGCTCAAGCTTCCACACATATTAACATTTCCGCTTATATTCTGCCTTCATGTCGCCCCGGTGTCCGTGGAACAACAAGGGGTGACGTACCATCACATATCCTTGGAGCCGCCAGTGGTTAACTAGTTCAATAATATCATTGAGCATTTTTCGAGAAGTTCAAAAAAATTACCAGCATCAGACCACTTCGGAATGCTGATTCTCAATGACTCAAAACCCTCTACAAGCAGTACCTTAGGAAAAGGCATAAAAAGTCCAAGAATGCTTTTCATTTATGATACGCTCTAGTATTTTTATATTTAGAAGTAAAGTATACATGAATTAACACTTTCGTATGATCATCTAAAAATCTGTTCTCCAAAAGTTTATATACATAAAAATTTTACTAGGAAAAAATAGTTTCTTTTAAAACTCTGAAGAAAGAAAGTAGTCTAATCCCAGGAATCAGTTTGTACCCGATTTCATGAGTTATATTGGACCCCGAAATTACATTGTAGAAAGTACGTAGTATAATCACCATTTTTAGTGTTAATTCACTTTCAGGTGGAGATATATCAACACTTAGGAGAACAAGACTGTAAATTTTAACATAAATATCAAGTTCTTAGCATAAATGTCACGTTAACAAACAACAGATTTGTGGTTGCCTATATGTTTCCTGCAGACGTTTGCTTATCAACCTTCAACAGTAAGTAGCGAACTTAACCTAAATAGGAGAAAGTTTTTTTTTTTTTTTGGTCATTTATTTACTTGTTTGTACGAGCTGCACCTTCTAGCAGTTAGGTGAAGTTGATACCTTAGAGACCTAGAAAAACGGTGATCTACTGATTTCTTTTTCTTTTTTATATATATATATATATAGAGAGAGAGAGAGAGAGAGAAACACACTGGTTATTTGGATTCTTGAAATTAGGTGCATTCAGTTTATTCCATCCAGACTGAGAATCTAACACACTTGGCAGAATATGAATCATTTTTGATTGTTCCATTCTTAACTCGTCGTTGCACGCACCCGCGGCAAATTGCCGCAGTTTTGCAAAAACACCTGCACTTTCCTTATTCTAAGACAACAGGGGCGGAGGGGCCGAGTTATCCCCTACCCACCCCACTTCTACCTGACCCTGACCGGTTTTGTCAGTCACGCGTACGGTTCTGGAGTGGAAGGGCGTGTTTTGGTCAACGTGAGCAAATTGCTAACGGCGCGTGTAACCACGTAAAGATTGTTGTGAGCAGGCTGCTAACGGGCGTGTTCTAGTGTTAAGTGTTGTATTTTAAGGGCCTTTGCTCATTCTTTAAACGTATTGTTTGAAGAGTAGAACAACAGGTGGCACTAGAATCGTACAAAGCTCCAAAGAACAAATATATTGTATTACTTTCCCCATCGCACGAGGACGATGAGATTGGTGAAAGTACAGGTGATGCATGCAAACCATCAAGTACCTTCTACAACAAACAAAAACAAAAACAAAAACAAAAAAAAAAAAAAAAAGTGGTGTAGATGTCAGTGACGTCATGCAAAAAGAGTATAGCGTATCGAGGGTATCAAATCGCTGGCCACTAACAGTTTTTTTCTTGGAATTGAAAATGAAATGAAATGAAATCTTTAGTTTTACGTCCCACGGTTATGCCGGTTAGGCTAAAGGAGACGGTGATGATGAGTGATGAATGAAATGGTGGAATGAAGAAAGTGGGAGGAAACGGGAGAACCCCTAGAAAACCCACGCACACGGTGTTTGTCCACCACAAAGTTCACTTGGCGGGGGCTGGGATCGAACCCGCGACCCCAAGCACCAGAGGTGAACGCTCTACCACTGAGTTCTTTGAATTGAATGTTGGTTGAATAAATTCGTTTGTTATTTGGAAAGCCAACAACATGGGAGATACTTGGTCGACAGCTTATTATGGATCATGCGCAGCTGCAAACTATCCAATCGCAAGGTCAATAAAGGACCGGCTAGTTGAAATATTCCAACTTCAGACAATTAGGCAAGAACCTCAAGCAGCACCTGATCAGCGAGGTCATAATAGAGTTTGCGGTATCTGCCCTCGTAGAAAGAACAGGAAAACTACTGTCTTATGAATCAACTGCAACACTTCGAAATGCAAGGAACATAAGACCATCATGTACAAACTGCACCGAGCGTGGCCAAGGACCAGCTGTAAACGATAAGGACGGAGGTGACATGTAAATATACGTTTTAAATTTCTCTGGACTAGTTTCATAACATCACTGTTCTAGTACATTAGTGATGTTTTTGTACATTTTTTTGTATTTGTAATAATACAACGTGTGTCAATATGACGGAGAAATTTTCCTATAGTCCAAATAGCTAATGCGGCAATTTGCTCACAGCGCGTGTCCTGGCGTTACTTTGTAAATCCAAGAGTGCAGCAATATGCTAACGTGGCGTGTTCTCGTGTAGTAATAGAAATTTCAAAAACTGTGAAATCATAACAAAAATTTTCTCAAAATCTTTAGGTTAATCATTTTCAGGTACTGAAAGTGTCTATAATAAGCTAAGAAGCCAAAATTTCATGGAATAAATTTTTCACTCTCAATAAAAATGTAAAAATACTGAAATTAACTATCAAAATATGCGTGAGCAAATTGCCGTCATGGCGTGTTCTCATGTTACAATTGAGGGGCGTGTACTGACGTGTTAAAAATATATATCAGATAAGTGCTTCCAAGTATTTAGTAGAAATTCTCTTATGGAGATTTACTCGTAGACTTATATGCAAGTGGAATATTAAATATATTTTCTCTTGAAGCTTTTGAAGAGTGCTCGGCATTTAAGCTAGAAGGAAAATACACTCGATTTCCAAAGTGTTTTAAGTAAATGTAAGACAAGCAGTTTGGTTGGCTATTACGAAAGCCAAATTGCATGGCAAAGATTCTTTTAAAAAACGAAAACAAAAAATTTCTACTGTGGGGAGGGAAACTGTATCGCACGAGGTCAATTTTAAGGTCTGCGACTGATTACAAAGTTCTGTGAAGTTACTCCTTAATGTAAGGAGAAAGTGGTAGAATCAATCAGAAAAGAAGTCACTGTTGCTGCAATTGTGTTAACACACAAGCAAGAAAAAAGTCTATTATGCGAAGTCAGATGACACCAATTCACATATATCACAGAAGCTTTTCACCTTCAAGTAAAATGAAGTGTAATGACAGATACGAAAATCGTAGTGGAATGTTTGGGAATTTACTTTCTTTTCAATTAGTATTCTAAAGAGAATAGCAGGATATATGAGAAAGATGCTCAAATAACTGGTTGCGCTAGAGTACACAAATAGACTGACATAGTTTGAAACAAACTGGTATCTCTACGAAAATACAATAAGAAGTAAATTGCTATCTTCCTCAAGAAATTAGATATGCATCGGCAGATTTTCAAGTTAATTTTTGAGCCTTATTTGGATTTTTATTTGTTAGATGTATGTATATATATTAACGCGCTTGTATAGGAATGTTTAAGAAGCTCTAACACCTCATGTCATGCGAAAATATATTTCACTAGTTTGTTAATACTTTCACCCCAATCAATGTAAAATCAACAATAATGGGCACGAAATTCTAATATTGACGATGTTCATGGCTTACTTTAAAGCTCTAGGTTCTACAATACTATTAGTGTTTAATAGGAAACAAACTATCTAAAGATGAGACAAATACCAAATATTAAATCTTTTTAACCTGAACAAACTAATATTGGTGAATTTGAAAGTTCAGGCGTAAATTTTTGGGAAAATCAAGGAAAACAAATTTATCTCTAAATATAAAAATTTATGCTGTACGAGAAGTACGATACCTATTAAAGTGGAGGGAAAATTAGCTGAAGGGTCATTCCACATCACCTCATCCACACCCCTGCACCCGACCATCTCAGAATTAAATAAAAACTGGTAGACTGATAGATTGTTGGATCCTGATTCCAACGAGCCCAACGGTTTTGAAATCGGTCCATTGGTTCAAAAGTTATTAGCTTTTGAAATTTATGCTTAAACTGCAAAAAAGCAGTCGCGAATCGCGTTTTTTGCTTCAAGGTCATAGAGGAAAATGGGTATAACTTCCTTTGTAATAAAGATAGAGCCATGATTCTTTTTTTGATTTTGAACTCATGTAATATACTTTCAGGTAAAAAAAGATTGAGTTGTAATTCCTTCAATGGAATTTATTATGAGTGCTAATGCACAAAAAAAGGAGAGTTGAAAAAGACTAACGTTTTTTAATCTTTAAGTTCCCATAACTCATGAGCCCCACTTCCAATTTTTATGATTTTTTTTAAAAGATAGCTGACAACATGTACAATAATCTCAATGAAGAAAATTGATGGGATCTCTAAAGGAACACACAGAAAAAAATAAAATTCTCTAAATTCAGAATTCCAATCAGAGAAAAGCCAATAGCATACAAAATTCTTACAATTTTTGCTACCAAAACAGCATGTTTGCAATGTGTGTGAAGAAAATGTTAGAACATGTCTTAAAGAGGTTCCATTAGGAGAACTGTTCTCCAGAAATAGGTCCCAAATAAAGAAATATGGTGTTAGAAATTAAGCTTATGGGATGCAAATCAATGCTAGACCACCAGTATTATTAATTCATTATTTAAAGCACAACTATTTTAAAAATTCATATTCAGTAAATTCATCATCATCATCATAGGTATCCTGCTTTTATTGGCAGGTCACTTGCCGCAGCTGTGAAGCTTCCATGCTCCACGGTCCTTTGCTAACCTCTTCGTCTTCGCGTATGATCTTTCTGTTTTTAATATCATCCATTAATTGTAGTCTCCTTCGCCCCCTCCCTCTCTTTCCCACCACTATACCTTCTAGGACGTCCCTCATGATACAATCTCTTCTTAGGCAATGTCCCAACCAGTTTCTCTTCCTCTTCCTAATACTATCTAAAAGTGTTCTTTTCTCACCCACCATTTCTAACACTCTCTCATTCGTTTTCCGCTCGACCCAACTAATTCTTTCCATTCTTCTCCACACCCACATTTCGAAGGCTTCCAGTCGATTTTCGTCACCTTTACATAATGTCCACGTTTCCGCCCCATACAGTACAACACCCCACACGAAGCACTTTATGAGTCTTTTTCTCAACTCTTTATTCAAGGTCCCACAAAACAGACTTTTCTTCCTCCTAAAGGCTTCTTTCGCCATTCCTATCCTTGCTTTTATTTCACGTTCGCATTTCATGTTATTACTAAGAATACTACCCAGATATCGAAAACTATTCACTTGTTCTATTTTCTCCCCTCCTACTTTTATATTTGACACAGGCCCCTTCGTTCCAATCACCTGGCTTTTGTCTTTCTAACATTTATTTTCATCCCATATTACTCTACATGCTCTACACACATGCGTTATTTATTACAATGAAGACGGAACTCTCAAACACAAGAATATCTCCATTCTCAGCGATGATTTGGAACATGATGTTCCAATGGCCTTCGAGACACAACGGCTACTCTCAGTGTATATCAGAAATGAACTTCCAAAAGTGGTGGAAGTTGAGTATTTCACAGACGGTTGTGCGGGTCAGTATAAGAACTGTAAATCGTTCTTGAATCTGTGCCATCATGAGGAAGACTTTAATTTGAAAGCAAAGTGGTCATTCTTCGGAGGCAAATCGCCTTGCGATGGCATTGGAGGAACTATCAAGCGTTCTGTCACAAAAGCAAGTCTACAAAGGACTGTAAGTGGACATATCATGAATACAGCAGCCATGTATGAATACTGTCGAGATCACATAGAAGGTGTTCTGTTTTATTACGTAGCAAAAGAAGATATGCCTCCCATTCGAGAAAAACTGAAGAAGCGATTCACGGCAGCAAGAACAATTCCTGGCACTAGAAGTCTGCACTATTTTTAACACATTTCAGAGATGAAGATAGGTGCTAAAATGTTAAGCAGTGATGAGAATTTCAGTGTTACATCCAGTTTTACATTGTCAGTAGACCTTCCTATGCCAATAGTGTCAGTGAATAGCTATTGCGCATGTGTTTATATGGGTAATTGGTTTATTGGAATCATAACAAAAGTTCAGGAAGATGAAGGAGATGCTGATGTCCTGTTCATGCACCCTCATGGGCCATCTCCTTCTTTTTACTGGCCGTCAAATACGGACTCATGGCCTGTACCTTTCACCAACATATTAACACCTGTGGATATCACTACCATTACAGGAAGAACATATAAGCTGTCAGATACTTCCAGTAAATTAGTGGCAAAAAAATGGGCAGAATATGTGCAAAGGCATTAGAGTGTAAGTAGCCTACACTTTGAACTTTTTTTTTTTTTTTTTTTTTTTAGCAACATTTATGTGTGTGTGTTACAAGTTTCTTGCAGTGTGATGTGTAAGTAGTGGACATTGCTAAGAACATTTAGTACTATTTTTAATGCATTATTAACAAGCAATGTAGTATTTAGGTCCATTTTACGTTAATTAACTAGGCCTATATTCATCTCATTATCAAAAATAAGGAATTTTTAGTTTTTATTTTTTTCTGTGTGTTCCTTTAGAGATCCCATCAATTTTTTTCATTGAGATTATTGTACATGTTGTCAGCTATCTTTAAAAAAAAATCATAAAAATTGGAAGTGGGGCTCATGAGTTATGGGAACTTAAAGATTAAAAAACGTTAGTCTTTTTCAACTCTCCTTTTTTTGTGCATTAGCACTCATAATAAATTCCATTGAAGGAATTACAACTCAATCTTTTTTTTACCTGAAAGTATATTACATGAGTTCAAAATCAAAAAAAAGAATCATGGCTCTATCTTTATTACAAAGGAAGTTATACCCATTTTCCTCTATGACCTTGAAGCAAAAAACGCGATTCGCGACTGCTTTTTTGCAGTTTAAGCATAAATTTCAAAAGCTAATAACTTTTGAACCAGTGGACCGATTTCAAAACCGTTGGGCTCGTTGGAATCAGGATCCAACAATCTATCAGTCTACCAATTTTCATTTAATTCTGAGATGGTCGGGTGCAGAATGCCTGTTTCTGTGGATGATTTGATATGGAATGACCCTGAACCGTTTGAAGTGAATTTTGGAATATTATTAGCACTTGACTGTAGTGGGGGTTTTATCGTCACTGAAATAAAAATGTGTATCATAAGAAAGAAGGACATTTAAAGTTTATGTAAAAACTACGCTCCGAGTCACCAACTTAGGCAAATGAAACTTCATATATAAATTCCTTATTACAAATACGCTGACATTTATTCAACTGCTTTCGAAAATTGTGCTTTTAAGGGAGGTGAGGGCAATGTGTTTTAATTTCTTATTTTGTTTTCATAAAAAGACAACAATAACAAGACGGGTCAACAACTAAAAATCAATTTTTGATAACAGTTAGCACTTGAGTGGATCTGAGTTTTTATTATTACACTTCGATGGAAATAAGTATCCTCAAGTAGGAAAGGATGTTTAAATTTTTTCACAAAGAGTAAAGATTGCACCTCTTTAAATTAATTTTTGCACTAGAAGTTCGGTCGACTTAGCTTTTTATCATTTCATGTCAATTGAATTACGAATCTTAAAAAGGAAAAGGGGGTTCAAATATATTTTTCAAATATTTGCTATAAATCTATTCTTTCTGTGCGAAGAGCGAGTATTTCAAATTGTTAATAATACATTCAAATGTTATGCAACAACAGAATTAAGTGAGGCACAGAAAAGTCTTCAGTTTATCTTGCACAATCTTGTCCCAAAGCAATCAAACTGGGAAAAGACACGAGACACTTTCTTTTTGGCAATAAAACAAAGTAATGAGGCAAGGTTATGTTCATCATCCTTAATTTGTTTGCTCGGACGAACACAATGATATGTCACAATTTCTAACTTTCGAGTAAACTGGGAAAGAAGGTTCAATATTTCAATGCAATTCAATGCAATGTTACATACCAAATGAACATCCTCTGCAATCTGCAGGTAGATGTTCGATATTAAACTACCTACATACTCTTCTGTGGTTTGATCACAACCCATTCCAACTAATAACTCAATTATTTCACCTAAATGTCGCTTGCTATTATGTTCGCCCGACCCGCTTAATTCCATACTATAAGTGTTGTGATTTCAAAGAATTTTCCTCATATTTCTTTTCGATATATATCACACTTTTTTTTACACAGACACGTGTATGTGTAATGTGTAGACTAGGGAGGTTTAATGAAATTTAGTTTTGTAGGACGAAGATCACTATCAGAAAAGTCACTGATATCAATTTGGTCCAAACTGACTATCTAGATGAAAAGTGTCCTGATTGAAGACAGCAACAAAATGTTATAGTAATCAGTTTGTTGGAAGGAATTTGATTCCGAAAATTTGACAACAGCTGCAGATTTGATTAGATAATTTTAGCAGGTGTAATATTGCAATGTGCGAAACATCTGAAGACTACAATATTCATTTTTGATAATTCGAAACCAAAGGAAATAAAACGTGTGTATTTTTATAAACATAAGTTTCTTCAGTTTAAAAATTGCTTCCAATTCAATTTTAATCATCCATCAAAGCACGAACAAACGTAAGTTTCTAAGGAAACTTCTTTGGCTTAAATTATTGACAAAATTTCTCATTCAGGAATGGAAAATTTCAAATCAACCAACGAACCAACATTTGTCAGTGTTTACAGAGTTCTTTTTTTTCTCCAGACTTGTTTTACAATGAGGTACTTCTTCATTACTCTGCATGATGCATATATGCAATTATTATCATTAAATTTTATTTGTAAACTAGTCTTTCACTTGCTAGGGACTCCGCTCCCAAACCTCCGCGTTTGCTCGATCTTCTATGTATCAGCCTTTGCATCAAGAGTTCATTTCGTACATTTGCACTTAGTATTTCCTGAATTTGACCAGCTGGTATATTCGCCACCAGATCCCTGCGTTTGCTCGGTCTACGGCCTCGCATCTCTTAAACCCACAATTCTATCGAATTTCAAGTTTCTTTCCCTATTTCAACTATCTAAAAGATAAGATTTTATATCCCAAGAAAATGTCCATTTAAACATGCAAATTTCTTCATCCCTCCTTTAGACCCCTTAAAAACTAGAAATATTCACTTTGGGCAGTTTTCCTGTGGATTAGTCCTGGAAAGCTGCAATCGTGTCAAATTTCGTCATTTTAATCTTGCCGGAACATTTTAGGGTGTAGATGTCCCATATAAATAACGTGGAAAGGATTTTTCAGTTCCCCATAAAAACACTCTAAAGTTGGACATTTTTATTTTTGGTGATTTACTTATGTTACGCTAACAAAAACGTATAAGCATACCGAATTTCAAGTTTTTATTCCAATTCCAAGTACCTAAAATAAGAGGTTTCTGGTCCAAAAAAAGTTTGATTTAAATAACATGAGGGATTTCTTCATCCCTCTTCAGACTCCATAAAAATTTAAAATATTCACTTTTATCAATTTTCTTGTGGGTTAGTCCCTAAAAGCTACAATCATGCCAAATTTCAACTTTCCACGTCAGGCAGAAGTACCCGTTATTTTATATCAGTGAGTGAGTTGTAGTTTTATATAGAGGAAATTAGGAAATAACGTGGTATCCATGAGAAAAAATGGGGAAATGAAAAATCACCCTGATTACGAGGAATGTTACCCAACTGCAAAATGACTTCTAAATAATCTGAAGTAGATTTAGATAGCCTCTCTGAAGGTGTAACATATTACAAAATTGCAGCTGCTCATGGGTATAAATAAAGATATAGCACAAAAAAGATTTGTGTAATATTTACCCAAAAAATGGTAAAATTTTAAACACAGTTAAGCTCTTTAACCCTGGAATACTATGATTTTTTTTACTTAGTAATACTAGAGTGGGTGAATTTCCACCCGTTGATTTAATTATAATTTTTATTGTTACGTTTATACAAAAACACGGAATCGTAATATTACAGCTTTATTTCTATATATGTGACTTTCCACATAGACATTATAAATATTTTAAAAATAAATTGTAATTCACGTTAAAACAATGTATTTCAATCACTTATTTTTTTCTCGTGTACATATGATCTTGGTTTACCTGCACATTTAAAGATATTTATTATAAAATATTTTTATATTTTCCATACTATAACCTTCTCTTATATGTCCTAATCAATAGTCCAGAAAGTTTTATAAAGTAGATATTCCTTTCATGATAGTACAAAACAAAATTCAGGAAAAGTGCATTTTGGCTAATTGTCATCACGGCTTATTCGTAGAATAAGTTACATTTTTTATGATACGATCAGTATAAAATACCACGTGTACGTGTCACAACGATTTTTAAAGGCAATTTACAACATTAGATGAAAAAATACAGTTGAAATAATTGAACATTAGGGAACTACTACCAATGGGTTATTATATAATGTCACTTGCAACTTTTGCATACTGTTTCCCTGTGTTCACCACAAACAAATGATTGGCACGTACAACAGCGAACAGCATACTTTCTGTCCAGACCTGGGCGGCACAAGGGGCATCTTCCTTGTCGTGACGTTCGTGCTGGAAGTCCAGGAACAGGTTGCACTTCTACATTTTCGGCCACATCTTTGAGCTTTAAAACATCCGCAATTTTAACACGAATACTTGGCTGCAAATTCTTTACTAACAGGCGCTTCCAGCTAGTTGCAGTCCCAAATTGTACGTAAAATCCAAACGATTTTGAACTTGATCTCCAGTGGCTTCCATAGTAAAGCAATGAATGACAAAGGCATTAATACCTCCACTATTAAGCATGCCATAAAAAAACAGCAAGAGGCCATCGCTTAGTTTTCCGGCTGCAAGAGTAGATTTTCGACACTTGATCGAAAACATCAACACCTCCTTTGGTTCTGTTATAGTATTCAATAACTTCTGGTTTTTTGCTACCTTCAGATAATACGGAAGATGTGTGCATTGAAGAGGCAACCAAAACAACTTTACCCTTTTTTGGACAGAATGACACTAATTGTTGTTCATCGTGAGTGTTGTAAACGAATATTGATGTTCCTACATGCCGATTTTTTGTTACAAGAAGCTCTTTCGGCACTTCTGGTTTATTTTGGAGTACAGTTCCAACCATGGTAAGAGAAAATGATTTAAGCATTCGCGCCATTAGTGGGATATCGTATTAGTGGGAATTATCAGTAGTAACATTTGAGAAAGTGCCACGTACATGTTTTGTTAACTCTTCAACAAAATAATCAGCGAGAAGTTTGTCTCCATGGGTGTCTTTTCCAATATACGAAATGCCATTCACTAAATAAAATGTATTGGCATCACACATCAGAACCAGTTTAATACCATATTTATCGGGTTTATTCGGAATATACATTTTTAAATTTACAGTTACCCCTAAAGACAAGCAATTGTTCGTCAACGGTAACCTCATATGATGGTTGATAGAACTTGCTACACGAAGAAATAAACTTATCCCACAGCCAACGGATATGAGTAAATGGGTCATTTGCCCGGCGTTCTTCTCTAGTTACTTTGTCATCAAAGAGCAGGCAATTTGTAATGAAAACATCACAATCCTGGGTATCTACCGGTAAAGATCCCCATAGAAATTTCGCTGACATATGATTATCTTTTTTCGCCCCAGCAATATACAAGATACCAAGGGACGCTTTTAGTTCAAGGATATCTAAATCATGTAACCATCCAGGATCTCTAGTGCAATTCTGCCTTTGTCTTGCCATTTCCTGATTCGTGTGCAACACAATGGATTCAAGCATTTCATCGTCGAAATAGAGAGGCCAACAATTCAACTCAGAAGTACATTTTCTTGCATCTCCTCTCGGACCAGGCATTTTCCTAACAATATTTTTTTGCAGGAGTTTTGCCCTTATTTTTCGGTTCAGTGGTTGCCCATTTTGTAGAGCGTTTGCCTACAATAACCTTCTTATGCAGATCAAGAATGTTTGGATTACTATGTTTTGATTTGCAAATCGTATCTATATCGAGCATAGTCCTACGTTTCACCTTGGATTTTGAAATAGTAGGAACTGAAAATAATTTTGAACTACTTCTCTCCGCATCTACCATTACATCTTTCCTACTTGTTATCACAACAGTTTCGCTATGTAAATCGCCACTGGGACAATAACTATCACTAAACATAAATGTCATTTCAGACGCTGGACTTACCACACCGCCAATACGCAGTTCAAGTTTGTCTTTTTTTTTTTTTTTTTTTTTTTTTTTTTTTGCTGGCACCACTATCTCACTATCTGATTTGTCACTCGAAGAACTATCACTTGGTTTATAGTCAGGATCAATATCACTGTCATCAATGCCATCTATTTCGTCGTCTTCTATGTCGTCTTTTCAACGACATCATCCTCTGGGTCAAAGACAAATGCTGGTTCCTCGTCTATGTCTGAACTGCCTTCCGCTGCTTCATCCGTTAACATTTTTTTAAAATTTCAACCTCTGTAAGACCTCGCAAAGAAGCCATGTTCGGACAAAACAGTTAGAGAATTACAATTACTTTACTACTCGAATGAGTGAAATTTCACCCAAACAATTACCGACACAGCGTATACTACGTACACAACACAGCTGCACGTGACAATGACTGAATCTGCACTAGCTGGAATGAAAATACGCAAATGCCCAACTAACTAGATTACCCTGCCATCTAGTGGCAACTAGTCAAAAATGTCATTGGGTGAATTTTCACCCATCCCAGGATTCCCGGGTAGTGAGTAATCAAAGTAAATGGTTATGCAATAATTGGTAAAATGAGAATGTGGGAGGAAAAAGAAAACCACAAACAATCCACTTACACGATTGGTTCCACCACAAACTTGCATGGCCGGGGATCGAACCAGGAACTCATTGCAACAAAAATGAGCGGTCTATTAATGAACCATGATATCCGTTTTTGTGGTCAAATAGCACTATGCCAAGTAATTATGCATAGGCCTACAAGATGATTTGATAATGATGAACAAAAATTCACGTTGCCTTAGAACCCTTATTTATGAAATATCAACAAAATTGCCTGAGTCATTTATTAGAAAATTGTTCTGGAAAACCCATCCTTATGAATTTTAAAATGAAAACCGATTTATACTGTATTCTAGATTTTTAGTGAAAGAATTATTTATGAAATATTTACAAAATATCTTGAGCTACTTTTGAAAAAAAAAATCGTCCGAGAAAAAGCCACCACCGAGAGGAAGCTACTGCTTGCGAATTTTTAAATGAAAAATTATAGGTTTGTACCCTTTTATAAAACATGAACAAAATTGGTAGAGTCGTTACTGAGAAGATCATCCGGGAAAACACCCCAAGAGTGAACGTCCCTGTCTGAATTTTCTAGTGAAAAATTATTTATACCATACTGTTGGATTCTTAATGAAACATTTATTTATGAAATATGAACAAAGTTACCTGAGTCGTTTTCGAGGAAATCGTCTGGGAAAATATCACTTCAAAAATAAACCAGCCCTTCTAGATTTCTCCGAGAGAAAAGACTTATACTAAAATATAGGGCTATTAATGAAATATTTATTTATGGAAAATGGGCAAAATCGTTAGAACAGTTTTCGAGAAAATCAAGTTTTTTAAAATCCTTTAGTAAACTATCCTTATTTTGGTATAAGGAGAAATTTCAAACCTCTCCCTGGAGAATCGTATATAAACCTCAAGTTTAAAATTTGTTCTCGATACGTTGAACGGTAAGGTCTACAGACGAGTGTACATAAGGACGAACAGTCAAACGGACAAACAGACATCAAAATATACATTTTTTCGGTATGTAGGCGCTACGAAACGTGTAAATGCGTTGAAATAGCGAATTCATTTTTGTTCACGATCACTACATTTTTTTTCTCTCTCTCTTGTCGTCGCTCGAAAGTATAAATCATAAACAATGAGAGGGTTGAATGCCTTAGAATCCAGTTCGCATCCCACTGGGTGATTTTTAAAGCCTAACTTTTCCTCTTTCTTGCCTTACAGTTCTTTATAAATACGTTGTGATTGACAAGTTTCTGACCTAACCAAAAATCATACATGCGTAAATATTTTGTTTTGGTTTATTTCTCAACGAAATTCCTTTTGAGTTCAAGGCACTCGTTGCATCAATCCAGAAAGATTGAGTAAAACTTGCAAGCAACAAAGAAGGAAAGAAATATAAAATCAGAAGTTCTAGTATTGACAAAATTACTGACAGCCATATACGCGTAACTCCTTCACCACCACTAGATGAATGTTCTTTATGCTTTTTATTTTATTTTATTTTATTATTTTAGCTGGGAGCCAGAAAATGTGTTAAGCGCACTAAATCTGGTGAGGCAACACTTCATTTCTTCTCAATTTACATGTTTGACCCTTATGTTGTCTTGCTACATCATGACGCTTTCTACAGCAATCTCACATTTTTTCCTCAATCAAACGTCTTAATAGTTCACAATAGTACACTCCGGTTACCATCACACCTTATTGCAGATAGTCCACCAAAAATGCCCTCAGGCTTGCATAAATTACTCGCCATCACCTTATTCCGAATAGTCTCATATGAAATATTTTGAGAGAAGAGAGAAGAAGTGTTTTCCCTGCTTTAAAGCCTGTTTTATATAGGGTCAAAGTGGTGTACTTATATAAGGCTCATCCTGAGTTATGTATCTTTACTGAAACATGTCTGTAACTGATTTATAAAAGTGAATAATATGTCGGTGATGGTTGTATTCAGCATTGAGAAATTAGGACACCCATCTAGCCGATATTTTCTTCATGTCGAACACTTAGTCACAGAATCTTATTATACGATATGTCAATAGTCTACAATATACCAAAAGAGTACTAGTACTTTTCGATTCTTGAACATCATGTCATAGATGACATTATCTTTTTCTCGGTCAGCATTGCTTAGGGTGCAACACAATGATGTCCATCTTCAATTGCGAACTGATTCATTTTGAAAACTCCAACCCAATTGCTCACAGTGACATAAAAAAGTGCTATATTTCTCAACATTTGCCACATAAATAGATGGATTTCTTTAGGAGTTCCTTCTCATAAAGGTACTCAATGATTGGTCGGTTTTCGTCCGTTGTTCCACGGTTTGCCTATTCACAGGGCTATCCCGTCGATTTACGGGAAATAGGGGGAAGATAAATTGCAGAATGAAAATAATTAAATTAATCATAATAATATAGTAACTCGCTTCATAACATAAGAATATAGTACTAAGTGTATACTGCAAACACTATCCACTATCTTTCATGTGGCGTAAAGACCCTTTTAATTAAAACAACGTGCAATCTTTATAATAGCAGATCATCATCTGTATTTGTAAACTTTCAAACTATGTATAAGTATTAGGAAGTCTTACAGAACGGCTATGTCTGTTCGAATTGTCTGTTGACAGATATTAGAGCGTAAATGATAGTAAAGCGAGAAACAGTTTCTTGGTATAGACTCAGTGTCCGAAGAAAAAGTTCAGTTTCCTTCTTTAAGACTCTATTCAAATCGTAAAGGATAGAAATAAATGATTTTCAGTTTCAACATAGGACACAACCTGTAATAGATAGCAAGAAAATGTTTCTTGACATGGATTCCGTGTAGTAAGAACAGGTTCTATGTCCGCCCTCATCTTTCTAGAAAAGCCGGAAGCTGTAGAAATGTTCACAGCTTCCAGTTTCCATTCTGATCCTTTTAAAACAAAAACTTTAATAGATAGTGAAAGTTTTCCTTTTATATGGTGTCTGTATCTAAAGAATAACTTCTGTATTCGATTATATATCTCTTGTATGCAATCGAAACATACAGATTCATTACTTTCGATTTTAATATTTTGTCCATAGTTTAGAAGTTTACCTTAGTTTCACAATATGTTTATCGAAAGAAAAGTAGTTAAACTATATAATACTGTATTTAATACAACATCAAACAAATCGTCCATCAATTCCTTTTCCAAATTTCTTCTTTATTTCACTTTCAATACTAATCATAGTTCATTCGAGCGTTTTAGCTGTGTGGATATCCATAGGTATTATTATTATTATTATTATTATTATTATTATTATTATTATTATTATTAGCTTCGAAAACTGCGCTTCAGATGCAACTGTGATATTAATGACAAGCAGAATACGGTAAGCAAATAAGCCTACTGTTATTAGCTTCTGACGTAAGCACACGGAAGATTATAGTTTCATTATGCGCTCGTGTACGTATATGGTTCTTTATTTCTCGGTAACTACTGCCTGCTTCTAAACAAACTTTGATGGACAAGTAGCTAATTATCTAAAGAATAACGATTACTATACTTGAGCTCCACCAGGGACAGACTGGTGTTTTACTTTTGAGTAACTACTGGCCGGACCTCAAGAAATTTAGTGGATAAGAAGGAGGGCTATATTTGGTGACAGAGCGCAGTCAGAGAGAGAGAGCCTCAATTTGACTCGACTCGCATTGTAGGTTGTACTTTGTTTCTCACTACTAGCTAGATCTGAACGAAATTTGGTGAACAAGTAGCCTATCGTATAAGGAAAAAGATCACTATATTTTGTAATAGAGCTTGACTAGGGATAGGCTCGGCTCAGTTTGTATTGGCATTTTACTTCTCGGTAATTACTCTCTGAATGACATTCTGAATGACATTTAGTGAGCTAGTGTCCCATCGACTAAGAAATATAGATAGCTATATTTGGTTGCCGAGCTTATTAACTAATGCTTCATGCATATCCTCTCTCCTTTCCTACCCTGACCCTATGGCACCATTCCTTTCTCCTTTTTGCCTATCTGACCTGCTTTCCGGTCACAGGTTTAGAGGCCTCCTGTTCCCCTATACTTTACTATCTGCTTGGCAAACTCTGCCAATATTCCCTCCTGACCTCCCTCTAATTAAATATGCACAGTTTCCGGATCTTCGATAGTTGGTAAAGAAGGTTTACCATACTATATAAAAGTTCTGCATATAAACATTTTATATAGTATGTTAGAAAAAATATTTTTTAGTTTAACGTCCTACGTTTTATGCCCTTTAGGCTTAAGGAGACGAATGGTTAATGAAAATGAGTGAAAGGAAACTTTTGTGCTCTTCTACCGGGAATCGGACCTGGTACCACGTGCACCAAAGAATACTTGCTACACAGTAGACCAGCGATTAGGGCTTGTAGAAGTTCGAGACTAACGTGCAAATAAAAATTTTCATAGTTCATAATGTTAGCTTTAGACCATTCTAACTTCTATACCTTTTGATGTCTGCCTCTCAGATTTCGTATTTTTTTTATTAATCTCGATTAGTACTTTACGAGTACTCGATTAATACTAGCACCAATACACACACACACACACACACACACACACACACACATATATATATATATATATATATATATATATATATATATATATATATATATATATATATATATATATATATATATATGTATAGATAGATAGATATACCATGTCTAGACCTCCGTTTGATGAGTGAGAACGTTTATTTGTGAGAACAATATTATGAGTGGCAGTAAAAATATGGTAAGTTTTCTTCATCTAATCCAAGTGAATCACTCAAAACTACCGTGTATTTAGATGTATATTATTAAAATAGTCAGGTTTGCGTAGAAAAGTGAATGACTCCTTTTGTGATGTATTATGTGACATGTATTATGTACAACAGGATTGTATATCTAACCTATAAATTACTTCCATTTTCTTGTAATTATTTTGGGCAACGGCGCTTAAAAGTGCACAATTTGTTGATAAGAAGAAGAAGAAGAAAAATGTAGAATATATGTTGATTTTATATAGATAATCATGTAATGTCAGTTGTTGAAAAGAAGATAGGTATTTGTCTGTTGTTGCTATGGCAACAGAAAAATATATATAAAATAAGAAGAATAAAAGTAAGTTGTAAACAATTTAGGTGTTTAATCGTATTTATCAATTTTTGTGATTCTAACTGTGGGCTATAAATGTAACAAGAAAAATATAAAAATATATTGTTACAATTGCAATTACTTACATAAATTTATGAATCGCATTATGACTGAACCACTTGATATCAAGTATACCGTTTTAAGGCAAAATCGTAACACCATCTCAACTGGAAAATCAAAGACAGTGGGAGTTCTTATTTCTGCTTTGACCAAGTACAACATGTACTTATTAGACAGTAATGATAATAATTACGATTACTGTTAGTGAAAATATGTACGGAGAAGGAAACAGTATTCATATTGTAGTGTACTTCCCATCTGAATCTAATATTGAGTGGTATGGTGATTTGTCTACCTGAATTGAAATAACCTGTTCTCAAAATAGTTCGATTCCTCTAATTGATGATTTCAAATTATTGGAAATAAATTAAAGTGAGTTAAGTAAACAACAAACAAAATAAAAAGTTGTATTTAGTGAAAACGCAATGAGAGATGAAAGAATCATATTTATTAGAACTGTATTAGTAGTAGTACTCACAAATACTTCTCATAAGTATGATGACGTTTTGCCACTGGATCCTACCAGGTCAGTCCGCATCATTTGTCTAACCGAGTCACTTCGAATCATTCGTTTTGTTCTAGTCATACGGGGGTCATGGATCTGTCCGGATCACTCTGAGACGGATTTGACCAGTTACTTTGGGCCACGGGTCTGTTAAGGTCACAGGATATGCTGGGTCATGAATCTGACTGCCTCTGGATGTTCCAAGTGAAGGGAAATGAAGTTCGTGACACATTCTGCTACTGCTGTGGAAACCGTAATTAACTGACTTTAATATGTATATGTTCAAGCATAACTTCAACATAGATTCACCGATTTTGATTATTAATTGATATCAAATAAATGAATAATACTTTTTCGGTTGCTCTGTACAACTCTTTGAGGATCTGATAATAGTCTCTGGAGTTTAATTATGGCTGATAATGTTCACACCATGATTGGGTGTATGACCACATGTAATTTCCACATTAAAGCATCCATTTTGTTGATTTACCTTTTGTTTTATTTACCTCTTGCAGTGGTTTCATATAAATTTCATTAAGATCTGATAGTGGGGTGGAAGGCAAGAGAAAATCACCACTCTATTTTCCCCTAGTTTGCTGACAGCAGAAGGAGAACAGGAGGAGGATGGCTTGAGAAGGACTATAGGACGAGAAAGCAACTAGTGAGGAAGATAGATAGGGAAAGAAAGACAAACAAGAGCTAAAGGTTTAGGATAGGAACATGGAATGTACATACCATGTTTCAGCAAACAAAATAATCCAGATTTGATAGAGGCTTGTGAAGTTAGAAGGGACTATAATGAGGTGTTGAACATTGAGAAATATAGAATGTTCTACTTACGTAATGAAAAGGGTGATCATAATGGTGTAGGAATAGTTCTAGATAAGCACTTAAAAGAGTAGGAAGTGAAAGTAGAATTCATTGATGATAAATTTATGATGATTTAAAGAAAGAAAAAAAAAAGGATCTAGTACTGATTCAAACAAATGTACTGACGACATTGCTTATAATTAAAGTAGAGGAAAATTATGAGAAAATAGAATAAATTATAGACGAGAAGGGAACCGGTCAAAACCCCCACAGCCAAAACCCCCACACTCAAGAAATGTCAAAACGCCCACACAAACGGTCATAACCCCCACACAAATGGACACATCTCCCAAATGCACGAACGGTCATAACCCCCACAGTCAAAACCCCCACACTCAAGAAATGTTAAAACGCCCACACGATCGGTCATAACTCCCACACAAATGGACAAATCTCCCAAATACACGAACGGTCATAACCCCCACAGCCAAAACCCCCACACTGGTAGTTGGTCATAACCTCCAACGGTTATAACTCCCACACAAATGGACAAAACAGCCACACATAGCAACGGTCACAATCCCCACATAAATGGACAAAACCCCCACACAAATGGACAAAACTCCCACATGCAGAAATTGTCACAACTGCCACACAAATGGACAAAACCCCCACACAATCGGACAAATCTCCCACACTCTAAAATGATACTGGTTGCATGTCTTGCCCTTGTACTTTTTAATAACATTTTTTATTCCAATTAAAATTGATATTGCAACTATTCTTCTTGGGCGTTATAAAGAGCCGCAACAAAGACGTGAAATGACGATCATTTCAGAGTGTGGGGGATTTGTCCGATTTTGTGGGGTTTTTGTCCATTTGTGTGGCAGGTGTGACAAGTTCTGCATGTGGGAGTTTTGACCATTTGTGTGGGAGTATTGTCCATTTATGTGGGGATTATTACCGTTGCTATGTGTGGCTGTTTTGTCCATTTGTGTGGGAGTTATGACCGATTGTGTGGGTGTTTTGACATTTCTTGAGTGTGGGGGTTTTGACCGTTCGTGCGTCTGGAAGATTTGTCCATTTGTGTGGGGGTTATGACCGATCGTGTGAGCGTTTTGACATTTCTTGAGTGTGGGGGTTTTGGCTGTGGGGATTTTGACCGTTTGTGCGTTTGGGAGATTTGTCCATTTGTGTGGGGGTTATGACCGTTTGTGTGGGCGTTTTGACATTTCTTGAGTGTGGGGGTTTTGGCTGTGGGGGTTTTGACCTAGACCCGACGAGAAGTAGAAGGGTGCATGCGTAATTGCAATAGGAGATTGATTTCAATGCAGTTGCGAAAGAAAAACAGGAAGATGATGTCGTAGGTAAATATGATTTAGGCGAAATAAATTAAAGAAAATAGAGACTAGTCAATTTCTGTAGACAGAATTCATTAGTAATTGGAAACATTGGTTCAATCATCACAAGAGAAGAATATATACATGGTAATCCCCAATAGACGACGGAAAATATCAGGTAGACCATATTATTATTTAAGACAAGTTTCGGAATAGTTTAGAGAACGCGAAGACCCTTCCCGGGGCCGACATTTTGTTTGACCATAACCTTGTGCTGGTCGAAGCGGATATTCACCTTAGAAATGCAGGAAGAAGAAAAGTAGACAACAAGTGTTGAATGCTGAAAAGTTGAAAAACGAGGAAGTAAGAAATCTTTTCGTCGAGAAATTCGAAGAAAAATACTCAAACAAGGAGAGGATAGGTGCAAGTAGTAAGACAAGTGGAAGCATATTAAACTTTACATACAGCAGGCTGCAGAAGTAGTTACCGTGAACACAAAACGGCTAACACGGGAAGGTTCCACAAGTTGTCGCTAAAATCTGAGTGCCACATAGCCACATCTGATAGAGCATCATGAGAAATAAAAATGAGCAAAATTTAAGGTGCTATGGACCAGAAGGACAGGACCTACGAGGCTTAAGAATTTAAATATCCAAAAAATTATATCATGGAATTATGTACGTTTAAAGTAAATATCTTGAAAACCGTTAAAGCAATCAAGACAAAAGTTTCACAATGTAATGAGAACAAAATGCCCTATCGAAAACCACAAACAGTCTTGGCATAGGTAAAGCAGTGTTGCAACTCAGCACAAAAATATGTTGTTTGAAATAGCACCATATACAAGTGTGCACATATTTAAAATTCACTATTATCACTAAATATAACAGTGAAGTGTAGTGGTACAGTGTTGCGCACTGTTGGAGCTACGTGTGCTGAAAATGTAAAATGGAGAAGTCTGATATGTGGTAACAGAGGGTAATAATAGAATGCATTAGAAAAAAGTGAGGGTTTTTCATTATACTTCTTTAGCCCCGGTGAATAAGCACACAACTCGCGAAAGCAAAATGATTCACACGAGGAAAGAAACATGTGTTTTCTAATTCTGTAAACTGGTTCTCCAGATTATCTTATCAATAATGGGAAGAATACTTTCTTGGTTTATGTCTTCGTGTTAAGTAACATATTCTTTTACTTCCTCTCCTACATACCTTATGATTATGTTTGCACACTGTAATATTACTATATTCACATTGGAAATATGGTTATTTAATTACTACCTCATTTCGTTTTTAGTCGTCCCGGATAGCCGTGTGGTCTAGAAGACTAGACAACGGACAATTAGAGATCGCGGGTTCCAATCCCGCCTCGGACATGTTTTTGTTGTGCTTTTCGCGTTACATTTCATTGTTATCTTTCTCTTTCATAGTGATTCGGATCCCACTTTACACTATAGGTCCCGGCTTCGGAGCTAACACAGAACATAAAAGTGGCAACACTTAATCTCGTTTTTCATATGTATCAATATTTTGTGACATTGCTGACATTTTGCTATGTTATACAATCTGTGTTATGCATTTAAACTAAATTCATAGTATGAAACCCAGATTCCTTTATTGCCATCTGTTGCCACATATCAGACTTCTCCATTTTACATTTTCAGCACACGTAGCTCCAACAGTGCGCAACACTGTGCCACTAAACTTCATTGTTATGTTTAGTGATAATAGTGCATTTTAAATATGCGCACACTTCTATATGGTGCTATTTCAAACAACATATTTTTATGCTAAATTGGCAACACTGCTTTACCTATGCCAACACTGTGGTTTTCGATAGGGCATTTTGTTCTCATTACATTGTGAAACTTTTGTTTTGATTGCTTTAACGGTTTTCAAGATATTTACTTTAAACGTACATAATTCCATGATATAATTTTTTGGATATTCAATTTTTAAGCCCCGTAGTTCCTATCCTTCTGGTTCATAGCACCTTAAATTTTGCTCATTTTCATTTCTCATGATGCTCTATCAGATGTGGCTATGTGGCAATCAGATTTTAGCGGCAACTTGTGGGACCTTCCAGTGTTAGAAACCAGAGTTATAGAACAGATATTGCAGAGAATGAGGGAAAGGAAAAAAGTTGATACAGAAGAGGACAGAAAGATGTACAGGAAGTTAAATAACCAACTGCGAAGAGAAACAGAGAGAGCAAGGGAAGATTTTATGGAAAAATGCTAGGACATAGAAGAGTTAGAAAGAGTTGAGAAATATTAGAAATTGTGTAAGGAGGAGTAATCTATGGAACTTCGGACGAAATAAGGGGATATTACGATGGTAGTAGAAAATAAGAATGGGAAGGTAGCCAGCGAAGGCAGTCTTAGGAAGATGAAAAGAATATGTTGAGGACTTATATGAGAGTTGACCTAGTCGTTGACGTAGAAAATAAAGTAGCCGTGGATGATAAAGGGTTTACTATTCTTTGGAGTGAGTTTGAAAAAGCTATATCCGACATTAAGAATGAAAAAGGAACCAGGTATTAGATATCATACCAGTCGTATTCGTTAAAAATATGGTATACAAGAGCAAGAGAGAATTGTTTTGACTCTGCTATGAAATATATGAAACATGAAAGTGGCCAAAAGACTTCCTGAAGACGAGGATGGTACCGATGGCTAAGAAATCGAACCGAAAGAGATGTGAGGATTATAGAACAATTAGTCTCATATCTGAAGCGACAAACATTTTCCTTCGAATTCTGAACAGAAAATTGTATGGAAGAATAAATGAAAAAGTGAAAAAGTGAATAAAGAATAAATGAGAAGGAACAGTTCGGGTTTAGAAGAGGTAAGGGCACAAGAGATGTAATTGGATTATTAAGAGTGATCGGTGAAAAGTTTATGAAAAAAGGAAAGAGGTATATGTGGTATTTATTGATCTAGAAAAGGTTTCTGACCGTACGAATTGGGAATAGTTGTTGGAAATTCTGAAGAAGATTGGTTGGAGTGGGAAAATCGAAGACTCATAAGAAACTTATATACGAACCAACAAGTAAGTGTTAGAATATGGGAGGAAATGAGAGAAGAGAGTGTAATTGGAAGTAGAGTTCGACAGGGATGCTGTCTCTAGACAACATTATTAAATATCTATCTAGAAGAGATTGTGAAAAACAGTCTATAATGAAGACGGCATTTTAATAGGAGGTAGATTTATTAGGCGTATACGGCTTGCAGATTATATGGCGCTTGTTACCGAATCTGAAGAGAAGATCAATAAAATATTAGAAAACTTGAGGATGGAGTGTGAAGAATATGGGATAAACAAATAATGTTAGAAAGACAAAAGGCCGTGGTGATTTGAAGGAAGCAGTCGGTGTCAAATATAAAAGTAGGAAACGAGAAAATAGAACAGGTGTGTAGTTTTCTATATCTGGGTAGTATTTTTAGTGATGATATGAAGTGTGCAGATGAAATAAGAAAGGATAGGAATGACGAAAAAAGCTTTTAGAAGGAAGAAAATACTATGTTGTGGGACCTTGAATAAAGAGTTCAGAAAAAAGACTCATAAAATGCTTCGTATGGAGTATTGTATTGTATGGAGCAGAACATGAACATTACACAAAAATGATGTGAAACGACTGGAAGCTTTCGAAATGTGGTATGAAGAAGAATGGAGAGAATTAGTTGTGTCGAGCGGAAAACGAATTACAGGATGCTGGAAATGATGGGGCAGCAAAGAACAATTCTATAGATTATTAAGAAGACGAAGAGAAACTGATTAGAACATTGACTAAGGAGGAACTCTATCATGAGGGACGTGTTAGAGGGTATGATGATGGGAAAGAGTGGGAGAATGTGAAGGAGACTACGATTAATGGACGATGTCAAAACAGAAAAATCGTACGGAAAGACGAAGAGACTAGCGGAAGACTGTGGAGCATAGAAGCTTCAGTATTCTGCAAGTGGCCGAGCAATAATAGCAGAATACCTATGATGATGATGATGATGATGATAGTGTGGAGCCAAATCATAAATCTCTTCAATAGCTGACAGTGTTTTAATAAAATCTTAATTAATCGATCTCGTTACGTGTAGGTCCAAACCTAACTTTAACACAGATGTACCGATATTGATAATATTTTTTTGGTTTCCAAGAGTATAGTTTTTCTTAGGTTCCTTACAAATTTTATCAGGATCTGTTACCCTGATGAAACTCTTCTGTTAGACGATGAAACTCTTCAACAACTGATAGTGTTGCTATCGTGTATACGTTTGCATAGACTTCTACAACGCGTAGACCAATCTTTAATATATAAAGTAACTCGCTATCTCAAACATGTGTTACCATATATAATGCCTATATGATCATGCGAGCGACTCATTTTATAGAAAGTTAGTAGGAAGATCTTACCTTTAATTTAGAAACTAACTAAACTATCGGAACAACGAAAATTTGGAAAAATTAAATAAACTTAAAAGAAAATAACAGACTTCACGAACACACTAAAAAGCAGAAGAGCTTAAAACCATAAAATAATTCATTACTATTATCTGTCATAAATTTTGAAATCGGTGCCAAACCAAACAAATTATGGCTCATAAAATGTCCATCCAAATTAAGTTTATGTTAGGCACTAATTTGTTTGGCTTGGAACAGACTTAAGAATTAATAGATTAATATTGACTAGTTATTTTATGGTTTTAATCTCTTTATTATTATTATTTTCTGTTTTCTTAGAACTTTTGTTGAACTTAGTTCATATTTTTAAAGTTTCTTAACTTATTATTTCTTCATTATTTGCTTATAAATGTATGCTTCTTCTTAATTCTTTAATATTTGAAGAGTTCTGGGGGAAACAATCATAACCCTCATTTTAAAACCAAGTGAGTTAGTTACAGAAAAACAATGATAACACTCATGTGAGCTGAATTGTCGAAAGAGTTCCTGTTTAAAACAACAGCAGAGTTAGTATCATATTTTTTCTATCTTGAATTGTTTCCGCATTTCAGTTCACATGAGTGTTAATATGTTTTTTCTGTAACTAACTCACTTGGTTTTAAAATGACGATTATCATTGTTTTCCCCCGAACTCTTCATCTATTTATTTCTTCATTTCTACATTTCACAGAATATATTTATTTTCAAATTATTTGTTTCCTTTCGTTATAGGAATTTATTCATGGAATTCTTAACTACGCTTTACTTCCATGGTATACTTCGGATCCTGCTATGGGTAAGAAACTATAGGATTCAAAAGCATATATTACAACAAAATTATTTCACATAGCTGATCTATTACATATACCAATACAGCTTGTTTGTTTTGAAATAAAGTCAAAATAGTAAAACAGTCATTTTGTAAACTGTTATCTAATTTCGTTTTAAATATTGATTTACTGGTAATTTAGTTTGGCAATTTAGTAATCAGTAAACACCACAATTTATTTTTATAAAAATATGTGATGTGTGGCATTGAGATTTACGGAGGAATAAATACTCTTCCAAGCTGATTTGTATTTAGAATCCCTTCATTTTATTATGTTTTCTGTCGTCCATAGAATTAAAGATCAATCGCTGGAATATAAATTATCTTCTTGTTTAGACAGCAATTTTTTGAGTTTATCTGGTTTCATCCGCTTGCCAATTAACCAATTAACATTGGAATCACATTCTTCTCTAGATAAATAAATGGGTTTCACACTTTTGGAGTCCATTAGATCAAACATTCAGTTAATCCCAGTTGGGATGTATAATCTTTCAATTACAATAATTATTTTGTCTAGAAACGTTTCTTTTCTTTTTTATCTTTATCCTTCTTGTTAAACTTTTATCAACTACAGAAATCTTTATCTTGTCAGCTTTTAAAAATTTGGTAGCTTCTATTTATATTTTCTTCATCAAATAAAAGTAATGACATGTAACTAAAGTAAATGGAAACGAATAACAAAATATCTAAATACCTAACATAATCATAATAACTATAACAACTGTGATGCAATTAGGCACACTGAAATACTGGCACATTACAATATGTGTATACGAAGTGAGCTGGAAAGATCATGACCAGATTTTTTGGGAGAGGGGGATCGAAATTTATTCTTTTCATTGTCCCTCTTCCACCTAGTAAAACCTGCTGAGTTCTATGCAAAGTTTCTGACCAACTAGTAAAGAAAGAACGATGATAAATCGGGTCTATCAAAAAGGAAATTCTCGTTGCATCATTACAATGTTGGCCACCATATAAGTGTCGGGTCGCTGACGCATTCGCCTTATTCTCAGATTTGGCTACATCACGCTTCCACCTCTATCCAACTTGAAAACATATCCTACCGTATTTCGATTTTCTTTAGACGAAAAGAAAGCACTAGTAGAGGATCTTTTCACCGGTAGATACGACTCTAATTTCCGTAATGGCATCAAGTTTCTAGAATATTGTCGCACCAGTGTAAGAGAAATGTCGGAAAAGTATTTGTTTGGGGGAAAACTACATTGTGTAGGTTGGCCAAATTTTGCGACACGATGGTCCAATGATGTCTTTAGCCTGCAGATGATGTTACTTTTATTTGTCATCTTCCGTTGTAGAGGGGTAGTTATGTTGAATGCTCTTCTGTGGTTTCGGTGCAGCTAAAATGGTAAAGACATGGGTGCACGCGTGGATACATTCGATTTCGCCAAGGCCTGACAAAGGTCGCGAAAACCCAGAGAATATCGCTAGGTGCGTAACAAAATCAAAACAATGTTCATTGTGTTCTTCAATTGCCGAAGAAATGTGCAGCGTGAATACGTACTTCCTGTACGTACAGATACAAAATACTTCTCTTCGGAAATTTAGTGTCTTCTACGTAACTTTCTTTGAACGAATTGACCAGATCTGTGAACTTCAAAAAGCCGAAGATTGCACCAAGATAATGATGACATTCATGCAGCTTATGTGATGGTCCTTTTCACCACACAACAAAATTTAGATGTTTCATCAAGCTCCTTTCTCTCTGGGTATATAGCCTTGTGAGACTTTTGCCTCTTCCCAAAAATCGAAAGGCACCAGAAAGAAAATCACTTTCGCCACCCGATAAGAGATCTAACCTTATAATTGGCAAGCATTGATAGCATTACCATTAAAATATTTAGTTTGTTTTCATGGTTGAACCATGTCTTTCTGATCATAATTTCGTAAGTTTTAAAGTATTTTTGTACTTTGGTTACAAAATACAGGATGTTTATTTCAAAGTAACATGGCCATAAAATAGGTCGTTTGTGTTGCTACTGAGCAGCATTGCCCTATTACGGTCAAATATCATAAGAATATTTTCAGTAATTAGCTGCAGTTTCGTTGAAATATCTTCCTACAGAGCAAAAAAAAAAAAAAAAAAAAAAACACACAAATAAAAAATAAAAATAAAAAGGAACTTTCGCGGAAGGTAAGGGATAAAGCTTCAATTTGACGAAGATTAGAAATATCTAAACAAGCTACCCGCAAACCATGTATATGAATATTGTATGAAAACAATAGTGCAAATTAAATGATCACTGAAGTTATAATTCGTGCCCATAACGTAATAGAATACGATGTTGCTTGTAAGTAATACTGTCAAGGGCTAATGCGACGGCTGATCTCCTAGCACTTCCCGATGAGAGGTTCCAGGCCTGTTTTCAGCAATAGAAATGCTACCAATCTCGTGCATGGAACTAGGAGGGAACTAGATTGAAACGGATTAGAACTAAGAAAACGTCAAGTAAGTGTATTGGTTTTCCGGGGTCAAGACTGGATACTTTCCCGGCAATCTTCGTATTAGTACCAAGAAAGACACTGCTGAAATACGTATAAACATAATTTTCAAAAGATAAATTAATGTTTTGTACGCCATTCCAAAAATTGGTCCTAGATTGCGTTGAACATAGCCTTTAATAAGCGATAGATGAACTTGAGAAATGAAAATGTATAATTACTATGCAGTTGAAATGCTATGATTCCTTCTTTAACGTAGTTTAGTGAGTTGGTTTGAGAATGGGTTGTAACGGTGTAAAGGGAGACGGTGATGACATAAGACGAAATGGTAGAATGAAGAAAGGGGTAGAAGCAGGAGAATCCCGTGAAAACCTACCCACACGAAGTTCAACTCACCAGAAAGCTCATTTTGCTTGTGCTAGGATCGAGCAAATGACCTCACGCACTAGAGGTGTGCGTTCTGCCATTGAGTCACCCTTGCTCCAAAATTTACATTATTGGTCAACTAGCAGCGTTCACCCCGCTTCGCTGCGGTCACCCCGGAACGCAATAAACTTTGTTACTTAGATAATTTTTACTTTTTCGCTTTCAAGTGATTTATAGCGCCTGTCAGTTATGTTAACCCGCCGAGTCACAGGGTCATGCGGGTTGCATATAAATACGTTTATTTTTATACCTATGATGAACTAATAACAAAGGATTTGTACGTATGGACACCTGAATGGTCAATTATCTCAAGACACTGGTAATTGAAAATTAAAGTGATATGATAAAAACCATCTAGGGTCCACATCCTAACAACCCCCCAAAAATGAAAGAAATCGGTTCACCCGTATTAGCGTGATGAGCGGACAAAGGATTTTTTTTTACGTATTCACACCTGATTGGTCAATTATCTCAAGACACTGGTAATTGAAAATTAAAGTGATATGATAAAAACCATCTAGGGTCCAAATCCTAACAACCCCCCAAAAATGAAAGAAATCGGTTCAGCCGTATTAGCGTGATGAGCGGACAAAGGATTTTGTGCGTTCTCTTTTATATATATAGATTGCATTTTAAATTGTGTTCACTGTAATGCACTCTCTATATTTGGTTGCAATTTTCTTGTTTAAAAATATTACATTTTCTCTGAAGCAATATTGTATATTCAACTTAATCACTCTTAGACAACACATTTAAGCAACAACAAAAGAAGTTACACTAAAAAACCCAATATTACTTTTGTGAAAAATTGAAAGTGAGCCTTCCAATCTGTTAGAAATAGTATGAACATATTAGAGTTTCTCAGTAAGGAAAAGGCATCGTGAAAGTTTAAAATAGGTTTATTATAATCTAAAATTTCTGATATTTATAAGTTGCACAGATGATAAACACACAATTTAATACTGACATGTAAGTTATTGTTTACATAACACGTAAATCATGATCAAATCCATATCTACTGAACTGAATAGTACACACATATATATAAAGTTTAACTCTATTCTCGAATGGCAGTGGTGATAACAATGACAATGATGAAATTTGTAAGTATACTAAAGACCAGCTTTAGTAATTTATTAAAATAAATTATTATTTTATTATTCTATGATGTAATGATAGTGAGAATTTTAAAAACCTGTACTAAAGCTTTGAAAATTCGTCCGTTTTCATAAATAAATTAAACTTTTAGAAATAAAATATAGATAGATAATATCTGTAGTGGCTACAGATATAAATTTTTAGAACACTTTATTTGTAGTTTCCAAATTTTTTATGTCCTTACAATTCCGAAAATCACTATTTTTTAGATTACATAAATATTTTTCTCTCTTAACTTTTATGCTTTTATTGGGATTCGTCTGTTGTCTTCGAATATCCACTTACAATATTGATTGGTTGAAATGCAGAATTATCATCAGCATTTAACATTGGCCATTGAGCACCTTCTTTATATTCTGGATCAGCTATATAAGATGTACGGAAACTTGATTCATAGGGAGACTTTCCAGGGCCAAATTGATCAAAATTAAATTTAACTTTACTCTCATAAAGTTCATCAGATCTATCTAGATTACCGTCATGATTTGCACTATTTGAAGCAACTCTACTATTCGAAGAAATTGTTTCAACACCAGTACTTTTACCTGAGTTAGAAACAGCTCCTGAGCCAGCTGTTGGAGCATTTAAATCAACATTAGGAAACGACATAGAACCTGACGTTCGCTGAACTGTGTTAAAAGGAAAATGAGAATTATCAGTGGGAACTCTATTATACAACTGACTAGAATGACTGGGTTGATTGTCACGATCTGAAGTTTCACTTTGTTGTTTATAAATGGGTTGCACTACAGGTTGAAAACCGGATTCTGCCTGATTATAAGTTTCAGCATTTGCAGATGGTACCGAAAAGGAGCCCAAAGCTTCCAAAACTGGAGGAGTATATGATTCAGGCAAAGAAGGAGGTGTATAGACGGGATTTTGGCTAAGAGTAGGATATTGCTGGAACTGTTGATTCGTGTCTGATAAAAATGTTTGCTGTCCATTTGTACTAGAATACGAAGAGACAGGTTTCTGTTCAAGCATTGAATTTTGCTGTGGTTGGGAAGGTAATTGAGAAAATTGAGAAAGAGGCCTTTGATAGGATGTGGGTGCGTTATATATGTTGTGTAATTGACTAGGAGCACCCTGTAATCCATTGTAATATCCACCGTAGGCTTTATTTGGCATACCTCCCTGATATTGGGGCGGAAGTGAAATAGATGGTAGTCCAGGAACATTAGGCAAAGCACCTAAAGCGGAAATTTTGGGTAACTCAGGAGGCGCCGGAAGAGAAGGTAAAGGTAAAGGGTTTACAGCTTTTGTTGAAACAAATGGCTTAGGAGTAGGTGGATAATCATCAGATTGGCCACCTCCAATAAGTCCTTGTAGGAAATTAGGAATATTACTAAGACCACTTGTGAAGCCACGAATAGCTCCTCCAATGCTGAATCCACTGTCTTCATCGTCATCTGAAGCTGCAGCCTCGTTTCCAGATTGAAAAGCACCAAGTGCTGCTCCTATGTTGTCAAGGTGAGATAGTCCCTGTGCTGCCAAGGTTGGATTTTCCAGAGACGATAGACCATAAGGAGGTGCTGGCTTTAAAGCTGATGAACCATACTTTCGTGGTGGTGCAAAATAACTTCCCGAGGGAGAATTTTCGTGCGAATTGTATTTTGTTGATTCACTCTGTTCAGCATCTGCTTGTGACGGCGGTGGTAGTGGTGGTGGTGGAGTAAATGAAATTGAGTCTTTGTTCTTTTTCCCTAGTTCTAAACCTAACTGAACTGGTTTCAAATCCACACCATGATATTTGTGAATTTTCCAGAGAGGATAATGTTCCAGCGGTGGAAAATCTTCGTTTACAGTCCCAATATTTATTCCGAGGTCATTCAAATTGAAGGATCTCCCTTGTGCAGAACGACTGTTTTCTTTCGGATCATCCACAGTTGCAATGGCGCCATCTACCACAACAGAGGATGCCAGACAAGTCAGCAAGAATATCACTGAAACCTAAATAAAGAAAATAATCAGTACATTGCTTATGAAATTGTTTCATGTTATATTAAAATAAACGTAAGATATTCGGCATTGTATGTTATAATACTGCGCACTAGATCATAAACAACACCATGACAAAATAGCTAGAATGATAAGAAATGGAGCTAAAGTTAAAGGGGAGGTCAGAAAAAAACTAATTTATGGTGTTCTCAACAACGCAATAAATGAAAACGCACGAGATTCAATCTCATCAACCTCTATTTCAATTATCTTATTTATCTTCTAAGTGTTTTTGTTTCTTTTTTTCAATTACGCACAATTCATATTTTATTGCACAAGAACTCTTAATTTAATTTTTTGTTGTTGTTGTTGTTCTTGTTAAAAAACAATATTATTATAGCACGGAATTCTTATCGCAGGTACAAGTAGCAACATCCTATGATAATGTCACATCGTTATCGCTCACCTGAGCTCAAGCAGTGACGCCAACCCGTGGGGAAAAAATCCCACTCTGGGATATTTTGACAATGATTTCTCGAAATGGGATAAAGGAACTTTATATCAAAATTGGCTGGATTTATGAGATTTTTCATATATCTATTCCACTGACGCCAACAAAATTATTTCTGGGCGAGTACACAATTGAGTCGTCCAGTTCCAAAACGGCTCTTGTCCAGAAAACTTAGAACAAATGTAGGATCTGCATGTTTTGTAGAACTGGGAATATTTCAGGTGTTCATGTGAAAAACTTGAACATCCTCAAATATTTCCAGTTCTGCAAAACGCATCGATCCTGCAGTTTTTCTCGGTTTTCTTGGATTTGATATAAATGGATAAGAACCGTTTTGAAACTGGACGATTCAATTGAGTCTTCAATAAACGTGACACCAATGCTAATTGTCAAATTTTGTTACTATAAAATGCATGTTAGTGTTAAAGTGATTTACGTAGAGACTTGGAATCTCAAAAAACAAGTGCCAAGGAACTTTAATTGTACTCTGGTATTTAAGAAAAAATGAAAGAAAGAACCGAATTAACGGAAGAAGGTAAAACGACAAACGTGAACTTCCAAAACGTTCTATACGAAATGATTGAAGAATGAAGTTTATCTAGTTTCATTACGTTCAGTGAAAGATCATGGCACAAAACATGAAGGACATACTAAACTCAACGAAAATACACTTGGTTCCATCAACATTTTCAGAATTCGTCACTGACAGACTTTCTTTTATTACTCTTAAGGGACAGTGGTGTGATATTATTGTTTTAAATGTACATGCCCCAACTGAAGACAAGGATGACGATATAAAAGGAAGTTTTTACGAAGAAGTGGAACGGATATTTGACCAACTCCCGCGATACCATATGAAAATTCTACTAGGGGATTTCAATGCGAAGGTAGGACGAGAGGATATTTTCAAACCGATTATAGGGAACGAAAGTCTGCATAAGGAAAGTAATGACAAAGGTGTTAGACTCGTGAATTTTGCAACATCCAAAAATCTAATCGTGAAGAGTACAAAATTCCCACATCGCGACATTCATAAATACACTTGGACATCACCAGACGGGAAAACACATAATCAAATTGATCACGTTTTAGTAGATAGAAGAAGGCAATCTAGCATAATTGATGTTCGGTCGTTTAGAGGGGCTGATTGTGACACTGACCACTACCTGGTAGCAGCGATAATACGAGAGAGGTTATCGTTGAATAAAGGTAATATTCACTGTCCGAAAACGGAGAGATTCAATTTAAAGAAATTAGAAGAGAGCCAGGTAAGAGAGAAATACCAGATTGAAGTTTCGAATAGATTCTCGGCTTTAGAAGATTCGGAGTGCACTAGTGTTGAGGATACCTGGATTGAAATTAGAGATAGCATTAAAATTTCAACAAAAGAAAAATTGGGACACGCGGAAATACGTAGGAACAAACCATGGTTCGACCAGGAATACATAAAACTAGCAGAGAAGAGAAAACAGGCAAAATTACGGTGGCTACAAAATCCGAATGAAATAACTACACAAAATTTTGCAGATATCAGGCGGGAAACTTCCAAAACTTTTAGAACAAAGAAACGGGATTTTTTGAAAGCTAAAATTAAGGAACTTGAAGATAATAGTAAAAATAAAAATATTCGGGACATGTATAAGGGAATCAGCGAATTTAAGAAAGGCTATCAACCGCGTGCTTATATATTAAAGAAATCTGACGGGACAGTTCTCACTGATACGGATAGCCTCTTAAATAGATGGAAATATTTCTTTGACGAGTTGCTGAACACGCAGCGAAAAACTAATGTGCGTGGAGAAAAGGAGATACACACCGCAGAACCGTATATTCCAGAACCCAACCGAATAGAAGTAGGAACTGCTATAAAGAAATTAAAGAAACACAAATCTCCGGGTGTAGATGAAATTCCGGCTGAGTTAATTTTAGCTAGTGGCGAAAAATTGTGGAACAAGATACACAAACTCATTCTCCTTATCTGGAACAAGGAAGAATTGCCACAAGAGTGGAAAGAATCAATCATTGTTCCAATTCACAAGAAAGGCGACAAAACTGACTGTAATAATTATCGAGGCATTTCTCTTCTGTCAACATCCTATAAAATCCTTTCAAATATTCTATTAGCAAGACTGACCCCATACGCAGATGAAATTATTGGAGATTATCAAAGCGGATTTAGACGAAATCGATCAACTATCGACCAAATATTTACCATTCGCCAAATACTCGAAAAAAAGTGGGAATACAATACCCCGGTACATCAACTATTTATTGATTTTAGAAAGGCGTACGACTCGGTTAGGAGAAAAACATTATACAACGTTCTTACAGAACTTGGAATACCGAGAAAGTTAATTAGATTAATCAAGATATGTTTAATTGAATCCCAAAGTAAAGTTCGGGTAGGAAAATTTTTGTCCACGAGCTTTCACGTCGAAAATGGCCTGAAACAAGGAGATGCGTTGTCGCCATTATTATTTAACTTCGTTCTGGAATACGCTATAAGGAAAATCAAAGATAGCAACCAGGGACTACAGTTGAACGGTATTCACTAGGTTATGGCATATGCTGATGATGTAAATTTAATAGGTGATGATAGGAGAACAATAGAAAGAAATGCAGAGATCTTATTAAACGCTTGCAGGGACATGGGTTTAGAAGTAAATGCAGAGAAAACTAAATACATGGAAGTGCGTCGGGACCGGAATACAGCAAATTATGGATGCGTTAAAATATTAAATAATACTTTTGATAAAGTGGATAGTTTCAAATATCTAGGATCAATATTAACAGAGGAAAATCATATTCACGAAGAAATTAAATGTCGACTCAAAGCAGGGAATTCGTTTTACTATTTCGTTCAAAATCTCTTGTCGTCGCGAATTCTGTCGAGAAATTTGAAGCTTAAAATATACAAAACGATAATCATGCCTGTTGTTTTGTATGGCTGCGAAACATGGTCACTTACTCTGAGGGAAGAACATAGACTGAAAGTATTTGAGAACAAGATCCTGAGACGAATATTCGGACCCAAGAGGAACGGGAATGGGGAATGGCGGAAACTTCATAACGAGGAACTACATAATTTATATGGTTTACCCAACATTGTTAGGGTCGTGAAGTCTAGGAGGCTTAGGTGGGCGGGTCATGTAGCTAGAATGGAAGGGAGTAGAAACGCTTTCAAAGTCTTGACTGGAAGACCGATCAGAAAACGACCATTAGGAAGACCTAGGCGCAGATGGGAGGACAATATTAAAATGGATCTCGCAGAGATTGGAATACAAAGTAAAAACTGGATGCAGTTAGCTAAGAATAGAAGTCAGTGGAGAGCTTTTGTGAACGCGGCATTGAACCTCCGGGTTTCATAGGCCATAGAGTTAGTTAGTTAAGGAAAATACGCGTTCATAACATAAACGATCGAAATTTTTGGATCATTCACTCATATACGAAAGAAAATGACTGATATACGCTAATTTCACTGTTTATGTTTTCTAAGTTTAGGAAATTTTATTAGTATAGCGTGGGAAATTCAAGAGTAAAATGGGAATTTCAGCCTCTCGAATGGGTATTTTTCAGATTGGTATCCGTGAGCTCAGGCAGTGTCCAGTGAAACGTGATTGAGTGCAGTGTCTTGTGTGATAAGTATTGGATTGTGAAATGGGTGATTGAAAACGCAGTGGGTCTGTGCTAATAGTAATATCTTACAAGTAGCAGTCTCACGTGTACAACACGTGAAAGAGTTTGGTGTGATATTTTCTCAATTAATATTGAAACCACTACCAGTTATATATATATTTATCACTTCCGGTTTTAGGAGAGTTAAAGATGGAGATGAAGTGTATTCTTGAGACTTTTAGTCGATTGCAGGAAACAATTTGTCACTTCTATTATCATTTTTGCTCTATTGTGATCTATGTTAAAACCGGAAATGGTTGATTTTCCCTACCAACTCTACGCTGAATATCATTCCCATCAATGAACTCCGCTCCTAACATTTCACCGTCCACACCCTGACCAAACTTGATGTTGATCCATAAAGTAGTTCCTGACATATTTTGTCTCCCATATGGACGGACACACATTTTTGTCTCCCAGACGGAGTAATGGACAAATGGACAGCCAGTATAAATATATAAAGGAAGAGTTTTGGTAAACCAAATTCCTTAAGAATGAGATGATCTTGTGTGGGATCGAATCACGGGAAAACAGCTGAACCGTTTGAAATGAATTTTTCAATGTAATTGTCATTATCTTGAACTGGGTTTTTATCGGGTATATTGATTAAAGTGTGTATCTTAAGGGGAAATGAGGGCAAAGACGGATCCAGGATTGTCTGAGGGGGTGCACCCATAACTACCAAAATAACCAATCATACTGAAATTCTTCAAAGTGACATGTGATAGTATTTTTTACCCCTGACAACACTGATACATAGAACGGAGGAAAATAATTTAAAGAGGGTCGCAAGTGAAATGGAGGACAAAAATGTCCTTTTCTTCTCCTGCCTTCTGTTTTCTTTCCTACTTTGAAAATGTTGTATTGTTTTGCTTGTTGAATCCTTTTAGTTCAACCTTCAGAAAATCGACTTAAACTATTGCTTTTGCGAAGCTCTGCTTTCTTTTAAGGCCCAAACGGAAACATGATGGTAGAAAGTTTCGGAATGTATTGCTGTCTTCACTGCTAACTTCTCATTTTAGATAGTGTATATTTACAACGAAGGAGGGGGTGCACGTGCACCTTTGCACCCTCCTAAATCCAGCCCTGAATGGGGGAATATAAAATTTATGCGAAAAATTAAGTATCTCACGAGCCTGTCAAGTTAGGGAGAAGAAATTCGGTATAAAAACTTACAAGAAACAAACGAACATGTGTCCCAGTGTTTTTAAAAATTCCTATTTTAAGGGTAGAAAGATGCAATTTATATATCTTATGTATAAAATACCAGATGTAGAGTATTCAATTAGGTGTGAAGTGAGGTACATTAATTCGCAGCACGACCATTATCAGTTTATAACAAATTTTTGTATTAGTTCTCTATCGTTATGTATGATCAACACAAAAAATTGCACCGCGTCTATTAAGGAATAATGGGCAACGTTCAAAGATGATCACCTGTCTAAGTTGGCCACTTGTTTAATTTGAATCAGTTTTTAAGAACTTGCATCTTCCACAAGACATGCATTAATTGTTACTATGTATATTGGCCACCAGTGTATCCCGGCATCTGGCCACATTTACTCAACGTTATTGCTATTCATTTAGTGTTAAAGTTATCTCTTTGTGTTGGACACTTGTATACTGACAACGCACATGATACTTTCATTTGTTAGAAATCCTTGCAGAACATTTTTTACAGTTGTTGTTGTTATGTTTCGCAAGGTCAACCATCCCAAGGAAGAAGAGTGTATCCAAAGATGTATTTCTATTCTTATTTTTTCTACGTTACATTACATTTTGCACTCTCATTCCAGACGGATTTGTTGAATTACGTTGCTGGAAGCCATTATCGTTTAAGCAACTTGCAGGAAATTTATAACAAATGAGAAGAAAAAAGTTTATTAAAAATCCTTGGTGGTCGAAACTTATTAACAAGGTGAATGTAACTTATAATGCTGTTTGTAAATTCACAAGCGAGGAAACTTTTTGATGTATTGATGTCTTGAGTATATCCTTACATAGAGACCTTATCTTCATTTATCATCATAGACAGAAGACATGAAACAATTTCAAAGGAATCTACTCAAACCGTTTGTAGATATTTAGCATATTGAAATTACATTCAGATTAGAAGCTGGATAGTAAACTTAAATCTTTATTATATTAAATGTACATATATTGCAGAAATATTACTTATTACATACTGTTTGTCAAATCATTGGTATGTACGTAATGATTAGTTACTGCATTAGAAAGCTTATGTTAAAATTAATATGTAATAGTTTTTGCCTCAAAATACATAACATACGTTGGCAATTTTCAATGGAACCGATGGTGGCATACACATGTATACTGTTTAAATAGGGTTGATTTGGATAAGACCTTATGTAGCCGGTATGCTGAACATGAAAAAAATATCGAAATCCGAATATTTAAACAATTCAGTCTTCGTATATACAGAAAATACTAAAAGTAAAGCTTTCCTGTAATTTCAAACTTCTACATTAGCCCCTACACTTCAACCAATATATACTCGTGTACTTTTCATCATTAATATGAATAAACCCTTACTAAACGAATTTTTAAAATGGAAACTACTTAACAGATACAATTACTAGGAGCAAATGGCTATATCTCGCATTACGTAGCAATGTTATAAACTAAAATATATTGCAGACAAGTCTATATTGCTATATGTTAGCTTCAACAAGTAAGATACGGACACCAATAATTACATCATATCAAAATATCACAGCAAAGGTACCTGTGTTAAATACTTAAAACAAGTATAATTGATCTGTGGTCTGACAGTACATACTATCGAAAAGCAGACAGACCAAACAGACTACCTATTAAAACAAGCATTCGAAATTGAAATATTAAAACTTGTGGCACCATCGATAATAGTGTTAAGCTTCAGAGGTTGTGTTTCTTTGCTGTTGGATTTCATACTGAATGACAAAGTAGGAGTGGTATTAACGGAATGGACTATCAAGTTGAAAATTATAATCACTATTTTTGAATACTATGGAAAAATTTTCAGCGTCGAATCTGATATTATGTTCAATTTCGACATCTTTGATCATCTGGTTGAATGAAGTTCAACATCCCCTTTCAGCACCGAGACTATATGAAAGAGGATATACTGTTTAACCCCTCAGTGCCAACCTACCTAGTGATAATACAAAGTAAACCCATTCTTCACATGTTTTCGACCTACCTAAGTGGTACTGACCCATGATCATCCTTCTGATATTACTACATGGTAGTGTTGCAGTGTAATGTTTGAAATGGCATATTTCTTACTTGCTTAACACATTCGGGTCAGAGTTCTTTCATCTTAACCCACAAACGCCCAAGACCAGTTTTATTCGTTAGCAACTGCCTTGAACAATACCGTGTTACATCGAAAACCTGAGAAGAAAACTAAACGAAATTCGTACAAGAGAACGGGTAGTGTGCCTGAAGTGGAACAACGGGGGTTTGGCTAAATGAATGATATAGTCCATGTAACGTAGTGAAAAATAAAGTGGGTCACTGGTGGCACAAGGGGCGTTTGTGGGTTAAAGAGGATACTTTGGGAATGTGAGTTAAAGGTTCAAAATTAATATACCCCTCCGTTCGTCCGTTCAAGCGGCGATCTAAATTCCCGTGTGCTAAAGTGGGATCCGGACTACTATTTGTGTTTGTATCCGTGGAGGATACCATACTATGAATTGAACCCCGCGAATAGAAATCATGCGCATTAGTCACTCGGACATTGCAAGGCAAATTGTCTCATTCGATAGTGCGATAGCTTTATATTTCTTCAATGATAGTACTCCTACTTAATTTACTGCTTCCAAGTTTATTCAGTAGTCTTGCATTTACTATTCGACCTATCTGTTAATTCTTTTATTTGTTTTGTAATGTTAACCTATCATACACAAATTATCTTTTCAATGTAAATATTTCATTAAATTATTTCATTATAAGAAATGATGCATTAGCCATTCAGTGAACAAAACAAATGTAGTTTAAATTTAAAAAAAGAAATACAGGTTGAAAGTGGGCTTTAACTCATTTGATGCTACTGGTGGATCCACGGGAAGGGCGATGGGAGGCGACTGCACCCTCCAAAGGCTATTTTCTTTTCTTCTAAGTTCAGTTGATTTTGTGATACACAGAGCCACATCTCTCTCTCTCAACTAATGATAGTTCAATAGAGTTTTCTGCAAATTGTGCAAACGTTATAGTTGTTTTAAGATTTTAAACTGACATATATGCATGTATCATTCGAGTATCCTATATACAATAGTTGATATAATGTTCACATGTTAATGCTCTTCAAAATTCACTCCCCCCCCACTTTTTAGAATTTTAGTGACTAACTTAAAGACAATGAGGAATATGAAAAATACAGAAAATATCCCAAGTTATATTTACAAAATGCTATTATATAAACTAATAACCGACTCCAAAGCTTTTCTTACAGGCGAGAACTTTGGGCGCGTAGTTTATGTCATAATTGTTGGGCACCCAAATTTAGCTATAGACAAAAAAAAATCTTCGTTATTATGTGTCATATAATAACTTTTTGAAAATACTCTCCTGCTCACTTTCTACAGATTTCATATTCTTCATTGTCTAAAGTGGTGGTCGCCAAACTTAAGAAACTTCTGAGCCATCGTACTGTTTTTAAATTCTACTGTGAGCTACTAACCTAAAAAATTACCAACTTCTTTTTTTAGAAAAAAATCTTACATTTGTTTATTGCCTACAAACTTACATTTCTGGTAAATATGAAATCAAACTATCCAAGTTAGCAAATGTCTAATATACACACTAAAAACATAACGTACACTCATGTCCAAAATTATTGTCGCATGTCTATAAATATATTGCTGTAGGAATATAGTTTAATAACGAATTCGCCCAGTATTTCTTACAATGTTAGTACGTGTATAATCGGCAAAGACATCTATGTGGCAAATCTCATGTCAAAAGAGCAGTATATAAGAACAATAAAACAAAAATAAAACTTTCTTATCCATTTATCAACATTTTGTTTTACTCATTCTAATTTTCACATTTATAATTCTTTTCCTATACAATTTGCTACAAATATACATTTCCTGATTATACACATAGTATCAGTATTAAAAGCACCGTGCAAAATCATTATCAAATTATATTCTTACAAGAAGATATGCGACAATCATTTTGGATATGAGTGTACACAACTCAACGCGTATACAATCAACTGTGAGATGAGACTGACAATGGCAGTTGCGTGGGAGAAACAAGCAGTTGTCGTCAGCGCCCCCTGTCATTAGTGTCATCTCAGTGGAGGAATCAAGGTTAGCCAAACGTCAACGTGATCTACCGAAAATGTCCAGGCAAGCTATAGTTGCTCGCTATCGACGTTTTGGGGATCCAAGTATTCATCAAAATTGAAAAAAAAGAAAAAGAAAAAAGAAAAAAAAAAGAAAGTGAAGATGAGCTTAGTGAAGATTCTTTAAGTTCTCAAAGTACGCCAACGGTATTCAATTTTTTTAAAAAAATATTACAGTCTCGGTAATAATTTTTTTCTTCCAAATCTCAGGGTATATGAGTCGCAGCGGGTTAGACCTAACATCATTTTAAGCTAGTAAATGTGTGCAAAAACTGTTGTAATTCTTACAATCAAACGTAAGATGCAAAATGAGTAAACTTTCACAGAACTGTGCTACATTTTACAATTTTATTTCGATAAAGGAGCAAATGCTGCTCAACATTGTGAAGAAATTTGTATTGTTAATGGATAAAATACATTATGAACAGCAACACCGAAAAGATGATTCAGTCATTTTGTTCTGGAAATTTCGATGTCCAAGATGCTCATCTGACTGGGCGACCAATCACAGCAAAAATGGATTATATTTTGGCAAAAATCGGGCAAGACCGGTATATAAGCAGCCATGACAATGGCAATGACCTAATATACACTATTTGGAAAAAGCTGGCTACAAAAAGAGGCTTGATGTTTGGGTACCCCATGGTCCGACTCAAAAACGCTTACTCGATCGAGTTTGGATCTGCGAATCTCTAATGATCCTTAACAAACTGCAATCATTTCTGAAGCAGTTGATCACGAGTGATGAAAAGTGGATAACCTATGCTAATTATGTAAAATAATAATAATAATAATAATAATAATAATAATAATAATAATAATAATAATAATAATAATAATAATAATAATAATAACAATGGAAAAAGCAAGAAGAAACCTGTGGCCACACTTAACGCCCTACTAATACTGTGTGTTTAGTAGGATTTGGAGACATCGTGCATCACGAGCTGGTACTGTCGGGCAGAACGATAGACCCGGACCTATACTGTCTAATTAGTGCGAGGTACCTAACAATTCAAAGAAATAGCCGGCGTTGGTCAACAGAAAGGATGTGGTACACTACGCTGACAACGCCAGGCCACACATCTTCAATGAGCTGTCAGGAATTAAGATAACTTGTATTGGAGGTTCTAATGCATCCAACTTAAAACCCGGGCCTGGTACATCAAACTGTCGTTTATTTCGGTCTCTGTAGTTTTTAAGTTAGTTTCAAAGGAGACCTATGAAAACCAATTTCAGACCAACTTAACAGAAGTTCTGTAATGATATGATTATGGTGTTGCTGAAAAATGGCAGAAGATATCGAACAAAATAATGAAAGTGTAGTTTCATAATGTTATTTTAAAATCACAATAAATGTACTCTTAATTTGACCTCCAAAGGCTCAATACATTTTAGACATGATAATATTCTATCTCACTCGATAGTGTTTTAGCGGAATCCTTAAGAAGGGTTAACATTAATTACAGTGTAATTGATAAATTCTCATCAGCGAATTCCTGATCCTTCACTAGTAAGGAAGGACGGTTGTTGAGAAAGTATTAAATAATTATTGATAGTGTTTACTTTTCATTGAGCCTGAAGAACAATCAATGCAGCCCGAGCTGCCACTTCAATGATTTTGTACCAACTGCCCCAGTTACTTATTATGTAATTTCCGTAAATTTTATTTCTTGCTGATTATCATCTTGATAAATTTACCGAACATTAAATCTAAGTAGTAATTGCAAATTTGGAGCGAAGCTATCGACTTTTATTGACTATTCATTGAATTTTTTAATGCAACAATTGTTTCGGGAATGAACACCCAGTTGAATTTGCCATATCACCGAAAAGCATACTGACTGAAAAATTGTGTTCGCAGAACAAAATGAAAAGGACTTTGCCCTATTTCTAATGCTGAAAGTTCTATTTTCCGTTGTTTACAATTAGAATTCGCGCTCTCGAATCACTGTCAAATTTGGTTAGGAACGGATCAGACACCTCGGAGGAGCATCCGGGCCTAAGACGAGTAAAGAGAAGCTTTACTTTGAAAAATTATGTTCACAGAACAAAACGAAAAGGGCTTTTCTATTTGTGATGCTGAAAATTCTATTTTCCGTTGTTTACAATTAGAATTCGTTCGCCAAATGCTTTTCCAATGTTAAGTCTATGGACACCCCGTTTTTCGGTGATTATTCTTTAATGGTATGTCCGATCGGGACATGCAACCCTTTCGGTGCGCTCTCGAATCACCATGTCAAATTTGGTTAAAAACGGTTCAGGCATCTCGAAGGAGTATCTGGATAAACGAATGCCTAAGTCGAGGAAAGGCCTTCGCTCCAATTATGTTTCTTATTTATTATTGTCCTATTTCATACGAGAAAATCATCATGTATAACACCTGAAGTAGAAGTTAAATGCTATATCAGAGCCGAATTTAAGAATTTTTTAGACAAAAAAGTAGTATTCTTCGATGAGTATTGGAATTTGTAAAGTAAAATTTGAATTTTGTTTTTATGTTGAATTTTGAACTCCTGCGATGACATGATCAAGAAACAGTTCTACTACTTCTTTCTATTGGCTGATGTCGAACGAAGTAATTGTAAGTTTATTAATTGCTTCCTAACAAAATAGTTCTGGAGTTGTAACGGGCAGGTGGGCATGTCATGTAGCCAGAATGAAAGAAAGTAGGAACGATTTCAAAGTTTATACTGGAAATCCAATTGGAAAACGACCATTAGGAAGACCTAGGCGCAGATGGGAGGCCAATATTAAGATGGATCTCGCAGAAATAGGAATATAAAGTAGAAACTGGATCCAGTTGGCTAAGAACTGAAGTCAATGAAGAGTTTTTGTGAACGTGGCGTTGAACCTATGGGTTCCATAAGCTATAGAATTAGATGTAATTCTGCCTTTGTATTCAATAGTGAGTAATTAATAGTTTTAATAAATCTTCTTTAGAACCTCGTAGTAAGACACTATGATATAACTATCGATATTGTGCATCTAATCACATCTGCCAACAACCTGAAATTTATTCGACAGTGTTCGAAAATAGATATTGCAGTTTGGCATATAATAATAATAATATATCAATCAATTAAACAATATTGCCAGAATAGCGACAGATAAGAATCGAGAAAATGTCAGTTACGATAAATAAAAATATTTGGTTATACGCTTCCCATCCAGAAATTTTACTATGTAAGTGAACGCGTTGCCAAATTTATCAGGAATTTACTGTGGTTGGCAACTCTGCCAAAGAACTTTCCACTCTAATGTAAATCATGAACGCTGTTAAACTGTTGCATCTCTTTCCGGGCTGCAGCACGCCACGAATTACAAGTTGAACTCCTTCCTCCTTCTATCTTTCACTCCTAGTGGACGTAGTAACGTAAAAACATACGTCACAATCTACGGAACAAGAGCTCTTCAGTACCTTACGGTCAGCTGTTTAATAGAATTTATTCGGTAGTTTTCACTGTCACTTTAGGAACTATTATATTTAGTGCCATATGAAATAATTTACATTTAGCCTATTGTAAATATTATATATTTATTATATATTATTCACAACATATATTTATTAAATACAAATTAGAAAATACTTAGCACCTGACTAACTACACATATTACTTCCATAATGGTTATAGATTATCTTAATTGTCAATATAAATTACTATTCTTTAAATGAAATCAATTTTAAATAGTTCCTTCTCCTCCTCCTCCCACTACTACTACTACTACTACTACTACTACTACTACTACTACTACTACTACTACTACTACTACTACTACTACTACTAGTCCGTCTGTTCCACGATATATTTTGCAAAACATATCTGATTTTTAATTGAGATTTCTTCCTGTCATTTGGAATCATCCTGTTGTTTCGAGTTTTAATCGTCAAGTATAAGGGAGTAAAAAGATTAAAATTTATCATATTTCAAGTTTGCATATAAACTCCAATACATTTTTTTCAGTACAAACTATGTAAAAATAATTTGATATTGATTAAATACAATATATATTTTCTTTGGGAAATTCAAATCATCTTCGTTGATTGCTATTACATTAATCGGTTGAAAGAGGTTAATATCCCTAAACTTCAAAATTTCTCTATTGAAATAATACGATAAAATAATTTTGTTGGTAACTTTTGTCAAAATTATTCAGTTTTAATACAATATGGCAAATACTTTCTCTGAAGATTCCCAGTCACTCCTCCTGCATGACGTAAAATCCGACTGCAATGAGAGGTAGAATTTATTGCCATGAATACTTTCAAACGAAAGTTCCATGGTAACCATTAAGAAATGTTAGATTTACCAATATATAAAGTGTATTGTTCATGTTATTTAAGTCAAGAATGACCTCTCCATATTTTTAAAAATATGTTCCGCGGTAAGTTTCGTAAAAATGGCACGACTTTGGTGCAATATGGTATGTACATTCATTGAATCTTTTGGACAATCTCCACTGCTTAGAATTGCATCAGTTACAAATAAGGAGTGAATTTATCTTCACCCCTATTTAAAAATATATATCGTAAAAATTTTGTCAAAAAATTATCTGAATTTTATGAAACATAGTGTGTTTTGTTCGAAATTACGCATTCATTGCTATCGTTTGGAATTCAGAGGTGAATTCGTCCCATTTTATTAAGACATGGTAATTTTAACTTCCTAAGGGCTAATTTTGAAAATAAATTCTGATTTTGATGAAGTAAGTCGTGTTTTATTTTAAAGATAAAAAATTACTTCTGTTAATTCGAATCAAAATTGTTGAAGGGTCAGACGATAGGAATAATCACATTAGAAAAATTTCGCTTGCCTCTATACATATTTTATCAAATACTAATATATTCTAATTATTATTTGACAAGTAATTTCTGTATCTGAAGCACTATGGAACAAACAAATCCATGGTTGAGTAGCGATAAATGGAAGAAGTCTATGTGTAAAATTGCAGTATGCAAGTATACTATACACAATTAAATAAAATAAAAAATAAAAAAGTAATTGAAGCCGTGAGTTCCATAATCGCACAAGTTCATTTGAAGAGATATTGAGAAACTCCATAAAAACTAAATATTTGTAGAATTATGAACTTGGACATCAGATTTTTTCATACTTAGTGACATTTGTTATTCAGTGAAGTGTAAGTTTGAAAAAAAAAGTCTGATTTACGAGTTCACATTTCCAACAAATAATCAATTTTTATGGAGTTTCTCAATATCTCTTCAGTTGGATTTGTGCGGTTATGGAACTTACAGCTTCAATTCTGTTTTTTTTTTTTTTTAATTCTGTTAAAAAATCTATTTATGTATGACTATAAAAGAAAAGTATGATGAGCGTTCTATATACGATTAATTAATAAGTACACGACACGGAAGCGCTTTCCCTGCTTTTATTTTTAGTCGTCCGTCTCCTTTAACCTACCCGGCATACACGTGGGACGTAAAACTTAAAGATTTCATTTAATTTTAGTCGTGCTTAAATAGATCTTTTAAAAATAATTTCTTTAAAGCAGGATTATTTTTTACTTTTGATTTTTTACTTTGTACTACGCTTTGTTCTATTTTATATAAATTACCGTCTACTGAAATATACGGTAATTTATATAAAAAATACATACTGACATATAGAGACCATTTATTTACAGGTTTGCACAATAACATTCTTAGAAAGCAAGTCCCAAAATGGATACACATAAGACACCTACTGGCTGTTTTGATGAAGTAAAACACTGAAAATAAATCCCTTGAAACATTTTATTACGTAGCCCAGTGGTTCTCAACCTTTCTTGATTGATGACACACTTTATTGAAAATTATAATAGTGCAACCTTATAAGTTTTTATAATGTAATAACTGTGAGGATTATTGCTGCCACTGGAGGTGTGTTGACTGATACTATCTGTCTCAAAACTGATTTTAACTAATTATTATTAAATTCTTCATGATTTTTAAATTATAAACTTTCGCGACACACCCAAGAGGACTACGTCACACATCAATATGTCGCGACACAACAGTTGAGAACCGCTGACGTAGCCTATAATTTTATCTATGATCTTCTTCGTTTCTGTGAATAGTTGCAATGATTCTTGTAAAATGGTAATAAGAAATGATATTAATCTATTAGTCAATTAGAAAAGAAGAAATATTCATTAATGTTAGTAAAAATTAAGGTCGTAGAATGTAGGAAGAATTAAAATAATTGAGATAGGTTATGCAACCTGATTATTTTTGTCTTCAGCAATAATCGCGAAGGCTTTTCTCCGCACTGGCACAGGCGGTGTCTGGTCAAGCTTCACTAGATATGCACTGAACCAATTCCTTTCTCCTCCTGTCTTGCGAACAGAACCTACGTAGAGACCTGCACGGGCCGAATTTTTCGGCCCGAGCCCAATCCAGCCCGAACGTACCTAGGCCCGGCCCAGCCCGGGCCCGAAAAGTTTTGGAGATTTTCGGCCCGAGCCCGGCCCGGCCCGATAAGTTTTTTAAAATTCTTGGCCCAAGCCCGGCCCGGGCCCGATAAATTTTAAAAGTTTTTGGCCCGACCCCGGCCTGATAATTTTTTAAAAAAATTAGCTGGAGCCCCAATCTTTCTCAAAATTTAGTACTAAATTTGACCTAACCTCAGAAGCATTTAATAAACTCTGGTTTACAACCTGACGCTTGCCTCCCGAATGGTACCATTGCCTCCTAGAACTTTGCCTGTCATCGAGAGAACAAAAACTCCATTCCCTGTAACGAAAATCTAACTTAATTGATTTTTAGCATAAAGTGAAGATGGCAATATTGTTTAGCGACAGGCAAAACATTCCCACCCCTTCTTTTTATATTTTGAGTTCAGTGAAGGTCAAGGTCAGAGTTCAATTTACCGCATAATGCCTGCAATCGTCTATAGTGAAAGAGGAGCCGCTAAGCAACACAAACTGTAAATAGCTATTGCATTCTTTGTAACATTTTTCACGGACACACTTCTTCAACGTTTGGCTTTATTCCAATTATCGTTTAACGAAAGTCAATAATTATTAAAGAATTGCAATTGATCAGCCCCAGCCCAGCCCGGCCCAAAGAAATAACAGTGTCGGCCCGCCCAAGCCCGGCCCGGCCCAAAGAAATAACAGAGTCGGCCTGCCCAAGCCCGGCCCGTGCAGGTCTCTAAACCTACGCAATACATACTGCATCATCACTCTCTGATGCACTGGACACTAACCTGCATCGGATGATGAACCATTGTCTGCTGTTACTAAATGTAGCTTTTTCTTAGGTTTATAATCTTCTGAAGTAGTTTATATGATAACTATTTCGTTTGAAAATGAAATGAAATCTTTCTTTCAGTGTTACATTCCACGGTTATGCTGGTGAGGCTAAAGGAAACAGTGATGATGAGAAACGAATGCAATGGTGGAATGAATGAAGTCGAAGGAAACGGAAAAACCCCAACAACACGAACACGGTATTTGTCCACCACAAAGTCCACTTGGCGCAAGCGAAGATCGAACCAGAGACCCACACACCAGAAGTGAACACTCTACCACTGAACCACCGTGCACCCTGATCGTTAATTTGTGTCACCAGAAAACACCTTTCGATACAATACTTGCACTCTACGATTTTATTTGTATAGAAAAAGTATATTAAAGTCAAATAGTTTTCAATGTTTTTTTTTTTCTTTACAGTTTTAGTAAAGACATGTAATGTTAAGCGTTTTCTTGAATCTCGAAATATTTCTAGCATGAAATATGGTTGTAATAGAAATAAAATGAAATCTGAGTTTTACGTCCCACGGTTATGCCGATTAGGCTAAAGGAGACGGTGATTATGAGAAATGAATGAAATGGTGGAATGAAGAAAGTGGGAGGAAACGGGAGAACCCCGAGAAAACCCACGCATACGGTGATTGTCCACCACAAAGTTCACTTGGCGGGAGCAGGGTTTGAACCCGGGACCCCATGCACCAGAGGTGAACGCTCTACCACTGAGCAGCGCGACCGAGACCGATACGGACATCTATAAATCGAGACGAGACTGAGGTCGGTCTCAAAAGTCTCGGTCTCGTTTCGAATATTGATATTGATAGCTATTAAAATTACTTTCATTCAAAATTTGTTCCGTTTCTGTGTTAGATAATATGAGAACGGTTGACTGATGTACAGTGGCGTATTTAGGGGTGGCTATCGGGCTCAAGCCTCCGAAATAAATTTGTAATCATTTTTTCATAGTGCACGTACAACACAAATGTTTTCTTACCCGTTCCTCAAGCCTCTCCCGCAACGAAATCCACTGCTGATGTATATAGATTACTCTCTCTCTCTCTCTCTCTCTCTCTCTCTCTCTCTATATATATATATATATATATATATATATATATATATATATATATATGTACAGTGGTGGATCCAGGATATGATCAAAGGAGGAGATAAACCATAGTTTGCCGCTTTATCCAGTGTAAAAGAGGATTAAAGTCCATTTTATCCAGTGTATACCTGAGCGTCTAGGGGGATTATAGCCCCTATAGCCCCCTTGGATCCGCCTCTGTATATATATATATATATATATATATATATATATATATATATATATATATATATATATATAGAGAGAGAGAGAGAGAGAGAGAGAGAGAGAGAGAGAGAGGCTATATATATGTATATCAGGATCAAGGAAGGGGCTATAGCTCCTATAGCCCTCCCCTTATATCCGCGCCTGTCGGAAATTTTTTTACCATGTTGTGTGAAATATTGAAGGGGAAATTCTTCTAGATACTTTGTAATACCACTAGATAAACAAACAGTGTGGCCAACACAATATAAAGTTGTATTTTCTCAAATTGCACTATATAAAGTATTAAATATTTCTAATTTAGATATTAAATAAAACCACAATATCACACACATTCAGTGTAACAAAGGAAAATACAGTATCAAAAATATCAACATTTTGGAGATCTAATAACTCAAATGACATGGTTAGTGCAATGCGCAACAAACGTATCTTAGCGTCAAATATTATGATCATGGTATAATGTATTTCGAATGAATGAAGGAACAAAGTTACAAGAAATGGAAAATTTAACTTTTTCTAAACACTTTACTTAAAAAGCGTGCTGACATATCACGTTTCATCATTTAGATGCTTCGAAAAGACTTAAAAGATCATAATGACATTCAAACCGTATCAGATATAACAAACACATGGGTAGTGATTGTTACACTGCTTGAAACGACGTATTTGTGTTACATCTTTATAATGAATGTTGCTTTCCTTTGCTTCTATAACATTATAACAATAGTTTTTGGTGTTTTTTAATTACAACAAGTCGCAGTTACATTATTTTAAGCAGTTTTGCCAACATAAATAAATTGCTAAATATTAATCCAAACATAGTGCAAATAAAGTAGCTAAACGGCAAAACATTTTAAAATTACTAGTAATGTGTTTTATGGTGCATGAATGTTTTCAAAAGACGACGTTTTTCATAGTTTTTGGGTTACTCATAATGTTAATGTCCAAGTTTTCGTTCCAGCAATAGAGTGTCCGGGGGCAAAAGTCCTTTTTGTGGTTTGGGGGTACTTTTTGTTGGAGTTGTGCAACATTGCTTACGCTGCAGAAAGATTAAATGGCGGCGGTGTACTGTTCAAATTCGTAAAGGTGTGCGGTGAAATTTGTTAATACAATGAGGTAAGTTATAATTTGTCTTACTTTGAAGTAATATTTTGTTTTGTGGGAAATAGTACTACAGTCTATGGGAGAAGTTACGACTTATTTTATTGCTGTTTCATTTGAAAACACTTCTTCAGTATACACTACCTCCCCTTTTCCCGGTATCAGTTTTGAAGCCAGCATTTCATTGTAATTAAAACATGTACGAATAGGGCAAATGTCCGATTTTTTTTTTGTGGGGCAAGAATCCGAATGCGAACTTTTGTCCCAGCTCTCGAATTTGTAAATAATTTTATTTTTAAATTTAAATTCCAGTTTCTAACAGTAGACCTATTTAAATTCATTTGCTACGTAGGCTTTCTTTAGCTTAACTAAAGTTATGAAGGCCTATATGGAGGTTGATCTTTGAATTTGGGCAAGCCACGCCCAACACTGATTAGTGTACCGATGGCACCAAGGGCACTACTCATATTTCAGCGGTGTAAACAGAGCCTAGGATTAATAGTGCTAACACATACCCGTTTGTATTGCTGAATCCTTCTGTTGAGGTGTGAAAAGTGCTCTTGATGTCATTTGGTTCATCGGTGCTGAGAGAGATTTGTCCTTTGCTATTAGATAGAAACACTACGAAAAAATATGGTTTAAATTTAAACAGATACCACATCTTTTTCGGAAGGTCAAGAAAAGAAAAGAAAAAAAAATGCGTTGTCGTTTTGGTTGAATGAATGTGCCATGGTTGGATCTGAACTTACAATACAGTGTTTTATTTATTTCTGGGAGTTGTGGTAGTTTATTTTCTGATGCTTGTCAACAACGAACCTTTGTATATTTTTTCTACAGGGTGGTTCGTTAGTCTTAGTACAGTGGATTATTTTGAAAACAAATAATTAAAGCAAACCTGACTAGTGGAGGGCCGACTTGGGTAAAGGAGCTACCGATTGATGCATGCGTGGTGAATGGCGGCCATCTTGGATCCAGGTTATTTTTTTAATGGGAAGGTAGGCATGTGACACATCAATTAACACTGTTTTTTTGTTTGTTTTTACAGGGGAACGCATTCCCGCAAGCAGAATGCGTTATCCTGTCCCGTTCCAAAGTTATGATGCCCCAAAGTTGACGGTTTTCTGTTTCCTTGCAGGGAGAGCGACATGGTACTAACGCTGCAAGAAAGACGCGATGCCCCAAATTTGACAGTTTTTCTTTTCGTTGCAGGTAGAGCGAGATGGCACTGACGAAGCAGGAAAGAATTGAGATCATTCTAATGTCTGGGGAAAGAAGCAGTCGTGTGATTGCCTAGGACTTCAACGCGCGCCACCCCGAAAGACCAGCAATAAGCCACAACACCGTTAGCTACCTCATTAGGAAATTCAGTGTAACTGGTAATGTTGCCGACATACCACGAACCGCGACAGGTCCCCCACGAACCGCGACAGATGAGGAAACATCCACAATGGTGCTTGCTGCGAATGTGAAAAGTCCGAAGCGCAGCACAAGGCGATAACAGGCCTACCACTTGCTTCCGTGATGAGGATTCTCCATACGAAAAAGTGGCATCCCTTCAAGCTGCAGCTTGTACAAAACCTTTCAGAGGATGATGATGCTTGGATCTGCATTTTCGTGGACGTTAGATCAGTCGCGAGGCCTTGTGGAGTGGCCAGCCCAGTCGCCGGACCTCACTCCCTTGGATTTTTTAATGGGGACACTTAAAACACTTGCTGTATCAAAAGAAGATTCGGGATGTTGCACAGCTACAGGGACATATTCAGAACGCCTGTGATACCATCACCCCAGCTGTGTTGTTACGGGTTCAGGAGGACTGGATTGAGAGACTCCGGTGTGTTCTGCAATGGACGAGAAACATGTGGAGCACATCCTGTAGTTGGGACTTTGGGGCGTCATAACTTTGGAACGGGACATGATAACGCATTTCTGCTTGCGGGACTGCATTCCCCTAAAAAAAAAAAAAAAAAAAAAAAAAACAGTGCTAATTGGTGTGTCACATGTCTTCCTTCCCATTTGATAAACTACTGGATCCAAGATGGCCGCCATTCACCACGCATGCATCAATCGGTAGTTCATTTACCCAAGTCCACCTTCCACTAGTCAGATTTGCTTTATTCATGTTTGTTTCCAAAATAATCCACTGTATAAAGACTTCTGGACCACCCTGTAGTTTATCAATAACTAACTAACTCTATGGCCTATGGAACCCGAAAGTTCAATGCCGCGTTCACAAAAGCTCTCCACTGACTTCTATCCTTAGCTAACTGCATCCAGTTTCTACTTTGTATTCCAATCTCTGCGAGATCCATCTTAATATTGTCCTCCCATCTGCGCCTAGGTCTTCCTAATGGTCGTTTTCCGATTGGTCTTCCTGTCAAGACTTTGAAAGCGTTTCTACTTTCTTCCATTCTAGCTACATGACCCGCCCACCTAAGCCTCCTAGACTTCACGACCCTAACAATGTTGGGTAAACCATATAAATTATGTAGTTCCTCGTTATGAAGTTTCCGCCATTCCCCATTCCCGTTCCTCTTGGGTCCGAATATTCGTCTCAGGACCTTGTTCTCAAATACTTTCAGTCTATGTTCTTCCTTCAGAGTAAGTGACCATGTTTCGCAGCCATACAAAACAACAGGCATGATTACCGTTTTGTATATTTTAAGCTTCAAATTTCTCGACAGAATTCGCGACGACAAGAGATTTTGAACCGAATAGTAACATGAATTCCCTGCTTTTAGTCGAAATTTAATTTCTCCGTGAATATGATTTTCCTTAATTAATATTGATATCCCCCTTAGTTTATCAATACGAGGAATAACTTCATACTTTGTATGTTTATTGAGTTTTTCTCAAGTGAGATAAACCTATCTTTTTGCTTAGTCTACTTTTTTTTTTTTTTTTTTTTTTAATACGAAGAATCACTTCATGCTTCGTATGCTCTTTGTTTATCATAAGATTCTTGTAGAAAGCAAAATAATTCAATAAAAATGCATGTATGTTGATTTCCTACTTTGTGTATTTCCGCGGACTTTTGCCCCATTGTGATAGGACTTTTACCCCTATACTGGGGTAAAAGTCCGAATTTGTCCATTCTTTTTTAAATTGCTGTACCGTAAAACGGGGCTACTTTGACAGGTTTTGGACTAGTTTAGATGTGTACACGGGATACTTTCTGCAACCAATGAATGATACTATTCTCATCTTAACAATGGGTATCTAGGCTATCACATCCACTACTAAACCTAAGTCTCTACAAGTAAGTTTAGGCGGGAATAAATTAAGAAATACCGGTCAAAGTAGCCCCGGGGGTGGGGCTACTTTGACATCTTAAGTATTTGCTGCATAAGGTCAAAGTTAGTCAACGTATGGAGTTATTTTGATATGGAATTTATGTAAAGTGTATAAAACACTGTTTTGGTCATGTGTAAGGTACGGTATGCTATATACTTGATAAGCACGAAATCTTTATTTTGTTGTGGTACATCATTATACACCACTATACAAGTTTTTCTAAAGCTTTATTTTTAACATCCTTTACTTTGAACATCACGGTGCTTTACCTTACATTCTTACTTTATTTTTTACCCTACTTTACTTTTAACATAATTACACATGTACCGGTATGTTATCTTTACATGTAACAATGGACAGAAAAACCTTAGTCGTCAACATCACAGTCGTAACAAGCATACTGAGGATTTTTTGATCCACCATTACAAAACTCACACACCCATTTTTTGCACAGGACACATTGAATCCACTCTCTTCCATCCTTCCACAACACGTTGATATATATCGTCAGAGTGCGAATTAGATTATTCATTTGGGGGGGGGGGACAGTGGCGGATCTAGAAGTCCTCATATTATATATTGAGGGACAGGAAGGATATTGAGAGGGGGTAGAAATACAATGGGGGAAACCCCTCATCCCCTCCGGCAATTCGCACCGTGGACACCATATCAGCCTTTATCTATGAAAGTATATGCAACAATTCTCACAAGAAGCACGAATTGCTCATCTGTCAAAGTAGCCCTATTCTATGTCAAAGTAACCCTAAATGTCAAAGTAGCGCCGTTTTACGGTATCTTATTAAGTAATAAATTGGTATGCTTTCTAGCACCTTCAAAATATAGAGGAATGTCCACTTATACTTCTGTGCGAAAATCGTTATTTTACCTTTATATCTTTCTGCACCAGCGCAATTCAAACACCAAACTGCGGCGTTTTGGCCCCGCTTACTCTACATGTAAATGCAAATTGTAACTGGAATTAAATGTAACTGGTAATTTTTCAGTAACACTAGTTGTTCCCCCTAAGCTTTAGGCCTGGTGTAAACTTTAGATTAAGACCGTGCTTAATTAAAAGTTCTAATTACACCATAATTACATTTCACTTGTTTTAGTTTGAACACCGACCACCTCAAACTCGATCCATACCATATAGCTGCAATTATTCAAGACTTTACAGTTAGTAATATACATTGTGTTCATTTTTGGTTTGGTTTGTTTAAGTTTAACGTCACGGTTATGCTAGGGCGGCTAAAGGAGGTACTACTGATTATAGTAGAATCCAAACCACTTCGGTCGTTCAACTGTACCCCCACCGGGAATCAAACTCGGGACCACGCGAACCGAAGCCAAGCGTGCTAGGCGCTAGACCAAATGGGGGTCTTCACATTGTGTTGATTTAAATCACTGAGTCAGTGTTACTAGATCCGAAAATCAAAAAGTACCGTGCCTGTGCTCCAAAACTAGCGGATTTGAACTATTTGTAGTCCAAAGATATAGTAATAAATTATTTGGCATATAATAACTGGTACTAATGAAATAATTTTTAACATGGGTTGGAAAATGTGCTGGACATATTGCAAGAAGAAGTTATGATCGATGGACGAAAATAATTCTTGACTGGATATCACGAGACAAAAACAGCCTAGGAAACGTCCGCATGCAAAAAGGTGTGACAAAATCAAGAACCACTGGGAGTAACCTGAAAAAGAATTGCTCAAGATAGATAGTTGTGGAGAAGACTTTGAATGACTTTCATCCAGCAGTGGATTGATAATCGTTGATTATGATGATGGTGATGATTTTATTACATTTAGACCTCATTGGTAAACTAAACCAAGTTATAATTTCCGGTTCCTTAAGTAAAACCTATAGTACTGTCTTTCAAACTTGTTACCCCGCTAAAAAGAACATAGTCTATTAAAAAAGTATTCTTAACTCAATTTAGGCCAAAAAGTGACTTAGCATAATCTACCTCTAAAGTTCAGAAATATATATAACTTTTACTAGGTAAGGTAGGGTAAAAATGGATCCAAAATTTAACATAAGTCATACAGCAATCTATATCTATATCTATATTTATATCTATATCTATATCTATATCTATATCTATATATATATATATGACTATTAAATTCTTCATGTTGCAGAAAAACCACGAAAATTGATACAAAAGAAAACTAGAAAATTAAGAATCACTTGTTTTGACGAGAAAAAGAAAACAGATACAAATAGCTCGTATTATCTATGTATACTTATATAATATGTACGTATGTCCATGTTTCGCAAGTAATTTTCAGTCAATATAAAATTTCAACGTATTGAACACACGATTTGTTTTCTCGAATAAAGATCACATGCACATTTTGTCTAAAAATGTTTGCTAAATTTTCGGTTACCAAGCCTATTTTACAAGATAAGAGAAGTAGCTACTAGACCATGTTTCGAAAAAAAAAATTACAGATTTCATATAATTACTTTCAAATGATCTTAGCTCAGACCGTAATGAAAGTAAATACAATAAAAACAAAAAAAAACAGGATACTCAGAATAGAAAACGGGGGAAGGAGGAGGAAGGGGAAGGAAAAGTAATAATAATACCAAAGAATTGTTTTGATTTTGTTCTGGCTAGCAATGCATTATGAAATCGTCATTACTGCTGTAAAATTTAAAGTTATTAAATAGTTGTTAATGGAATTTAAAAAGTTATTAAGCTAACAGTAATATGGTCGAGAAACAAAACTAGTCCGATCGTTAAAGCAAGAGCAATTGGTTATAATAAGAGAACATACTTCTAGTAAAGCAGCCGAGTAAGCCAGCAAGAGTTTCGCATGAGACGAGAAGTGAGAACATTTTAGTGACAAGATTCGACACGACATATAGCCTTTCCGATAGAAACAGATATATATTTTTTTCGAGACGAGATAGCCTGACGTCTTGTCTCGTGCGCATCCCTAAAATCAGCGGATCGATCGTAAGACTACTTTTGTTAAAATATGAATGAACCGTCAGATAAATTTACACTAAATGCGGTGCACATTTTCTAAACTCTTTCCAGCCTTAGAACAAAGTAGACATAAACAAAGCGAAATGTATTACTCCGCGGTTCACGCGTGCTTCGGCAGCCAGAGACGTGAACAGGAAGATCGTCTGCTAGCTTATTGTCGTCGCATAATTTCCACAATGTTAAGGCTATAGTTGGTTGGTAAATAGTTAACGCACTGACACTATATTGGAAATATGTATTTTCTTAAATCTTTATATAAACGAGCTTACCGCTGTTCCTGTGTCCTCTTTTGTGTTTTATAACACGAGACGAAAATGGATTATTGTCACATATCATCGCCACGAAACTCTGCATTCTGCTATAATTTTAAATGAGTGAGGTAGGCGCGTGAACGCATACGCATGCGCAGTAAATACTATATGTCCAAATACGCGTGAGGTTGAAATAAAGCTACATCTGTTGTTAAATATTATATATATTGCGTTTATTATCACAAAATGCAGGATATATTCAGATATTGAAATTATTTGAAATTATTATTTTAGTAGGGATTATATTGCGGTAGGATACTAGTGCAGTGAGTCCAACAACCAATCACTGGTCATCGACCCACTGGTAGTCAGGTGGGTTTGTTTACATCTACTTTTTTCTATGGCTGAAAAGAGTATACTATAGTGATTTCTAAGATAACGCAAAATTACAGTTATCTTATGATTTATTTAATTACTGTATATTTTAACCTATACATGACTATTACTATCCATTTCAAATCAAACCCTTTGGCGTAACAGCCTTCTGCGCGCTACAGCGCCATCTGTTAGCGAATGGTTGAACCACATCGAGCCTAGCGACGAACTGCGTCGTTCTGTCACCAACAGGCGTATCAGGAACTTTCTCCTAGTGGCCGTCACATTCTTTATTCACGAGGCTCCCCAATTTGCCTCACGATCCTGGGTGGACGCCGAAAATTGGGAAAGCACTGTCTGGGAATCGAGCCCAGGACCACGTAGACGTGAGACCAACGCTCTAACAACTAAACTATGGTGCCCTTACTACCATCTATGAAATAATATTAAATAATGTATGATTAACTTATGAACTTCAGTTATGATAGCAACATAAATACTCATTTGCCAATTTATACATGGAATCACTCTTTGATTAGAGAAATGGGCCGTAGAGATGCACACGAGGAAACCATTAAAGCTGTCTTGTCTCAAAATATTTGGCAAAAGTAATGTCTAAAAATGTATGTGTTTCTATTAAAAGAGCAGTATCTAGTCACGAAAATTCTGCCTTGTTTCGTTTCGTACGCAAACATTACGAACTTACGAGAAGGAGCTTTTTTTTATATAGAAAAATAGGTCAAAAAGGTTACGTATTTATAGTTTACAATCTACATTTCATATACCTATTTTCAGATACTCATCTTGTGATATTTCAAGTATACTTAAGCAAAATTAAAAATATCCACTATTAATTATTAAATTGTATCTACAGTTGTTTGATCTAACAGTGACGCTGGTAAATTCTATAATAAACCTTTAACGTAAATATGAGTTGTCCAAAGACGAGACGTACGCCAATAGATAGATATCTTAAGTCGACTAAACTGATGTGCATGAATGTAAAAACTCTTGCGTAGTTTTCGAGAAAAAATCGAGAAAACGAATTTAGGCTGTATGAGAACCATTCACACATTGAATTGAAACTGATACTGAGATATATCTTCATCAAGCTCTTCATTACGACGCTAGCAACATTACAATACTAGCGTCAATTACCCACTTCGCTGGGTTAACATAAGAACAATTAGTAATATGTTCCATTAGTCAGTCATTTTTCATTATTACTGAAGCGCTCTCTGATATCGGTCAATTTCGATTATTTATATATATATATATCTCCCCCTTCTTCAAGTTGTGGGGCTGAATTTGGATTGAAACGGCATCGGAAGTGTCACTGTTCACCTCAGCGACCTCCAAAACTATCGATCCAACACTAATATAGGACATTTTCGATAATTTTTATATATATATATCTAACAATGCCCCTTCCCTAAGTTGCACCGTCAAAGTGAAATAAAAATCATCCTAGACTCGAACCCCATCTATGTTGAAAATTTGACTGGGATAGGTTATTTCGTTCAAGAGTAATTAAGTCACAAACATAATCACTTTCATTTTTATTTAAATAGATGGTTAGTAAGATATAGCATCAAATTATCATCAACTCTTAAATTTTAGTTTTGTTTAATGAAAATATTGTCCGAAGATAACACATGTTAATCGACAGTTAACATCGAGCTGAACAATACAACATACTTGTACATTTCCATACGTAATTTTTGAGAAAAATTAAAAAAAAATAACTTTTTGCCTCTAAAAAGCATGTCATTCTTTGTTAATAATAATTGAAAGTCTTTTTATTTTGCTGCAAGAAATTGTTATTTATTTATGTAATGTATAAACTAACTGACTAACTAACCTATGGCCTATGAAACCCGGAGGTTCACTGCCGACTTCATAAAAGCTCTCCATTGACTTTTGTCCTTAGCCAATTTGATTCAGTTTCTAGCTACTTTGTATTCCTATTTCTGCAAGATCCATGTTAATATTTTTCTCTCATCTGCGCCTAGGTCTCTTCCTAATGGACGTTTTTCAATTGGATTTCCAGTCAAAACATTGAAAGCGTTCCTACTTTCTTCCATTCTGGCTACATAACCTGCCCACCTGAGCTTCCTAAATTTAACGACCCTAATAATTTTTGGTGAACGGTACAAATTAAGTAGTTTCTCGTTATGAAGTTTCCGCCATTTTCTATTCCAATTCTTTTTGGGTTCGAATTCTCGTCTCAGGATTTTATTCTCAAATTCTTTCAGTCTGCGTTCTTCCCTCATAATAAACAACCACGTTTCTCAACCATAAAGCACAACATACATGATTATCATTTTATATATTTTAAGTTCTAATTCCTCGACAGAATTGGCGACGACAAAAGATTTTGAACTGAATAATAACACGAATTTCCTGCTTTCAGTCGACATTTAACTTCTTTGTGGATATGATTTTGGTTTGTTAATATTAACCATAGATATTTGAGCAATGTATATGTAACCAAAGACACTGTAAGTTTACAATTCTATCTACTTCGTTAGGCACGTATTACTTGTAATAATTGGATGACATAAGTAATGAGTGCACGAAGTGAACAATATTCATCACAACTCATAATCAAATCTATTATTTGATTGATTCGTAATTTTCTCAATAAATACTAATGCGCACTGTTATAAAAGTGAATATACTAATTTAATATCTTATTTATATACCTAACTTTATATACAGGATATATACTCTGAAATTTAATTCAATTAATTTTCTTAATCAATTAATGGAGAAATGTAATCTATTAATTAAGAAACATATCTATTGGTAATCAACAATTACAATGTTTAATTAGTTTATAGTATTTAAATTAATTTGTAGGAACTTTATGAAGGATGTGATAATGATTTATGAGTTTTATACTCAAATATAAGACTATCGAGTATTATTGATTTGGATTTTATTCGGCATACGTAATTGTTCGTATTTACAGAAGAGTATTTAGCCTATGTTAAAGTGTTGCAACTTGCTCGTACTGGAATATAATTGATTTCCTGTGAAAGAATATAGTTCTTTGAATGTTTCCTGTTGCATATGATTGGCTGTCGCAATGTAACAAGCAGTTGTAAAATATAAAAGTGCCAAACGGCTGTGTATACTCAAAATTGAAGTTCAATTTCTATTACCGACTTTTGTACTTATCTTCAAAGGTAATTGCATTGCTTAGTTTAAAGTATCACAACTTGGCGATGAAGGTTAAAAATGAATAATAGTAAAAATGACAGCATCGAGACAATCAACATTTTTTAAATCATTTAATCACAAGATTCGGATGTACACACATATTTGGAACAATTTGAATACTAATTGTATTAAAATACTGACATTGACTAAGTGAAGATTAAAACTGCGAAGTGTTTTGTTTTTCCAATTTTGAATTCTCAAATTCAACTAAGATTCATGAAATTTGATAACTCAATAATGCTATAAAAACATTATATTCCCTTTAAAAACCTAAAATGCGTGTAAAATTTCTTTCAGATATCGATCTAAACACAGTGAAAACTGTTACGTCAAATTCTTGAATAATAATTACATTACTTATACTTGGAAATATTCCACGAATGAAGCAATGCTTGTTCTCTACGGATAAAAGTTTTATTCCCAACAATAGTTGAATGAACATGTCTAACTTATAAACATTTCTGTATGATTCAGTTTGAGGTAATTTATCGTGTTGTAATTTAACGAAATTGTTATATGAGACACTATTATAATTTAATGTGCGACTCGAATAGCACGTACTTGAGGTTGAATGAGAGAGAACGTATACATACTAGCTAAGGTCCGCATTCTTCTTCTGGTTTAATGAATGCTGCATTTATACCCCAAGGGCTTCCGAGATATAAACATCTTAATATGACGCGTTCAATGCACATGGGAATCAAGTCAACTTTAAATCATTTTGGATATTTTTCTCTTTAAAATCTCTATCTGAAGCTTTTTTCAGACCGTAAAATGTTCGTGTTCAGATCTTGTAAAATAATTTCTATACTGTAAAAAGCAGTGCTAACTTTTTTATGTACTTTATGTTGCATTTTTAACAACTTCGGTAATTTGTTAATTTCTTTGTGCTCTGAATGCCTCATATGATAATTGCAACTCCCAGTCACTTATCTTACCATCTCTTTTCTTCTTTTCTTAATCAAATATCAAAAAAGATCTGAAAGATATGTTTAATAATGTTTAATGAAAATTCAAAATGCCAAATTTCATGTCTTTAGTCTTAAGGGATTTCAAATATATACCTATAGAGATCTTATATTTATTCTCCTCCTTCCACATCGAATTTCTGAGAATCCTCCCTTCCTCAGTGATATTTTTCATCACAAATTCTATGTAGGCTATGCTGTCCAAATTTCAAATTTCTAGCTTAAGACCCTGACATACTAAAAATAATACAAAATTTACCATTTTCCCTTTTCTTGTTTTTCATAAATGAAAGGAAATGATGAAATGCAACTTACCACAATCATAGATAATGTTATTTTACAACAGAAAATATGAACCTGAAGAATTTTCAGTGTAGCCATCTATAGAAATTACAGTGTTGCCAGAATAACATTTCCTCCAGAATCTAAGTTAAGGTAGCGACTAGAGGAACGAACTCGATTGCATTTGATTACGCATTATATTTTTTTTTTGTGTCCTGTGAACTACTTTTTAAATAAAACTAGTATTTAATCTTAATAACTGTATGTTAAAACTACCTTGTTTATTACAAACTAAATACAACTATTATTTAAAAAGTAGTTTACAGGATTTCAATACAATATTGGGTTCGTTCCTCTAGTCGCTGCCTTTTGGGATAAATATTATTCTGATAACACTAATTTCTATGGATGACAACACTGAAAATTCTTCAGGTTCATATTTTCTGTTGTGAAATAACTATCTATGATTGTTATCTATGATTATCTATGATTGCATTTCATTATCTCCTTTCACTTATGAAAAACAAGCAAAAGAAAACAGATAAATTTTGTATTAGTTTTAATATGTCAGGTTCTTAGGTAAGTTGGGCTAGGCGTTGATTGATCAGTCAGTCAGGACTCTTATATATACTCAATAGACTCACAGGGCTTTTCCGCCTTCCGAATGTAATAAAAACAAATTTTCGAAAAACAAAACATACAAATTATGCTGTCTAAATCTGTCCATTAAGGCTGCTTACCCTTTCTCATATTCCTTTTTTTTTTTTTTTAAACCTAAAGGCAATGATTCTTATTGAAGACAGGGGATGGATCAGGACGGTTTGTTAATAATATAAGTTGAGGAAAATTCTAGAAATGTCATTTACATGGAGAATTTTAAATATGCTTTGGTTAATCACTGTTCTATGATCAGTCCTGTGTTTGTAGGAAATTCTCAAAAAGAGCACGAAATCATTTTCGATAATTACAGAGAAAGAATGAAAAACGAACACAGAACATTCATTAGGGGTCTATCCATGCTAAGTGATCTAGAGAAAAGAAAAATTGCCGCTCGACCTTTTCAAAAAAAATCTATTTTTTTCATGAATGTTTATCCTATATCAGGTTACTTCAAAACCACAATTAATTATTTTCACAACACCCCATGCCGCCATTTTGCGTTTTCTCCTTTTTAAGCGTCCACGTTGTTTTGAATATCTCAGCACGTATTTGCCCTATCAAACTGAAACTTTCTGGTCGTCTCCAACTCGTGCAGAGCTAAAACTTTGGTCTCTTAACATTTTTGCCTAAAACCACTTGAAGGGGTTGAAATCAGGGCCTACATTAGCAACATTTTTGGATTTTGAAGACATATTTGGGAAGAGGAAACAACTGACGTAGAGGTCTGAATTTATGTGTGCATGTAGTCTGTGGTCATAAGTTAATACACAAAAATATACAGACCTGTAGCTGCTCCCAAAGGCCTGAAAAATAATCGTAAAGTTCGGAAATTATGCGAATTTGGCATGTTTCACTGTTCTGTATCTCCAATGGGCCTGGATAAAAAAATCTGAAATTTTGGGAATGCTTAGGCCTTTAGTTATCATAACACACAACAAAGCGCGTTTTGTGTTTTTGAGCAGAAGGGGGTCAAACTAGTAAGGAATGATGTCATACTCTAGGAGGTGTTTTGTTCATAAATTCAATTGGAAATTCGTTGTTGTGAAGTAAAATAAAGTAAGATGAATGGTAAGTCCAGTCAAAGCTCTCAAGCTCGTTTCTTTCCCCTAGTTGTAACACTGTCTTATCACACCCACAGTAGCATTAGTGAAAAATGTTGCTATCAGCAGAAGGCGAGGAAAGTCAAAATGCACACTTGACAAAAAAAAAAAAAAAGCTGTAAGTATTCCTTGCTCTTGCTGCTTGCTATATCAATGATACTCAATCATGTTTATTCTTGTTTTAACTGTCAACTCATGCAGGAGACTGTTGTCCTTTCGTTTGATCTACATTCACAAGTCATTGTTTACAGCGAGTAAGTGTTCACTGACTTGAGAATGTAGATCAAACGAAAGGACAATAGTCTACTGCATGAGGTGACAGTTAAAACAAGAATAAACATGATTGAATATCATTGATATAGCCAATAGCATTTGTCAAGTGTGCATTTTGGCTTTCCTCGCCTTCTGCTGATAGCGGCATTCTTCACTAATGCTACTGTGGTGTGATAATACAGTGTTACAACTAGAGGAAAGAAACGAGCTTAAGAGGCTTGACTGAACTAACCATTCATCTTACTTTATTTTACTTTACAACAACGAATTTCCAGTTGAATTTATGAACAAAACATCTATAGTATATCAGTCCTTAATACTTCGATCCCCTTCTGCTTAAAAACACAAAACGCGCTTTGTTGTATGTTATGATATACTAAAGGCCTAACTATTTCCAAAATTTCAGATTTTTTCATTCAGGCCCATTGGAGATATAGAACAGTGAAACATGCCAAATTCGCATAATTTCCGAACTTTACGATTTTTTCCTAGGCCTTTTGGAGCAGCTACAAGTCTGGAAATTTTTATGTATTAATTATGACCACAGACTACATGCACACACAAATTCAGACCTCTACGTCAGTTGTTTCCTCTTCCAAACATGTCTTCAATGTCCAAAAATGTTGCTACTGTAGGCTCTGATTTTACCCCCTTCAAGTGGTTTTACGCTAAAATAGTATGACACCAAAGTTTTAGCTCTGCACGAGTTGGAGACGTCAAGCAATTTTCAATTTGGTACAGGAATAATGTAATCCAACAACAGATTTCACCAACAGGTTTTTTTTTGGCTATTTACGTTTAAATTAATGCATTCGATGACCCACTTCTCATTTACACCAATCGCACGAGCTTCAACATGGCCTCTTTCAAGATGGCGGATATTCTTTTTATAACTTTTAACAGATTATATCGACCATCTCGTATCCATGTATGCTCATTTCATGTCGCTACAATGATTAATTTTAAAGAAAAACGTGCATTTTCTCACCATGTCCTTAATGTACTGACGTTCCACTTTTGATCTTTCTCGGGCCCTAGTGACCAAACGTCTTGGATTCTGCAGCTACAATTTTGGCTGTACGAGTTTCCCGAGGTACTCTCTCTGTATACAAAGTTTCATGAAAATCGGGCTCTGATAGATACCTAGGGTTCCTTGTAAGACAACCAAACGAGGCGTACGGATTTTGCACGAGGGGTTCAGACGAATTCCACATGAAAGATGAAGATGGACGAACCCGAAATATTGCCTGCAATAGACTAATACTTAGGGGCATTTGCAAACTGGCAAGCCCCAAGATATATATTTATCAAAATAACTATTTTCAAAAATGATAGCTATTTGAAAAGAATATTATTTTCTATTCCGATCTGTAATAAATAAATGAATAAGTTGAAATTGAAAATAACAATGACATTAAAATACGGGACATTTGTCCTCGCCTCGATAAAAGTTACAGATATACAGGGCACATGACCTTGAAATCGGGACTGCCTCGTTTTCTTTACGCACACCATAAGAACATAAAATATGATAATTTTTTGAGACTCTCGTCTATTGTTGACTACCTGAAAAATCATTTCTTCTTACGGGAAGAATAGGTTTATGGAAGTTATTTTTAAGGTATACAGGGTATCAATGAACTCTGTTTTAAATTAAGGAGGTAATTATGAACACCAGAATACATACATCCATACATACTCGCATAGTTTCCGAGCAAGAGATTACCAAAAATGGGAGAAAACAATCTTAGAGATGTCATGCCTCCGCCTTATGACAGATATATGCCAAAAATACCTAACATAATCCTTGCAATTTAACTGTGCATCATAAATTAACTACATCTTCGGGATTTGTTACATGTGGATACTTATAGTAAGCTCTTTGGTGGTTATACAAGTACGTACAGCATTTAAAACTCTTCCACCATGTTGAATTCGACTTCAATATCCTCTTGCCGATAACCAATTCCTAGTTTTCTAATTGTGTTCTCCTCCGTTCATACTTATTATTTCGATCCACCTTTACTCCAGAATTTTTTTGGATAATACCTCTTGCAATCATTAAGGTTGGTGTAAAGGGACAAGTTTCGCCGATAGATGTCACTACAGTCTTCGTATCTCTCTCATGTATTTTTTTACCTTTTACGAAAATTTAAAATTTCTCTTACAAATCTCAACCTAGAGATTTCAAATTTTTAAAGAAGGAACTTCATAACCTATCGAAGGCAACAAACCGTGCCGATTTTTTATTTAGAATTTTCTTCATTGTTGAAATGGCTTAATTGTTGAAATTGGATATCCAAATCTTTAACAGTATACTGTTTCAACAATGAAGAAAATTATAAATAAAAAATCGGCACGGATTGTTGCCTTCGATAGGTTATGAAGTTTCTTTTCTAAAAAAATGTGAAGTGTGTAGGTTGAAATTTGTAAGAGAAATCGTGAATTTTCGTAAAAGGTAAAAAATACATGAGAGAGATACGAAGACTATAGTGACATCTATCGGCAAAACTTGCCCCTTTAAATCAACCTTAAGCATTTTTGTTTTTCTCTCTCGTTTTCGACAGCCTCCAGCTTGGAAATTGTGCGACTTAGGACATGTTCACACCAATATTTTGTCTTATTTTTGTGTGTAGAATCACCTTCCAAAATTATTATGCAGTGTTTATAAACGTCCTGTATATGAACCCCGATTTCCTCCTTAGAATGCGTATTTGAATCGAAATGAAATTACAAAAATCCACCTCTATTCAAATGCTAAGTTCAAAACTTCATGTCGACAAATACAGTTGTTCTTATTTGCGCAGATCCGAGCAGCTTCATCCCAAAAGTTCCAATATGAACGAGAAAATAGAGACGTCACAACAGCTTTGTTTCTTACTACGTCATTGAACTTGAAACTTTGAACTCGCTTCTTTTCATGATCGAGTCATGTATTGGAACAGCAAATATGACTTTAATTTAAATGCAGATTAATCTTAAGCATACTAAAGAAAATCACTAAAAATGGTGGCGTATTTCAAAGAATATTAAAAGTTGGAATAACCAAACTTCAATTCAAGAAATATAGTATACGTCAAACTTAGCAGAGAATAACTCAGCATAGAAGTAGAAAAATATATTGTTTTACTCTACACGGGGAGAATTACTAATTAATTCATTGCATAGCAGTAAAGAATCCATGAATACAAGACACAAATCTTCAGATGTAGTAACTAGTAGTAAGGTAGCCTAGAAACACCACATAATGTAAGCGTGACTGCTACATAAGCCATCATAAGAAGCACATACATTAAGATTTTCCAATGTGGAGATTAAGATTCTGCTGCTACCAGGCACTTCCTTGTAATCGCGTTCCTTCTTATAGAAAGTTTGCGTAGGCAGTCAGAACTCTTTATTCAATTGACGCCTGTCCACCTAGTGCGTATAGATTTATAATGTGTAAGCAAACATGGAATGAAAATAACTGCTATAAAAACTGTTATTCGAATGCTTGCTGTTCATCTTTACGAGGGAATGTGCTCCCTGTTGGACTGGGAAGTGTGAAACCTGAAGTGACCAGAGGCAGCAGAGTAACACTGAAATCCAAGGACACAGGAGCGAATGCAATTCAAAATCACTGCATAGATAAAAAATAAACTATACAGATAGATACATATGTACTACTTAAGTACTACAGAAATCAAAACACGTGCGTCCTGTACCTCCAATTTTTAAAATTTCCCCCGATATGTTTATTGCACTTGTGTATTATTATTATTATTATTATTATTATTATTATTATTATTATTATTATTATTATTATTATTATTATTATTATTATTATTATTATTTACCATTCATTTCTCACTTTCTGCAAAATCAACCTATTTTCCTCATATCATTCATTTTTGTTACCAGTGTCAGTGATTGTCGCGTATTCTCGATTCATGCTATCCCTACATACAATTGTGAAATGAAATGAAATCTTTTAAGTTTTACGTTCCACGATTACGCCGGCTAGACTAAAGGGAATTGTGATAATGAGAAATGAATGAAATAGTGCAATGAAGTAAATGGGAGGAAACGGGAGAACCCCGAGAAAGCCCATGCACACGGTGTTTGACCATCACAAAGCTCATGTTGACCGAAACAAGCCTAACCTAACCTAAATTAACCTAATGTGAACAGAAACTACCGAAATTATAACAGTTTTTGGAAAAAATAGCTGGAACCCTTCTGCTAAACATTGTCCCCATTTTCTACCAAGTCATAGTAATAGTGGTTTTCAACTAAATATTCTACCAAATAAATCTTCATTTATTTCCACACTCACTTAATGCGCCTGTTTTCTCCAGACCCTCCCGTTTATTTCTGTCCTGACTGGGATTTGTTGCCATACTATCTCATAGAAACCACCTAGCACAAGTTGGTGGGCGTATGTCGCACAATTGTACCATGCATGGCTTAGTTGTAAAGACACAATATCACCATTTGTAGCAAAATACTTCTATATCACCTTATTTTTCGATGTGCATAAAGGCTAACTGGAGCGTGAAATATATATATATATATATATATATATATATATATATATATATATATATATATATATATATATATATATATATATATATATATATATATATATTTTTCTCATCTATGCCCATTAGACTAAAAGAGACGGAAGATTAATGACTGGAACCCCAGTGTTGTACGCTATTCTGAAAACAAAACAAAGTGTTGCACTACAAAGTTTACCCACAATCTTACGCAAATGTCGTGTGCGTAGTTTTTTAAATATACCTGCTTGAACAAATAGTCATATAAACATAATATAAATCTATTTCGGGGGCCGCGGCGGCTCAGTAGTACCGCGTTCACCTCTGGTGCGTGGGGTCCCTGGTTCGATCTCAATCCACGCTAACGACAAACACCGTGTGGGAGGGGTTCCCATTTCCTCGCACTTACTTCATCTCACCATTGCATTCATTTCTCATCATCACCGTCTCCTTTATCCTAGCCGGCATAATCGTGGGACGTAAAACTTAAGGATTTCATTTCATTTCATAAACCTATTTCTATCGCTTAGGAATTGAACATAAATTAAAAAAAAAAAAATACAGCATTTTATTTAATGGAATTAATGCTTTCTCTATCTTCCCCCGCTCTCTCTGTATCACATACACTCGCACACAAACAAAGAAACAAAGGAAATCAACAAGAATAAGAACAAGCTGAACTCTAAACTTTCCACGTCAGCATTTAATTTGGCCAAAAGAGCACTACTTAAGCCGTGCATTGAATGAAACTCTTCTGATTCGCGAAAATAGCAGCTGTTGCTCTGTTTGAAGAATTTTAAATCCCTTTTCCCCTTAGGATACGCATTTTAAACAAGTTGTAATGATAAAAGCCCAGATCAACCCAAGTTGAACTATCTGAATACCACTCATTCTAGTTTTGGAACTTCTTGTATAAATTAAAAGACAAATACTGACCAAAGCATATATTAACTAATAAATAATAGCGTTACAGTTTCGGCAAATGAACTTTGCCTTCATCAGATAATGTGTCTGATGAAGGCAAAGTTAATTTGCCGAAACTGTAACGCTATTATTTATTAGTTAATATATGCTTTGGTCAGTATTTGTCTTTTAATTTATACAAGTTGAACTATGTTTAAAATAGCATTTTAAATGGTTTAACTGTTTCCCCACTTTTATTATTTATAATACAAACAAATTTAAATATACAAATTGTATCCTCCTTTATCCCTTTAAAAGCATAATTTTCTTAAATGCTAGGCACGTGTCAACCTATTTTTAATGAGTTTATATGCCAAGTTTCATCTACATAAGTTGAGGAACTCCTGAAACTACTTTGGGCACATTTTCGGACCGCCTGCCTCTTCCTCGTAGATTTCTATATGAAATAAACATACAAACTAGGAATGCAATGGATATACTCGATTGCAATGAAATGAGCTGAGCAAGCTTAAGCAACGTAATCAGTTTATTGTGACTTTTTAAAACAATCAGTATTTTTCATAACAATCGCACAATTCTTCGTCTTGACCTTTTGTTCCGGCTAAAAAAAGTTTAAAAAATCGTTAATTTGTTTTTAAATTGTGATTAAAATTGTAAATTTTTACGCTAAAAAAATAAAAGGGCTTCGCCGGAATTTTTGAAAATCACGCGCAGATTTTAATTGTTGACAAAGAAAATCACGTGAAAACTTTTTCCCCATGTTAAGTCTATGGAAGCGTATTTCAGTGATTATTCCTCGATGGTACATCGGATTTTTTATTTCTACCTATGTTCTCACTCAGCACGACATACTCTATCAGCGTGCTAAGTTTGGTTGAGATCGGCCAAACGGTCTAGGAGGAAGCGTTTTTCGGTGATTATTCCTCGATGGTACATCGGATTTTTGATTTCGACCTATGTTGTCACTCAGCACGACATACTCTATCAGCGTGCTAAGTTTGGTTGAGATCGGCCAAACGGTCTAGGAGGAGTTCGCGGACAACCAAACGGCTAACCCGAGTATTAGAGCTTCGCTCGCTTCGCTCGCTCAGCTCAATAAACAAACAAACATTATGCTTTTCCTAGATATATATAGAAGAGAAGATTGATTCGTAGATTCATTGCTCAAGCATTGTTTTTATACATCGTAGCCGTACACCTGCTTTAAGACCTGATATGAAAGCGGAGGTAGATTAAAATTCATTTGGTTCGGACTAATATAGAAATGAATAAAACTGACGAGATAACAAACAGTTTAGAAAATTGGTTTTCCCAAAACAAACTAAAATTGAACACAGACAAACCTACAGCTCTAAATTTCCATCACATTCAAAATAAGCATTGCATGGATATTGATATCATGTTAAATAATCAAATAACAATATATTCAAACTCAACCAAATTTCTGAGACTTTGGGTAAATCACAATCTTTCTTGGGAAACACACATATCTTCATTGGCCTAAAAGCTCAAGAAAATACTGTATGCATTAAAATCTATCAAACATGTTTTAAATTTAGATACGCTTCATAACTTATTTTTCCGGCTTTTAAGTCTTTACTAGCATATGGCATAATTTTATAGGAAAGTTTCCAAAAAAGTAAGATGTTCGTGATTCAAAAAAGGGTTTTAAGAACTATAATTCGGGCCAAAATAAACGATTCATGTAGACCAATATTCAAAGAACTTTAGATATTGCCTTTCCCCTCTCTATCCATATCTCGAATCTTGTTCTTTGTTAAAGCCATCATTGAATTACTTAACACACCATCAACCCATAAATACGACACCAGACGTAACGATAAAATCCCCAGCAAACAGCATCGCACAAAGTTATATGAAAGGAATCCAACATTTATGGGTATTTATAATAAATTTCCTCAGTATATTCGAATGACAGAACAAAGAGGAGAAGTCAAGAAATTACTGAAAACCTATCCGTTACAGCACTGCTTTTATTCCGTGAATGAATTCCTAGATGTGTAGATAAATTTGATTACTGATAGTATTAAAACTGTCTATTTTTTGTATTTCTTTTATATCGTAGATGTAGCCTAATATTTTAATGTACTCAGTATGTATATGTCACAACTATGTACACTCATGTAAAAAAATGATTGTCGCATATATATAAGTGCATTCTTGTAAGAATATAATTTGATAACGATTTTGCAGGGTACTTTTAATACTGATACTATGTGTATAATCGGAAAATGTATATTTGCGGTAAATTTCATAGGAAAAGAACTATAAATACAAAAATTAGAATGAGTAAAACAAAATGTCGTTAAATGGATAAGAAAGTTATATTTTCGTTTTATTGTTCTTATTTACTACTCTTTTGACATGGAATTTGCCACATACATCTCTTTGCCGATTATACACATAGTAACATCGTAACAAATACCGAGCGAATTCGTTATCAAATTATATTCCTACAACAGCATATTTATAGACATGCGACAATAATTTTGGACATGAGTGTACGTTTATGTATCTTTATACTTTGACGAGTCATTCATACGCACGAATTCGTGCAATATGTTGCATGATTATAAAGTCGAAATAAATAAAAATGAAAATGAATAAGTGAATTATCACATTTAGAATTCCTGTGACTGCACGGTTAGCACGGTATTTAAAATTTAACATATTGTGAACATTCCTAACTCCCTTTTAGCTATATGGTTATTTTCTAACATGACGGTTCGATTACCGGTGAAGCTTCATGTGGCTCAGATCTCACATTAAACTGAGAGTCTACGTCTCATATAACCTTGCTACTAAACGGCGTACTAAACTTCAAATCAACCAGCCAACTGCTGTGAACGTTCTTAAACACAAAATAAATCGAAGTAGATTAGGCTCATACTTGCAATCTTTCTAACTGGAGATAAACATAATATTCCAATGAGTAAACATATCTTCTACATATTGCAGAACTATATGCATTGTTTCGAAAACTAGTTTCAACGATCCACGCAAATAGACAAAGTAAATATCGGTATTTTTCTTTCTTTCTTTTTCTCCCTCAGCTGTTAATTTTTATGGAATGCTGAATAAAATTAAAATTAAACTCTGTTGTTTTACGTCGTGCGTTTATGATCTTTAGGTGAAAGAAGGCAAATCCTTAATGCAAGTGAGTGATTATTAAATAACTGATCGAATAATAATGTCCGTGGAAATGATAAAACCCCAAGAAAACCCACAGATAAGATGTTGTCCTCCACAAATTCGCCTAGCCGGGGATCGAACCAGAGACCCTTCGCGCTAGAGGTGACCCCTCCACTATTGAACCACCGTGCCCTTCCCCTATAGGATATTAAAACTGAGCTAAAATTAATTGCTTAATAATAACATGTGATTTTGCAACATTGTCAAGCAAGTTAATAAATATACACACTTATTCTCTCAATGAATCTAATATGAATATTTAATTATTTCTATACTTACTTTTGTCATGGCGGAAGAAGCGATGACAGCTGTTCTACGTGAAAGAGTCTTCCAGCTGATGAACAGAAAGAAATGTCCAAGTTCTGTTTTATACTGAAAATAAACCAACGTTATTTGACCCAATATCCTGTTCCGATAACGGAAACACTGGAGAAGGAGGTCAGTTGACCATCGCTTATTTTGTCAGGCACACTTATTTGTATACAAAAATAAATTTAATTTCTGTTTTCAGTAGACATGTCCTTTCGCTTTCTAAAATTTCAGTCTCAATGGAATTGGTATGTTTGATAAAACGGATAAGCTTTTAAAAGACTATTTTATTAATATTTCACAGAACTACTTAATCTCCTCAGTGGATTTGTACCGGTACAGTATACTGCACATCGTACTTAGGTATGCTTTAGGAACACTTATTGATTTAGTTGAGATAAACTTATAATTATTCGTCTTAACATTTATTTTGGGCCTTAAGGTACTTTGTAATGAAAAAATAAAAAAATACATACATCTACATATATTTTTCAAAATGTACACTATAACGTACATTCTCCCTCTAGCATTTGTATATATTACACATAAAATGACCAATTTCAGAATACTGTACTAGATTTTCGAATATGGAAAAGTGTACTATAGAAAGGTCTCTTTTCTGATTACGCACCATAAGAAATCCCTTTTGGTGGAATTCACAGAAACAATTTCTTTCTTGGTTTAGACACAAATGTACATAATATTTTTGACAAAGAAAGTGAGACCTGAACTTTCTGAATGTCTGATATTTGCGATGGGTTGGTTCATCCCGATTATCATGAATAGGAAGATGGTCTACTTTGCCACTTTTACACTTCGTCAGTAAACTTTGTGGTGGACAAATACAATGTGCGTGGGTTTTCTCGGGGTTCTCTCGTTTACTCTCACTTTTTTCATTCGATCATTTCCTCTATTTCTCAACATTACTGTCTCCTTTAACCTAGTTGGTATAATCGTGGGCATAGCTGAAAGATTAATTTAATTTTTTTTTATTTTTTCATTTTTATCTGCGTTGCAACCAGAATCCAACCAGAAAGAAATACACTGCATGGAGTAGAACTGCTCCATGGGACTAAGGTAAAATGTACAATATACTGTACATATTTTTTTCTCAAATACGTTCTAACGCAAATAAAAATAATATGAGTGTTATTTGGCATATAAAAATCAAAATTAGTCATCTGCAATACACAAACGAGCAATTGTTTATTTTGATCAGCCCCGTTTACTCAATAAAAACACAGTTTTAAAACACAAGGAAAGCACAATTTCCACAAAGCACAGACAGTGCCACATTAGTAGTTCAATGATTGACCAAGAAGTAGCAACATTATGCACAATCTTCAATGAATACCAAACACTGCAATTCAATGAGCACAAATGCATTTGAGTGACTGTTGGGCGGTTTTCGTTGTTAAAACAAATAGCTGCAAACTGTGTACAGTATACTGTATATTTTCTTTCAATGAGTATAAAAAGCAAACGTAAATTTGCCACTTAGGAGGTTAAAATGAGAAATTAATGATAAAAAAATAAATATTAACGTAGACATATACGAGTATTAAGAACATGGAGCAAGCACGGTGATTCATGATATAGCGTTCACTTCTGCTACTAGGGGTCTCTAAAATGATCTCAGTCCAAATGAGTTGGTAGTGGGCAACATCGTATATAGGTTTTCCCGGGATTCTTCCGTTTCCTCCCTCATTCTCATTTCTTCAATTCTTTCTCAATTATGTGCTTTTATTAATTATCCGTCTTTTTTAGCCTAAAGGCCAAACACGTGGACGTTAAACTAAAATTTCGTTTCGTTTCAATTTCATAAGAATATTAGAATTCATATCCAGAAAAAGTTAAATATTATTGTCAACATGTGAGATGGATGACTCATATATTATTATTTAATGATTTTATTTTTAAGTCGGACCCAGTGTTTCTTCCAGACATGTTTTTGGGGGACACTGCCCACCCGGAGTTCTGAGAGTGCCATCCGAAAGAGACCAAATAATACGTCCAATATACGAGTATGCTATTCGTATAATAATAAATAGAATAGTACCGCGTGATAATAATATGAGCCCCTCGGAATACTAAGTGTGCCTCCCCCGGAACATTTTTTCTGAAAGAAACTATACGAAGTTTAGAGAATTAAAAATCTAGATGAAAATATCTACACATTGTTGCACACAGTAAAATTTTCTAAATATAAGTTACGTATAATTAAATGCATTTACACTTCCTCGTGCCTCAATGAAAATTGCGCCATTAAACTCAATAGTGATTCATTTTTGATACAACGCAGTGCCTCATCAACACGTTCTACAATTGAGGACCATTTTTTAAAAAAAAGTCGATAGAGCAAATTTTGAAAAACAGTGGTGTGCATATATGGGATAGCTATGCTCTAATGTTACCAATCGAGCTGCGAAATCAGAATTGGCAAATCTCGAAACGTGCCGTGTGTATAGAATATTAAATCATGAGCGTTTTGTCAGAACTCCATAAAGGTTATGTACAATGATCACTAAAATACATTCTCTGTTAAAAAGATGTTTTGTGCTCTATCAGGTTTTGAAAAAACACTGCTCAATTCCATATTACAACCTACCTAAATAACACCAAATATAAAAACAACCTGAAAACTTTGTAACGTATAAGAGAAAAATAAAAGCTAGCAGAGATCACAAAATCAGTAGTGTCATTTTAAATTTGGCCAGAGGGGGGGGTCAAGGTTGCACACGGACATCAGTTTCATGTTTGTTTTGTTTTGTTTTGTTTTTGTTAGTGAATAAGGACACAATTTATTAAAATGCGTGTGTTTTCCAAACTCAGGGAGCAAGGGTGCCCATCAGGGGGGCGAGGGGGGGCGCTTGCCCCCCTAAGAGGAAATCGTATTTGGAAATATCGAAAGCCCAATAAAATTTTTACATTAGTTATAGAAAAAATTGAAACTATATTTGAAACTTCGCTTATATTTGCCCCCCCTTGGAAACCACAACATGGGCGCCCTTGTCAGGGAGGTAATTTCCCCCTTCCTCTCACAAAATAACGCCTCTGTATCTAATATCAAAGAATACAAATTGTTACGTATCATAACCTTTTATTATAATTAGGATAATTACACAGTCACACAAAAATCTAAAAGTTCTGTGCACCAGACCCCAGGATATGGATTCGATGTATTTTCTTACGTAGAATCAAATTTCGAGACCCAGGACGATCGACCGTTTTTTTTTTTTTTTTTTTTTTTTTGTTACAGGCGAAAAACTTGAACAATTTTGGATAGGGAAGTTACATGTAACACACCCGTACAAAAAAGAAAAAAAAGTTTCGTGCAGTGGACTCTTGGGTATGGATTCGATATATTTTTGTTAAACAGAATCCAAATTTCGAATCCCCAGGATAATTGACTGTGTCAATTTTGTTTTATGGTCGAAGAACATGTGTCCTCCCTATCCAAAATTACTCAAATGTTTCACCGATAAAAAAAAGTTGGTTTCGAAATTTGGATTGTGTTTAACAAAATACACCGAATTTATACCCTGGGGTCCACTGAACAAAACTTCTCCTTCTTTTTTTCCTTTTTTTTCTTTCTTTCTTGTTTTTTTCTTTTTTTTTTCTTTTTTTTTTTTTTGTATGGCTCTGTTACATGTATCCTCCCTATCCAAACTCCTCAAGTTTTTCGCTCATAACAAAAATTTGAGACGGTCGATTGTCCTGAGGTTTCGAAATTTGGATTCTGTGTAAAAAAAAAAAAAAAAAAAAAAAAAAAAAACATCTAATCCTGGGGTCTGGTGGGCAGAACTTTTATTTTTATGCGCATGGCTGTGTTATTATTATTAGTTGAAGGTCCCGCTGCTATCCTCCAGGCTGTAATAATGATAATGAACGATGGTAGAATGAAGAAAGCGCCACAAAAAGGAAGAAAATAATAATAAAAAAAAACATTGTAATTGTCCATTACGCAGCCTACTTTGCCCGAGCCGGGATCCAACCAGGATTCCAACACAGGAGTGGAAATTTATTTAAAGATGCTCTTGTCCTGGCTTCGATGATTGTCATTACCTCCTATTTCTAGAACTTAGAGTAGCATTATGCTTAAAATTATCAGCAACTATTATATTATAATATATATTCTAAATGCAGTGTATAAGTCTGTGTCGACATTGAAACACCTAGTATCCTGATTGATCCAGTTTTTTTTTCTGTTATTATCATGTTTCATAAGATCTTCTATGATATCTCAATTGTTAGTGTTAGATGTGAAGATCTTAATATCTGGTCTGGTGTGAAAACGAATTCGATTCTCGATGACAGGAAATGTGTTTCAAATTCAGAGCTGAAAAAGAATTATAAACTTTTATCGAAGAAATAAATTTAATGATCTTTGCAACAATGAACTCACTCCAGAAAGTAAATTTCAACATTAGGTCATTTGTGATATTTCATGATGTTGCAGTTAAAATATTATAATGTAATTTCCTTTATGTTAATTTTGAAAACTGAACTAGGAAAACTATATAGGAACTTAAACTCATTTCACAAATGACTATTATTGATTTAGAGAGAAAGATTTGCTTTAATTTTATTTTGAATTTAGCGTCCGTTTTCAAGGACGAGGCTATAACAGACGTGCACCTACAATTTAACGTGGAATCCTAACCACATGAGCTCCCATCAGGAAATGAACCTGGGTCTCCCACGCCAAAATCCACGCTGGAGCTCCGGAGAAAGATTTGATCTGTTAATGAAGAACTGTTTTCTTTTACTAGTTCAGTGTGCTACAGGCATGGGAGACCCGGGTTCGATTCCCGGAGGGAGTTGATGTGGTTCGGATACATGAGCTCCTGTCGGGAATCGAACTGGGTTTCCCACTCTAAAGGCGCATATGCTAACCGTACAGGAAATCACCATAAATTATATTAAATTTTAATTTTACGTCCCGAGGATATGTTCTTCAGGCTAAAGAATATTATTGAAGATGAATAATCATAAAATAATTGGTGGAATGAAAATGTGGGGGAAACGGAGAACTCCAGGAAACCTGCGGACACGATATTGTCCATAATAAACTTTACATCTATTGGTTGGTTGGCTGGTTTGAGTTTAGCGCCTCGTTGAGACCGAGGCTATGTAAGACGTGGACCTACAGTTTAACGTGGGATCTAAACCACATGAGTTCCCACAGGTCCTCTGACCCGAAACTATTCTTGCTGTACTAAATCCATATCAAATATCTGCTTCTCGCTATTACTGTTACTCACTATAGTAATCAGCGCTGAAATCGGAAAGATTCTCGCTACTTCCTGTTTCAATAGAGAGAGAAAGGTGGAGATAATACATATTCTTGGAACGCTGAATTCACGTCAGAAAACAATTACTGATTGCATTTTACCACTTTTACTCTATGATGATCAATATTGAAACCGGAAGTAGGATATTTCTACTACTTCCAGTCGAAATAGAGGAATGGAGTCGAAGATGGAACCTATTCTTACGATATTATCTCCATATTCGAAAACAGCAGTTTGTTTCTATCTATTACCATTTTGCACTATTGTGAGCAGTGTTGAAACTGGAAATTGTCTAGTTTCAGATACAGGAATAAAAGTCGAAAAGGAAGCTTTTTTTTTTTTTTTTTTTTTTTGGAGTGGTGCTTAATTGATTCCGAAAGACAGTTTCTGGATGTTTCTTGACCAGTGTTGTAAAGTTTCGGGAAATTTTGAACCTGTTGGTAAAAAAAAAACAGTTGTTTCCGGTTTCTTTCCGGAAAAACTGGGAAAATGACAAAAATCTTCGTATTAGGCTAATTTACTAACAATGGAACCTTTTTATTTTTTTTTCCGAACGCTTGAAAAATCAAAGTTGAGAAATTTCAATATTGCGAATATTTAAAAAGAAGAAGCATTCGAAAATAAAACTATTGTAATTATTCTTCAAAATCAATAGTATGGACTCATTTCCTTTATGTGCTTTTTAGTCGTTTATTCATGGTTGTGCATTAGTTACAGAACTTTTACAGTTGCATACACATTTCCTATCATGAAGTGTTTGTTACAACAAATAGGACTCTTGAATGAAACTGAGCTGTTAATGTGCTCTTGATCTGGTGATATTTTGTTAATTTTAATAAAATTACTTGTTTAAAAAAAGAGCAGCAGGCTTTAACTAATACTCATGCACTAAAACATATAATTATATTATTATTATTTAATATTCTAATATAGACTTTCATATAGACCGATAATAATATTCCAATATAGACCGATGTTAGTATCGAATCATAGTTTTTGTTTTTGCTGAAATGAACAGTGAAACTTCCGATGCCGGTAAATCCAAATTCAGTATTCCAACTTGGGGAAGGGGGAGATGTATAAAAATGATGGAAAATGATCGATATTAGTGTCGAGTCCATAGTTTTCGAGGCCGCTGAGATGAACAGTGACACTTTCGATGCCGTTTAAATCCAAATTCAGGCTCGCAAGTTGGGGAGGAAGAGATATATAAAAATGATTGAATATGATCGAAATCAGTGTCGAATCCATAGTTTTCGGTGTCGCTGGGATATGAACAGTGACACTTTCGATGCCGTTTAAATCCAACTTCAGGCCTGCGTCTTATGGGACTCGGAAGGATATATATATAACCACTCGCAGGGATGTAAATAACCACTCGCAAGGAGCAAATGGTTCATCCGTGCAGGCGAGTGTTTAATATCACTATTATTTATGTCAAACTGTAAAGACTAGTTTGTGGGCTAGTAGCTCTTTTCTTAGGCTAATAAAATTTTGTAGCTTATTTGCATCCTTGATATTGAAAATAGCCGATATTAGTATCGAATCCATCGTTTTCGGGGTCTCTGACGTAAACAGTGACACTTTCGATGCCGTTTAAATCCAAATTTATCCCTGCAAATTGGGGGAGGGGGAGATATAAAAATGATGGAAAATGATCGATATTAGTGTCGAATTCACATTTTTCGGACCCTCTGATAAGAACAGTGACAGTTTCGATGCCGTTTAAATCCAAATTGAGGCCCGTAACTTGGGGAGGAAGAGACATATGTAAAGGATTAAAAATGATCGATTTATTGTAGTGTCGAATCCGTCAAATCCATAGTTTTCGGGGTCGCTGGGATGAACAGTGACACTTCCGATGCCGTTTAAATCCAAATTTACCCCCATTAGCACTCCTGAAGGGGGAGGTTGACATGTAAAAGTAATTGAAAATGACGGGTCCTCGTGTTGAATTAATAGTTTTTTGGGTCCGTAGGTTCATTGGTGATAGTTTTTGTACCCTTTATGTTCAACATGAAACGTACTCTCTCCGTGTGAAGAATGGGTATTCTGTTAGTCTTAAATAGCGAACGAAAGTTTCACATGTTAAATTATTTAATATATTTCTTGCCGCTAAAATTTACTCCCTTGTGCAGTGTTTGTGTATGTGTAAATAAGATTTTTTTTTTCTAATGGGTTCAAAATTTCCGGAAATTTTACACAACACAAGTAAGATACGTATCTCCATAAAATATATATTTGATTTTAACATACCGATATTAATTAAAATGATTCTGGCTCCGTTATTTGATGACTTCCCTACAATAAAGCGGTAACTTCATAAAATTGCTTAAGATAAGTTAAATGTATATTAATTAATCTAACTAGAATTATATTTTAGTATCTTTTGTAGCCATAACTCCATTCTGTCGCGGTGCTAACTTTAAGGGAGTGGTGAACATATATTTACTGCCACAGATTTTCCCTATTCTAATACAAGAAACATAAGTACTCAATGAACTTAATTGTAAAATAGTAAATATAAAATAGTTTTCATTTTAAAAGCATAATTTAGTAAAATATTCGAAAATTTCAATGTTTTTCAAATTTTCCATTTTTTCCAAGCTCCGGAAAAAACGGTAAAAAACTTTTTTAACCCAAAATTTCTGTTGTTTTTTTTTCAGGCATTCACAACACTACTCTTGACATTCTTGATTTATGGAGATCAATATTTAAACGGAAAGTACTAAGAAATTTTTATCACTTCCTGTTTTAGTAAAGTAATACGGATGGGGACGATCTCTTTCCTTGAGAGGTGATCTCACTTGTAATACAATTGAAGATTTGGAAGTTCAGCGCTTTTGCCAAAAGTTTGAGATCTTTTCAAGAATCTAGAAAATAAAAGTTTGTAAAAATCAAGTAATTTTGTTCAGACTTAATATAAATAGATACTTTAATTCGTACGCCCCCTCGTAGTTTGTGTCAGTAAACAAATATAGACATCGAAAGTAATCGGCACATAATTAAACTCCAAATACGCTCAGGTAAGGTACTATAATTTTCTCATTTATATACAAAAGTACATATTATACAAGCATGTAAACCTTAACATATAGCTATACTATTATATCATATAAGAGAGTAGAAGTAACTCACTCTTTATTGCTGGTACGATCCCACCTCGCGTCTTGTGCACTTTGTGTGGACAAACATCGTACTCGTGGGTTTTCTCGGGGTTCTCCCGTTTCCTCCCACTTTCTTCATTCCACCATTTCACTCATCTCTCATCATCACCGTCTCCTTTAGCATAACCGGCATAATCGTGGGACGTAAAACTTAAAGATTTCATTTCATTTCATTTCACTCTTTATTGCCCAGGCCATACTTCTATAGGTAGAAACGTAAAATTTTCACAGAAAATTTGTTACAGTTTTGAACACAGAAATCTTTTGTTACGGTAAGAAAAGATTTTCTGAAACAGGTATCCTAAAAGGAGTAAAGCAGGTTCAAATTTTCTGAGAAGGAAAAAAAAAACCTCACTAGTTCTTGAATTTACAGAGATGAAACTTAGCACATAAACCATTAAAAGTTCAATAAAAATAAGGGAGACGTCTCAATTCTTCCAGAATCCACTCTTAAGAGAAGAATGAGACATTTCTATTATACTCAATTTTGCCCTTTTCATTCAGTAAATACCAAATGTGAAGTTTCGTTGTAAGCTGGAGATGTGAAATTAGGTATGTAGATCTAAATTTAAAATAAGGAAAAATATGTTTCAGTGGTTTCGAAAATTTTATTCCTAAGGAAGAAATGAGGGGACAATTCTATAATACCTAAATTTCTTTTTCTATGTTCACAAGGTACTGTACATGAGATTAGCTTATTTTGGATATGTGAAATCCATTATATAAATTCTAAATTAAAAGTAGAAGATTATGTGCTTCAATGTTTCAAAAAAATATGTTTGTAAAAGGGGAAATGGTTTCTACAAATTTCCTTTTCTCTATTCAGAATGTGCCGATTCTGAGGATTCACTTAAGTTTGAGGTGTGAAATTTGGTATACAGAGGATTAAGTTTGTGAATATAAGTGAATACATGTTTCAGTGTTTTCCTCTTTGGGGGAGGGGGTAAAGGCGGTTATTTCACACTCATATTTCCTTTCCTGTATAATGTTCATATTTCCCTTTCTGTATTCACAGCATCGAATGTGAGGATTTGCTAAAATTGATCGTGAAAAAATTCAGTACGATTAAAAATAAGGGAACTTCGGTTTCGTTTTTGAAAATTATGTATCCAGAGAGGGAAACTTCTATAATACTGACGTTTCCCTCTTTTGTTTAATCCACTAAAAACAACCATTGTAGGGATTCATTGAAGTAGTTGATATGAAATGCGGTATATAAACTATTTATTGAAAATAGAGGAATAATTGTCTCAGCGTTTTTGAAAATTCCGCTCCTGATGGGGATACGGGGACAATGTCTGTAACATGCAAAATTCTCGTTATATCTTATTCTTCCTTGCGTAGAACGAGTACACTTCTGATAGTTTCTACAATAAAAGCTTACTATTAACAATTACTGTTGTTAATATATGTCTATACAACTCTACTACACCTTAAAGGATACAATAACGTACAAATGAGGTATGGAAACAACCTTTGTACAGAACGAACGGCTCATGGGTTGAGCCAGCAGTTTAAACCTCCATCGCTTAGCTCCTATTAACTTAGAGAAATGATTTAAGTGTCTGTCTCTTTAGGAATAATGAAACTTCCAACGGTGTGCATTTCGTCTACATCGGGGGTCCAGCAGCGGAAGGGTAGGAGGAAAAGTTGGATGCTGAGGGAAATAACAGTGTTGCCAACTTCGAGAATATATTTTTTATTTCAATTTTTTGAATTTCTTCTTCTTCTTTTACGGGTTCGTCACGGGGGGCACAAGTGTTACTCGTTGGAATCTATGTCTCATAAGCTTTCCAACGAGATATGATTTATATCTTTGTCTGATGACTCCAGTATGTTCAGTTATTTGGCGAATCTATCTACATATTTAGACCCTATTATTTTTAAATAAACGTTGCTTTGCTAAGCGATTTGTATTTTTAGTGTAAGAAAACCATACTTCTTTAACAGGGAAATGATAGATGTAGCATGGAAATTTGGTCTTATACTTCATCTGTACTCTTATAAAACCAAAAATGAAATCTTTCAGTTTTACGTCCCCCGGTTATGCCGGTTAGGCTAAAGGAGACGTCTTATAAAACCAATTAGTTCTATATTTTTCTGAAAATATAGGTGAAAGTATTTTACAATTACTCACCTCCCTGTTCAGGTGCATAATTATACCCGTTCAATACTACATAGACGTAGTGGCTTGTAGTATTGGACCTCCTTCAAAGTTTGGATCCCTCTCAACAAAAATTTTTGGGCGTGGGCCTGCTCCTTTCCCCTCCTTAAGACTAGAATTTTGGGAGAATGTTGTGTCACGTGTTCTCTTATTTATAATGAGTAGTTTATATACTGAGGTGCATCTTCCTATTTTGAGAAGCTCGTGAAATACTATACTTCCTCTTCAATCAAAATGATAATTGGAACAAGTTCGACGTAGGTATTAAGTATGTTCCAAAATTTAGTCGTTTTAAAATATTCAGCCGTTTTCCGTGATGCGATCATAAACAACAAATAACATCTTTTTCAATATGGAGGAAAAATATTCAGAAAATGATCATTTCCCCTTCAAACTGAAATTTTCAGAAATGCTGGGAAACAAAAGTCTGTTTATTAAATGAGAATTAGCGTAGCTTATGGATTTGTGTAGTACACTATTCTGGGCAAACATGTAAATCCCATTTACCTCCTTTAGCATTCCTAATTTTAAAAAACCTTTCTTATTCATTGGTCTCCTAACAAAAATAGTTGGGAATGTGGCGTAGGATCCACACTGCGTAGGAACAAAAAAATCAGCTCAAAACGTGTTTGGATCCTACGCAGTTTGGATTTTACGTAGTGTGGATCCTACGCAGTTTGGATGCTACGAAGTTTGGATCCTACGCATGTAACCCAAATAGTTATATATCCAAATCTCACATTTTTAGATATATTATTTGTAGCATGGCCTGAAAGTCTATGAGTGCGTTACTTTCACTCTTTCATATAATATTACATAGTTTCTGTCCCTTTTTCCTTTCAACAATGGAATTATTGAAAACATGAAACACGTGTTCCCTTTATTTTAATTAAGAGTTTATGCAGCAAATTACGTACCACCAGTCGTTCTTTCAGAAAAAATGTTCCGGGGGGGGCACACTTAGAATTCTGGGGGTACATTGGTAGTACTATTCTATTCTCTCAGAGCTCCAGTGGCAGTGCCCCTCAAAAAAACAGGTCTGGAAGAAACACTGTATACCACCAACTTAAGCGAATCCTTAAAGCAAGTATTTTCTGAAAAAATAGTGGGAAATCTTTATATTTTATATTTTCTTTATATTTTCCTCCTTTAGAATCGAAATAGTGTATTCTTAAATGTTGAAATATATTTTCTCTTGCATTTGTTGTTCTTCTAAAACCTTTTCTCAGTTAGCAGAGGACGGCTTTACGATTCGCTGCCCTCTATTTTTTCTAACTTGTATCATATCAACTGAGACACCACGTTGCGCCATATACTCCTTCACGCAATCCACTTCCTCTTTGGTCGCCTTGGCGCTGTTTTCCTATTCAGTTCTGAGCATCCACTCGTGAGATACACATTCCAAATGTTTTTATTTTACATACCCAAACCATTTGAGTTTACTTTCTTGCAGTTATCACCGATTTTCATATCTCCAACTTGAGTGAATTCTCAAAAACTAAAGGATGATTTGGGTAGTGTAGAAATAATTCCCTTTCTTTCTCAGGAGCAGAATTTTCAAAAATGCTGAAACACGGATTCCACTATTTATAAGGCTTTATATACCTAATTTTACATCTCCAACTTAAACGAATCCCCACATTCGGCACTTTGTGAATGAAGAGTGGTAAATTCCAATATTATAGGAATAATCCCTCTTTCCCGTTTAGTAGTAGAATTTTTTAAAACGTTGAAATCCATATTCTCTTGTTTTTTATTGAATAGTACAGTACATAAACCGAATTTCACATCTACAACTTTACCAAATATTCACATTAGACACTTTTTCAATGAAGAAAGGTAAATTTGGATATTATAAGAATGACCATCTTTTTCCCATTAGGAGCCGTATTTTCAGAAATGCAGAAAAACGTGTTCCATTATTATTATTTAAGAGTTTCTACTATATACGGAATTTAACATATCAAAACCAGCACTGACCGTGAGTGGCGTTCTCCTAAATAGGAAATCATATAATAACCATAACCAGGGCCGGATCCAGGATTTCTTGAAGGGGGTGAACGAATAACTACCACTACATTTGATTTAAATTTTTAAGTTTCTAAATGCCTGTAGGCATCTGTGGTGTGAATGAGGAATATTCAGTGAATCCTTTTCCTTCAGCCTTCAGAAGATCAACTTAAACTATTGCTTTTGCAAAACAGCTTTCTTTTAAACCTCAAACGGACACATGACAGCAGAAAGTTTCGGAAAAAGTTGCTTTTTCACTGCTAGGTTCTCATTTTAGATAGTGTACATTTACGGTGTCCCGACAAAACGTACCAGCGACAAAACGTACCACTTGAATTTTCGCGACAAAACGTACCACTTTTGACGTCCTGTCATAAATGACAACCTGTCATGGATTAATTAAAACATTTCGGATATTTATTCCACGACAGAACGTACCACTTATATAAATTACAACCTGTCTTGGACTAATTAAAATATTTCGGATATTTAATCCGCGACAAAACGTACCACTTCAAGCATTTTTTTTTTCAGTGTATTCACAGATTATTCTTCAGATCGAACAAACTTCTCTTAAAGGTTCTGTACGTGACAAACGTAACATTAAACACGTTTATCAACGAGTAAGAGAACACGAGTCTTCCAAAATACATTAGACCAATGTAGGTTCTTACATATCTAACAAAAGAGAACATAATGTTAAGAAACTACTTCCTCATGAACAGGTAAAACAATGGCAATATAAGGTTGAGAAGAACAGACAGGTAATGTATCGAGTTGTCAAAGTGCAGAAACTCATTGGTAAAAGAGGGCTCATTTACAAAGGAAATGTAGCAGCCTATAAACTGAAAGACACAGCTATAGATCATGGAAACTTTTTGGATATTATTCCTTTCTTAAGCAAATTTGATCTTCCGCTTAAAAGTAATTTAGATAAGGTCACCGAGAAAAGTCATATACGAGGAAGTAAGCAGGATAGTGGTCGCATAACTTTTACTAAACTCGGTGAATTATGTTTTGAATGCTATCAACACACTTATCAGAGAAGATATTTCGAAAGAACTCTCTCAAGCTTCAATATTTTCTGTTCTATTAGACACTACTCAAGATATAGTAGTTTCAGGCCAGTGCTCTGTTGTTTTACGGTATGTTGTTAAAATGGTTGTTAAACAAAGTATTGTTGTCATTGTAAAATGCATATCTACCACAGGCCAGTGTCCTTGCGCTTTACTGCTAGAAATTCTGCAGAAGTTGAACCTTGATATTAAGAAGTGTATTGGAAATTCAACCGATGGCTCAAGTAACATGCAAGGACAATATTCGGATTTTTTCAATTCACCTATGATCAGTTACACGTGTGATTCAGTTGATTTTGAGTTTAACGGCCCTTTTAGCAGCGAGGCTATATGAAACGGAACATACTGATTTACGGGAAATCCGAAGCACATGAGCTCCCGCCAGGAATCGAACCCAGGTCTCCCATGACAAAGGCGCATACGCTAAGCGCTTAACCACTAAGAAACTCAGTTACACGTGTGGTGTTACGCTCATATACTCAATCATGTTATATTTGATCTGACAAAAAATTGCATTGATTCTGTGTCATTGTTCTGCCGAATGACTGTGCGATATTTATGCGTGAGTCTTATCAGCGAATGGACATTTGGAAGATCAAATGTTAACAAAGGCGTCTTACAGTTATTGCGGAAACAAGATGGTAGAAAACACACTGTTTTTTTAGAAAGAGCTTGGACATTTTTCGAACCCAGAAAGTGCTTTGTATATAGAGTTGACCATAATATTTAAGAAAATTGCTTCTACAGAAAATATCAAACCAAAAGCTAGGTGTAAAGCGAAAGGATATATAAAAGATCTTTTCAAGTTCAAAACAACTCGGACAGCACAAATGATCCTTAAGATATTTCAAGTGACGAACTCTCTGTCAAACTATCTCCAAATAGAGGGTGCTGCTAGTGTAGTCCTATCGGATGGTGCAGATTACTCTGTTCCAAGTGAAAGAGTAGAGAGATGATTTTGAATCCGTTAAGAATGCAGCATTAAGCTTTGCAGAATGAGCCAATAACAAATTTAAAGACTTAGAACGTGATTTCTTTTCTTTTTTCTATTGACCTGTCGACAATTCGCCTTCAGAGATGGACAAAGATATTTCTGTGAATATGAAGATGAAGCTGCTTCTATCCAATGACCGCGTACTGTATCGACGCATTCAACACAATATTGGACATGGTAGTTTCGAGTATTTCTTCAAGATTCAAGAAGCAATGTACTTTATGGATTATTTGGACCCTAGACACTTCAACCAAGTAACAAAACTTCCAGACGTGCCTTCCATAAACTTATATATTTTCTGAAAAACTTCAGTTAAGAAGTTTCCAAGGATATTATAAATGTATTCTCTTGGACTTTTGAAGGACGTGGATATCCTTGAAAGTCAGTCTTGATGACGAGCACAACCGAGAAAAAATGACTGTGCGGATGGTGCAAGTGATGCTGAATTAGGAGAAAATACATTTGTTTACAAGGAAAGCGAATGCAAAACGTGTTGCAAAATTGTCCAATGTGCTGCTTATTAATTTTGCAGAATTGTAAATTTTGCAGTAATACTTATCCAGGTTTCCAACATACAACATACAATTTTTAGTGATTTTGCCCGTAACTCAGGTAACATGTGAAAGAAATTTTTCAAAACTGAAATAAACTGAAAAACATTTAAAATAGGCTAACGGGTACCATGTCTCAGGTACATTTGAAAACATTTAAGTTGATGTCTATTGAAAAAGATTTATTAAAAAATATTTCGAATGCAAAAGTGATAGATACAGTAGCATCAAAAATTAGTACACTAAAACATCTGCTAATTTTGTAATATAGTATATGTTCTCCTTGAACTTCATATAATATTTTGAACAATTCAGAATAATATACTGATGAAAGAATATCAGGTTTTAATTATCAATTGTTAATACTATTGACTTCCTGTAGAAAGAAAACTGCAATTGATTTGTGACATTGAGATGCTGGTGGCCCTTGTGGGAGAAAGCGCCCGCGCCCCTCTAATAATGCCTATCCGTCTCTGGTCCAAAGCCTGGATAAAGTGTGATGGAAATCAGCAAATATTCAAATATTGCATATGCAAGATTCTTGCTGGTCTTGGTCTGGCGAGAATCTTGCAGGTATGGTCTTAGTGTTGCGAGAATCTTGTAGGCATGGTCTTAGTCTTAGCTTAGTCTTGGTCTTGGTCTTGCATCGGTACTTTTTTCACCACCAATCTGTTCAACTTTTAACCTTTTGGCCGATATATATATACACTTATATGCTGTCCCATCAAGTGGTATGTTTTGTCGCCTGTTATTATTTGATGGCTGATTGGAAGACTCTTCGCAACTAGCCCTCCAGTCAAGTGGTACGTTTTGTCGCTTGTCATTATTTAAAGTGTTTTTAGAAAACCCTTCACAAGCATCCCTCAGGGTAAGTGGTACGTTTTGTCGCTAGTACGTTTTGTCGCGTATTCTACATTTACAGTGAAGGGGTGCACGTGCTCCGGTGCAACCCCTTAAATCCGGCCCTGACCACAACTATTTTCCCTCAGGCTTGGAGCAATTTGTGCACATTAACTATTCAAAATTCCGGACATTACAATTAACACATGCAAGATATAAAAATAATAATATAACAAAAAATGCTAAAAATAAAAAGAATGTTCCTATATAGACATACATACGAAGTATGAATTAATTATACATTGTTTTTTTAACTCAAACTTTTTCCTCATTTTTCTTATTTTTCGCTAATGAATCTATTTTCCCATTTTTTCTTAATTACTACTATATAATATACTTCAACTTCGTTACATAGTTTATTTTAACGTAATATGTTTATTTACTATTTCAGCCCTCATACTACTACAATAAAATACACAAATATAGCATATACATAAACTGAAACAAATCAATATATAACATCAATCATTCATCAAGTAAAATATCACAAAATAACTACAAATCTAAAGAAAACCAATTATAGAGCATCCTCGTGGATAAGCGGTTAGCGACGTGCCTTTGGAGTCGGAGACTCGGGTTCGATTCCCAGCGGTAGCTCATGTGGATCGAACCCCACGTTAAGCTGTAACAAACCAAGATTTCCTCTGCGGTTGTACTTCAAAGCATGTATATTTTTCTATAGCAATCCTCTACCCATATTAAACAAAATATTTTCAAAACTATCTATAGATTTCTGCAAATCATTCTCATTATTACTAATGAGAACATCATCCTAAGTTACAAAAGGAATTTTGCAACCTCTAAACTTACATCTTAACTTCATTCTAAATATTTTTCGAAGAGCTGAATCTAATACCAAATTAAAAAGCAGGGAGCTAAGGAGATCACTTTGGGGAATTCCTCGTTTAAATTTCAGCAACACGCCTGTACTGCCAAACACTGTACTGTTATTGTTATTACTAATTATGTTCCTGTAATTTAGGGGAACAGACAGAGGTGTACCCAGTAAGTTTTTCTTGAAGATTCTCATAACTTTTTCAGGGGCGCCGGACATTTACATGCTAAAAGGGAGCCGAAAGTCTTGTTTCAGATTGTGAAAGCATTAATAACTCACAATGCATAGAGCACATACCACACATGTTATTATTATTTGCAATTGAAACAGATTTTTCAACTTGTTTTCGTGACCATATGCATCAAAATTTACCATCTGCAGGTGCGAATAGAGAGCATTAAAAAGGAAAGTGGACGTTTAAATTTTATTATTATTATTATTTATTTATTTATTTATTTCCTGTTAAGCAGCATTGTTAGAGTGCACGACCTCGGTGTGTATGGTCCCTGGTTCTATTCTCACTGGGAGCACTAAAATTTTCTTGTATTGACTCAGCATCATGAGGCAATTGGGGACTTATCTAAATTAAGAAGTATCTCACTTCGATCCAGAAAACCAAAAATAATAAAATCTTGGAGCCGATGTGCTGGCCACTCATCACCAAGTTGAATGTGATCTATCTGGCTGGCCATAGGTTTCCATGGCTGTTGCGTCAAGAAATGTAGTTTAGTATTTTCTAGCAAATTTCATCAGTATTTCAATACTATGTAACTAAAGAAAACTGAAAACAATGTAACTTCTTATCTGTGTCGCCCGCAATTGGCCTCACCTCTGTGTACAGAAAGAAAATACTAAACTTCTTGTCGTAGGAGGCTATGAAGTACTCTGGTCGACCACATGGCCCACATTTCAGCTGATGAAAGCCACATATTGTTTGGCGTTTATGCGGGTGTATGTGTGTAATTGCACTTCTTTGTTGTGGCATTTATTAGTGCCCTTCACGATATGTTTCTGGTTATGCAACTGATCAGCATTGCACTAATTATTGCATTTGGAAAGTTCGTAATTATTATAGAATGAAGTGATGCAGTTTAGATTTTTCCTTATATATATATATATATATATATATATATATATATATATATATATATATATATATATATATATATATATATATATATATATATATATATATATATATATATACACCTAGGTCATGGGCGGCGATTAGGAATGGCAAAGGGGGGCAGTTGCCCCTACTTTTTGTGAAGTTACTCATTAATGTATATAGTTAAATTTGGAAATACAAAGTTTTGTATGTATTATTGGTTCATAGAATAAAAATGGTGCCATAAAATATTTGCCGTTCCGTGAGTACGTATTGGTTGTCTTCCCATGGAGTTAAGAAAGCTACAGGCATTGCCTTTTAATTAGCATAAAAAATGGCCCAAGAACAAACCTATTAGAGCACCACAATTCGAGTGTACTTTCGTTTCTTCTTACAAGGATCCGATATGTTAGTCAGCCGCTTTGGAACTAATTGAGATAACATTTCGCAGAAAAGAAATCCTTTACAATTTATTCTTTAATTGCACAAAAATCGACAGTTCCTAAAATGTCTTTTCTTCTTTCTAATAGTAAGGAATATTTTGATTTGATTTTTTTGAGTTTAACATCCCGTTCAGCAGCGACGCTATATGAGACGTGCACCTAATGATTAACGTGCAATCCGAACCACATGAGCTCCCGCCGGGAGTCGGATCCGAGTATCCCACCTCAAAGGCGTATACGCTAACCACTTAGCCACGAAGGAGTTCAGTAAGGAATATTAATTAAAAAGAGAATAATAGGAAACAACTTCTACCCTTTCCATTTTTTGCAGTGTAATATACGAGTTTAGGGGTGTACATATACATTTTTTGTATACAATTAAATTTAGTGAATTCAACATAATTCTAGGTTTTAAGATTATTTTGTATAGCTAGAATATGGAGTGACTCTAAGTATTGTTGAGTTTTAATGTATTCCAAGAAAGTGAAAACTGTACCCAGTGACGTAACTAAAGGCTTGGAGTCCATCCCGCAGACAGCGTGGAGTGGGGCCTCTTCTCCACATCTCACTTAACGATTTGGAGGCCCCATGATGGCTTGCCCCCCGGCAATTCGGGGTCTGCGGGGTCCTTATTTACGCCCCTGACTGTACCTAATGGGAATGAACATGTTTCGGGAAGCTTCAAAAGTATTTCTTTAAATATCGTAGCATATGCTTGTATTACTCACTGTCTTTCAAAGAGTAAATAGCATGCATGGAATAAAAAATGTAAGTTGTTCATTAACTCCCAGTTTCGATATAACTTTTGCGAAACAAGCCTCATTATTCATTACTATGATTATTTGATTAATATTATCCTTTCTATTTATTTGTTTTGCAAATTTATTATTAAATAAGAACGTAAACTGATCATACAATTTTCGGGACAGAATTTTAAGATGTTCATGAGCAAGGAATCTAATCTCTTCTTACACCTTCGTTGTTTAAGATTACAGAGGACTAGTAACTACTTGCATTACTCTAGTCAATTTACTTAGTGAAATATGAAACACGATCTACGGTATTTTAACTGAAAAATACAGTATCCTAATAGTTATACAACCTTACGTCAAACAAAGTGTTACAAGCAACCAGGATTAGCAGCAACTAACATTGATATACAAATATTCAGATCATGCCTTGCCTCCTACTTTTAACGTCCATCCGCCGCCACTGACCTAGGTATTACGTATTATACAAATTAGTAAAAGTGGCTTACTCATCAATATAAAGTCATAATACTACTATAGCTATAAACACAAATTTTGGTCAGAAAACTCCTTTGGTCACGGAAACAAAGAAAAAGAAACGATTAAAAAAGTACGTATCCTAAGGAAGGTTAAAGAAACGTTCAAATAATATTTTCGTGAATGAAATATCTCATATCAGGAAGATATAACTAGGCATATGAACTTTGCATTAAAAATACTGTATATGCATTTCAACATTTCTGGAAAATTTTGCACTTAAATGAGGGAAAGGGGGGCAATTTCTATCTTACAAATTTTGAATCTTTATTGTGAAACTGGTAAATGTGAGGATTCTCTCAATTTAGAGATTTGGAATTCAGTATTTTAACTCTTAATTAAAAAATAAGATAGTACATGTTTCCACAATTTCGCTTCTAATGGGGAAAAGGGAGCAATCTGTGTAATATTCAAATTTCCGATTCCTTATACGGAAAAACCCAATGTAGTTATTCGTTTAAATTTAAGGTAAAATTGAGAACTCTGGTTAAAACTCTTAATTGAAATTAATCGAAAATCTGCTTCAGCCTTTTCAAAAATCAGAAGCTTCAAGGAGACAATTTATAACATTACAATTTTCGATATTTTTTTGTTTTTAAATCCAGAAAGTGCTTATGTGAGTCATTAATTTGGAGGTGTGGATTCGATATATAAACTAATAATAAAAAATGATTGAACATGTGATGCAGCATTTTCGAAAATTCCCTTCTAAAAGGGAAAAGATTAATAGGAGTGGCAATAGACTTTTTCTTCAAAAGTCGAGACTTGTTTCCTCTTCTTTCACTTAACATAAGCTTTCATACGATACTCAATTTGAACCCCTTCCTATTTCAACATTTTGAGTTTGACCCCGTCTGTTAACCTGCGAGGGACTCTGGAACATTTTTTTTTTTTTTTTTTTTTTTACTTTGAATCATTATATATATCATGACATATCCGTGTTTTTGTTTCTACATCTATTCCAGCGTTTCAGATATATACGAGTGGCCATAGACTTGCAATGAAAATTGCTGATATTTTGACCCACCGCTATTTTGCACAGGCTTATCGTAGAGAGTCGCGACTTGATTTATCTTCTTTTATTTAACACCAACTTTCATACGATGTGCAAGTTGATCCCCCTTTCCATTTAAAAATTTTGAGTTGGACTCCGTCTGGGTCCCTGCGGGGGACCCTGAGACAATTTATTTTACTTTGACACCAGGGGTGCCCACAAGGGGGGGCGATGACGCAAACTGCGTCATTGAAATATTTGGGGGGTTTAAAAATCTATATAAATATGTTTGAGGGGGTGTAAAAATTAATCGAAAAGTTTTTTTTTTCACGGAAGAACACCTACGGATAGACAATTTGGGGGGTGCGTCATGGACCTGAGGGGGGATGGGCACCACTGTTGACACGTTATACTTTTGAAATGATGAAAGACATGTTTTTCTGTTTTGATATCTGTCTCACCGTTTCAGATTTTTCTGGGTTGCAACGGACTTTAAGACACGCTTAAAGATGTTAATAATAATTAGTAATCTGCTACCCTCAAGCGAAATGCTTGAGACCCCCCCAATTTTGGTAACCGGTTTTGATCTCACCTTGACCCAAGCTTTCAGGAAAAATATACATCACCCCCACTTTGTGGGTTCAGGTTCAAGTACATCCCGTGTAAGTACTAAATTCCAGATCTCCTTGAATTCGACACTTTCTGTTTAAGTGAAGGAATTTTATTATTTCAGATTACAATCCGAATATTCAGAAACGCTGAAACACATTTTCCCTTACTTTTAATGAAGAGTTCGTATGTTGAGCTTCATCTTTCTAACTTGAGGAATATGTGAGATACACTATTCTTGAAAAAAAGAAGAAAAAAGAAAAAGAAAACTCCTTTATCCCCCTTAGGATATGTTTTTTAAAACTTCGTCTTTACAAATTGCTTTCATGACAAAAAAAGATCTCTGTGAAAATTTGATGATCCTACCTATAATAATATGGCCTGGGAGATGTTAATTGGATCACTTTTATTCTTTTACATAATATGTAATATAGATTACCATATCATTTACCCAATTTACTGTTTCATTTGAGTCACACAGCTCCGTCCCTCGTAGGATATAGCGGAGTAAATTTTTAAGTTAAATATGTTGTCGGTACAAGTAAATCCTACGCTGGCAATGTTTTTCTCTCTCATGAAGTAAGGTGAGCCAAATATGAAGAGACCCTACCGGGCAAATAGCGGTTCGTCCCACTCCCGGCATTACACGAGTCATTGGTTTCGATAGTGCAAGTGGTAATCTTGTTAGGTAGGTAGGCCTGGAATCGCCATTCCGTGGTGTAAAGGAGTTCTCAAATTATGGGTTGAACTCTACCGGGTTGTGGTCAAACCGTGGTGTTCGATATCTTACAATGTTGAGACGCCTCCTGACACCATAAGACTTGCCGAAAACAATGTGGTATGCCAATACTGGAGATACTTGTGCACTGTACTCGCTAAACGGGGAAGAAGGAGGTATCCTATAAATAGGAGACAGATTTCGATTCATCGTTGTTGATTTGATACGAAGAAACCTTCCATTGTATATATGAGAAGAGAAGTGTGTTTATCCTTGAGGATGTGCAAGGCCACTAGATTTCAACAAAGTTATAAATCAGTTTAGGCGCGTGAATTATTATATGAAGAAAAATGGAATTTTACTAAATATGAAAATTTTGTTACAATAATATGAAATACTAAAATTTTGAACCCGCACTGAGAAAATAATGTATATGGCGTACTCAGAAAGTAGGTTTTGTTTGTAAATCCTGTAGTTTTGGGACTTAACGTACAGTAACGTATAACTGAAAAAGTATATTTTATACGTATTTTCCGTATAGGTGTTCCGAATAAACGTACTTTCCGTACGAACGAAAGAACTATATATAGGCAGTCAGGATCTCACATACAGATAGACGTAGATGTCAGACATTCTGCAACGGCATGATGTAACATCTATGCGGGGAAAAGTGCAGTACATGTAGCATATGAATAACATATGCTCCGTACTGATTTATATAGTAAATATAAGGATTCCGTATATTTGTACAATATACCGATGTCCGGATAACGAATTTTTCTCACGATTAAACATACCATGAAACAGCAAGATCCTTGTTCTCATTACCCTACGAGGTATAACTTTAAAAAATGAAATTTCGTATTTTACCTCTCTCTCTCTAATCATAACCTTCACTGAACTAAGTTACTATTGTGGTACTCATTATATTTGCCCAATACACCTCATCACACAGTTGACAATGAATACCTTCTGCTGTGACGTTTCTTGCATTCAAGGGAAGAATATGGAATCTCACTTTACAGTCAGGAATCTTTCGATAGTCTTGAACATTTTCACACACTCTCAACAAGAAGCAAACATACTAATTACTAACTCTCCTGACAGCTGCATCTGGCTTGCCAATGGATGAAAGATGCCATTGCGCATGCTCAGAATCACAAACATGGAAACATTTTGAAACGGTACTTTCTTTTAAAATGCGCCTCGTATATACAGAGCGTTCAAAAAGTATCTATACATCTGAATTGTCACATATTCAAAGCAATGAGAAAATTATTTTACTCAAAATTTATTATATTTTATGGCATAAAAGCACTATGTACAGGGCATAGCATATACACACACAATTTCACAGCAAATGTTGGAAATGTCCTCCATGAGCCTCCAAACATACTTGCACACGTTTCTTCTTGTTCTCAAATACTCTCACAACTTGTTCATGTGGAATGCTATGAGCAAAATCTCGAATAGCTGTTTCGAGTTCTTGTAGCGTGTGGGGGTTCCCTTTATAAACAGAATTCTTTGCATAACCCCAGAAGTAAAAATCCGGAGGAGACAAATCAGGAGACCGAGGTGGCCACAATCCCTTTGAAATTTATCGATCTCCAAAAACCTCTTGCAGTAATCTCATGGATTGGCGAGCTGTATGTGCTGTAGCGCCATCTTGTTGTATCCAAGCATTACGAATTTCGTCTTCCGTTAGTTCTCCCATGAACTGGTGAATAATTTCACAATAACGAGTTGAATCTATTGTTAGTCTGAAAAATATGGGGCCTACTATTCTCCTTCTGGATATTGCAATCCACACCCCTAGCTTCTGGTCATGCAGAGGAACTTCATGTATGACATGTGGGTTTTCTGCACACCACAAACGTGAGTTCTGGGCATTGACGTAACCTGATAAATGAAACCAGCCTCATCAGTAAGAAAAAAATTAAAAAAAATATCCAAAACATCGTCAGACTTGTCCATAACAAACCGTGTAAACCATTCACAATAATGCACTCGTTTTACACTGTCGGGAGGAAGTAACTGCTGCACCGCTCTCACCTTATACGGGATAAGACGCAGTTTCTTACGAACCGCCTTTTGTGCCGTACCAACACTTATTGCTTCTTCCTGGTCAAGTTTTCGAAGTGGTTTATGGGAGCTACGTTGCATTGCATCCGATATGTGTAGCATTTTTTCTTCATCGAGCACTGACGGTCTACCACTTCGATCATAGTCCATTACCGTTCCAATGTCTCTAAATTTATCGATCAGTGCCCTTACAGTGTGACGATTCGGAACAGGTGTATCCGGAACTCTAGCTTCAAACTTATCTTTGACTGTCTGTTTGTACTCACCTTGTTCACGGAACACATGTTCAACCAGGAATATTCGTTGTTCCAAAGTTAACACCATTGTTTCAGAGACCGCTAACTAGATGCAACAATCACTTCAACGTCACTTTGCCGACTGGAATCTAAGAAAGGAACTTCACGCAAGGCGATAATATAGCAGTGTTGCAAACCTTCGCTTAAAATTTTATTTCATGTGACTGAATAGGACTTTGACTTGCCACGATTCAGGTGTATAGAGACTTTTTGAACGCTCTGTATATACCAATGAGGAAGTTCGAACTTTGCTCGCATTTTCACATAGTGTTGAAACAAAAGGGCAATACACTAAAGTACATGTGACAAATTTAATGATAGCATTTTGCGCTTCCTAAATCAACTGATCAACCAAGTCTACAATGAAAGTCAGTCCAAAAAAAATAAATAAATAAATAAATAAATGATATTTCGATCCAGACTTGTAAGCTGGATATGTTGTCCTAAAACTGAAAATATATTGAAACTATAATTTAAATTTAATCAAAATGTAGTATAATATACAGGACACCATTCATTCACTCACCACTCATCCTCATATAGAATTCACCTGAACTCGAAGTCTTGTTTTCTGCCTTTTATATAAATTTCATCTGAACTCGAAGTTTCTTTTTCTGCCTTTCAGATGGAATTTATCTGAACTCAAAATTTCCTTTTCTGCCTTTCAGATGGAATTCATCTGAACTCGAAGGCTCCTTTTTTTTTTTTTCGAAATTTCCGAAAAACGAAATTTTTGAAAATTTAAATTTCACGCTACTTTTTTATACATTTCGGGCTGGGATTCCTCCCCTCAGGTACATTTTTGGGTAATAATTACTAATGTTTTGTTATTCAATAAGCTCTAGTGTCAAGAGTGTTCATGGTAGGATCATGGTTTGTACCTCATTTTGTTTGTAATGAAGCAACGTTTCAAACTGTACAGCTTACGTGGCGCTAGCTTGTACCTGGGGGAACAAACTCCCGCAAAAGTTTTTTCCTGACAAAAATATCTCTTTTTTTAATTGAGCGGGATTTTCCCACTTCTGGTACATAATAGGGAAAATTTAGTGATACAGTTGGAAATATTGCTTCATTACGAACACAATGAAGTACGAACTATGATCCTACTATAAAGAGTCTTGACACTAAAGCTTATTGAATAACAATAGATTCGTAGTTATTAGGAAAAAATGGTTTGGGAAAAAGTAGTAAATGAATTTTAGCACCAAGACTATTTATCCCAGGATCATGGTTCATACCTTGTTTTGTTCGGAATAAAGCAAAGTTTTTTTTCGTTAACATTCGCATGTCCATGTAGTGTATCGGAAGGGAGAAATTCGCGGAAAACGGGGACTTTTAAAAAGATCCTTTTCCCACTTTGGGCGGGAATTTTATTATCTTAGGTATATATTAGGGAAATTAGACTGACACAGTTGAAAACACTGCTTTATTTCAAACAAAACGAGATATGAACGATGATCCTACGGTAAGTAGTCTTGACGCAATAGCTGCTTGACTGAAAATCTAAAATTTACCTAAAAAAGTGGAAGTCTCAAAAGGGTTAATTATTTTAAATAAGAATTTTATATACCAAATTTTATGTTGGAAACCTTAGGTATTCTGAAATGTTGAAATTTTGTTATAATATTTACAACCCTCATCCCGCTTCCAAAAATCCTTCCTTAGTAATATCTTATGGATTTAGTAGTACCTTATCAGTCAATCAATGAGGACGTAATCTTTCATCGTATATAGAGGTTAAAATAGCTAAATTCTGAATCCTGTACTAATTTGTAATTGTTGTTTCCTTTCAGAGAGACTGGAACTCGATTTTTAAGAATCTCGAAGAGAAACAGTGTTCTTCTGGGCAAATGTTTGAAACAAAATTTTCTGTATTTGTTTGTTGCAAATATTCCAAATGTGAATAAACTGTTGCTAAATTTAAAAAGTAAGATCTTATTCCGGCCTGTTGTGAAGCTGAAAAATTCACCATTTAATGAAGTATTCAAAATTTACACGGGCGTCAATCCCACCGGGGACGTAACATGGTTTTCGTCCCTTCCAATATCTGAATCGTTTTTTGTTAAAAGGGCGTATGTGCCATAAAAAAGTTGTCAGGAAATGACAAAAAAATGTTTTTTTACGAGACGGTTTGGTTTATAAAAACAACAAAAATGGCTTATATTTATAACATGCTTCAAGAAACACACGTCCTTTTAACTCAAATTGTTACGTCTAAAGTATTTATTTCTTTAACAAAAAGTTAAAATTGTGAAAAATGTTACATACGCCCTTTTAACAGAAAGTGATTTATTTCTGCTCTGCGGAAACTTAAGACGTATCTTAGGTCATCTATGACCCAAAAGGTGCTGAACCATGTAGCAGGTTGCTACGTTCACGAAAGAATGTTAGACAAAGTGGATACAAAAATGTAGTACAAAACTTTGTTTCCAGTTGTGAAAAAGGCAGTCAGCTTTTTGCTCTATGAAGTTGGATGTGGAGTACACTGTGAAGTAACTACTGTGGAGTGTTTTTGTTTAGATAGCAAGCAGCAAAGCAAGTTTAGTTAAGCTTTAAAAAAGTCCTTTTTTTTTTTTTTTTTTTTAGCTATACATTGTTGAGCCACGTTTACATACATTAGTTGTAGACTTGTGGGCCTGAAACCTGTTTTCAAATCTTTATTAGTCCTGAGTTTTCACTTCACGTTACCTTTTATCATTATTTTGTTTTCGATATACACTTGGTATCATTTAAGTTTAATTAAAATTCTAAAACAAAGTTGAATTTTACTGTTTGAATAAACAAACAAACTGTAAAATGTATATGTGTTTTTTAGTACCACATTTCCCCCCAGAAAACTATCAAAGGTAAAAGTAAAATACAAAAGAGTTTTAAGATTTTGTTTATTTTTTAAAATCAAAAATTCTTTAACGCACGATGACATTTTTTAAAATATTTTTTCGGGGTAACCCAAGTATTCTGTCTCCCCAAAGTTTATGTGCTGCGACGCCAATGACAATTTATATATTATAATATTTAATATTTTGTATGCAGTGTTTAACATTGTAACTAAATCTAGGTTCCTCAACTTTAGAAGGAGTGAATGACCCACTTTCTACATATCAACGTGTTTTTGCGTTAAATTTCCATTCTTACTTTTATAACAAAGTAGATACTTTAGGAAAGTATATAATACAAAGTATGCGAATTAAATACTCGAACTTGAAGAAGTATATCTATAACTACCGGTTGCAATAGATTAATAAGTAGTTAAACCAACTTTATGCTTTATACAGCTGTATATTATGCTTTATATTTCCTTACATTATGCTTTATTATGCTTTTTCCTAAACTATGCCTTATAATGCTGTTCCTTGAATTATGCTTCATTTTTACCCATTTCTTTTACATATTTGTTTTACTTTACTCGTTTTCATCACAGAAGCATTAAAAAGGAATATGATACTATTAATTTTCTCCACTAAAAATCACATTAATACGGTGCATCAGGGCACGGTGATACAAAATTTCATCAAGTTGCAGAGAGAGGAGGAATTCAAACTTTTCACTGTTACGCGTAAAGGCAATTGGCAGTTGATTTCCATTGTTTATGGCATTGATAACAGCCTTTGTTGATATACTTTTTTTTCTTTGGTACAAAATTATATCAACATATTTTTCTTTGTTGTACATATACACAGGGTTCTGGAATAAAAAGCATTAAAAAGCATTAAGCATTATGCTTTATGCTTTATTTCTGTAAACTATGCTATATTATGGTTTCAAATTAGCAAATTTGGATATGTAAAGTGGTCAAAATCACATATATGGTATCGACCATAGGTAGAAAATTCCATTATGCTTTTACTGCTTTTAATGCTTTTTGGTTGCTCTATTAATAAGATCAGAGATAAAATCTGTTATTCGGACATAGAATCCATATCAAAAGGTTCACAGTCCTTTGGGTGTTCTTTTTCTATGGCGATAAAGGTTGTAATCGGAATGATTAATGTAGGGATTCAATAGAAAGTTAAGGGAGAAGATAGAATCCAAAGATAGAAGCCAAATTGATTTCATAAAACTGCATTTCGATATATTTTACCATTTTTGCTTTGCGGAAATCAGTATTAAACCAGAAGTAGCAGTAAATTTTAACCATTTCTCGTTTTGGTTGAAACCTCTTCGTCTTCACAAATGATCTTTCTGTTTTTTATATCACTCATTAATTGAAGTCTCCTTTTCCTCCTCCCTCTCTTTCCTCCCACTATACCCTTTAGGACGCCCTTCATGATACAATTTCTTCTTAGGCAATGTCCCAACCAGTTTCTCTTCGTCTTCTTAATAATATCTAGAAATGTTCTTTTCACCCCACCATTTCTAACACCCTCTCATTCGTTTTATGCTCGACCCAACTAATTCTTTCCATTCTTCTCCACACCCTCATTTCGAAGGCTTCTAGTCGTTTTTAATCACTTTTACGTAATGTCCCGCCCCACAGTAAAACACTCCACACGAAGCATTTTATGAGTCTTTTTCTCAACTCTTTATTCAAGGTCCCACAAAACAGACTTTTCTTACTTCTAAAAGCTTCTTTCGCCATTCCTATCCTTGCTTTTATTTCACGTTCGCACTTCATGTTATTACTAAGAATACTACCCAGATATCGAAAACTATTTACTTGTTCTATTTTCTCCCCTCAAACTTTTATATTTGACACAGACCGCTTCGTTCCAATCACCATGGCTTTTGTCTTTCTAACATTTCTCAGGTTTTGTAACATCTTCTTTTCAGATTCTGCAACAAGCGCCATATCGTCTGCAAATCTTGTGCATCTAATCATTCTACCTCCTACTGAAATGTCGTATTCATCATGCAAGCTCTTTTTCACTATCTGTACTAGATATGTAATAAATAGTGTTGGGGAGAGACAGCATCCTTGTCGAACTCCCCTTCCAATTGCACTCTCCTCCGTCAGTTCTTCCATAATCCTAACACTTACTTGTTGGTTCATATATAAGTATCTTATGGGTCTTCGATCTTTTCATTCCAACCCTATCTTCTTTAGAACTCCTAACAACAATTCCCAATTCACGCAGTCAAAAGCCTTTCTAGATCAATAAATACAACATATACCTTTTCCCTTTTTCTTAAATCTTTCACCGATCGTCCTTAATAATCCAATACCATCTTTTGTGTCCTTACCTCTCCTGAACCCAAACTGCTCCTCTTCAACTTTTTTATTTGTTCTTCCATATAACCTTATATTCAGCAGAATTTTAGCTGCGTGAGATATGGGACTAATAGTTCTACAATCCTCACATCTCTTTGGGTTCGATTTCTTAGCCATCGGTATCATTATCGTCTCCAGGAAATCTTCTGGCCATCTTGTAGCATGGAAGCTTCTCAGCAGCGGCAAATGACCTTCCAATAAGGGCAGAATACCTATGATGATGATGATGATCTGGTTTGGAAGAGTATTGCGGGTTGTGGCGTAATGTTCTTTCGGTAGCCTAAATCGATTTCAGAAAACAGCTTATCCCTATCTGTTACCATTTTTATTCTATGGCGATAAGTGTTAAAACCAGAAACGGCTAATTTGAACTACTTCCGGTTTGAATAGAGGGTGAATGGAGAAGATAGAACTTACTATTGGGATAACGAATTGATTCCAGAAACCGATTCTCTATATCTGTTACCGTTTTCGCCCTGTGGAAATCAGTATTGAAATCGGAAATAATAGTAAATTTGAACCACTTCTGTTTTTTGTAGTGTTGCAGATATTTATGGTACTGTATGTTGCCTTAAGGAGTTGAATTGTTTGAAAAAAAAAAAAAAGCTCCTCGTTATACGTATTTGCTGTTTTTATTCAATGGCGATAAGCGTTGAAGCTGCAAATTGTTAAATACAAACTAATTATTTCCTGAGCAAAACTATATATTTTCATTAAAATTCAATACGTGTTACAGTTTCACCAACTAACTCTTTGGCTTCATCAGACACTATGTGATACAGGATAACTGTACAATCGTATATACATACAACAGCTAAGAGATCTTTCTTCTGATTGGCTACTGGCAAATAATTAGTTTGTATTTATTATAACAAAGCAAAGCTTCTACTTATGGAAAATATCATAGAAATTGTTAATTCGAACCACCTTCGATTTGAGTAAAGTGTTAACGGAGAATATGGAATCTATTCTTGAAACGCTGAGTCGATTGCAAAAACCACATCTCGATATCTCTTACTGTTTTTCCTCTGATACGGCTACCTGTCGACAGACGGACGGAGAAAGTCGTCCTATAAGACTTCCGACACTTACGCATAGCGTAGTTTGGAAGTCTAACAAGTTCGGCCTGATTCTGGTCTTTAGTCAAAGCTTAAAACTTCACATTTAACGGTGTATCACACTTTTGCCATCTTTATTTTTGAGCCTAATAATTTATAGGTGAACTGTATTTCAGCTTTCTCTGAAATGGACTGGAATTCTAATTTGTCGATTTTTGCGTTCTTTTTCTTTAAACCCCTTTTAAATGTATCTTTCTTTGTAAAAATTAAATTTAGTTTTCTATTTATTAATGAAATTTAAGTAATTCTAATTTACGCACAATACAGTTTCATTCTTTAAAAAACAGGAGACTTTTAACTAAACTACCTCTACTACTACTGCTTTCTATGGAAATCAATATTGGGACTGAGAGTTTACATTTCGACCACTCCCTACTGCAATAAAGGATAAAGTTGAAAATGGAGAAGGTATTCCTGAGATACTGACACATATAAGCAATCGCTACTGTACAGGGTTATCCTAAACGATTCATCAGGTTTCAAAGCACTGTTTATTCACAAATATACAAAGACAGATTATACATGAAAAGATACATACACTCACCAACTGTCTCCTATATTCTACAAATGTTCACATGACGTGAGATCTAGAGATCTGGGAGGCCCTTGTCTGTAACATGATAAATGATTTAGGCTAACCTTGTATTAAGGCGATCAGGTTTGAATAGAGAGATTAAGGTATGGTTGAAAATTAATCTGGGGACCTGGAATCCATATAAAAGAGCTATTTCTCTTTATCTCTTACCATGTTTGCTCTATGGAAATCAATATTGAAACCGGAAGTGGTAGTGCAACTCTACCACTTCCGGTTACCACAGAGGAATAAAGGCAGAGATGGAATCTATTCTTGGAGTACTGACTCCACATCGGAAAACTATGATGATCGGTGTTCAAAGAAACAACCTGAAATTCTAGATTCCCAGCACTTCTTGCTCGAGTAGAAGAGATAGTATATAGACCCCCTATATGAGGCGGAAGTAGTGTTTCAAGGAGATATTTATTTGGATTTTTGGATGGGTATTTGAACTTGTATTCAATAGGCTGAAATAGTGAAGTCTTCATTAAAACGTCGACAGCGTCACAAAGTGTCGTATCTCAAAAAAATCGAAAATTGAGATATTTTACTATGTAGTTGCATACACTAACTTCTACAATTTCCCAAAACGACACATCTGTAATGTGCGTTGTTTTGACGGTGGTGATGACGTCATTTTGTAGTATCTTAAGATGTGAAGAATTTTCTAAAAACACTTTAAATAATGACAAGCAACAAAACGTACCATTTGCCTGGAGGGCTACTTGCGAACAGTCTTCCAATCAGCCATCAAATAATGTCAGGCGACAAAACGTACCACTTGATAGGACGGTATATAAGTATATATATCGACCAAAATAAAGTTAAAAGTTTAACAGATTGGTGCTGGGAAAATTACCGATGCAAAGACCAAGACTAAGACTAAGGCTAAGAGTAAGACCATGCCTGCAAGATTCTCGCAACACCAAGACAATACCTGCAAGATTCTCGCCAGACTAAGACCAGCAAGAATCTTGCATATGCTATATTTGAATATTTGCTGATTTCCATCACACTTTATCCAGGCTTTGGACCAGAGACGGACAGGCATTATTAGAGGGGCGCGGGCGGTTCCTCCCACAAGTGCCACCACCATCTCAATGTCACAAATCAATTGCACAGTTTTCTTTCTACAGTAAGTCAATAGTATTAACAATTGAGAATTAAAACCTGATATTCTTTCATCAGTATATTATTCTGAATTGTTCAAAATATATGAAGTTCAAGGAGAACGTATACTATATTACAAAATTAGCAGATGTTTTAGTGTACTAGTTTTTGATGCTACTGTATCTATCACTTTTGCATTCGAAATATTTTTAATAAATAAAAGAGAACGTACAAATCCTTTGTCCGCTCATCACGCTAATACGGCTGAACCAATTTCTTTTATTTTTGGGGGGTTATTAGGATTTGGACCCTAGATGGTTTTTATCATATCACTTTAATTTTCAATTACCAGTGTCTTGAGATAATTGACCATTCAGGTGTCCATTACGTACAAATCCTTTGTTAGTTCATCATAGGTATAAAAATAAACGTATTTATATGCAACCCGCATGACCGTGTCACTCGGCGGGTTAACATAAATGACAGGCGTTATAATGGTTTTTATCATATCACTTGAAAGCGAAAAAGTAAAAATTATCTAAGTAACAAAGTTTATTGCGTTCGGGGGTGACCGCAGCGAAGCGGGGCGGGTTAACATAAATGACAGGCGATATAATGTTAACATTTACTGCAATCAACATTATGGTTTTTATCATATCACTTGAAAGCGAAAAAGTAAAAATTATCTAAGTAACAAAGTTTATTGCGTTCCGGGGTGACCGCAGCGAAGCGGGGTGAACGCTGCTAGTTTTTAATAAATCTTTTTCAATAGACATCAACAAAATGTTTCCAAATGTTCCTAAGACTCGTTAGCCTATTTTAAATGTTTTTCAGTTTATTTCAATTTTGAAAAATTTCTTTCACTTGTTACCTGAGTTACGGGCAAAGTCAATAAAAATTTGTATGCTGGAAACCTGGATTAGTATTACTGCACAAATTACAATTCTGCAAAATTAAAGCGCAGCACATTGGACAATTTTGCAACACATTTTGCATTCCTTTCCTTCTAAACAAATGTATTTTCTCCTAATTCTGAATCACTGGCACCATCAGCACAGTCATTTTTCCTCGGCTGTGCTTGTCATCAAGACTGACTTTCAAGAATATCCACGTCCTTCAAAAGTCCAAGAGAATACATTTATAGTATCCTTGGAAACTTCTTAACTGAAGTTTTTCAGAAAATATGTAAGTTTATCGAAAGGCACGTCTGGAAGTTCTGTTACTTGGTTGAAGTGGCTAGGGTCCAAATAATCCATAAAGTACATTGCTTCTTGAATCTTGAAGAAATACTCAAAACTACCATGTCCAATATTGTGTTGAATGCTTCGATGCAGTACCTGGTCATTGGATAGAAGCAGCTTCATCTTCATATTCACAGGAGAAATCTTTGTCCATCTCTGAAGGCGAATTGTCGACAGGTCAATAGAAAAAAAGAAATCACGTTCTAAGTCTTCAAATTTGTTATTGGCCCATTCTGCAAAGCTTAATGCTGCATTCTTAACGGATTTAAAATCATCTCTCTACTCTTTCAGTTGGAACAGAGTAGTCTGCACCATCCGATAGGACTACACTAGCAGCACCCTCTATTTGGAGATAGTTTGACAGAGAGATCGTCACTTGAAATATCTTAAGGAACATTTCTGCTGTCCGAATTGTTTTGAACTTGAGAAGATCTTTTATACAGATGGTGATCAGAAAAATGGAAACACCTGAACGAAATTGCAACTTACCAGATTAATATGGTGTCTGGCCACCTTTCGCCTTCAGAACAGCCTTGATGCGACGTGGGATGGAGGCATAGAGGTCGTGAATGGTAGCAAGTGGAATTTTACACCATTCCTTGTTCAGGGCATCGACCATTTCTGCGAGACAGGATGGAGGTGGAAATCGTCGCCGGAGGCGTGTTTCCAAGACGGACCACAGATGTTCAATTATGTTGAGATCTGGGGATTGGGCGGGCCAGGGAAGGTGTTGAACTTCATCCCGATGTTCCTCAAACCACGCTGCAACAACGCCAGTTGTGTGAATGGGTGCATTATCATCCTGGAAGATGGCGTCATTGTCCGGGAACAACATCCGGACCATAGGATGCAAGTGGTCTCCTAAAATTGCGACATCTTCTGCAGATCATAAGCTTCTTTGGGCGTTCTCCACACATAAACACGGCCCGTGGTTGGGAATAGGGTGAAGGATGACTCATCTCACCATATCACACGTTTCCAGTCCTCAACGGTCCAAGTTGCATGGTCGCGGCACCATTTGCGGCGTGCGAAAGCGTTATGGTCCCTGATGAGCGGTTTGGCCCGTGCAACACGACCCCGTAAGTTCATGCCATGTAATTCGCGGCGGATTGTGATTGTCGAAACAGGGTGGAGGAGGTGCTGATTGAGTTCCTCCGTCACTTGCTCCGCAGTGGCACGACGGTTCTGCGTGATAATGCGCTTTAATACCCGGCGTGACCTGTCACTCATGATTTTCTTCCGCCCACTGTCCCGCTTCACCGATGTGGTTTTCCCGTGTGTTGTGTAGGCCGTCATCACCTTCGACACTGTCCCACGCGACACAGCTAACACAGTAGCCACTGCCGTCACACTCACTCCACATAACCACGCACCAACAATTTGCCCTCTTTGAAAATCTGAGAGGTCTCCCATTTTACACTACCACTGGACACTGGACACTGCTGTTCCACTGCGCCTGACGTAGTATGGAGACCGACCTAACACACCACCACCAGCGGTCCGGTGCTGCGGGCGCCACGATACCACTGCCAACCCACACATCTGACGTGTTGCCAACTACAGGTGTTCCCATTTTTCTGATCACCATCTGTATATCCTTTCGATTTACACCTAGCTTTTGGTTTGATATTTTCTGTAGAAGCAATTTTCTTAATTGTTATGGTCAACTCTATATACAAAGCACTTTTTGTGTTCGAAAAATGATCAAACTTTTTCTGAAAAACAGTGTGTTTTCTACCATCTTGTTTCCGCAATAACTGTAAGACACCTGTGTTAACATTTGATCTTCCTAATGTCCATTCGCTGATAAGACTCACGCATAAATATCGCACAGTCACTCAGCAGAACAATGACACAGAATCAATACAATTTTTTGTCAGATCACATATGACATGATTGAGTATATGAGCGTAACACCACACGTGTAACTGAGTTTCTTAGTAGTTATGCGGTTAGCGTATGCGCTTTTGTCGTGGGAGATTTGGGTTCGATTCCCGGCGGGAGCTCATGTGCTTCGGATTTCCCGTAAATCAGTATGTCCGGTCTCATATAGCCTCGCTGCTAAAAGGACTGTTAAATTCAAAATCAACTTAATCACACGTGTAACTGATCATAGGTGAAGTGAAAAAAAATCCGAATATTGTCCTTGCATGTTACTTGAGCCATCGGTTGAATTTCAAATACACTTCTTAATATCAAGGTTCAACTTCTGCAGAATTCCCAGCAGTAAACCGCAAAGACACTGGCCTGTGGTAGATATGCATTTTACAATGACAACAACACTTTGTTTAACAACCATTTTAACAACATACCGTAAAACAACAGAGCACTGGCCTGAAACTACTATATCTTGAGTAGTGTCTAATAGAACTGAAAATATTGAAGCTTGAGAGACTTCTTTCGAAATATCTTCTCTGATAATTGTGTTGATAGCATTCAAAACATAATTCACCGTGTTTAGTAAAAGTTATGCGACCACTATCCTGCTTACTTCCTCGTATATGACTTTTCTCGGTGACCTTATCTAAATTACTTTTAAGCGGAAGATCAAATTTGCTTAAGAAAGGAATAATATCCAAAAAGTTTCCATGATCTATAGCTGTGTCTTTCAGTTTATAGGCTGCTACATTTCCTCTGTAAATGAGCCCTCTTTTACCAATGAGTTTCTGCACTTTGACAACTCGATAAATTACCTGTCTGTTCTTCTCAACCTTATACTGCCGTTGTTTACCTTTTCATGAGGAAGTAGTTTCTTAACATAAAGTAGTACGTTTTGTCGCGGATTAAATATCCGAAATGTTTTAATTAGTCCATGACAGGGTGTAATTTATGTAAGTGGTACGTTTTGTCGTGGAATAAATATCAGAAATGCTTTAAATAATCCATGATAGGTTGTTATTTATGACAGGTCGTCAAAAGTGGTACGTTTTGTCGCGAAAATTCAAGTGGTACGTTTTGTCGCTGGTACGTTTTGTCGGGACACCCTTAAGATGAAGCATATAAACCATTTTCACAAACAGTCGTATCTTGAGTTACGACAGTTTGTGAGCAACAAATCTTTTGCAACTGGACAGATACGCCTATATTCAAATCAATTTGTTTATATATACAAAGTAGAGATGCAAAAAAGCGGCTTTTTTGAATCGATGTTTTTTTTTACATAAAAAGCCGGCTTTTTTGGGGAAAAAACGAGAATTTTGGAAATTTTGGCTTTTTTCATTTTCACGATTTTTCTATCTAAATAGCTTTCTTATAGTATATTCTATAGTTAGATAAGAATTCCATGACCAAAATGCGATATTTCGTTCTGAAATTCACCATCAAGATGGATGGAGCACATGTTTTACGAATTAAAGCTAACATGAAGAATGTAGTATTTGAGGGCAATTTTAGAGGCTATTTAACTTTATTTTAACTTTTGAGTTATCGACATCTTTTTTCTTCTCTAGATCATTTTAGTTTGTCATCCGTGTTTCATTTTTAAGAGCTTAGTACTCTAGCTTCTAGCGCCAAAGTTGAACTTGCCCGTTTTTCTATTTATGCGTCAAAGCGTACGTTTTTCAATATATCCGTCAAACCGTACTTCCACATTTCTGTTATACTGTAGTTGTGAAGTGATTTAGCAATAATAAACTTAACTGTAGAATTTCAAGAATATACAGAACCAAAAGCTCTAGATGTGCAGCTTTTAAGTGTATCATAGAAATCTAAGTATTTCTCTTATGTTTTATTTTAATTTTATTTTGTTTCAAAAAGAGGGTATTTTGAAGTAAAAATTTTACATATAATTTTGCTAGTTATTTGTGTATTTTTTAAAAAGAAGTGTTTACTTTTAGGGTTGGCTGGTTTACCCCAACTTTTTTTTAATAACTAGTTTAAACCAAAGAAATAAAAAGAACGAAAAATGCGAATCGTGTGAACTTCATGGTGACGTTTCCAGATATCAAACCACCTGCAATAGTTTTATTTCCCTTTCACCTTTTAATCAAGGTGTCCCATGTTCAATTCTCGGTCGAACCATAACCCTTCTTTCATGCGTAAACCAAGTAGCGGTTCAGATGTCAGTTTAAGCATTGGTGCCCACTCCCCCTTATGTCCATGACGCACCCCCCCAATTGTCTATCCGTAGGTGTTCTTCCATGAAAAAATCTTCTTTTCGATTAATTTTACCCCCCCATCAAACATATTTATATAGATTTTTACCCCCCCCCAAATATTTCAATGACGCAGTTTGCGTCATAGCCCCCCCTTGTGGGCACCCCTGGTTTAAGCGAGTCTTCTCCTTGATAACCTCGGTAAGGATGTTAATCCTAAACATACGAAACGAAACCAAATTGTATATTCCTGCATGCCAAGATTGCTTAAATATATTGATAGAAATTGGCAAAAATTTATCGATTGCCTACGTAGCTTCCAACATCAGTTTGGATTGGACTTTCAATGATATCTACGCACTAAATTTGTAATTTAATACCTCAGTTTTAGCGTACTGATTATGATACGTTGACCTTTAAATTTTATATGCAAAGCAATAACTGATTTTTCCGTTATTGTCTTACGTTTCAAGTAATGACGGGATTTTCCCGATGGTTAGGGCGAGAGCTTCTCAATTTAAGAAATTTACTGACCGGACTTCTTTAAGCTTATGGGAGTTCTTTCGGCATAACCCCGCTGTTGCATAATAACACCAAGGCGAAACAAACTTATTTCTGTGAATATGTAATACAAATACATAAAGCAAAGAATCTAAATCAAAAAACCTGGTTTAAACCAAAAAAGCCTGGTTTAAATATCTCCCCCAAAACGGGTTTTTGGCATTTTCAAAACAAACCATGGTTCTTGCCAACTCTGCTTACTTTTGTACATAGGAAGATAAAAAATTCTTATTATATACATTGGTTAATCTTTTGGAATTCATAATGTAAATATATTGAAGAAAAATATATAGTTTGAAATATCTTTTCGAAATTCATAGTTTATTTTCGAGGTTTTATATTATTATCAGCATCAACCACTAATTAAATGACTTTTTGTGTTATAGAGAAGCGAAACAAAGTCTGCTTTATCAATTTAAAGCAGAAATTTGAAAAAAGCCCAAAATTTCCCAAGCAAAAAAGCAAAGCAGAAAAAAACGAGTTTTTTTTAAGCCGTTTTTTTTTCGAGCCCTTGCATCTCTAATACAAAGTGGCCGAAAAGTAGGTATACAGTCCCGTACTGATAAACTCATTGCTTTTTATATAATTTCTTATTGTTATCCATCAGGTAGACTTACAAGTTAGTTTCTTTATCATTTATTCCTAATGTATTTTTACTTATATCTTAAGCTCGAAACAGCCGAAACAAATAAACTTATAAGCTAGAATGTTATACTTGATCAATCCGGGGCTGTATACACATATATTTACACGGCATGGGGCGTCCTCAGGTTGCGGATCGAGGAGTAGGCCTTTAGATATAGAGGTTAGCTGCGAGGATACTGAATAAGCAGTCGCGGACTGACAAGGAGTGGTCCTCCAGCTTGGGGGTTTGGGTGAGGCTAACAACCTCATCCTGTAAAAAAAAGACAATTTTTCATAAACATTCACAGAAGCGTCGAACCAGGACTGATAACTTGGCACGACCTCAGCAAAAGAAAAATGGACATGAGATTTGGAACATGGAATATTAGAAGTCTTTATAGGACAGGCGCGTTAAAATCCGTAACGAATGAGTTAGGGAAATATAGGATGGGCCTAGTAGGAGTTCAGGTTGGTTGCTATGATGGGGTATGCGGTGCAAACACGTAAGAACATCAGAGAAATTTCTCTCCGATTCTTTGAATCTCGGCATGGACAAAATGAGGGAGATTCAGTCCACAGTGCTATAAGCACATCTATTAAACACTGTGGCAGTAATTTTGTACCATCGCAACTAGAACCAATTGTTAAACTGGCAAGGAAAAAGAACCCATATACCGTTCATTGTGTTGACAGAAGCGATGTACGAGACTAGATCTCTGTCTCAATGCCTTTGTATTCTGTCAGTTAGACGTGACGAAAATGGAGATCCAATCAATTGGACGGAAATGCGCGAAGTGAAAGTGAACAAAGACTATCCAAACTATATTCAGTTTAAGACAAGTCATTTTGAGGACACTTACAGAACTATTTCCCTGAAAAGAAAGCAGATTGAATCCACCAGATAGAAGTTCCTACTTTGCAGACTTGTCAAAAATTATCTCCAGAGAAGTACGAGGACTCGTTATCATTGTTTCCGGGCCCAACTCCAATCATTCGAAACCCTGAACATGTTGAATTTTACAGAAACTTACCACATTAGCCATCCTTGTCAAGTGCAATATCAAAGCATGCAATTTGCAAATTACTTTGTAAGATTTTATATTCTGGCAATGACAACTTTATAGCATTATTTTATGCTATGGTTAGTACGCTCTTGATGTTTCGTTTCATGTGTGTTCTCAGGAATTTCGTTTTACCCTCAAGAATCTCAGGAAGCGTTTGTTAAATTATTTTGTGTAATAAAAACGAAGTTTTTAATGTAGTTTTCAGTATAATAAATATGTGTCGTATCTTTTATAAGAGAGGATTACCATCGTCACAAACTGTTGTATCTTTTTCCCGCCAAATTTTCCACAAGATTATACAGGCAAATTCCATAAAACTTTCTACACTGATTTCTTATGATTTAAGTTATAACTTGATAAATTTTCACCCTTTTCGGTAAAATACATTTTGAGTTATGGTTGTTCAAAGTTGTGTGAAAACCTAAAAATTGCTCTCCTGAAAAGTTTAGAAAACTGAGATACGATAGTTTGTGACGCTGTCGACGTTCCTTCCCATTATCATGGTGATCGCCATGTTTTTTTTCTCTATTCAAACGCGTGAAGCGAATGGTGTATTTTAAAGCCCAGTACAAACAAGGACAATGACTAAATTTATTTACAATTATAATATGTTTTAACGACTAATAAAGTTGGTGGGAAAGGGTACACATTTAGAATATGGAAGCCTGCGTTTAGAAAACTTACCAGTAAAATAAAGAAAATTCACAAAGAAACAGTAACATCTAAGGAACTTGTTTCTAAAAGCGCCACATCAATTTGTGATAAGGTAGAAATCGAATAATTAATGTAAGTGCCGATACCGTGTAATTCACCATAAGAAGCAATTATTCACAATAAAAACTCCCTAACGTGAAGATTGACAATCTGTCTGTACAAGGAAAGCTCTAAAAATACACGATTTTTTAAAAGAAAACACCCTTTAGAATAATGTTAATTTTATTGAAGTATTTACATTTCTTATGCACAGTTTTTATAATGGGAGTGCACAATATTAATGTCTACAATAATATGGACAGAAGAAAAAACTAGCCTTAGAGAATTTTCAATCCGAAGCATCAGTGAATATAGGTCAGATATTTCTTAATATTCTCCATCAAATTTTTTTTTCTAAAAAAAAATAATTAGAAACAGTACAATAGAACATCCAATTATGAATGGTTAAGCATATACTTTAAACAACTGTTAAACAGTAATCTGGTTCACGTACGCAGTTATATACAGCTGTATAATGCTGATGTTATTGAATCAAACATTTTCCAGAATTATTTAAAGTTAATATCTGATTATGAACAAGGTAAGTACACTTTAAGATTTAATTTAACCTGAAAATGTAGAAATTCTCAAAATACGGTATCAGGGGGAAAATTTCACAAGACGTGTGAACTTACTCATTTCAACTTCAATACTTGTCATCCACGTAGCAGTATTTAACATATCATTACCTAACTACATTTTCTGTCTTTTCTTTTTCAGATCCATTGACTAGAAATATTTATATTTGACGTTACACTATTTCAGTCCATACTTAATGAAGATGATCGAACCGAGAACTATGTTCAGAGAAGACAAGCATGTTTGACACTTCATCATGAACTAGAGTAGACAACTGTAGTTAACAAATTAAATGAATAATAATTATACGGAAGTTAAGTCCATATTATATGCCATTTTCAATCTTCTGAGCTATTTCGAGAGAGAACTGAAACAAGCGTCTTCAAATTAAGACAAGACTTACAGGTATTTTTCATGAGGATAATATGATTTAATGTAAATATGAGGAATTAAAGTTCGCTACAGGGTAAGATAAATGTGAGGAACAAGGATTCGGAAGGAGATGAGATCAAATAATATGAAATGAAGGGGTGGTTGAGGAGATAAGTTGGGTGATGTTGAAGTAAAGTGAGGTCTCGATTTTGAGTGACGGATAAGATTAGGTAACATAAGAGAATGAACGCTGAAAATGTTGTGCCCTTACAGGGAAAGTACCTAAGTATACTAAAGATGAAGGTACTCAGTATCAGGCCCGTATCCAGGGGGTCTAGGGGGCCGCCCCCCTAAATTTTTGCTGACCCCCTAAAATTTTCACGGTAAGCTTGCAAATGAACTATAATATGGTTGGATCGGGACCCCTCACTTCATCCGGCCCCCCGCTTTTAAATTTTTGGGCTGCCTACCGGCCTGCTCAGTATGCAATCACATCAATAAAGAAATATTATTGAAAATTATTTCATTCGTATTGTCACTGAAGGTAAGTGTGAAGACTCGACTACAGATATCGCCAATAGATACCAATAGACCTCTTTCCAATGAAATTTGTGACAATATTCACAACAATTCAGTCAAATTCAAGAAACAAACATTCAAATTTTGTTCAAGGACAACTTGAATACCTATTCACAGCATAATTTGTGCCATTTATAATAGTTTTGTTCTATTAATTGTTGAAAACATTTTATCTTACCAGGCGCACACCCAGAATTTTTTGTAAGGAAGGGTTAAATACTACTATTTAAATAGTGTTATTCTGCGACCGAAAAGACGAAAAGTAGCCTAATTGTTAAATACTGCCATCTATATTCACAGATAAAATGATAAAACTAGATTGTTTGCATAGAAAAAAAAAAAGAAACAGTACAGAACTACAGATCAAGTATAAGATGCTACATCTATGCTACATCCAGTAGTGTACTTAGGGGGCTGGCTTCTGGGCTTATCCCCCCCCTCAAATTTTATTTACTATATTAAAGTAAATGAAATATCTTGCACAATTTTCACATTTCCAGGACTAAAGTTGGCAAAGGCCTCTCCTCCGAAACAAAATCGTAAATACGCCACTGGTTACATCATTCATTTTTCTGCTAAACAAGTATAGTTTTATTAAGAAAATGAACGAATGTATGTTGAGTTACGATTTTTTGGTGGCGGTCTGGACGCGGCGCACTTCTGACATTTTCCTATTTAGAAACATGATCAAAATAATAAATTCTGTCAACAAAGAAAGAAACAATATATAGAAAACTGCTTGGACTGTTCTCTGATTATAATTATTGATTTAGTTTTTGTTTTGGGGTTAGGAAACCAACATCTTGATTTTGGTTGAATTATTGCGTGCCAAAATACCTAGAAAAAGTATGGAAATGAAATATTTTAGTTTAATGTCCTACGGTTATGCCCATTAGGCTAAACGAGACGGATGATTAATGAAATTGAATGACTGAAATTGTTCGTGCTCTTCAGCTGGAACCGAAGCCGGGACCATGTACACAAAAGGTACACACACACTAGTCATTAGACCAGCGGCGAGAGACGGGAAAATAGGGGGGAAACGTGCTGTCATTTGTTGGAGTTTAAGGAACCGTAAGAAACTTTGATCTGTGAATAAAATAAAGTTTCTAGCATAAATTTACAATTGACGACAATTATATCAAGTATTTTCAAGTAAAATTCCTCCAACTTCTTGATCAAGCCGGCTGAATACAACAGATACCGGTACAGATTTCCTTCTGATAATTTGAAGGGGGGATTTTCAATCTTTGTGCAGAGTCTTATGTTAGTCTCTCAGCAAAAGAGTAACACTCATTTTTCCATTTGGTTGCGTTCTCTAAAATCATGCCCCTTTTCCTCTATTCACATGATACAGTTGGAATTCAATTCATATCTGGGAGGTGACACATTTTTAGATTTAAAGTATTATTTTAGAAGTGAGAGTGGCATCGTTGAAATGCTTCTTTCTCTTTCAGAGCCTAAAAGAGTACGACTTAAACAGCAACACCCTAAAGGAAATTATTAGCATTTGTTGTTTCAGCATTAAAATGTTAAAAATATGAGGTTTTAAGAAAAGAAGAAAAAGAAAAGAACACTGCACACAAAGAAGAATTGTTATAGAAACAGACTTTAGAAATATGTCATTTTAAACTTACCTGATCACACAGAAAATTATGACGCCGACCCAGATAACAGGATCTCATCGTTACACGTCAAGTGAATTTGCTTTTACTCACGTTGGTTTGAATATAGTATGTCTTTTACCCTCGTAACCTAAAATAGAATTCAACCTATATACACTTAATTATATCCAAAATACAGTTACAGGAGGTTTTGCAACCGACAATTGAAACCAAATTTAATTTTTGAAAATAATCTACAGTTAGATAAATATAGTAAAGGATACTGTCCTAGATTCATTTACCTCATGATGTAAGTATTTAATAACGTTGCTATGTTGTTTGAGACTTTAGGCGGTACGGACTCCCGTTAACTTCTCAATCTTTTCCCTTTTCATCTTTATCAGACATTATGCATCAACCGCAATTTTCTTCATCCTCCCCTCCTTTGTTTCTACCGTCCATTCTAACGCATCCCCCAAGATACTATTGCTTTTGAGATGACAATGCAATGCTAAATACAGTAGTTGAGTTGGAAGAAAGCATACATCAGTTATAAGGAAAGTAATATCAACACTACCAATATACGCATAATGGTGCGCGAATTATTATTGGCACATTGCACAATACCAGAAACAGTCAGTCAAGCGAGTAGATGTGGTGCTGTGGGTGGTTAAAGTTGCAGTGATGTATTAGGTGTACTAAAGCATTAAGCAGCGTTCTTGTATAAAAATCCAAGCAGAGGCGGCATTAGGTGCGCGCGGGGCCTAGTGCCAATAATGACCCTGTGATTTTGGATCCATTTCTTGGACGAAGTATGCTCAGAACTCGGACCTCCCTAAGCACGGAGCCTGGGGTGGTTGCCCCATTGGCCAATCCCAAAATGCGCTTCTGAATCCAAGTAATCCATAACAAATATGCACGTCAGTATTATGAAAGGTTGCAGGAAATGTGATAAGGATGAGCTAGCGTATAGAAAGGTTGCATGATTGCATAGACGTTACGTTCATGCCTGTAGAAGTCGCAGAATGGACTATTAGCGATTGTCCATCAGTTACGGAGGATCAAATGGAGTTATTATGGAGTCTCTTTGAATTTGACCATCAATGGATGGCCGTTCCCTGCTTGGTAATTCAACTAGTAATGACTAGTAACAACTAGATAGCTTGACAAGTACGTTTTATTTTTCTTATAGTTGGGAGTAAGAAACATTCCATAAAGCACAAAATAACGAAAAAAAAGAAACGAAATTCTTGTTTTACGTCTCACAATTACACCTTTTAGACTAAATGTGTTTCTTTTAGGCATATTGCTTGGAGCTTTGTTGCCTTGGAGCTAAGATGAATTAAATTGCGACTCGTGTGCAGTGCACGTTCCTTAAAACATAGTGTACAAGTGTAATCTCCTTAAATTTTGATTTTGCTCTCCCAGATAATATTTTCTGGAATAAAACCTGAAGAAGATGGAAGATTTTTTAAAAGTGCATAATTGTGAACTGATTGGGGTAATGATAATATAGGAAGAAACGGGAGAACCATGAGAAAATTCACAGACATGATTTTGTTTACCACAAACTCACAATACGTGCATGCGATCCAGATAGTGATGGGCAGTGGGAATATTCCCGGTGGGAAGGAATTTAAAAAATGGTAATTTCCCGGGTTTTTTTCCCTGGCCTATAAATTCCCGGGAAGGAATTTATTTCCATTTCTCTATTTTATGTTTTAAATTATAAGAACCATATAACTAATTACTTTATTTTAATATATTATGATTTACTTCTAGGTTTTAAAGAATTTGGAGGTTAAAAAATTTAAAATTATTTGACGGTATATAACTAATAATATGAGTTTTTTAAGTTCCATTTCCATTTGCACTAAAAAGTAAGGTAATTGTTTAGTATTGGGGGGCCAAAACTAGCAAAAAGTAGGATGATTTACGGGAGAAATGAGTTGATAGTGATGTTCAAGTAGTCAAGAAAGTATCAAAAACTTCTTTTTAAGACAGTAGGGGATTTATACAAAACGGAAAGGTAAATAAAAGTGATTTATGTGAGAAAAGAAAGTGTATTGTTGGTAACAAAGATAGAAAACCACGTTCCATGCGGGGCTCTAACCCGCCTTCATTCGCTAACGCTCGCTCTACAATGCTGTCTGAATTTAATGTTGGTAACGTAATTTAACGCATGAAACCATAAAACAACCGCATCGGAATAGAATATCGCAAAAAAGTAGGTGCAAAAGCTGGGCCCCAATGATAAAGAATAGCCAAAATTAGCAAAGTACTAATTTACAAATGATGAAAAGGAACCATTTTGTAAAGTAACTTAGAATTATGTAGAAATAGAGATGAAGTACTATTAATAATCCCTGAACCACTATTAGCAATAGACGTCGGTCTGTCTCCTCTCTCTGACTCGAATTTCTGAAGAGGTACTCGGATTTCTTTTACATGTGAATTAACGTATGGAATTTCGAGAAATAGGTAGAATGAGAGGTCGTGTATGGCAATGTTACATGCTAAAATATAAAGATAAGTAAGAATCTTGAAAATTTTGTGAACATAAATTTGTATGCGCAAATGTTGATAAATTGGTGAGACATGATCTTCTAGCATTTACCCAATCTAATTGGTTTATAACATTTATAATTTTAATGTGTTTATAATATCAGTAATAGAGTCAAGTTGAGCAAATCCACTTACATATAAATTTAAACTGTTTAGTGATTTAAAAGTATTAGGTCTTACTATATAATTTTTTCACACATATTTAAGGTGGATCACTAGGTGTTCCCGGTGTTATGCTAAACGCTGCTTGAATAGGGCGGCGTTGCCAGACAGTGTCGATTGTTTACTAATCCCAGATAATAAAGAGAGTAATCATGGAATTCTGCTTAGATACTTACTGGAGAAAATATTTTTCGACCCTTACCGCGATTCCTCTTCTCGAACTGCAACGCTAGAATCCAGGAATTTCCTTATTGTGACTACTACAGTAAACGTACAAATTTGGCAACAGTGCATTATGGCGTTCAGCTCAAGTTTCGTCTAAAAATCTATTTCCTTAAATGTAAATTAATATTTAAATAAAATATGAAACATAACACGAAGAGCGGTCAAACAATATATCTATTTTGTGATAAGATCGTTACTTTAAAATACGTTACACAGACAAACAAACATTTGATAAGATTAAGGACTTCTAGTAAGATCTACTAGCAAGTGCCATCTTGTGTGCTCATTGTAAAACGAATCAAATATTTTCTTTTATTTGTTACATTTTTCGATATCAGGAGAGACAACAAAATGAATCAGTGTCTTGTGCTATAGCTGAAACAATACTCTATCTTATTGTACAATATTTGTAATATGTAACGTTTCATTGCGCAGTAGTTAAGGGAATGAGCTAAAATACGTACTGACTTCCGGGTGGTGATCCACCTTAATTGATAGAACATATTATAAATAAATATACATTTATGCGTACTCTCTAAATATAATAAAGTGTTAATAAAGTAACATAGTACCGTTCAGAATATACATTTTAAAGAATCATCTGTGGACAACAGTAATAATATGCTGTGATATAAAAAATAATTCAACTTTGAAATCATAATATAGTAATGGAATGCAATTTTTGTATCCGATTGTATATACATTCCCGGATAAATTCCTATTTTGGGAATCTTCCCGGAAATATTCCCAGGGAATATTCCCGAAAAATATATTCCCGGGAATTTACCCATCACTAGATCCAGATACCCTTAGCACCAGAGGTGAGCTACCACTTTGAAACAATCTGAACTCCCAGGGCTTGTTCCAAATCCTTGTTTGTAATTCTTTTAAATTATCTTGCAAGCCTCATTCGAAACATATAGCCTCTATGTCTACACATATCTTTATGCAAATTCAATTTGGTTAAATGTGTTGCATGTCCAATTCAATTATGTAGTTGAATAGTATGTTAAGATGGATCTCGCAGAAATAGGAATACAAAGTAGAAACTGGATCAAGTTGGCTAAAGATAGAAATCAGTGGAAAGCTTTTGTGAACGCGGCATTGAACCTTAGGGTTCCATTGGCCAGAGAGTTAGTTAGTTGAATAGTATGTAGACAAATAGGAAGTTTTGCATACTTCTTTTCTAACCATATGTAACCATAAACAGTAAAAAAAGGGTTGTGTTAATTCAACTCAATTTTAACACAGGGCAGTGGTTCCAGCGTGACTACCACTATGCGGTATTAGTTCAACACGGACCCCGCGGTGTTGGCGTTTAGCATAGGGGGTGTGTTACATCTTTAACACACAACCGGTGTTGAGCGGTGTTAAATTCGGATGTGTGTTAGTATTTTCGTTGTTGATTCGACATTATGTCAGGGTCGATAGTGTGGAGAAAAGTGTTAAGTGTTACTTGTGGCGGTGTTGCACCAACACAAAGAAAGTAACACAGTGTGTAGTGTGTTAATTATCTTGTGTTAATATTACACCATCTCAAGTATCAACATAACATAGTCCCTGTGTTACTTCAACATCATTTTCTTATTGTTTCAACACACAATCTGTGTCATAATTCAAGGTCAAAGCCGTATAAGTAACACCGTTTTGGTGTTAATTCAACACTCTATGTTAAAATTCAAAGTCAGACTACCAGATTAACACCGTTTTTGGTGTTAGTTCGACTCCACTTCTGTATTACTACGACTCCTGTTTCGGTGTTGACTCCGTGTGTGGTGTTGATGTAACCATTTTTCAGTGTTGGAAAACCATGTGATGTGCATGCTTACGCTTACCGAAGATTCTAATTTTAAAATAAGAATAGTAAACTACAGAACACTTCATGTAGAAAATCTTCATAAAAAATTTTGCTGTCGTCCACAACATTTATTGTGAAGTATTTCTTGATGGTGTGAAACACAACCTTCACCAACATCTTGTTCAAGAATGATAGGAAACTCTTACATATCCTTATAATATATTTGCCTCTTAATCGTGATTCTACTTGTTTTCCGCCATTTTTGAAGCACAGTTCCTGATGTTGACTGATGAGCTCTAGTGTAGTATAGAAGTGACACATTAATTCGGTGTTGTTTCTCGCTGTTGACATATTTCTTCAGAAACATTATGTAAAACAATTGAAAACACATCGCGCGGTTTGCATGTTGAAATGTTGCGAATACCTGGATTTGTATTTCTTTCTACTGTGTTTGTCTGTAGCTTCAACTCATAAGTCTTTATAATTAGATGCCCAACATATTTGACAATCACACAGAAAACAACACCGAAGATTCTACACTTGTGTTGATTTAACACACGGCAGTGTGTCATTTCAACTACCGGCATTTGACACACAACTCTAAATGGAGAGTGAGTTGTTCTAACCACCGGTTTGTGTTATATTTTAACACAATCGTGTTAACACAGAGGCGTGTCGTTGAAATAACACAACGATTTTTTACAGTGGATGATGGTATTGTTTGCTGATTCATTCATTCATGTCGTTTGGAACCAGCGCATACATTTCATTTTGAGGGTTGAAGTAATCAGACAATGGATCGCTCATATACTCCCCACATTGTTTACAATCCATTTCCAATGTCCTAACGGCTGTGCTCTGCACCCTTCTGCAACTGTGAATCAAGACCCAGGCAACCTTCACCGTGATGTCTTTGGTCCATCGATGTAGGACCCCCAGGGCCGCTCTTCAAGGGGACCCGGGACCCAACTTTAAAATTTTAAATGGAAACATGGGGCGGGTGACACCTCATTCGATAGATCTTTAGAAACTAAAAAGCGATGTGGCAAAAGATTTTTCATGTTGATCACCGTATTCAAAATGGCAGCCAGGATATGTTAACTGTATCACATAAACTTTCAGTAGCACTAATGTGAAAACGATTGAACATAAATGAACCAAACAAAAACTTAAATAGGAAAGCCATGGAGCAAATCGAATGATGTTGTCGCGGTGTCCTCCAGGGCCGCCTTTCATGGGGGCCCAGGCCCAAGTTAGAAATTTTAAACTAAAATATGGGTCAAGTGATATCTCGTTCGATAGATCTTCATACACTAAACAGCGTTGTGGCAAATATTGTTCATATGGGTCACCATTTTCAAAATGGCCGCCAAGACATGGTGCCTGTATCAGATAAAACGTCCAGTACCACTAGTATGAAAACGGTTGGAGATAAATGAACAGGATAAAACTCGTATAGGAAATCACAGATAGTATTTATCATTCCACGCCTCGAGAATAATCCAACGGAGAAAAAGATTATTAAAGTATAAGTGACATAATGCTAAAGAGGAAATCTAATTCTTAGAAAATTATCTTTCCGATCTCCCTCCGTAAGTGGGTGGAGCGGGAATGAATGGTAAAATCTCAAATGAGAATCCCACTTTTACTTGCAATAGGTATGGTTTGTCTGAAACACTTGGGTGTACAGGTGGCTGGTACTGCAATGAATCAATTTCGTGCAGACGACTTTTGAGCAAAATCAACGTTTGTACACATTGTTCTAAAATTGCATTGTTCGACAAATTGCTTTCGTATTTCAGTTGATTCATTTTTGCACAAATCATTGCCTGCAATCAAAATGGAAGGTACTATTTAACAAGAATTTTATCTTCCTTTTCCATTACAGACATCTATCTCTTATGAAAACACATTTCAGATAATTTTGTTGTGTAGATACAATTTGCAAAAACTAAGGTTCTCATTTGCAATTTTATCGTTCCTTCCCGTCCCGCTTCACCCACTTACGGAGGACGTTGGAACGATGATTTTCTAGAAATTAGATTTCCTCCTTTCCATTATGTCACTTATACTTTAATAATCTTTTTCTCCGTTGGATTATTCTCGAGGCGTGGAATGATAAATATCCTCTGTGATTTCCTATACAAGTTTTATCCTGTTCATTTATCTCCAACCGTTTTCATACTAGTGGTACTGGACGTTTTATCTGATACAGGCACCATGTCTTGGCGGCCATTTAGAAAATGGTGACCCTATGATCAATCTTTTGCCACAACGCTGTTTAGTGTATGAAGATCTATCGAACGAGATATCACGACCCATATTTTCGTTTAAAATTTCTAACTTGGACCTGGGCTCCCATGGAAGGAGGCCCTGGGGGACACCGCGACAACATTATTCGATTTGCTTCATGGCTTTCCTATTTAAGTTTTTGTTTGGTTAATTTATGTTCAATCGTTTTCATATTAGTGATACTGGACGTTTATCTGATACAGGTAACATATCTTGGCAGCCATTTTGAATACGGTGATCGATATGAAAAATCTTTTGCCACATCGCTTTTTAGTTTTTAAAGATCTATCGAATGAGGTGTCACTCGTCTCATGTTTCCATTTAAAATTTTAAAGTTGGGCCCCTTGAAGAGCGGCCCTGGGGGGCACCATGACATCACCATTCGATTTGCCCCATGGTGTTTCTTATTTGAGTTTCTGTTTAGTTCATTTATGTTTAACCGTTTTCGAGATATTTCCATGAAAAGATTAAAATGGGCCACCCTGTATATATACTGCCTCAACCTTCCACGACATTTTTAATACCTCGAAACTGGGTCCGAAAATGGCCTATATCTCCGAATCGTTAGAGATTTCGCTAAAATAATTTAAAATTGACTCCTATGGATTCCGAAACATATACATGCCAAGTCAACCTTCTACAACTTTGATTAGTATTATTAAAATGGAGATTCTGCGGCAGATCCGCCTTCCTTGATCCTATAACATCCTCGACCTACTGCCTAGGCCCTACCTTTTATCTATGGCATGCCGAAAGGTGCAAATAAGAAGGTGCCTGGTGAAATAAAGATTATGTGAACAAATGAGTAACGTTCATGTAGCATCAACTGGCTCATACGGTGTGCCAACCGGCTCGTGTTTATCTAGGTATATATATATATATATATATATATATATATATATATATATATATATATATATATATATATATATATATATATATATATATATATATAATGTTTCAAAACAACACTGACAACGTGTGTTTCAAAACATATAGACCAACCTGGGTGCACAAATGCTTCTTTCGGAGTTATAGGCTGCCAAATATAAAAAATGAACTTTAAAGGTCCATAGATCCAAAACCATCAATCTATCGTAGTCGGGTCACGACTTCACTTAGGAACTAGTATGTGCCCTATCCAAATATCATGTTTCAAAATCCTGCAGTACTTCCGCAACAATTTTTATAGAGGTAGTTGATGAGCACTTCAAATTATACACCCGTAGCCCAACTCCCTCTATAAAAATTGTTGCGTGAGTACCTTAGGATTCTGAAACATGTATTTATGGACAGCGCACTTGTTGGTTCCTAAGTGAAGTCTTGACCCGACTACGGTAGATTCCATAGTTCTAGAGCTATGGACCTTTAAAGTTTTTTTTTCGTTTGTTTGTTTTCGGCGGCCTATAACTCTGAGAGAAAGCATTTGTGCACAAAGGATGGTCTGTACGTTTTGTGTTATCTTGGTGCCAGGAATCAACTCTCAAACGTTGTCGGTGTTATTTTGAACCATCCTATATATATATGACTGTTTTTTTATGTCTTTATTGTGTATTCACCTGCTAGCATATGTTTTGTTTTGTTGTGTGATTGTTTGAGTGAGTTTAAATCCTTTGTATAAGTTTCGTTAGTGTGGATTGGTTTCATTATATTTCTTCACTCAGTGGAACAGAATATTGTGTATAGTCGTCACGACGTATCACAAGCGTCCGTGCCCATTCATAATCAGGGGACACGGTGGATAAGTTGTGGAGTGCTCACCTCTGGTGCGAGGGGGTTTCTGATTGATCCCATGTAAGTTAATATTGGACAACATTTTGTCCGTAAGTTTTCCCGCTGTTCGGGCATTTTCTTAAACACGACCATGACAAGGTATAAGCGTGGGACGTAAAACTAGAAATTTCGTTTTGTTTCATTCAGTAATCAGTCAATTTAAGCTACTTTGTTATCATTACTGTGCTTTCATATCTCTTTATTTGTTTATTTAAATGGTAACTCATATGTTCAAATCAATTCAGTCTATCTCTAAACTTTAACATGGGCCACTACGTACCAAAGTCTATCAGTTATATCAGTTATACATTTCATGAACTAATATAATCACTTTCGAGTATGTTACATTGGCTAAGAAATGACGGTGAAATTATATTATTAATGTATAAAGATTTCCCAGAAAGCTCATAGACATGATATCACCTAACATTTGTGGGTGCTAGTATTGAGTTCAGTGGAGAATTTATATTATTTTTACTTGGTTTAACGTTTTCTCCAGGGTAAATTTCCTCAAGTTCCTCCTTAAATGCATTCCGTATCGAATCTACGACGAACTTACAACCAGAAATTAGCACTCTAATATCAAATCACCATGCTTGTATATCGTTGATTTTTTCTTAAGTATAGATAAGATTTCATTTCGTAAGGTCGCATGCTGACCCAAACATGAGGATATTAATTAGTATGTTGACTCAGGCTTCAAACAACGCCCATTTATGTAAAGGTACGAAACAAAATTACTGTCACAAGAGACTTCGAGAGCTTTTAATTACATGTAGATTACATTACAGCTTTCAAAACAACTTCATGAGTACGTATGATGATAGAAACTGATTGTGCTGTGCTGCTAAGGAAAGTAACACTAGCTACATATTTAAGTGGTCTAACAAATTCAATACATTGATCACAATACTGAATGATAATATATGTTATATACTTGGTTATATAATATTGTAAATTAGTACACTACAATTTTGTTCTTAGATATTCAAGTACACTTAAATAACTGGTAATAAATAGATAAGTAGTATACTCTTTAAAGAAGTTTCAAACTCTGTTACTTTCTTTTTATTCTTTGTTTTATTAGCTACGTCGTAAATACTTGAAACGCATGCATCGTATCTTTCTCTAAGCCGTTTCCGTACTTGACTTGATTTTAGCGACCCTTTCAGCAGCAATGCTGTATGAGACAGCATCTACTGAATAACGTGAAATCCGTGAGCGGCGCAGTTTCTCCTGAGCCGACACATGAGGTAGAATCATGGCGCTCATTGTTTTAAACGCAGAACTAACAGACCGAAATTCAACAGCAAATTTCGACAAGTTAAAGTCATCACAAGAGTAAACGGAAATGTTTTCCGTAATAAGCTAGCTCTGAAGTATTCTATAGTGCAATAATAATAATAATAATAATAATAATAATAATAAAATCAATGCAAATGTCCATTGCAACTCGTCTCGGCTTCTGCTCTTATACTACAACGCTCGCCATTTAAAACCCGAGCCGTTCGCTCTAGCACATAGTTTCTCCACCTGGGGGTCTCGACTCCTAGGGGTGTCCCGCAAGAGGGTTTCATGGGGGTCACGGAGATAAGTGGAAGAGATAAGTATAATTAGAACGTAATACCGGAAAATATTTTTAAATATTTTGAATTTTGTTCTAATAGACATATTTTTATTCTTATACATACTGTTAAGAATAAAAAACATTAGGTTTACTAAACATTTTCAACAGGTGCAGAGTTATTTGAAAATCAATTTAAATGAAAGAGGTACGAAATGAAATTAATCAGAACTGCATATTGAAATACCAGAAAAATGCAAATGCAACAAAACCCGCATATTGAAATACAATTAAAAGTGAAAGCTAATGGCACAAATGTGCGCCAATGTTCAATTCAATCTTTGTGATGTACAGTTATGTCCAAAATGATTGTCGCATATCTATAACTGTCTTCGTGTAAGAATATTTGATAACGATTTTGCAGGGTACTTTTAATACTGATACTATGTGTATAATCGGGAAATGTATATTTGTGGTAAATTTCATAGGAAAAGAATTATAAATACGATCATTAGAATGAGTAAAACAAAATGTTGCTAAATGGACAAGAAAGTTTTATTTTCTTTTTGTTGTTCTTATTTATTGCAGTTTTGACATGAAATTTTCCACATACATGTCTTTGCCGATTATACATATACTAACATTATAAGCAATACCGGTCGAATTCGTTATCAAATTATATTCCTACAACAACATATTTATAGACTTGCGACATTAATTTTGGACATCAGTGTACATTATCAAGTCATTTAAAATACTCAATAACTTTTTAAACAACTGTCGAAGTTTCTTAACCAAAATCACTTTATTTTTTATCATATGTCGCAAAATTAAGGGAGTTATGAAGTTCTAAAATTTTCAAATGGCCTCCATTTTGAAACAATGACAGATCGGATTCGATATTTGTAATATGAATGAACTGACCAAAATTTAGTTCTAGTCCATTTGCTTTTAGGGAAGTTATCGCATTCATTATAAAAGGAAATGGATTTTACTATTTTGGAAATAGGCGGATATTGTGGGATTTCCGCAATAGGTATATTAAAAGTCCCACACAAGCTTATTGCAAACCAGAAATTATAAAGGGGTCACTAGGAAGAGTATGTGATAAAGTGGGGTCGTAATAAGAATTAAGTTGAGAACCACTGCTCTAGCATTTCTTTTCTTTTCGTCCATTTTAACTTTTTTTTTTTCGTACTAGATTAATTGGAATTTGAATTTGCTAATACAGGCTCTACCGTATTACAAATTATGCCTGTTATACTGTCATGAATGTTGTCTAGAACTCAGAGAAAATATAAATAAAATTGGGTATTTTACAGTTGTCGTTATATTAATATTGATAAGGTAGTGACCACTTATTTTCCTTAAGAATGACTCCCATTGAGCGAAATAGTAAAATATTATATCATCATCTAAATATACACAAATGAAATTGACATTCTCTGTTACAGCATTACAGAAAAAGAAAAAAGATTTAACCATTTGAAATACATTTCTGAACACACTATTATGTACTTCATACTGGTATTTTTTATCATGTCTCTTTGATTAAAATGCGTATCCCAAAGGGGAAGTAAGGGTTCAAACAGCATGCAAAAAGTAGAGTACGTCACGAACATTCGTGTTAGTAGGTTGAATTAGAACTCCTCATTAAAAGTAAGTAAAAATGCCCAGGGCAGGCCCGTATCCACGGGGGCTAGAAGGGTCGCCCACTAAGATTTTACTAGCCCTCTAAAATTTTCACGGTAGGCTTGCAAATGAAGTATAATATGGTGAACTATGATATGATGATTACATGTTGCTTGCCACGACTCGATTTTGGTGTTGTTTGCCAAGGTATTGCTCTCTCTGATTTAACTTATAATCGTGAAGATTTATAGAAAATCGACTCATGAGCTGAAGGTTGCCAGATGATTATATTATAACAATATTATATTTACTTGCTGTTGTTTCATACTGTCAGGAAATATTTAAAAATATGGTGTCTATAAATCTGAGTTAAGTAAATGGGACTTCGTGAATAAGAACATTTTTTTTTAACATTTCTAATATTTCATATACGTTCATGCATTGAAAACAACAATTGTTAGAAATAATAATAGGAGTTTTAGTTTTCAATAAAATAAATTTTTAAGTAACAAATATATTTATGTTATAGTTGACATTTATATATATAAATAAATATATATATATATATATATATAATTTCTTAAGTAGCTAAGAACAAAGGTGGCTCAGTAGTGAAATATTCACCTCTGGTGCTTGGGATCTCTGGTTAGATTTCAACCCGCGCAAAGTGGTGGACAAACACCGTGTGTGCGAGTTTTCTCGGCTTTCTTCAGTTTCCTCCCACTTTCTTCAATACACTATTTTTCTTTCATTCTCATCATCATCATATTTCATTTCATTTTTCTTAAACATATAAACTTCAGTTCTTTAGTAGTGTAGCATAACGAAAAACAGAATACCGGTATTACGTAACAGGAGATGATATTAAGAAGTCTGTTAAAAGAAAAAAAATGCAATTATATCAATTTACTAAGCTATTGTGATATTAATGATGTTTTTTGTTCATTCGTTTGGAGTTTAATGTTCTCTTTCAGGAGCGAGTCTAGTGAGACCTCTCTCACAGGGGCATTATTTAGGGAGGGAAGGATGGAGCAATTGAGTTTGAGGAATACATATACTTTAATCGATTGTCTACTAATATACTAGTACAAAACGTGAAAGTTTTATGTCGGTGATACCCATGCTCCTCCACCCCCAAGCGAAGTCTGAAATGACGCCCTTGCTCTCATCCTAAAGGCGAGAACATTTTACCACTTGTTCCAGGAGATCAAAAACAGAGGTGCCTGGCAACCTTTCCTTTTATTCCAGATGTGTGTGAATCTTCACGATAATAATTTCCGATAAGATCGGAATGCACATACTGTGGAAAAATTGTGGCAAACACCAAAATCAAGTCGTGGCAAGCAATACCGTGGCAAACAACATGCCACCGTTATGATTGGATCGCTCCCCCTAACTTGGATCGCCCCCCTAAATTTTTGAGCTGGCTACGAGCTTAGCCCAGGATTTCCGAAAACTCTGCTTCTAATGGGTGAGGACAAGGATACATTTCTATAATGTTTTTCTCAATATATAAAAATGAAATCGATGTTGTGTCCCTCGCTATCACGGAATAACGGTTTAATTATTTGAGATGCAATCAGTTTGCGATACAGCAGCGATCATCTTTGTTCGTTACAACAATTGCCTCTCATATACTAGGCACATCACATAATTAATGCTACTTACAAGAAAAAGCTCTTTTCCAACAATTCGAGATCCGGGAACTGTGCATTATATATATATATATATATATATATATATATATATATATATATATATATATATATATATATATATATATATATATATATATATATATATAGCTAGAACAGGGTCAGGAGGAAATACAGGCTGATTCTACCGAGCAGATACCAAAGCGTTGGAGAACTGGAGGCTTCTAACTTGTGACAGAAGACAGGTCAGAGAGGCAGTAAAGAGAAAGTGACATAAGGTCGAGGAGGGAAAGCTAACTGAAATGACTTTTTTTTTTTTTTTTTTTTTTTTTTTTTTTGCAAGAAAGGGACAATTTTAAGGAAAAATTTAAGCTATACTTAAACCGTTTCGCCCATTCAGTATATGCATTTTAATTTAGGTCAAATGATAAAAGCTCAAGTTGTCTCAAGCGTTAACTACGATATTCAAAAATTCATTTTACAGAATTAAACTGTTTCCTGGCCATTTTATGAATAGAAAATAGAAAAATAAAATATAGAAATTGTCTATTTTCCCATTTAGACGCGAAGCTGGACACATGTCAACTTATTTTTAAGCACAAGTTTATACTTGTATACTAAATTTTATTTGCCAAACTTTAAGGGCTAATGAGATACTAAATTTTTCCCGTACATTTTGAACCCCGTCCTCCTTCAGAACACTCAGTTTAATAAAATTGAATGATAAATAGCCAACTTGACGATAGTACTATGTTCAAAAATTAACTTCAAGTGGTTCAGCCGTTTCCCCAATTATACTGTACAAAGTCAATTTGAATGTGAAGAAACAAGTTGTACAAATGACTTCTTCCCCCCTTAAACGAGGAAGTTTAAGAAAGGGTGGGGTAAGCAGGGGAGAGTAGCACAATGAGACTTTGTACATAGTAAAACATTCAACTTTTCTCCTTTGCGTTCATTGTCTGACACTAAAGTGATGCTAACCTGTAGGAAAAAATCCCATTTTGTGGTATTTTTGACATTAATTTCTCGAGTAGGGATAAAGAAAATTTTCATAGAATTGGCACATATTTCGTAAATATGTGATTTTTCATATATTTACTTCATCAACACCAAAAAAAAGAAAGAAAAAGAAAAGAAAAGAAAAGAAAAGAAAAGAAAGAAAGAAAAAAAGAAATCTTAAGAAGCAAGAAATAGGCGTATTGAAAATTGTATTACTGTAAAATGTATTCTAATATGGAATTGATTTACGCAGTGGTTTGAGAATCTCAAGAAACAAGTGCCAAGGAACGTAAATGTAATGTGATTTTTTAAAAAAATAAAAAGAAAGAAGAAGAAGATAGTAGTACCAAACAAGAAACAATCAACTTCCGAAACATTCGAAACGTACTGACTCGAGACTGAAACTAGTTTAGTTACGTTCTGTAAATGACTAGAACACAAAACCGTATTTAAAATATAAAGTTCTGGCAGCAAAATGTACTAGCTTTTGTCAACGTTTTAAATAATTTCTTTCAGTTAAGGAAAATACTCATAAACTATTTCATAATCATAGAAGATAACAATTTACAGATAATTCATTCATAAATTGAATAAAGTGGGTAACATACATTAGTTTCATTTTTCAAATTTAATAAGTTTCGAAATTTTTGTAATTAAGTTAGTATAGCGTAAGAAATTCAAGAGCAAAATCGGAATTTCTGCCTCTTGAGATGGAATTTTACAACGTTTCAGGTTGGAATCACTAGTCGCGCGCTCAGTGGGTGCTCTACTATTTCGTATTCAGTTGCTGAGTTTGCTGATTAAACTGTTACACGGGCGAGAAATTACAGGTAATTTTCTGCTTTTATGCACCAAAAATTTCTTCTGTTGAAGGTTTTAAAGCAACCATTTTTTAACACTTTTTTTTTTGCCTTCTGTTATGTTATTCGGCAAGTACATTTCAAAAGAGACATGTTTTTTATTAGTCCACAAAGAGTGAAAACATTTAACTCGACCTTGTTCATTCGACTACCATATTTTGTTAACATATCATACCATATAGCCCACAGTGAGATACAGTCAAGTGGTACACAGTGAGATGGTATCTCAGTGTATACGATAAGAATGTCATTAAATCTGTTGAATATCTATAATACTTTAATTAATTCCTTGTAAGTAAATTATACAGTATTCTTCGTAGAGAATATTGATGAGTTGGATTGTTGTATGATACTACGCTGGTAATTTTCCTCCATTTTGAAAACAGTGCGTTTCAAAGTTCAGTCTCATTTGAAATATGATGTTTTCGTGTTTGTTTCCAGAGAGTGCCATAGATGCTCAATTAGATTTATGTTCGGTGATTGTGGAAGGGTTTCCATTCACTTCGGAGTATTGTATAAGAGCCACAGCCTTGTATTTACCACATAGGCCTAATTATTATTTGAAATTTTAAAATATGAAACTAAAAGAGTCTGTGAAACTCAACCAGTGATGATTTCAGATGATTTCCTCCGGGGAGCTGTTAAGTTAAACATGAATGCTACTATGGTCTACAATTTAACATTTGTCTACCTCGAGAAAGAAAAAGAGCGAGAAGCAAAAATGCAAAATTTGTTAGTTTCTATCGGCGCAAGTGGGATCGTTGTTAATCGCAAAATAATATAGATATACACAAACAATATAAGCTACTAAAATTCTAAGAAGTGCTTTTAGAAGAATCGTATCGTTCTTTTAGATGTCCGGTACGATTAATTTAAAATGCTTAAGGGCAGGCGCGTATCCAGAAATTTTTAATCGGTGGGGGCTGAAAAGTTTGGGGCAAAACTGAATACAACATAGGCATATTTTGTGTTGAAATGAATCCGGATATGCAAGTATAGCAGTTACACACACAGTCTCACACATATGCATATATATATATATATATATATATATATATATATATATATATATATATATATATATATATATATATACAGTATATATATCGTATTTATTCATTAACAAACATGCACAGGAGAAAAGTGCCAAGAACAGAGAGAGCCGAACTGGAATGGGGCTTTAAAGCATTCCGCTGCAATAACATATTCGTTTGTTAAAAGTCATGGTAGAAATAAGAGATCTACCATGGTTAAAAGTGTTTGTTGATATGTGTGTGGTGAAGTGGGAGGAGGTGAAGAGGGATGGGTCATTCTGTTGCAGATATGCTGCTTTTGTTCTGCATTTCGACAAGAGATGTTAGGTGACAATTTAGTGAGCTTTTCTCTTATCGTGCAAGTACATTAAAAAAAAAAAAAAAAAAAAACTTTGGACTTATTAAGGGGGGGATTCGAGCCGGGTGAGCCTCCCTAAGTACGCCACTCCTTAAGGATTATTTTCACATAATGAAACATCGACATTATTTTTCATTTTCAAAACTCAAATTTCTCTTTCTGACAAAGCTTAAAATAGCTTTCTTTGGGTCTAATTTTAAGATAGAGAAGATATTTGTGTTTAGTTTAACGTCTCACGTTATGCATCGAGGCTAAAGAAGGCATGATAATGAGATTGATGATAATGGTGGTAGTGGAACGTGGAATTTGGAGAACACCACTGACGGTTTATCCACCACAAAATCCAGGGATTCCACCGCCGGAGATAGAGATAACAAACAAATTATTGTATAGGGTCAGGGTTGGGTAATTACGCGTAAAAAAAGGTTTTCTACGTGACGTGTAAAATACGCGTAAAAAACGCGTAATTTACGTAAAATACGTAAAGTACGTAAAAAATTAGAAACAGGTCTACAAATTAAAAGAAAACGTTCTACGCGCTGAGCTTTAAAAAAATTCTTCCTAAAATTGTATGGAATCTAGCTGGATTTTGCAAAACTTAATCCGTAAGCATAAACTGGGAATTTTGTATTGGCTTTGTAAAGTAGCATTGTATAATACGGTTTGCACGCGTGACTGTTCAAAACCCATTTCATCATGCTTCATGTTTTAAACCCTCTGTAATCGAGAAAAGTTTTATGCCAGAGAAGCCATGGAAGAAACTATTGTGCAATATAGCAACAATGGTAAGCCTTCGTGGTCTTCATTTGTGACGACTTTCTGCAATGTCGGAGAAAAGCACCACGAACAAGTAGAGGAGTTTCTGTTGGAAAACCTCGGCCCTTCAGGAATAACTAGCTACCAGCAATATCGGGGAAAATGTGGAAATTTTGAAGAACTTATGAAGAAGGGAATTACTATACCACGCATATTCTGGTATTTCGCTACTCGGCAACATAAGGAGTTGTCCGAATTTGCTATGAAGTTACTGAACATCCTAGCATCTTCAGCGCAAATTGAAAGTCTTTTCTCAAATTGGTCTCTTTTCCATAACGTCACAAGAAACCGGCTCAGCTTCGAACGTTCGAAGAAACTACTTCAAATATACTACACTCTCAAATTACAACAGCACTTAAGTTATGAATATTAGTATGATTAAAAGTATTGTGTTCGAATTGTACTAAACTATAACGGAAATAGCATGTAACTTTTTTTTTTTTTTTTTTTTTTTTTTAGAATTAAAATAATGGCTAAGTTTTAAATGAAATGATATACGCAGTTTTATTGAAATCAAGTGAAATACATTCAGTATTCGAACTAGGAAGAAAGACAAATTGTTTCTTTCCACACACACACACACACAAAACGAAGAAACAAGTAGTTCAATATTCTGTTGAGTATTTTCTTCAGTTTTGTCTATTTATTATGAGCATGAAAAATGTCTACATTAAATGTTCAAATGATAGTCAAGTGCTAAGGGAAGTAATATATTTAGTGTTGTTGGTCTTGGAAGAAAAAAGCAAAATAAATGAGTTCATTCCGAAAATTTTAGTATAATGTTCTGCTGGGTGCTTTTATATTTTTTCAGTTGTGTGTGTTTAAAATGAGAATTTAATAATTTTTACATCGAAATTTCAATATGTCCCAGTGCTAAGTGAAATGGTATATAAGTATCGTTGAGACGTGGAAGAAAAACAAACTAGTTTATTATTTTTCGTATCAGTTATGTGTGTGTGTTATTGTGTAATATGAAGGTGAAATGAGCCTAACAGTCAATCTCTTTTTCTTTTCTAATAGAAGTTTCAAAGTATACTGAAATGTTTCGAGTTTTATATTAAAAGCTGCAAAGGTATAACAATAAATTGTTATAATCAAAAGGTTACTTGATACTTTCAAACATATCCGAACCAACACATATTTTTAATGTGTGTGCTTATATGTTGGATGATGGTGCTTGGGTGTGCGCTAATAGGTAAAAAGTAGTAGTGGGCCGGCGAGGGGCTATCCAAAATTATCTTTCATTACTATGATTTGGCATGAAATCATTACGTTTAAATATAATGTTTAGAAGATAATAATGTTTTAATGCTTAAATAAGAAAACTAAGCTTACAATATAACCGACTATTCAAAATGATCTTAGTTTTAATGAAAGAAATATAGTTTTCTACGTCTGCGTAAAAAACTGGTTTTCTACATGACGTAAATTACTAGTAAATTACGCGTAATTTACGTAAAATACGTAACAAGTAAATTACCTTGCCAAACCTGTATAGGGTGTGTCAAAATGACAGTTTTTTTGGAATTATTTGCAACACTGCGATACAAGTGGTACTCAGTAACGCACAAAGCATGAACTAGGTATCATGCCATTCAGTTACCATTGGGCAGTAGTGTGCTTTTGCCGTGAAAGCGTCTTATAAGAATAATGACAGTGTGGTGAAGGCTTCATGTTGCAAATTTCGGCGATATTATCAACTTCTACAACATGCTTAAGTTCCATTCGCTCATGCAATACGATCTTGGTTTCAGAAATCAAAAAAACAGGTTCGACATTTAACATAAAACACAGATTGACCCAGGGTGCGAATTGGCGGGGGGGATGCCAGGGATTTCCCCCCCTGACAAAAATCTTTCCCACCCTGGAGAAGGAAAATTTTATCCCTGGCAGGGATAAGTTTTTCCCCCTCTGGAGTATTTTTAAGTGGACATAAAGATAAGTAGGTCTACTTTGCGTAGCTAACCTAAATATTACTTGAGTGAAAATTTATGAAAGATCTCACATCTCAACTGTTTTGTACTTGTTAGTATATATATATATATATATATATATATATATATATATATATATATATATATATATATATATATATATGGGGGGAGGACTGGGTGCGCATATGGGTGAAATTCATCCCCCCCTGGGAAAATTTTTCAATTCGCACACTGGATTGACCTCGCAGTGGTCAAATACAATATGACATGAGGCAGTGCATTTTTTAAGAAATCGCAACTGGGTATCCAGGCACAAAAGGGCTCTTGACACACTGTAATGCGCCGCTATTCCGAATCTACACCACAGCGTATTACACTCTGTAAAGAAAAAATAGCGACACTTGCTCGGATATGGTTTTCGCAACATACTTTAATCAATATGATTGTTTACATGAATTCCTGATAATATTACAATGCATATTCCTAATGAGCAGTTCATTCTTAATACTTGCGCCAAAGCTTCAGGCTTTTGACATGAATTTAAAGAATTTATTTGCATATATAAGTAGCTGTGTGTGTTTTGAGCAAAATCGTTTATAGGAAGAGTTATACATACAACTCAAAAAGATCAACAACAATAGCAGAAAACAAGGAATGGAATTTTTTAAGGGTAAGACATATTGTGTGCAAACATCGGGGAATACCTTACACCAAACTAGTATTTTTTATGTGCACTATGGGCTATCTGGAGTGCAGCGAATCATCGGAGCCCTTTGGTAACAAGACTATTGCAAAATGCAACCTCGATTTCACGGAATAACACCCGGATTATTTGTTCTTTGAACTCCATTCTATTTGAGATAGTTGTCTATTGAATCTTCTGTTCATATTGTTCCACAAAGTTTCAACTGGATTCATGTCAGGTGAGTTTGTAGGCCACATGAGTCTCTAAATAGTCATATTATTGAACCACGTATTAACGATTTTCGCTCGGTGACATGAAGCATTATCGTCATGGAACAGGAAGTAGTCCAAATTTTCTTCAGAAAAGTCATCTTTAGCTGTTGTAAGAACTTTACGTACCAGAATTTGAAGATATTTTCGTGCATCAAACAATCCTTCACATATATCCGTCGTTCTGACGTCTTTAACGGTGAATCAAGCCCATACCATCACTCAATAACTGAATATTTGCATCTCTTAAAACAAAATCCTTGTCAAGTTCCTTGCTTGTTCATCCACAACTTCACACCACCATCGTTTCCCACTATTCTAAACTTCTTTTCAACGAAGAAAACGACGTGCTTGCAGTTATCATAAGTCCAAGTTGCACATCGACTTACAAAACTACACGTTGAAGTCCTCTGTGTTTTGTCAGTTTCGACTTTCTACGCGGTTTCTTCTTTGCAATATCCTCTTCATACAGTCAAGACAATACAGTTGTACGAGTAACTGCAGTTTCAAGATCATGTCAAACTACAGAAGCGATTTTTGGGGAAATCACTCCTTAAATTTGTAGTGCTATTGATTTCATTTAGCAATCTGCTCTGGGTGATACTTTCTTTTTTCTTTCACACTGTTGACGAAGGGACGATTTGTTATGCTGTTTCCACTTGTAAATTACTCTTCCTGCCGTAGAATGATGAATTTTCAGTATTCCATCTATTCCCTTAGAGATTTGCCTTAGCTGCGCAAAGCAAGAATTATGTCTTGTTCACATGGCACCAAGTCACATTTCTTACCCATCTTATTTGTTCACAGTCCACATGTAGCAACAATATCACACAAAAACAAAGCTGCACAACAACAATTTAGCCACTTGATACTATCCAAACAATGAGAAAGCAAAGAACAATCACAAAATGCTATTTACCTCACATACACATCACAAATGCAATGCAGAATTCTCACTACAATAATTTACGAGACGCACTCAGTGCCGTCTAGCGAAAATATTACTGATACACAAACAATTAGCAACCGATGTCGTACACCACAAGTGTCTTCAGATAACGCATATGAACTATCCCACTCTTCATTTCCTTCTATTCCTCTTCTAACGGGCTGCAATTATGGTTTTCTGTGTAAGTTAGCTTGAGAATTGAGGTGTCGCTATTTTTTCTTTACAGAGTGTACATATTTAGAAAGTAGTGATAAGGATTCCAATCCGCACCGTATGATATAAATTTAGAAAAAGTAATTAATGTTTTCGAATCGTAAATAAATAATTTGGATATAAATGAGACAAGATAAATAAAAAATATCGGAAATTACTAAAGGTGAGAAAAGAATTATGAATAGCTAGTTTTACGTTTGTTCGGGAGAAATTTCTCTTCTCTCTCCCCTAATTATTACAATCTGCCGTTATTCTAGGATATGATTTAAAGTAAAATATGATTAAAATAGTCAAAATTTTATGTTTCATAGTAAACTTCGATATTTGCTACATTGCCTGTGTTTTGAATATTCAGAGAATATGAATTCACTATACAATATAAAACTTAACCACATGGTAGATGGATAGTTGAGATTGTGGTTTCGTAAAACAATTTGAAATATCGTTTTTGGAATATCGAATTCTGACAAACCAAGTGTTTTTAATGCTTAAAATACAAAATGAGTGATTCTCTGGAAATAACTCGAAAGCAGATTTGCGCTTGTCGTGGTATGGAAACTCACATCAGTGGTTGTAGCGGAGGTTCAACGTACCTGTAAGAATAAATAAAGAATATATTATACGTTAATGTAGTAAGAAGAAAAAAGTAGATAAAAGAGAAGTTGGATTGAGTATAGCCCGCTCCCCCCAGTGATTTTAAACGAATCATAGTGATTCTGACGATTCATATTAGTTCATAATGAATCGGAATCGCTTGTTATAAACATTTTGGATGTAAACCCTGTGGTAAGGAAGCTTTAGTATAAGTAGTAGTAGTAGTAGTAGTAGTTAGTAGCAATAGTAATAGTAGTAGTAGGAACGGGTTAGAAGCCCCGCAGGGGTTGGTTGGGTTCTGTTCTCGATATAAGAAGAAGAAGAAGAAGTAGTAGTAGTAGTAGTAGTAGTAGTAGTAGTAGTAGTAGTAGTATTAGTAGTAGTAGTAGCAGTAGTGACTCTTCCAGTTCCGGTGACAAGGAACTGGGGGGAGCGGGCTATACACAAGCCGAGAAGTTAATTATACATTATATAAAAAAGAGATATGAATGAAATATAAGAAAATATGTAAATATATTAGATATTGAGTAGAAAAGGTGAAAAATAAATACTTACCCCGCTGTTATAACGTTGTTTCCTAAACGAGCGACGTAAATGTACTTGCGCTGAAACTGAAAAGAGGAAAGAGAACATTGAATATGTATATGTATATGCAGGGGTGCCCACAAGGGGGGGCTATGACGCAAACTGCGTCATTGAAATATTTGGGGGGGGTTAAAAATCTATATAAATATGCTTGAGGGTGTGTAAAAATTAATCGAAAAGATTTTTTTTCATGGAAGAACACCTACGGATAGACAATTGAGGGGGGTGCGTCATGGACATGAGGGGGGGTAGGCACCACTGGTATATGTATACATAGAAACATCTACATATAAAATATTTCATACGAAACCTAGCCTAAGTATTCAGCTAAGAAGCTAACCTAATAACGCTAAACAAAGAAACATATATAATACTAGAAATCTATTATCAAAAGATTCAATGTAATAAAAATACTTACCTGTGGTTGTAATATTCTATACTGTATGCATTGAATGTTCTTGAATTCCAAAAGGTTAAAGGAAATTTCAGTCGATGGTAGTATTGCAAATTTAGTTATATAGGGGTATGTTTAGTACAAGGGGTCCAGAAGCACATAAAAAACGCAAAATTCACAGGAGAAATGAGTGATACAAGTACTTGGACGTTACATAACGTAACCAAATCTAACCTAACCTAACATAAACTAACGTAAGCTAACCTGAACTAACCTAAACTAACGTAATATTAGTAGAAATAAGCGAAATTCTATCTTTTTTTTTTTTTTTTTGGAAAATTATGCGGGACTCCTACACTAATATGACATAAACTAAACTAACCTAACTTAAACTAACCAACCCTACCCCAAACTAACCGAATGTGAGCAGAAATTACCAAAATTGTAACATTTTTTACAGAAAAGAGCTGGACCCCTTCTGCTAAACATAGGCCTTTTATATATATCAAGTCTATATTCTTTTTCCATATGATGTATATTTCGGATAAGTTCCCAGGATGTTCCTTCACATGTCACCTAGAGTCTGTATTCTTCTGATTGATTTCCCGAACCATTATGTGTGAGGGTGGCGACTCCGTTGACGCCGGGCCAAACTTTGGCTCAGTTCCTGTTAGGAAATGTCCTGTTGCAGAAACGGAGCCCACAATTGAAATAATTTAATCTAAGAACTGTAACGACTTGTTGTACTGCCAGAGAAAAGTGGATCCCAGTTTTATGTCGACATGTAAAAGTATATGACAGCAACAATATCAGTTCTTAAAAGGTTCATACAATAACTTCATTTAAATGTCAACAAAACTGTGTAGTACTGTGGAAGGAGTGCATTACAACACATAAAATTCAAACAAACAGAGTTTTTAAAGTGCATTTTTGAATAATGTACACTTTTGAAATAATGACATTTAAAATTACGTATTTGTCAGACTTCTGAGCTGACCGTTTCATTTCCGATTCGACACATAGCCATCAATACAGGAGCTTACATGTAGCTCTACTTTTCCTATGAAAATAGATTGCATGCGGTGTATTGCAGATTTCGGTATTAGATACTATTAGGACAGTCCATTAATTACGTAAAGCTACAGAGCATGAAAAACGTTTACAATTTGTTACTCTTTGTGACATAAGGGATTCATCTTAATTTAATTGTCGCAATTTTGTAGCATGTCACTGATCGTAAAACAACCCCCCCCCAAAAAAAAAGAAAGAAAGAAAAAAGAAAATTTTCTGGCAATATTTAAGAAAACTTGCGCTGAAGAAAAAGCAGAAAAATACACAGTGATTATTATAATCTGAGTATTAGAGGTTCTAATATCTGGGAATAAGGGCAAAGAAAGGAGGGGCACAAAGGTAACCAGCATCAAATTTAGAAAAATATTTTAGTAGGGTCTTCTCTTAGGAATACTTCGTGTTTAGAAATCTCAAAATTTTAAGGGGAAGGGCTTGAAGGTTGTGAGTAACATTTGATTCTTTTCTATAGAAATCCTAAAATTTTGGAGGAGCAGACCCTTCCCCGCCTGCGTGAATCCGCCATTGAAGGTAACTGTACAACAAATTGGGTCAAAATTGTTAAAAATAGCGCTTTATACTTAATGGACCATCCCAGTTTCTTACAAGTTTGTGCCATCTATTAATTATATCAGAAAATTTGCCTGAACAAATCTCAATTACCGATATTGCCCATAACAGACACAAAATGTTTGGTTCCCAGGAAATGTTACGCCAGGATAAAATAGGTTAGGTTAAAGAGAACAGTCTTTGAGAAGATTGGCGATAATGAGAATTGGGAATCTCTGGAAAACGAACCAAATAACGAATGCACGAGCGTAGCTTAGGAATAGCTGAAAGCTAGTCTCAACAGACCTCTAAGATAACAACTTCAAAATTATGTATGCATAGTCAATGCACTCATTATAACCCAACCTACGCAAAAAAACAAAGTTGTTTTTATCAAAGTTTATAACTTAATATGCGTCGCATCAAATGAATAACAACAATGTAGTGCATAGTAGATCGGTGTGATGGTAGGGTGTGTGAAAAAATCAGTTATCACTTCTTAATAAAACGGAAATGGATTCTAGGAAACTCGATATTCAATTGTCTCCAGAAAACATACAATCAGCTAATCAAAACAAACATGGCAATCCTAACTAATTCTGTCGTTCTAGTTCCTTCCTATTTACAATAACCTCCTCTTCAATAGACAGGTTAGCTTAGCCTCAAATATGTTCTAATACGTGGGCCTACCTTATACACGACAGATAACAATCCTTGCTTTGACTTCACGTAGCTACGTTAATCATTCGGAGTGAGATATTTTTACTAAAAAGCCATTTGCGTCGATACTCTCAATCAACAGCTCCTTCTTGCTCTACATGCCACCGTTTTTGATGTAAGTGGCTATCGTCGCAACGCAAAATGTTCCCCAAAAGTGTTGTAAAGGTTCTTTTCTAAGTATTTTATCAGAAATAATGAGTCTTAATTGAAACGTACCAAAACAGCGTTGTAAGGTAAAGATAAGTAAAAATTCCATTTCATAAAAATTAAATATCCAAATAGCAAGTTGGGGACCCAGTGGCTTAATGGTAGAGCGTTCACCTCCGGTGCTTGGGGTCCCTAGTTAGATCCCAGCTCGCGTCGTGTGAACTTTGTGGTGGACAAACACCGTGCTCGTGGGTTTTCTCGTGGTTCTCCCGTTTCCTCCCACTTTCTTCATTCTATCATTTCACTCATCTCTCATCATCACCGTCTCCTTTAGCCTAAGCGGCATAACCGTGGGACGTAAAACTAAAGATGTTATTTCATTTACAAATAGCAAGTTGTTTTCTTCCGTTATTTACTCTCAGAGACTATTTAAAAGGTATATAAGCCAAACGTCATTTAGACCGTTACATGTGAGAATTCGGCTTCAATCTTTCTACCTCTTTAATCGGTCTATTAACTTTCTCTGTATTAGAGTAGAATGAAAGATGTAGCATCTCGAGATAGACAAATGACTAAGTGAAACGAAGGAAACAGGAATATCTGAAATTGCAAGAATGAAGCTCTTCAATTTTATACCTGTCCACAGAATACAAGCTAATACATATAGTCACGAAGTAATTTTAAACCTACAGTAATTCAAGTAATTTATTGTTAAATACTCTTCCAGTAATTTAAAAATTTATGAAGTGCACTGGGTATCCAAACTTCTGAGCCTGGGTATCCAAGTGCTGGCTCTGGATATCCATTTGGATACAAAAAGATAGCTTAAAAAATGCCCTGATATGAGGCTGTCTTCACTGTCGTTGAGAGAAATCCAACGCATGATATTCTTGGACGACTTCAGGAATGTTAAATGAGTAGCTATCATGCTGATGTCATCTTCAAGACATCAGGCCATCTTGTAAGTATATTTAAGAATTAATTCATTAATGACACACTATGTATACTTAGCTTGAAATTTATCTTCTTTTATTTTTTTTATTTAAAAAACGTTATTTTTAGACACCTTTTATATTTTAATAAATATTCATAATTTCAACGATTCTTTTCGTCGCGTTTGTATCTTTATTTTGAATATTAATTACAGATTTACTTGCAATTACAGATGTCTTTATCTGTTTTCCTGAAACAAAAATACCGTTTTAAGAGGCCAGCTTAGCAAAAAGGAAGAAAGAAAAGTAAATTGCCTTATGTGCAGCAAAATTTACTCAAATTTTGGTTTATTTTCTGCTGTAGTATATCTAACATAAGATATTTTTACTGTAGCGTGAAGGTTGTAATACTGACATTGCAAGTAAATGTGATTTTTACTTTGATCCTTAAGAAACAAAATATCAGTTTCCTCTTAACCTCCTATGCAAGAGACAGGTCGGATTAATCACATGTTATATCAGAAACAGGAGAACATTTTCTAATATTCTTGTCTTTACTCTGCCGATATCGATGTTTTTTCACAATTTTCTCTCTAGTTTTGGCCGAAGGGAAGGTAACAGGTCAAAGGAAGTTTTGATTACACTCGAAATGGCATTTTAACAAAAGAGACACTGACCAAAGCTTAAAACTTTATTTTAAATTATAATTTGTAACTGTTTCGGATATCTAGCATATCCTTCTTCAGACACGATCGAAATTAATGAAAATACAGACATATATATAAATGTTGTTATAACAGAGTTTAAATTCTTTAACCGTCATATATATATTCATTACCAATTAATGAATCATGGCAAGGAAGTTTGAATAACATAGAGAAGAAAAATAAATAAATAAATAAATAAAAATAAAGGGCCCTTATAAGAACCAAAAATAAAGAAAGTGATTAATTGGAAAGTGAACACGAAGACTTACAGGATGGGCTGAAGGCCTCGGTAAATAAGAAAAATAAATAAATAAATAAAAATAAAAAAGTACAACAATGACTCTATATATGACTGTTAAAAGAATTTAAAATTTTTTATAACAATGAATATATATATGACGGTTAAAGAATTTAAACTCTGTTATAACAACATTTATATATATGTCTGTATTTTCATTAATTTCGATCGTGTCTGAAGAAGGATATGCTAGATATCCGAAACAGTTACAAATTATAATTTAAAATAAAGTAAAGTTTTAAGCTTTGGTCAGTGTCTCTTTTGTTAAAACAATTAATCCAAAGCCATGAATAGTCTTACTATCGAAATGGCAGTGAAACAATCAACAAAGCACGTAAAGCAAACGGTTAGTTATTGTAGTCTATTTGTAGTTATGATATTTACCCTACTTCAATCGCTTTTTAAATTATTTTAGATTAAAAATATAAAAATGAAATTAAATTTTTTTGAGTTTTACGTCCCACAGTTATGCCGGTTAGATTAAAGGAGACGGATTAAAAATATAAATAATGTATCAAATTTACGACTTAAAATTACCGTAATTTCCTATATTGTAGCTATTTTCTATATTTACAACGAAGTTTCCCTATGCATACTGTAATATTATTCTTTAATTTTCATTCCCGTCTGTGACAAAAATGCAAGGAAAATGATCCAGACCTGAAGGGAATTCGTAAGGGTTTAAGGTAATTTTTTCAGACTTAGACTTTGGAAGACAGCCTAGAATTTTCTGCACCACGTTTCAGTAACATAATTCGTATCGCTTTTACAAGGTTGGATACTTGGACTTGTTTTGCTCTATCGTGAACGAAGAGTGCTACAAATATGACGAAATTGCATTTGTAAAGTGTGCTCATTGCAAGCAAAGTTTTTGCGTAACTTCTGTTTTGTTTTTTTTATCTGGGTTTTATATTGAATGCCAATACGCATTATTTGGCATTGCTTCCCACCTGAAATGTTCAAATAACAATTTCCGTTTTAAAGGCATTTTAACTGTGCAATTTCTATCTTCTGGAGCTTTTGTCAGTCTGCACTGCATATAAACGTTTTATATAATAGAAGTTCAAGATTAATGTGCAGATAAGGTTTTCCATAGATTACAATGTTAGCTTTACACTTCTAATTCCTATACTCTTCAATGTTTGCCGCTGAGATTTTGTAGGTTTACTTCCCCTTTTGAATTTCGATTCTATGAATACAAAATCCTTTGCTTTTAAAAACAAAAATAAATATTTACAAAACAAGCTTGGGGTACTAAGTTCCCACTGCTCCCACTTTCAAATTTCAATTCGAAACAGAAACGAAATACTTAGTTTTCTACGTATTGATTGTTTCAAAGAAAAAATATTTATTTTCGAAAAACATAAGGAAATATTAAGAAAATAAAATTTGGATGGGTCCAAATTCACACTGGTCTAACAACTTCATCATTCAAATTCAAAACCTAAACAAATCGTCTGTTTTTCTTTCACCATTGATTGTTTTGAAGAAAAATCTCTTTCAACTCGAATACTAGTGAGCTAATAATATGAGAAGTTCTCCGTCATTGCTTTCTTCACCGTATCACATTAACTACAAAAAAATTCTTTGGAATAGGGGAAATGAGGAAAATGATATCTACGTTGAAAAGTTAAGGAAGTGTTTGTGGTCAAAACATCAATGAGCGGAGGCAATCTATCAATAAATAACACCTATATTTTAGAAATTTGATGTAAATGAAAACAAAGTTCCGTCCTTAACACATTTTGAGTTGAACGTTTTGTTCGATAGCCAGCAATGTGCCCTCGAAATTGGCATCCCTCACAAATTAACCTACAAAATATGGAGATTTATATTATGAAAATTTCCTTCCTGAGTATAAATTTACCTTAACTAGTTTCAACGAACAGGATTCGGCTAGACAGGAATTAGTGTTATATCGAAAATAGCTGACTGCCCAGGTGAGTGATAATCGGGTAGCCCAAGGTGTTCAGCGAAGTAAGTATCAATTGCTTCTATGCTAGTAGTTCTTCTACCTTGGTTTCGAATCTTCTATCACAGATCGACTAAACTATGATTGTCGATCTAAACGAGATTCACAGATTGATAATCTTGCTTAGTTCAGATAAGTTGTGCAACCCGGAGTTTGGGATAGTAGAACTTTTGAACCTGAAGTGATACACAATTAATGGTTATACCAAAATGAAGCCTTGTTCATGCACATATTTTTAAACTAGGAAGCAACGATTGAAGTACACTAAAAACCACACAGTGTTGAAAGATGTAACCGTAGGTGTAAATCAATTTTTTTGCAAAACATGTAAATTGACTCATAACTCATACGAATGGATGTTCTATCGTTAATTTTCAGTTTGTTTAATTGGAGTAGCTTGGAAACTATGGAGCAGAAAAAAGAATTTTTCATTTCCACCGATAACTAATCGGATGAGGCCTCTGTGAGGGGGAACTAGGGAAATCGTAGTTTTCATAAATTAACACTCTCAATTGGCAACTTTGCTAATGTTTCAGTCAAGGATGTTATAAAATAGAGGATCTGCCCATACGTATCTTCATCATATGAACTCAATGAAGCCAAAAAACAACCGAGCATCGTCTGAGCCGGCACGTCTGATTGGCTACTCTCGTATCCGCCATGATTGTTGGCTCGAAACATTTCGATCTTAGTGGAGCGGAGTGGGCAGAGTAGGTGTGGCGAAGCTGTGACGTATGGCTTCACGATTTCGTTGTATGGGCAGATCCTCTATTTTATAACATCCTTGGTTTCAGTGCATCAAAAGGTACGTTAAGGATCTGTCTACATTATGCAATTCTTGAAAACAATGAGGAACAAACTTTGAAATTATCATGATAAAACGTTTACTTACATGCACCCGGCAACACTGCTACCATCAGAAATGAGTTTCCAGCTCTACAGCGGATGCTGGGAGTGTCCCTTGATTTGATTCAAACACTGGTTCACACGTTTCACCAGGTTGGCAGCAACTTTACGAAGATTAGAAGTGTTAATGTTCTCAATGGCACTGCGAATGTTCGTTTCCAGGTCTTGAATAGTTCGAGAATGGTTCTTGTATACCTCTTGCTTTAAATAGTCCCATTGAAATGAATAACAGTGTTGCCTGGCGCATGTAAGTAAAAAAATTATCATGATAATTTCAAAGTTTGTTTTTCATCGTTTCTAGCAATTGCATAATGTTGACAGATCCTTAACACACCTTTTGATGCACTGAAACACCAGCAAAGTTGCCAATTCAGAGTGTTAATTTGTGAAAACTACGATTTCCCTAGTTCACTCTTACAGAGGCCTCATCCGATTAGTTATCGGTGGGAAAAAAAAATCTTTTTCTGCTCCATAGTTTCGAAGCTACTCCAACTAAACAAACTGAAAATTAACGACAGAACATCCACACGTATAAGTTATGAGCCAATTTACGTTTTGAAAAAAAAAAAAAAGTTTACACCTTTGGTTACATCTGGCAACACTGTGTGGTTCCTAGTGTACTTCAATCGTTGCTTCCTAGTTTTAAAATATATGCATGAACAAGGCTTCATTTTGGTATATCCATTATTTGTGTATCACTTCAGGATCTTCTACTATCCCAAACTCCGGGTTGCACAACGTATCTGAATTAAGCAAGATTATCGATCTGTGATTCTCGTTTGTCTCAGCATCTACTATTTTTGGTATTGACATTACCCTGCTGTTTTGGAAAAACTGAAGAAGGCACCTTCTCTTCCTCATAAATAATAATTAGTATACAATTTTTCCTGAACTTCCTTACCCTCACTTTACCTGAGTCTTTGTAACAATTTGTTGCATTCGAATCTAGGTATGAAGTCTCTCTGTATATATTGATAGATAGATATGTCTTATGAAAAGTTGCAGGGTATACAAATGTTGAGTCAAGTCCTGATGGTCAAGATCTTTTTTTTTTTTTCCCTACCGAAATGCCTGTTTATTGGAATATCAGATTAAGTTAGACTAAAACGCGAAATTCAAATTTTTCCTTACAGGCGTAATAAGCCATGTTTTATTTCGTTGTTAAAGGAGACGAAAGCAGAAGGAAGCAAATAAGATCCGATCATGTCACTAGTAAAAAGTGTCACGCTTGGATACATGTTTAATTGCATTTTTTAATACTAACATGGAATGCTGAATCCAATGGAATTATTTGTAATCCTTTTCGTTCATGAAGCCACGAGAAAATGTCCTCAAAATTGGAGTCTTTGAAGACCGTAAAGCCAATAGTAAAACCGCTCACTCATTTCTAGTCGCTCTTTCATATACTATCTTTTTTATATATTTTATTAAGAAAAAGTGTCTATATGTGATTGGGTATTGATACGATATGTATACGTATACGATTTGTAGTACGATATATTCAATGAATTTCTTTTTTATCTATATAAATATAAAAATGAAAGTCATTATGTTTGTAACTTCGTATCTTTTGAACCACCCCGCCGATCTTGATCAAATTTTCAACATAGATGAAGTTCGGGCTTGGAAAGGTTTTTATCATTTCACTTTGACGGTGCAAATAAGGGGGGAGATATTTAAAAATGATCGAAAATGACCGATATTACTGTCGAATCCATAGTTTTCAGGGTCGCTGAAACGAACAGTAAAACTTCCGATGCCGTTTAAACCCTAATTCAGCCCTTTATGTCCAAAACAAAAAGGAATTCTCCCCGTGAGAAGAACGGGTATTCTGTTCATAATAAATAAAGCAAAGTTGTATATACCAAATTTGAAGTAATTTTTTGATTGATTCCTTTTATGAATAAGTTTTAAAAGTTCTTCCATTGGATTCAGCATCCTCTAACTAATATAAAAAGCGCAATTAGAAATGTAACGAACCTTAAACACATTCACTATTGTCATAAGCGGTATTACAAAGATCTCAACTTTCAGGCCATTTTTCTCGTAACTCACGGACGGATATATTTAGAAATAGTTTCTTTGGATTCACTATTCTCAAATTAGTGTAGAAAAGCACAATTAGAAATGTATCCAAGCGTAAACAATTTTTACTAGTAGCATTGATCAGATGTTGTTTAAGGAAGAAGGTTGCAACATACGGCAAGAAAATTAAAAATCTGTACAGTTTCGAGAAATAAACTAAATTTAGTGCCAGATCGTCGATCGCTGACTGACATATTGAAAATAATAGCAATTGTCATATTAACCTATGTAGCTAGTTGTGCGTTTGGATGGATGGAAAAGTCACGTTATCTTTTTCACAATATACACTATTTTCTTTCCACCTATATTTTGGCTTCCTTTTGCTGTGCACTCATCGACATACGAGCATGTGTCGTAAGTGGAATAAACCTGACTAGAAGATAAAACTGCAATGTTTCATGTTACTTCCATCGGCTTAATAAATAATGCGTGTGCTAATTTAGCTCTATTTGAAAGAGGTTGGAAGTCGTTGTTTAAGAGCAGAGGTGGTCAATCAGCACTTTTAGTGTGTTTTGGTTACGTAGGTTTCGTTTTACCATTTTCATTTTTTGGTTAAATTGGAATTTAATGCCCCTTTCAGCATTGAGACTATATGAGATGTGGACCAACAAATTAAGGTGGAATCCTAACCACATTGGGAGTTCAAATTTTTCAAGGTCTTCCTACTAGGAATCGAAGAGGGATCAAATAAACCAAAAGCGCGCACTAACCACTCGAATGTGTTTTGTCACATCGAGTTGCATAGTTCTGCTTAGGAATAATTTAGTTATTAGAAAACTACATATAAGATTTACTGCGTGCTACTTGCAGACTTTCTTGTACTACTAATTGTTAGGACTGCTGTGGAGTAGTGTTGCCAGATCTGAAAATTAAAACCTAGCGGGTTTGTGCTCCAAAAGTAGCGGACTTAAACTATTTGTAGCCCAAACGTAAAAATGAATAATTTGCAACTATACACTTTCACTAATCACATATATATTTTTATCGAGTTAATATAAACATTTTCACTTGGAAATAAGTCAAATGTATAGGCTGGAAACGGTCAAGCGGTGACCACAGTTTTAGATTGTTGTTGTTGAGTATGAAGTGGCTACCTTTCTAATTTCCAAGGACACATGTTTGCTTTAGTCAGTTTTGTAGGCTCTGAAATAGACTCTACAGCGTTTACAGCATGTTTTTTCACTGATATTCCTAACTTCTTTAATTAATTTTCTATTTTTTTAAAATCTAGAAACAAGATTTTTGGAAATTTTAATTCTACTTATTATTTCAATATAGATAATACAGTAACAATTAAATGTGCATCTTCATGTTTACACTGCACCAATCAACTATTAGGTTTAGGCATTAACTGAGACAGGAACGCATTCAGTGATACTGCAAAAGCGCTAATTCAATAAAAGTGTAGTGTTGCCAGATCTGGAGATTAAAAAGTACTAAAACAACAATTTAGCCACCATGGAACATGTTAATTTTAGTAAAACTATTGTCCATTGTGAATAGAATACTCAATGATCATTTTTTTATTGTATTATATAAAACTATCAATTTATGATTTCATATATGAAAATATCAAAGTAGCGCATTCTTAAGAGTAGCCTGCAGATAATTAAAAGTAGCTAAAAAAAAAGTAGGGTGTCATCCAATTTGAAATTTTGATACGAAATCGCCCAATCCGCTACTTGTAGCCAAATTTGCCAACACTGCTGTGGAGGAAATAGAAAGGTCCTTAATTCTATGCAGTTCTACTGTGTCCCACAGATTTCTATTCTTGTGGTAAAAATTTAAGATATGAAGATAAAGAATAAGTCAACCGGAGACACGTATGTTGAATACAATGCACTAGCCTGGAGACACAAACATCATACAAAAGTATAAACGAATCATTCTCTAGTTCTTAGAAAGTATATATTACTAAATATTCGAGAATAAAGCACAAGCTCGTTTTGAGCTAATAATAGTAATCTATTATTTGGAATAATACTGTAATAGCAATATAACACGTGATTGCGTAATCGGGTAGAGGATGACCAAGCCAGATGGTCAGATTGTCTGTAAGTAGGTCTTCCGAAGCAATAAGAAAGAAAAAACTATATGAAGAGAAACTGGTTGGGTGGGAAAGAAGTGCTTGCGAATCAATTTCACTTTCGAGTATACTTACTTTGACCTCTGCTAAATGACCACACATCTCAGAATAATACACCTCATTTGTTCCCCTTCCTTCAAGAGGAGAGCATAACGCAGACGCAATCCCTTCAGGCAGAGTGAAAGTGAAGAGATGGCTTGGCCACTGGTTGACCATGTAATACTGTAGGTATATGAGATCCTTGGAATGCGTGATGCTATGCTGTTGCTTTCTTTTAAAAGTCATATCCTACCTATTTGGAAGTCACTTCTTAACACTTTCTCTGTACATTACAAGAATTAATACTGTGGGGAAAAAAAAGGTAACTTTCTCAACATCTCAAGTTTTTTATTTTTACCAATACATACAGCACACTTCAAGAAGGTGGTATGGAGGGATTGTCTTAGGAATGAAACATCTCCTCAAGCTATTAAAATAAACACCCACCGATATTATTATTATTATTATTATTATTATTATTATTATTATTATTATTATTATTATTATTATTATTATTATTATTATTATAAAATTGTATTTCTATCATTCTACTCAACAACCATTTATGTATTTGTTCGATATTCTTCTGTTACTTCATCCGTCTGTGTGTATGTCCCACAGTGTTTTCCCACTCCATCTAATTCGTATTAATACTATTAACATACAGATATTCATCTTCAGGCACGATTTAGTTGTCCAGTCTTACATATAATTAATATGTTAATAGCGATCCTTAATGTGTTATTTCTTGGGTGTTTGAAATAATTTATATTAAAGTTATTTCAAATAATAATAATGCATACAGAGGTTGTTCAGTCTGCATTTGGCCAATTTCGACTTACCTAAAAATTTAGAAAAATCCATGGCGCCAGGTCCGTAAGTGCTCGATGTGTTTCCCTTGGTTCCTAACAATAGCCAAACAGTAATTTTCACTGTAATAGGCTTCTCTGAAGAGCTGGGAGGGGAATCTTGTCCCATTCCCTTTGCACAGCTTTCCAAAGTCCTTCCACAGTTGTCACACCCCGTTTTCCCAAAGCCCGCTTCAGCAATCCGAATCCACAATACGGAGATTTAACAGGTATCTCATTGAAAGGTATCACCTGTATACTACTTGCCTCCTCCATCTCCCTGTAGAATGCGAGGGACGATCGTGAGGTATGTGATGAGGCCTTGTCCATGTGAATGCGCACGAGATTGGCGTCATTTCCGTATTGTTGGAACCTCATGCTCGTAGATCGGCCGCATGATCTGCTCCTGAAAATACTGCGAATTTATTTTGCAGTTCTTCGCCACCGTACGACTCTTCAGTTTACCTAGGTAACAGTAGCCAGTAACAACCATGAACCCTTTTGGGAAAGATTCTTTAGAGACACGGACCCACCTTCTGAAGTTCTTGGCGCCTTTCTCTCGGTACATGATGGCTCTCGGTTTGCCGCAGTCGGAAAGGTAAATCCGAACGTTACGACGTACATCCACCTTTGTTTTGCCAGATCACAGAGCGGAAACCCACACACTTGGAAACAAATTTAACACAAAACTCACAACAATGGTACTGTTTTGTGCGTTATTGTCGTTCGCGCGGAAAACCAACTCCGTTCCCAGGAAGTCACTGCACAACACTGCAGGACGCCACGAGCCAGGTCGGGTGAGTCTATTCTGCCCGGGAGGGGGAAGGAACGAAATCGGCCAAACGTAGGCTGAACAACCACCAGTGGCGTATTTAGGGGGTGGCTTCCGGGCTTTAGCCCCCCGAAATCTTACTTACAAGAGTAAAGTACATGAAATATCTTGCTGAATTTTCACATTTTCAGGCAAAGCCCCCTCCGAAACGAAATCGTAAATACACCACTGACAACCACTGTATATGAAGTCATGGTCGCCCGCAGGATATTTTAAGGGGGGGCAAGACACACACACACACACACAATTGCTAGAATTAAACCGAACAAAACAAAACTTCATTGCTATCAGCACCACGTCAGCAAAAGAAACAACAAAGAGCGAAATTGAAATTATCTTTTCAAGTCAACTGACGGATACCATCATTCAAAATACTTAGCATTGCATGCAGCATCAGGCTGAATATAATTATTACTGAAAAAAATATGAAACATCACATGGGAGATAGAAGTAGATTAAAATCTTAGGGATGTATTTGACCAAATTTTGTTACTCAATCATTTAGTGAATGTTGATTTTAAAAGTATACTATTGTCACCAGAAGAGCCTATAAATGTTAACCTTTTTCGAAAATCCAGGGAGGGGCAATTGACCCCTCTTACCCCTTCTGTGGGCGCCCATGTATGAAGTAATTAATCGTTGTAATTTGCACTTTTGCTTTGTGACAAGGCTTTTACTATAGCTAGTATATATATATATATATATATATATATATATATATACAGGGTGTTTCAAAACAACACCGACAACATGTGGGAGGTGATTTCTGACACCAAGATGAGACAAAAAGTATAGACTAACCTGGGTGCACAAATGCTTCCTTTCGAAGTTTTAGGATGCCGAAAACATGAAAAAACGGACTTTCAAGATCTATAGATCCGAACTTTAAAGATCTATAGATCTATAGATCCTATAGATATGGGACCTACCGTAGTCGGGTCAACACTTCAGTTAGGAACTAATATGTGCCCTATCAAAAAATCCATGTTTCAAAATCCTAAGGTACTCACGCAACAATTTTTATATACGGAGTTTCACTATGGGCATATAATCTAAAGTACTCACGAGCTACCTCTATAAAAATTGTTGCGGAAGTGCCGCAGGATTCTGAAACATAGATATTTGGATTGGGCATATACTAGTTCGTAAGTGAAATCTTGACCCGACTACGGTAGGTCCCATAGTTTTGTAGCTATGGACCTTTAAAATTGTTTTTTTCATGTTTTCGGCAGCCTATAGCTCCGAAACGAAGTATTTGTGCATCCAGGTTGGTATATACTTTTTGTCTTGTCTTGGTGTCAGGAATCACCTCCCAAACTTTGTTGATGTTGTTTTGAAAAACCCTATATATCTAGAGAGAGAGAGAGAGAGAAAGAGTGATTCAGAAGGAAGTGGAATTTCTTTGGGTGCTGATCGTATGGGCAATTCTAAGCAGAAAAATGTTTCCACGAATATACCTCAGATTCTCAACGGTTTGCGATCCACAGCTTCCCTACGGAAAAGTATTTTTACTCGACATATAATTGCCGTTCTGCAAATTGCTATAGCGCGTTGGAAAGATGAAGTAATGATTGTTTTGAATGGAGTTAGTATGGCCCTCTAATGTACATGATAGGGAAATTATAAAAGAAAATTTGGATTACTCTTTTTTTTTTTAAAAGAAAAAAAAAAAACTTTTGTTGGAATAATTCTTGAGAATTTGATGGCAATAGTGTTGCTGAAGCAGAAAAAAAAATAACAGCATACGGTAACCTGTTGTATGCCAAACATTGATAAAAAGTTTAAAGTCGTTACTTTTCGTAGTGCATGAGTAAAAAATAACATGGATGACCGGTTATAAGAAAATTTTCCATCTGAAATCCTGGAAACCATTTGATAAGAAGAGGAACAAACATGAAAGTAAATGATAATAATAATAAAATCGAAGACAGAAAATAAGCTATTAAAAAATATAGAAATAAGAAAATGTAGTGTAATGTAATCGGCTACTTACACTAACAATAACGACGACTAATGTTTGTGTTTATTCAGAACGATCAATGTGCATTTTACAACCGAGGGAATATCTGTAGTTTATAGTAGGATTAAATTTTTACCTGATTCAAAAGGCAAAAGAAGGAGTTTAAACTGCTAATGTTAACGAAAATGAAAATTATCTTTCCCTTTTCGTGGTAAATAGTTGACAACACTGGCAATGCAAAGAACGGGCAAAGTGTATTGATAGTTGACAGCACTAGTATCTCAATCGTGCACTAGTAGGTTACAAAATAGATTCGGAGAGTAATGCCAACACGTGGGAAAATTCCATTTTGTGGGATTGTTTACATTAATTTTCGAATAGAGATAAAGGGAGTTTTCGTCAAAATTAACAGCATTGGGATTTTTCATATATTTACTTCATGAACACCAACAAAATTCTCTATGAGCTGGGCGTAGCTAAGCTAATGACGCTTGAATAAATGTGAAATCACGCTAATTGCCAAATTTTGTTGTTCGAAAGTGCATATTAGTCTGAATGTTAGTTATGTAGGAAGTTGTGAATCTCAATAAAACAAGCGCCAAGGAACGTAAATTGTACTCTGGAGTTTTAAAAAATCACGAATGGAGGAAAGTAAATTGTCAAACGACAAACGACCAATTTCTAAAACGTCCTGCACTAAATAACTGGAGAGTGAAGTTTGCCTACTCTTACTACATTTAGTAGACTATGGTACCAAAGCGTGATGGAAATACTAAATTTTGGTAACAAAATGTCCTTGTCTTCATCAATAATTTCCATAGTGCCTTTTAATTAAGGAAAATAATTATTAGGAGTTTAGAAGATCGGAATTTACTCAAATATTTAAGAAAGTAAGTAGGTAGTAGTTTTAATTTTCATATTTTATAAATTTTCAAAATTTTGTAATTTAGTATAGCGCATGAGAAATTTAAGAGCAAAATGGGAATTTCTTCCTTTTGAGATGAAGTTATTAAAGTTCCAGGTTGGCATCACTGGGTTCAGATAGCGTTGACTCATACAGTAAGGGGCAGTTCTCATTCTCCTTTAACAGCGACCTGCAGTGTGTTTGAAACGTTGTGATTGTTTAGTTGTGTGAAGAAAAGTGTAAAGAAAATGCCTCAGAGATTGACACACAAAGAATATGTGAAGATGATTTTCGTGTGTGGCTATTGTAATGAGATTGCAAACGCAGTTGCTCAGGAATACAGAAGACGATATCTCAAACGCAGAACACCAGACGGAAAAGGAGTCTTCACAAGTTTCTTTCGTTTCGTGAAAGGAGTTCATTTCCCAGCACGATGATGTCATCAGATCGCGGTGTGATGCATCACGTTGAAGCAGAAGAAAATATTGTCATAAGTGTAGAACGAAGTCCTACTACCTGCATAAGATGGATTGCATCATGTCTCTATGTTCCATAAAGTAGCACTTGGCTAACATCACGTGTAGATGGGTTGTAGTATCAATTTTACCATCAACAAGTCCAACGTCTTCAACCAAGCAATTAAGCACAAAGACCAATTTTATCATTGGTTATCCCATAACAGAGAGTTCTTCCCCTACATTTTGTTTATCAACGAGTCCATATTTGCTCGAGACAGTATCAGTAATAGCCGTAACACACTCATTGGTCAGTGAATGACCCGCATTCTACTGTCGAAACCAATTTCCAACAATATTTGTCTGTTACATATGGTGTGGCTTTTAAATGATATGGTGATTGGCCCTGTCATTTTTGCAGAACGAATGACAGGTGTCCCTTATCTCTATTTCTTAGAAAATGGCCTATCTGTACAAATGGAAGATGTACCCTTGGCTACAAGAAGACGACGTGCATAAAGCATGATGCCACACCTATTCATAACAGTAGGATTGTCATAAACCATCTTAATCACGTCTACTCCAACAGGTGGATTTGGAAGGAGTTTTGTTTACTGGCCTGCACATTCCCCTGGCTTCATCCTCTTGAATTTTTGTATATGGGGTAGTTAAAGGGAAAGGTATACGAAACCAAAGTCGATAAAATTGTTGAACTAGTAGCTCCCATCAACAATGCCTGCGTCCACTTGAAAGGCAATCGCATCCATTAAGACGTTTCACACAAAGTATCCTGAACAAAGTTGACAAGTGCATTGAGGTTGATGGTGATATCTTTGAACACCTGCTGTGATGTCACACGTCAAGAAGAAACAGGAATGTTCGAGATTATTTCCCGTCCTTGACAAACTGAATGGATATGTATTTTGTAGTTCTACTTACTCTTTAGATGCAACATGCATTTTTTCAAAACACTTTTCGTATTGTTCTTTCCCCATTTACATCCATGAAATTCTTGTCTACTATCCTTTTCTGTTTTATTGATTATGTTTACTTTTACGGAACAATTCAAAAAAGTGTCCCTACAGCTGGAAGCAGACACATTTACCACACTACTACTTGTTTTATATTGCGATTCAACCTTATTATACATCTAAGTCAACAGGATTCAACAGTCTCAGAAGACATGATGATATTGAAAGATAGAACTGGAAATTATTTCATGAAAAATTTCCTCTTAATAAGATTCACCAGGTTGCTTGTTTCCTATGGTCAAACTTTCGTTAAATAAGGATGCTTTTAAACAAAGAGAAGGAAGGAACAAGGAAAGAAGTTCTTTTCTTAATAAATTAGATGAAAGCTGAAGAACAATTAACCAAAAAAACTTCTCAAGATTTTCCTCGCAAGATGGTACAGTGACTTACGCTGGACCGCGTGGAGATGAAAGAGTTGGAAAAACTTAAGAGACAAAAAATAATGAATTTTTCTACTTTTGAAGATGAAAGTGACGAAAGACCTAATGAAGAGGAAGATAATGAAATAATGGAATATTTGAAAGGAAACTTCAGTGATTAACTTCCACTCAACAAAAAAATTATTAAATGGTGAGAAAATCACGAAAATGATCTCCCGTATTTGTCGAGATTAGCCAAACGGTTTCTCTGTATTAACGCCTCAAGTGCAGGCAATGAACGAAAGTTTAGTGCAGCAGGGGCAGTGAGTGATTCAGTATTGTCGAACCAGTTTGAGCAGCCATAGTGTGAATTCCATTTTTTTCTTCACAGTAATCGACATTAACTGCTTTAAGAACTATCTCAGTGAGCTCAGTACACATCCATTTGCGTAAGAGTTTGTATACATTGACATTTTGTTTTAAATATTTAGTGTTCATTAGGGTGTCCCTTATATAAGGTAATTTCGTGTTACGATTCACACATTTGCGAAGTGTATTCTATGTGACCGTAAACACGTATTAGTGAAATAGTAGCTCCCTATGAGAACGTTAATCTGTTCCGACTTGACGACAAAGTCATGAAATAACGTTTATTATAATATAATTTAGAATGTCCAACGGTTTTAACGGAAAAATTAAAAAAGAAAAACAGAAACGAAACTGCACGAAGCAACTAGACAAAGCACGGCTCCTGCCTGTGTATGGACGAATATCACCGGATGAACAGCGGTGCCAACCCTCGAGAAAATTATGGTTTTGTAAATCTAATGACCTAAATTGGATATCACCATTGGAAACAACAATGAAAATAAAAACGAAAGAGATGGAAAATGCAGATCAGTGGTGAAAACTTGACGATAAATAACATGAAACGTGTTAAATGCAAACATCGAGCTTTATAAGCCCTTTCGGTCTCCTACACTTATCCTTCTGCGGATGCACACCCTTAGGATAGATTAAAAAAAAAAAAAACACTCGATTAGAAAATATTTTTAGTCAGAAATTTTCGGCTGCATAGTTAAAACAGAAGTATAAATCTCGTTTTCGAATTTGAGTTCAAGATTCAAACTATAGATATGAATTTACACCTGAGGTTAACATCCAGGTCTGAGATCAGAGAGACGAAATTTTAAGGCCATCCTCAATATGCATACGAATCAATCGTTATATACACGTAGGTTCAGCCAACTCAAGGTAAAGTTGTTTACCAATAGTATCATAGTAGTTTAATACCAGAACGCTAATCTAATCTAGGCTTTATAATGATGAAAGAGACTTTTTTTTTTTTTTTTTTTTTTTTTTTTTTTTTTTACTACTAGTTATTTTGCCGCACTGTCCAGCTACGTAGGTCTATTTGCACATGTCTAAACATCGCCCTGGTAATTAAGTCTGGAATATTACGTATGAAAGTTTCTGCCACAGCCACTAGACGAACCGCTCTTCATTTGGAAACTTTTTCTCTGTCCTTGAGAGCTGTAGTAGAATATATACATACACTGTACCTCACACATATACAAAATAATACTGAATATGTGGCGTCACTTGATGATTGTATACCCTCACCACAATTATTACAATATGGCTCTCTTTGTCGTCTGTTTCATCACTGCTTGACGATGCTAAAAGCTGAACCATGACATTTCATTCTATTTTTCCTGGGTAGTTCTTTTTTGCCTCTCTATTTCCATTTCTCTGGGTTCATCTTCCCCTTCGTCATCTGCTTTTAAATTTTATATATACCTAGATATATATACCAGCCATGGAATCCGGTCGTCCTTTCTGTCGTTGCATTAAAAGAAGCTACTTATCCTCCGTGTGCTTAATTATGTTTAGTTCGTTTTCATGAGGTTAATATTGTCTTTAAATTATCGTGTTCATTTTTGTTATGATCTCCTTTTCAAATGCTACTATAAAGCTTTCTAGTTTTTGTATAGTAATAGAAGTTTTCCAATGATGATATGTTCGTTTTGTGGGGATTTGTAACTTTAAATACATATAACCTAATAAAGTAGCAGTTGCTTTCAGTGGCGTACACAAAGGGCGAATTTCTGGGTTTTAACCCCACCATGAACAATATATTATGAAAAATTAAACATGTACTGCATTAGGAGACATATACCAAATTCACGCGTATCCTAGCACAATGGTAAGAGTTCGGATACTTGTACATCCACCGTGATGAAATTCTGTGTACGACGCTACTTGATAGCCCCTCCTGCTGTTCTAGTGGCGGACCATCATGCTTTTGCGCAACGCTAATGGTACCATGAATATGTAATGTGCCGTTACAGTCAAGGTAATGAAATTTTTCTTTGGAGGGACCCAATACTTTCCGAACGTACCATGTATTGTAAATTTCTCAATGCACAATTTTCGACGTATGTATTAAATTCATTTGTTCCTTACTCAAACCAACATTAATGTGGGAGCTTCGGAATAATTCAGAAAGAATTATATTTTGGGGAATATTTTTTTTATTTGTGTATTATTTCATTGTAAATTCCGTATAGTATTTCATTGTAAATTCTGTAAAAGTATGAGTTAACAGGATGTTGCGACTCCTGTTAACTCATACTTTCCGATAATTTCTTTGAAATTTACATCAGGACGCGAACGACAAAGATCGACAAGATGATTAAACAGCTTTTTGTCATCCTTTAGATCGACAAGATGATTAAACAGCTTTTTTGTCATCCTTTATTTCTAAAATACTTTCTTTGCTTGGAACTTTCACATTTTTTTTACCATTGTTTTCCACAATTTTAGTTTTTCGTGTAAAAACAGAGCCCAAAAATTCTTTGTTCCAATAATTCGTTAAATAACAAATTTTTGGTATTCTTATAAACCAATGTCTGGCATGCTGGACACATCATGTTTCACATCAGGTGATACAATAGTCATTGTGACAATATTAAGCAGTTCCTTCCCATCATAGGTGAAAGAATTGGCATGGCTTTTCAAACATTCTATCATCGCAATGACATTTTTCTTATAACGTGTTGATGCAGCACAGTATCCTTCATGATGGTCTTCAGGTTTTTTCGGTTCACTTGGTTTCATGCCTAGAGCACATATCTTTGTTAGCTCTGGACTTGTTAGAAAAAAACTTCATTAACGTTTCCTTATTTTGAGTTATTCAGACAATCCCTACTCTAATTTTCAATCGCCGATTTTCTTGCTCAAGTACTTTATCCGCTCCAAGATGACAAAATGGTGAACCAGATTTGTTAGGAGCCCACTTTCCTTCTTCAAGTTGAGAACATACTTCTATATCATTTGTGGCTAGTGCATTCATTTCTGCAATCTGCAAGGCGCAGAATGCACTGTAATTGGGCAAGTTCAGTGCAAACAAATACTTTGTAAAATCTTCTAATGAAGACAATCTTAACTTCCAGTTTACACTCCGCACTACTAGCGTAAATGACATCAAAGTGAAAACCATATTCCTATAATTTAGAACCATTTTAAACGTGGCATTATTCTGACTTTTTTTTTTTTTTTTTTTTTTTTTACAAAAGTCTTCAAGTTTTTCATATAGTTGCATGTTCTACATTTCCTCGGTTGCAATTTGGTTGGCTAATTGTACGGATCGTGAATCTTTTCTCTGCTATTCTTTCCAAATCATTGTTTGTATATTCTTGCATTTATCTTCTAAGTATTTGTGTTCTTTAAGAAACTCTTCAAAAAGTAATGTAAACAGCACATGCAATGTAGTTATGTGAATTTTACATGAATTACGAACTGATTTTCCGTATAATAAATGACTTACAGTTGTATCACTAAAGATACCGCTTTCGATCCGCAGCTCGCGAATGCCAATCAACTCGATGAAATATCCTATAGCTCTCAATGCGACCATTATTATGTATAGGTTTCCTGGAATTATCACCCAATTCTGGTTCAATAAAGTCATTTGAAGTTTTTTTCAACAATTCCAAATTTTAACATTTAGACCATTAGTGGGTTTGGCACCTACATCCCGTGTACATTTTTGTGGTCAAGTATTAAAGACCTAGAAAAGAGCTTTCGTTAAAAAAATAAAAAAAAAAAAAAAAACGTAATCCAAAACGGATGAAAAATAAACGAGACAGAGATGGGTTTAAATTTCATTCGTCCACCATCTTGAAATGGCCAAGTGGAGAGTCCAAGACCGTACATCTTAAGTATCCAATGAAACTGATTTCCCCGTATTCGCAGTTAGTTCAATTTCATCCCAAACTTCTCTTGCAACAATATTGAAAAAAGTACAAAAAATTATCAAAAACATGAATTTTGCATTTTGGGTATAAACTAAAGTAGATAGCAGAAATTTTGTAATAAATAAAAGTATAGAGCTACTAAAGACTTTTCGTTTAAGAAAAGAATGATCGAAATTGGATAAAAAATAACCGAGATAGAAACAAATAAAAATATCATTCGTCCGCTATTTTGGAACGGCCGCCATATTTGCCAGTCGCGGTTCCAGATGTCCACCATCGCTTTTGTTATTCTACAATGCGAAAGGAAAAAAATGAGACCACTCACAATAATTAATCACTGAAATGCACACGGACTAAGAATATTGGTAGTTAGAAAACCCACTAATAGTAACAAATTGTATTCTGCTTTTTAAGTGCTATATTATTATTATTGCCCTTCTTTTAGTTCTTTTATTATTTTTTTGTCTTTTAGGAATTTTTTAAATGTGAGTTCATATTTTTAGAGAAGTTTTCTTTTGGTTTTAGTGTGTTTTTGACGTCAGTTATTTTTCTTTTAACTTGTATTTAATTTCTCCATTATTTGTTACCTCAGTAGTTTACACTGAAAAAAACCGTTATCCGGACAGCGGTATATTGTACAAATGTGCGGAATCCTTATGTTTACTACAGAAATCAGTACGGAGCATAAGTTATCCATATGCTACATACACACTGCCTTTAGATGTTACTTCATGCCGCTGCAGGGTGTCAGACATCTAACAGTCTTCCGTACATTACATACGTATACATATGTTGTACTCGTCAGCTATATATCACATACGTCTATCTGTAAGTAAGATCCTGACTACATATTTACAATTCTTACGTTCGTACATAAAGTATGTTTATTCGGAACACTTATACGGAAAGTACGTATAAAATAGTTTTTCTCAATTATATTTGTTGTACGTCAAGTCCAAAAGCTACAGGATTTACACATGTAACCTACATTTTTATGTACGCCACATACGTTTTTTTTCTGTAGTTAAGTATATAAACTAAAGGTAGGACATCGACTTCTTATAAAATAGTCTTCCTACTAAACATGCGTGGAGAAGTGAGTAGTAATTGTTTATTAAAATTATTGTTTTTTCAAAATTTGTATTATAGGTAAAAACCTTCCTTGGGAATAAACCATTACATTAGCGAAAACAGCACCAAGATATCACCTAGTCTAAAATGAAGTTAGCCTTTTGCACACGTCTGGCAAGATAGCCCCCCGACTTTAGAAAATTGAAACAATGACTAGCTCATTCGTTTGTACTACATTTGTACCGTTTGTACCGAAAATATTTTCGTTTGTACCATTTTCCTTATAGAGCTACTTGAGAGGTCAATTGGGGGGGGGGGGGCTATCTTTGCGCCAAGATAGCTCCCTCGTATGACAGCACAAAAAATTGAAATACACCATTCCAAAGTAGTCGTTTGTACCGTTTGTACCGAAAAAGTTTTGTTTGTACCCTGATAGTTTTCGAGATAACATTTGGGGGATTATCTTGTACGCAAGATAGGCCCCGTAATGTGTACTTTTTCCATGCCCATTAATAAGTATTATGTGTTTATTCATGTGAATTTATGTATATTTGGAACTCTGGTTGTGCATATCTAAATAATAAAAAAAAAATTTTGGGAATAACTCAACGTTAAAATCGAATCGGAGAGTGGGAAAACAGTGTGAGTCCAAAATAAGCCTTTTTGAGGTAAAGGCAAAAATAATACTAAAGATGTAGAACTAAAAATTTAATTGAATCGGTGAGTGGAAAAACACTACTAGTCCACAAAACGCATTTTGAGATATTTGAAGAAAGAATTTTCGTTTGTTAATGCCACAAATGTACAGTCGACATTATAGCATTCTGCTATAACGTGCGAGGTTTTGCAAATTTTACTGCTCTTCATTACAACTTGTAGTTCTACATCTTTAGTGTTATTTTTGCCTTTACCTCAAAATGGTTTATTTTGGGCTCACACTGTTTTCCCACTCGCCGATTCAATTTTCACGTTGAGTTATTCCCAAAAAGTTTTCTTTTATTATTATTATTATTTGGATACGCACGGCCAGAGTTCCAAATACACATAAATTCACATGAACAAACACATAGTGCTTATTAATAAGCATGGAAAAAGTACACATTACGTTGCCTATCTTGCGTACAAGATAGCCCCCCCCCAAATATCAACCCCTCTTTCTCGAAAACTATCAGGGTACGAACAATTTTTTTCGGTACAAACGGTAAAAACGATTTGCTTTCGAATGGTGTATTTCAATTTTTTGTGCTGTGATACGGGGGGGCTATCTTGGCGCCAAGATAGCCCCCTTAATGTCATCCCCTCTTTCTTGAAAACTATCAAGGTACAGAAAAAACTTTTCGGTACAAACTGTACAAATGATTTGCTTTCGAAGGGTGTATTTCAATTTTTTGTGCTGTCATACGAGGGAGCTATCTTGGAGCCAAGATAGCCCCCCCAGTTGACCTCTCAAGTTACCCTATAAGGAAAATGGTACAAACGAAAATATTTTGGGTACAAATGGTACAAACGTAATTCAAACGAATACCTAGTCATTGTTTCAATTTTCTAAAGTCGAAGGCTATCTTACCAGACGTGTTTTGCACACATGGCTTTCGTGTCCCAAATCTCAGAGTATATTAGTCGCAGAGGGTCTGGCCCAACATCATTTGACAGCTGATAGTTGAGGTTAGTAGATGTGCAAAAGATGTTCGATTTCTTATAATCAGACATTGCACCGTGAATATAATTGAACATTCCGCAAAACAGATTTACATTTTACAATTTTATTTCTATAAAGGAGCAAATTCTTGCAGGTTTGTCAAGAAATTTGAACTGGTGGACATGTGTCCAAACTCATCCCAGAAATCCCGACTTTTCTGTAAATTTTGTCTGATTTTAGGGATGATTTTACAAATTTTTATATCATTTATTTTCATATTAAACCTCTGGACACTGTCCGTAATAAATTCTTGCGTATGTCCCTAAAGTCCATATTGACGTCCAGGAAGGTTATGCTGTGCGTTTGATGAGATTGGTAGGCAATCGTGTAGCATGGCTGCTGCCGCTGGCCAGAACGATATTAGTCCCAGTACTATAAACAACTAGCGCAAGTACAACTATCAATTCAAATCAATCCCCCGGAACTGGTAAACAGATAGCGTGTTGTATACAACGCTGGCAACGTCAAACTGTACGCAATTTGAACGACCCGTCAGTAGTGACGAGAAGTGGGCTGGGAGTTCTAATGTATCCACCGTGTATTCCTAACCTGGCACCGTTAGATTATCATTTGTTTCTGCCTCAGAAGAATTCTCTGAATGGTGTTGAGTTAGTTTGAAATATGGCTAGTAAAATACACGTCTCACATTAAAAAAAAAAAAAAAAAAAAAAAAATCAGGAACAATAGAAGTTCTATACTTATGTGATTATTGTGTTGCTGGAACAATGTTAGAAGGTAATCAAACAAAATGGTGCACGTATGGTTTGAAATATTTTTCATAATATTTTTAAATGACAATAAATGTCTTCTCAATTTTGACATTCAAATACTGAATACTTTTTAGACAACCTGATATTACCAAATCCTAAGTTATGTATTGTCGATATTATCCTTATTTGTCTATGACACACAGTACCATGTGTTAGGTTGATTGATAATTAAATTAATAGAAGTTTAATGTTCCTTTCTAGCACTTTTTTTTTTTTTGTATAAGAGAGGTGTCTAAAGTGCAATACAAATCCCGTAGAAATAAGTATTATACACAGTAATTATAATAGGAGCAACGTAAATATTTCTACATTCATTTACATTGAAATTGTAATTTTGCCATTTTAAAATGTGTAACAAGAAACAAATAGACTATTCTATTTGATAAGCAAAATATGTTTTTCAATGTGTGTTATACATGTATATTAATAATATTATAATTCATTCGTATATAATATATTATTTCCTACATACTGCACTGAATAGAACACTGATCATACATGAATTAAAAAGTGGTTGATATTAAATGAAATACCGGTATCAATTCTGGAACAATTGAACAAAATAATTTGTACCTAAATCTTTGTCTCCATTCATGGACGTACTTCAATACCTTGTTATCCTCGTAGCTCTTACCTTTTTCAGTGGAGAAAATTCTGTTTATTACTCTGACCATGGGTAGAAATTGAAATTGAAACATGTTAAAAAGTTCAGAACTGCAGGGATTCGGACGTTTGCCATCTTGATAGAAATCTATGTTAATCATTTGCCTACGTAGATCCTTTCTTGATGTTGCACAAAAACGCTTAGCTATTTAAGAACCTGTTATGTAAATTTTAGACGATCCAATATGGCCTGTGTGAAGAGACGATCATTGGTTGTTAATTAATTTTCCTCATCAAATTTTATTGTTAAGGTAATTGTTGTAATATTATTAATTGATTATTATTATTAACCACCATTACAAAAATGATTTCACAGGTTCAATCTGTTTTATACTTTGTCCTTGTGCCACAAAAGAAAATACAACTTGTGCGAAAAAATACATTTACATATTGGGAGAAACGCACTATCTAATTATTTGCTGCAAAGTCAATTACATCTGATTGTAACAACAACTAGCGTAAAACAGAAATCCATTTTACACAAAATAAATGACTGGGTATATTTAGATGAAGGGAGCCAGAAGTAGGTTTAAAAAAAAAAAAAAACAGATTTGCAGGAGAAGCGAGTTGAACTAAGGGAAACATAATTCATTTGTGTCTCATTATATAATGGAATAGAAGTACATGTTATAGAAATGAGACATGCGAAATGCTGTAGAGATTATATATACTTACCGAAAGGTCACATAAGAGAATATAAATACAATGATGTAAGTAACTACCCTTAATCTAACCTAACCTAACCTAACCTAATCTAACCTAATATTAGCAGAAATTAGGGAAATTGTAACACTTTTTTTCGAAAAAAGTCTGGCCCCTTGAACTAAACATAGATCCAAATTAGAAATAGTGTAAGTAGTAGTCGAGTTGTTCGAAAGAGTAGTTTATTAATCACCTTTTGTGTGTTTAAATCCTGGAGTAGATCGTTTTTATTTATTTTTTTCCTTTCGTCCTCCTAATCTAACCCAGGGACTAAGAACATTTCTTTGATTCCCTTTTGGCAAATTATTTTCTTTCAAATTCGAATAGGAAATAATACTTCTGTATTTCATGAGTTGTAATTGTAAAATATCATGGCTGAAAACAAGGTATTAATCATATTCACTGCTCTCTTATTATTCCCTCAAGCACAGGTCGTGGGTTCAAATCTCGGTAGTTCATGTAATTCAGACCCCTAGGATTTGTTGTAGATTCACGTCTCACGTAGGATCACCGATTAAAAGGTTGTTAAACTCTAATTAATGAACTATTAGCCTCTGATTCGTAGCATTAAAGCAGTCTGCAATGTTTTCTTGACAAATAGAATAGTTCATTTGTTTCTTGTTATACTTTTTGTGAGAAAATGAATGAAGAAATATTTGTGTTTCTCTTACTATAATTTCATTGTATACTATCGACTTCCACGAGAGAAAGGTGCTTAGCTCGAATTAAAGCTAGAGTCCTGTTTTGTATTGCACTTAGAGTATATGAAAATAATACTGAAAATGGATATTAAACCCTAATTACCTTATTATTCAATAAACTTAACACAGTAACAAGCATGCCATATTGCGTCGTAGAAAAATGAGAGTAATATCAAGTATGCATAAGTAATGATATGATAGTATCAGGTTGCTTAAAATGTATTCAGCATTTGGATATCAAAATTAAGAAGGTATTTACTGTCATTCAAAAATAACATTATGAAACCACATATGCACCATTTTATTCAATGACCTTCTGTCATTGTTCGTTCTGCCATGACAACATAATGCCGTCGTTATAGAACTTCTGTTGTTTCTGGTAAAAAATGACACTTCTCTTTACCGACTTCGTATCAAACTAATTTAACACCATTCAGAGAATTCTGCAGAGTCCGAAATAATTGATAATCTGACGGTACCAGGTATACGATGGATACATTAAAACCTTACAGTCATGTCCTCGCAACTTCTGATGGCAAAGCTGTATGCAGTCTGGCGTTGTCAGCGTTGAATACAATACGATTCCTCTTTGACCACTTCCGGCCATTACTTTTGAATTGTTAGGTGCACTTAAGCTAGTTGTTTACAGATAGGTCCGAGTGTATCACTCTGCCCTACAGTTTCGTAATGCACGATATTTGCCCAATCCCGTCATACCCAAAACATAACCTTCCTGAACATTAGTATGAGTTTTGTCATAGACTTCAGAGCTTCTCCTCACTTTGACCACGATCTTTATAGCACATTTTTGTAGGTTATCCACTTACATCACTTATCATCAACCGCTTCAGAAATGGTTCGAGTTTGTTACGTTTCAGTAGAGTTTGTTAAATTGAAGTTTGATAGAGTAAATGCTTTTGAGTTTGATCATATAGCACTCAAATGTCGAGCTTCTTTTTTGTAGCCAGATTTCTTCACAGTTTGGTGATGAATGTTGGAGATGTCGTGATTTCCTACACACAAGTCTTTCTAGACCATCTAATTTTTCTGCTATTTTTTCCTACTGCGAGTAGCATTTTAGATATCGAAATTTTCAGAACGAAAGTTACTGAACCATATTTTGGCTGTTGCTTTTTGATAACGTATCTTTCTCGTTACCATCATAAATTTCTTCAGAGTTCTGCATAGCATTTGCGTCTTTGTTGGAACTATATTGTAAAATATAACACAGTTTTGTGGAAAGTTCCCACATATTCAAGGCGCAATATCTTACGTCTGATTACAAGAATTCTAACAACTTTTGCGTATCTACTAGTTTCAGCTGTCAAATGACATTATGCCTGTTCCGCTGTAACACATAGCCTGAAATTTGATTCATTAACCCCATATCGTGCAGGGACCCCCCATATTCTGTAGACTTATATTTTTATTCATTATTGTAGACACTTAAGTTCCAAAACTAAACATCTTCTAGTTGGACGAAGCCATTTTCGCACATAGACATTATTTAGCCTACGCCAATGAATCAGTTAATTTTTCATAGTTAAGCAAACAGAAATTTAAATTGAATCTTGTAGAAAGAGACCTGAATTACATTTTAGGGGATTCTGATATCGGTGACTTGATATTAGTGCATTCGATAGAAAATACTGTAGTCATATAGCTAATTCGATATGGTCATATTCTACAATGATACCGTTGTATGTTGTATATTTTGATAGGAATGAGGGCAGCAGTTCTCAAACACTAGCCATAAAATAGAGGAGGAGGAAGAAGAAATAATGTAAGTAATACCTGTAGATTGATCAAGATATTTTGTTTGTACGTTGATGCTAGTCGTTATCAAGGAAAAGTTTATGAGATACAATTGTGGGGCAACCCAAATGAAATCGACCAATTTCCAAGTCAAAAGTTGCTGACAAAATTTATTTATTTATTTTAACTAAGATTGTACCACATTCAGGGAGTTGAAAACGGGTATTCATTTATTTTTTAGCCGCGCAGGTTTGTTTGTAGCGGCCATTTTGAACTTTTCAGAGGATTCCGTTAAACACTGTAACATTTTAGTCTTTAAAGATAATGAGTTCAAACCAAAGCCATATGAAAGTTAATGGAATGGACAACATTCTGTGTTCTGTGCACATCGAGACGTACTTCAGAACGTCGAAAGAAAAAGTTCTGAACATTGCGGTTGGAAACCTAGAAATAACCATTTTGGAATGTACATTTTGAAACGAAATAAATGATACTCACCTTCAATTTTTTGTTTATACAGAAACTAGATAGTAAACAACGTCTCAAACAAGTTTCAGATCTGAGAACCTTATACTTGATTTTCTGGAAATTTTTAAACATTGTGAATTTTTGAAAAACTTGTATTTTCACCATCAAATATCTCAGGAAGGACACAAGTGAAAAATCTCAAATTTGCACAAAATAGACGATGTTTAAGCAGTAACAAGTGAGTAAAATTGCATTACTGAGACTTGAGTGGTTTCTGAGTTATAAGTTGTTGCAATGATGTGAAATTCGCGATTTTAACAGCTCGACAGATGTACAGTAGGGTGCATCGAATTTCCACTTTTTTTGAAATCAGCTTACCCTTAGTAATATTTTTTTGCGAAATGGCCTCCATATAACGTGTAAAAAATTGCAAGTCGATTGGTCAATATCTTTAGGTGCCACCAACCGCCAAAAGTTTTAAAAGTTTGTTAAAAAATAAATGTTATTTTAAAAAATGTAAAATATCTAGTTTTATGAAATATGGTTATCCTATGTGGTTTTGTTTCTGTAAAAGGACAATATTTTACGTGAAAAAAATTTCAGCTTGATGAGTCAAGTCATTCAGGTGCCACTTTTGGCTTAAAATATGGACAAATGTGTCCCTACTTTTTCATTTTTTAAAATTAAGTTGCATTGTTTGTGGTTCATCTGGATTGTTAATTAGATAAGAAAGATTTTGTTTTACATCTGCAGCTATTTGCTTATTTCCAAACGTTAATGATGGAAATAACCCAGAACTCACCATGAGGAGGTGGCTGTAGTTCGAGTTCCGCCCACCCGTATATACTAATGTTGCATATGGTAGTGCAAGTCATATTGTTACTCTTTTACCTCAAACTGTTTCTCTTTTCTTTTTTGTATTACATTCTGGTATGTTTTTTTCTTGATTGTAGTGTTGATAGGACAAATCTATGTCGTGCTTCTTGCCCACATACCGTTGATGCCGCTTCTGTCCCCAACTTCACCATTCTTTCTACCGCGCGAGTGTGACAAGGTAAGGATGTAATATATTCATTAGCCATTGGAGCCGTCTTTACATTTTCTCTTAGCTTCTGCACGCTCAAGTGTTTTGTCAGTGGTGGCTCCGCCAGTGTCATGTTGACAATTAATCATATCACCAATTAATCATCATACACACGAATGAGCTCCCATTTCGACATTTGATTGAATTTATAGACGGCAAGTCTACTGGACCAAATAAATTTAAAGGACCAATAGGATCAGCACTTCCAATCTGCGAAGAGTTGTCACTCCAGATTTTTCAGCCCGTTACAGTAGACTGGGATCTCAACTTCACTGAGGATTCATTAAACACGGATCAAAAGTATGTGCTGAATATCTGCCAAGCGGTTTCTTCAGAAGAATGGCCCATTGAGTTAGCTCACATGAAGCCTGGTAAAATTCATCAAGCCAGATGGGTAATTACAGCAAATAGAGTCTTAAGTTTGTGTGTAGGAACAAAAGAACCCACGAATGAACTTAAAACCATCGTCCAGTACAACATGATGGTCTACGCGCCACTCTGGTTTGCTGTGATCCGTAATACATCGTGTGCAGAAGAAGCTCGTCATTTGTGGCAACTCATCACGACTTCTCGCCACATGGAAGCGAAATACAGAAAAATAATTGATCCAGTGTCCCTAGAAATGTGTGGTACGGTCATCCTGAGAACCTACTTCTATCAATGTTAACTGACCAAGATGCTAACGTACGAGAGCTCAGCTGGAGGCGAGTCCTAAAAGCAAGACAAACGACCCAATCTGGTGATCGCGTACCGGTACGAGAATTCGTCATCCCTGAAATCAACTTAGAAGCGAAAAAATATGTTGATATGATTAATTTGTCAACATGACGCTGACGGAGCCACCACTGACACTTGAGCGTGCAGAAGCTAAGAGAAAATGTAAAGACGGCTCCAATGGCTAATGAATATATTACATCCTTACCTTGTCACACTCGCGCGGTAGAAAGAATGGTGAAGTTGGGGACAGAAGCGGCATCAACGGTATGTGGGCAAGAAGCACGACATAGATTTGTCCTATCAACACTACAATCAAGAAAAAAACATACCAGAATGTAATACAAAAAAGAAAAGAGAAACAGTTTGAGGTAAAAGAGTAACAATATGACTTGCACTCACTAGCGGATCCAGAGGGATCGTTTGGAGGGGGCGGTTCGCTTCCTGGAAGATAAGTGTAGCATCAAGTTGACCAGAATTTTAGTTTGTAAAAATAAGACGCATATGAATCCGGAGCTGGAGGGGCGTGTAAACTTGATTCTCAGATTCCATTTTGGGACCCGAATTAGTTAGCTTTTTAAATGAACGTATATTCTTTCTGTAGATTTAGATCAAATACGCACTTCCGTTTCGGAGGTATGGAGATATTATGATTCACTTCACACATAGTCACCGTGATATATCAGATGCGCTGTCTTGCACAGTGAATAGATAACAAAAGTATACATGCATAAGAATAATACAAAATGTCAACAAATAACAAAATTCATTATGATATTGCTATGTAAAGTACGGGACAAAAATTAATGACCAAAATCGTCATTAGTTTTAATGGTGATTGTGGTCTTTATTTTTGTCGCATACTTTACATTTCTTGGTAGCTTAAAAATAATACAATAATTAATTATAAAGTGATGTTTGATAGTATATGGCATATATTGTTCCAAATAGTCCAAAATATAGGGGAACAAGCTTTAGATATTACTTTCATTTCTATTTACATCAGGATCTAATTCAACAGATTGAAAATTGAAAAGAAAAAATATTCAAACTGAACTCAATTGATGATTTAGTGGCTCCGTTCGATTCCCGGCGGGAGCTCATGTGGTTCGGATTCCACGTTAATCAGTAGGTCCACGTATCATATAGCCTCGCTGCTGAACGGGACGTTAAACTCAAAATCAACTCAACTCAATTAGTGGCTCCGTGATTCTTCCCCGTGGTGATTGCCCGAACATGTATTTCGAATTTCTTCCGAAACAAGAATGTTGTTGTTTTCCCTTCAAAGAACAGGCCTGCTCATTCAATGTCACAGATCAAGCACAGGAGAATGAAATGGATACACTTTCAAATGCATAATACTAATCATCTCTGCATTTAAACCTTGTACCGTACTACTAACAGGAACCCAGAGCGACGGTTTGAAGTCAAACTACAGCAGTAACACATAACGAAATGAATTGTGAATATAAATCCTATATAATATATTGCAATATTCCTTAACCATATGAATCATTATTAGGTAAATACACAATTTATTCAATAAAATACTGCAAATAATGTAATAACAAAAAATATCAATATTAAACTTTCTCTTACACAAACTCAACAGAAATTTTGTTAAATCTAGCACGAACTGTGTATATATTTTACATGAATTAAAATATGAATTAAAATTATTTAGAATTACAATATAAGCCATTATAATGCATAAATAGTAAAAAAAAATGAAACCTCTTGAAAGATTAACAAAGTCTACGATAAAATGAACGAAAGAAGATCAGAAATGTAGTGATATTTCCGTTCATTACTGCACACAAACTATATTTCCTTTAACATACCGACTGGTGATATTTGACAATATCAAATATTTGAAAAAAAATGCAATTAAAATTTAATTTTGAAAAATTCTCATCTGTAAATGAAATTACCAATAGAGAATAAAGCACGTACAACTTGTTGTTTTTCTTTCATCTCAGATATAATATGAACCCCATTTGGCCTAATGATATGCCCTCCGGCTGGTCTAGTCGCTAGCAAATGCACCTTTGGTGTATGAGGTCCCGGGTTCGATTCCCGGTGGGAGAGCCTTTGGAATTTTTTTCGTCCTCGATGTTTCTGCGTTCGTGTCTTTGTTGTTCTAGGTTAATGGAAAAAGGAGTAAAATAAATAGAAACCTAATGTTAAGTAGTTAAGCAAGTTAATGAGGCACATTTGGTGGATCAATTAAATTAAAAAAAAAAAAAATATGACTAACACGCTTACCTTTGGTGCGCGTGCTCCCGGGTTCGATTCCCGGTGGGAGTACAGTTGAACGAAAAAAAATTGTTCGGATTCTACTATAATGATTAGATCCATGTCTTCTTTAGCCGTTCTGGCACAGTCGTGCGACGTTAAACAAACAAATCAAATATCATATGTATAATATATAATTGTTTATTAAAATATATACACATTTTTTACGATATTTGTTGTGCCCTTTTGATTCATTTAAAGATTTAGAAAAAGCAATTTCAAAATCTTTTTTGAGTTCTTTCATCCATCTTCCTTGATTTTATTTGCGATTCTGATAAATCCAAAGAGTTCAACTTTAGACTCAGACTCATAACTTTCTGGGAATGTTCACGAGTTGAAAATAATTACGGGCAAAGACCACGACGGGCGGAAACCACACAACGATCTTAATCACCTTGCAGTTCATCTCTGTGAATGTTACAGCACAAGCTCAAATCTACTTTGTTCCTGACAAATTCCATGTTTCTAACCTTCAAAGGTTCTTAGATATTGGTATCTTATTATAATTGTAATCCCGCCCCTTTTTCTTTCCACATGTTTTTTCCCCATTTTACTAATGCGTGTAAAATTATTTTAAATGAGAAATCGAAATTCCAAATTTCAAATGTCTAACCTTAAGAGATTCGGGAAGACGGCCATCTTATTAAAATAATTTCTACTCCGTCCCCCTTAATTTCTTCGAATTTCCAAAAAAGAAGAAATCCTCTCTTAGTGATACCCTACGTCACAAATCTTATCTACTGTTCGAATTTCAAGTTTCTAGCTTAATCGGTTTGGCCTGTGCGAAGATCAATTATTCACTCAGGACCTCGTCTTTTATATATGAATTACAATAACAGCTTGTTGTGTTATTTCTCAAGAAAAGATGAAGTGCCATTAAAAGTCACAATGAATCCCTGGTGCCTTCCTGGTGTTTCCGTGTTGAACCCCAAAAGTCACGGCTCTCTGTTGATCTAGTAATTAGCAAAATGTACCTGGATGTAGCAATGATCTTGGATACATGAGGTTCTGTGTTTTGATTCCCGGTGAGTGAGCATCGAACGCACTACAGTAGTTCAGACACAACTTTAAACTCTAGTACTCGTTCTGTAAAGCATCGCTTTTGACAAATAACATAAATACATATCAATCAATCAACGAACCGAAAAGTCTCAGTTTCAGAGAGCTTTTCAATAAGGAGCGTTGAAGAATCTATATTTATCTTTATTCAAGATAAAAGTAATTGAAGTCTCTTGACTCGAATTTCATTTCCACATCTTTTTCTAGGACACAATTTTAAAATATACATTTTTAGTTCAAAGAGTGAGTCGTCTTAGCCTCCTTCCTACAGCTCTTCGTCCAACGAATGAATCATATTCTCGCTTCTTTGGGGCTTATGGTGACCGTCTCAAGGCACTAAGGACAGAAGTAGTCACAATTCAAATATGTCTGTATTAAGTACTATTAAGTAAAACAAATTTTGGTTAGACTCTGCTAGGCTTGTCATACAGATTGGATCGGTCCGGAAAAGAGCATATTTGTATCTCCCAGCGGTAAATGCTGGAAGTAAAAAAAGACCTTTGGAGGGGGCGGTCGCCCCCTCCGCCCCCCACGTGGATCCGCCAGTGCTTGCACTACCATATGCAACATTAGTATATACGGGTGGGCGGAACTCGAACTACAGCCACCTCCTCATGGTGAGTTCTGGGTTATTTCCATCATTAACGTTTGGAAATAAGCAAATAGCTGCAGATGTAAAACAAAATCTTTCTTATCTAATTAACAATCCAGATGAACCACAAACAATGCAACTTAATTTTAAAAAATGAAAAAGTAGGGACACATTTGTCCATATTTTAAGCCAAAGGTGGCACCTGAATGACTTGACTCATCAAGCTGAAATTTTTTTCACGTAAAATATTGTCCTTTTACAGAAACAAAACCACATAGGATAACCATATTTCATAAAACTAGATATTTTACATTTTTTAAAATAACATTTATTTTTTAACAAACTTTTAAAACTTTTGGCCGTTGGTGGCACCTAAAGATATTGACCAATCGACTTGCATTTTTTTACACGTTATATGGAGGCCATTTCGCAAAAAAATATCACTAAGGGTAAGCTGATTTCAAAAAAAGTGGAAATTCGATGCACCCTAATGTACAGGTTTTGTGTTGATAGTATCTCAGACATACAATTTATCTATATTTCATCAGAAGGAGTGCTGTCAAACAGCAAGAAACTCCGAGATTTGCTACTTGTAAAAAAATTATCATTGCCAGATCATATCATAGATTTATACCTCTAACGCAAACACAAATCAGATTTTATGAAGGACATAGCATGTTGTCATTTGCACCTAGTGATACCGTAGCCTGTATTTACAACGAGAAATGGTGGATTGGCAGAATTAAAGACATCAGTCAGGAAAATAACGATCTTTTTATTAACTTTTTCCATCCCCATGGCCCAAGAACCTTTAATAAACTATCTACGAATGACGAAGTGTGGGTGCCAATCACTAAAGTTCTCCGGAAACTCATACCTACAGAGTTCACAACTCTTAGAGGTTGTACTTTCAATATCAGTGCCGAACTCTGTACACAAATTAGTCAACTGTTTACCTCACTGATGTCTTAACAGCAGCGCTATAGGCAGAAAAGAAATAACAGAGGCGTTTCGTTTTTTTTTTTTTTTGTTTTTTTTTGTGTACAAGATATGATTCATAAATTATGCATACTTTACCCATTAAACATTACTGTCGTGTTATTTTGACTTTTGCTACAAAGTTTATATCATTAGATTAAGCTCCAGTGAAGAAGGAACTTATAACTCAGAAACCACTCAAGTCTTAGTGATGCAATTTTACCGACTTGCTACTGAACAACTATCATCTATTTTGTGCAAATTTGAGATTTTTTACTTGTGTCCTTCCTGAGATATTTGATAGTGAAAATACACGATTTTCGAAAATTTGCAATGTTTAAAAATTCCCCCAAAATTAAATATATAGTTCTCATATCTGAAACTTGTTTGGGACGTTGTCTGCTATCTAGTCTCTATGTAGACAAAAAAAATTGAAGGTGAGTCTCATTTATTTTGTTTCAAAATGTACATTCGAAAATGGCCATTTCTAGGTTTCCAACCACAATGTTCAGAGCTTTTTCTTTCGACGTCCTGAAGTACGTCTCAATGTGCACAGAACACAAAATGTTTTCCATTCCATTAACTTTCATATGGTTTTGGTTTGAACTCATTATCTTTAAAACCTAAAAAGTTACAGCGTTTAACGAAATCCTCTGAAAAGTTCAAAATACGCTCAGGCGCCCATACAAAATGGCCGCTACAAAGAAACCTGCGCGGCTAATAAATAAATGAATACCGCTTTCGACTCCCTGAATGTGATACAAATTTAGGTAAAAAAAAATTAATAAAAAGCTAAATTTTATCAGCAACCATCATTGGTCGATTTCATTTGGATTGCCCCTTGTGTGAGTCGTCATGATAGTTAAACGTTTAGTTATGAATAGTGATGTAAAACAAGCTATTCTCGTCAAATATAGTGTTCTAAAAATTTGAGACTGGCGTATGATTCTTCAAGTTATTTGTAATATGCGTAATAACTAAACTATATACGAATATATGTACGAACTTAGGTATAGTGTAGTTATATCTTTCTTCCTATCTTTCTGCTTGCTTTCAGTGTTGAAACTATGTTCAAACTAGTGCTGTTGAATTTTTGTGACATTTGCGGTTTTCGGTTTTTGAGAAAACCGGTTCTCTGAAAACCGAAAACCGCAAATGCGGTTTTGAAAACCGAAACCGCAAATTCGGTTTTCAAAACCGAAAGCGCAAATGCGGTTTTCAAAACCGAAACCGCAAAAGCGGTTTTCAAAACCGAAACCGCAAAAGCGGTTTTCAAAACCGAAACCGCAAAAGCGGTTTTCAAAACCGAAACCGCAAATGCGTTTTTCAAAACAGAAACCAATGTTTTTAATTACACCTTTTAACAATTGTGAAAGCATCTATCGATCGAGACAATTGTATTGATTTATGTCTGTGTTTCAACTTTTTTATTTGCTCCCGTTTCCTCCCACTTTCTTACGGTTTAGAACTCCGTAAGTACTGATGTGAACTTGTGTGTTACAAATACTGACCTGGGATCATTTGTACTTTTTTTTTTAGTTACTTCTTTGATGACACTTCCAAGGTACTTTTCGGTTGCAGGGAAGCAAACTGGACCCCACCTGATTTTTATATATTTTGTAAAGTAGAGCACGAGGAACACGAATCTTAAGGAATTTTGACATTCCGACTTCCGGAACTCGAGATACTAGAACTTATACAGTAGTTTTACATAGTATGTATAAAATTAACGAAGAAAGTTCTGTCGCTTTTTGACCTATCACCTTAGAACATCGACATGTCACCTAAGACCAGGGGTGTAGCCAGCAGGTTTCTGTAGGAGGGGCCCGTCGTTTTTGAAGGGGGGCAGCTACAATCTAAAAAAAAATGTGTTACAGCTAGTGTTTTTGAAGCCTGAAAAAAACTGGAAAATTTTGGTTTCCTTCCGGAAAACTAAAAACACTGCTTTAGCTTATTATTATTATTATTATTATTATTATTATTATTATTATTATTATTATTATTATTATTATTATTATTATTATTAATAATAATAATAATAATAATAATAATAATAATAATAATAATAATAATAATAGTAATTTCATAAATTATATTACAGATAGTTTGTATTATGTTTAACCAAGAACTACGGCCCCCGACCAAATATTATACCTTTGTGCATAACTATTTCAATACACAGAACCGATCTATATAGATAAACAAGAAAGTTCTATCGCTTTCTCACTCACCACCTCCGGACATTCATATGTCACCTAACACGTATCTGGAAGATCAAGAATAGATCGACAACCTTCTGCAAACGTTCTGGAAGGCCATTTATTCCATCGCGGTAGAGGTTGGTGTTCCGTGAAGTGAAGAAGTTATCAAGTGCATTTTGCACCTCTACTTGGGATTTGAGCTGGCATCCTTTAAAGTGATTGTCCAAGGAAGGGAACAGATGATAATCGGACGGTGCAATGTCCAGGGAGTATGGCGGATGCAATAGTGTTTCCTATCCAAGGCGTAAAATGGTGTCCCGGGTCATCCTAGCCACGAGGGGCTTAGCGTTGTCCTGTAACATAAGGACCCCTTTGGAAGTTTTGAGTTTCTCTTGAACACGGCTCAACTGCTGACAGTACACAGTTGGATTGATGCGATGACCAGCTGGTAGCAGTTCCCGATGCACGATGCCACGAGCAGTTCATCAACACACAGGAGGACTTTCTTCTGGTGTAGTACTGGTTTCGGCTGTCTTGGAACCGTTCATGGGATGCTAACCAATTATGACGGCGCCGTGGAACTTCGTACAGGACCCATTTCTCATCACATGACAACACCTTGTCCAGAAATGGCTCCTTCCTCAGACGAGACAGCAAAGAAACACAGGTGTCTGCTTGCGTTGCCTTTTGACCCGGAATCAAGTTATGTGGGACCCATCGACCCAACTTCTAGTGTTTCCTCAGTTGAAGGTGCTGCTGAAAGGTTTCGCCACTCACACTGAATTGTCCCCATGCCGTAAGCGTCGGTGGACCACAAATGGGCAATTAGCGACATCACGCCAAACATTGGCGGCGCCGCAGCGACGATCCCCGGTGGCCCCTCTACCGTTTTGAAAATTATGCCACCAGCGGCAGAGATGCGACAAAACGCCAATGAACCACAAAATTACTCCCCCAAAATGTTAAATCGGCTATATGTGTGATTTAGTTACATTAAGGTGAGTCTAAAAAACACTTTTAAAAAGTACCAAAAAATTACCCCGAAGGGGACTCAAACCACCAACCTTATGATTACTAGGCAAGTGTTCTTCCTACTTCGCTACGATGGCGATGAAGGAAACGTCGCTTGTAAAGGGATATATCGTTAAGATCTTTTTAATTTGGTCAATCACAGCGCTCCTTTAACCGTGTATATTCGACGATAACTGTTTGGAATTAGATAAAATGTGTTCGCCATGTAATTTTGTAACAAAATGACGCGTGTCTATTTACTTTATTTCATAGTTCTCGCATACTCACTTTCTAATGATCGACGACAGTTGTCATCTAAATTCATACAATTATCGCACTTATCTCAAGATTTTTCACGTCATGAGTTGAGGCAGAGGTTATTCTTGACTCTCGGAGCTCACTTTAGGAACAATTCGTCAGCAAAAAAATAATATATAATAATAACCGCATGCATATGACTGGCGACAGTTCATGTTGGCCCCTTCACGATTCTCCGCGAAGAATCTAAGAAGTGCGGACCAAGACGAAGTTCTCGCTGGTCGCTGCTACGCGGTGGTGCTTCAATACCCCGACGCGAGATATATGTTTCGACTCGACGAAACCCGGCCGCCAGTTAGGGCCAACTATCGCAGACCTACGCAAAAAGCGACAGAACTTTCTTGGTTACTTTTATACATAAGACTGATTTTCTTTGAAATTGCACTTAATTTATTTTAAGATTTTCTGAAAAAATGTTTATTTATTATTCGTGACTAAAAAGACATAATTATTTTATTAACAGCTATATCTCACTTCCTGTTTTACACGAAATAGCATTTTAAAAAGCGAATGAAATCCAAACTGAAAAACTGAATAAAAACGTTGCTTTTCACCAAATTTTCCATCTGATAAAACGTTTTCTTGAAACACTAATTACAGCATATAAATAATATAATGTACTTACGATTTAGTATAGTACCATTGTTTTATGATAGAATTTATAGTGGGGGGCGCGGTGGCTCAGTGGTAGAGCGTTCACCTCCGGTGCTTGGGGTCCCTGGTTCGATCCCAGCTCGCGCCGTGTGGACTTTGTGGTGGACAAACAACCGTGCTCATGGGTTTTCTCAGGGTTCTGTTTCCTCCCACTTTCTTCATTCCACCATTTCATTCATTTCTCATTATCACCGTCTTCTTTGGCCTAACCGGTATAGGCGTGGGACGTTAAACTCAAAGATTTCATTTCATTTCATAGAATTTATAGTACCTTGTCAAAACGTTTGTCTTCAAACTGTCAAATACAAATCGCCGTAAATTGTGTAATCTACTGTCACAAAGTATACCATACTATTTTCGGATCGCTATAAGGAAGAAATACCATACTATTTTGTGATCGGTATGGTAAAATACTATTTTTCCATACTATTTTACCGTAAATTATTAATTATATGTAAACATTGTTATTTTTAAATGACTGAAGCGAAGTAATCACACGATGATGTTTTAACATCTGGTCATTAGGGGGGCCAGGAAATCATTTGGGGAGCCTGGCCCCGATGGGCCCCCCGTGGCTACACCCCTGCCTAAGACGTACCTGGAAGATCAAAAATAGTACCCATCAGTATCAACGACCTTCTGAAAACGTTCGGGATGGGCATGGATTCCTTCGCGGTAGAACTTGGTTTGCCATGAAGCAAAGAAGGTATCAAGTGCATTTTGCACCTTTACTACGGAGTTGAACTTTAGTTCTCTAATGTGAGTGTCCAAGAAATGGTTCAGGGATAATTGGACGGTGCATTGTCCAGGGAGTATGGCGGTTGCAATAGTGTTTCCCATTTAAGGCGTAGGATGGTGTCCCGGGTCATTCTAATCATGTGGGGCTTAGCGTTGTCCCGTAACGGTAGAACCCCTTAGCGATTGAGAAGTGCTGGCTCCAGGGTTTTGAGTTTTTCTTGAACACGGCTCAACTGCTGACAGTAGACAGTTGCATTAATGTTCTGCTCTGACCAGCCGGTAGCAGTTCCCGATTTTTCTCCAATCCCAAAAAGCAGGTGGTTTTACGTGATTAAGATAGCGAGGGACGAATATAGAACCTGACAATCGGGTGGTACCTGCAAAAATCGGGTAATATGACAACACTAAGCTAAATAGAAAATAAGGTATATCCCTATTTAAGATCACTACACCTGCAACCCATGAAATCCAATTTGAAATCTCATCCACTTAGACTGAGATCTTTTATATTATCATTACTCTTTCACTTTGTTTCTAAATAGTACTGCCACTCTTTCTTTTGTTAACAAAAAAACACCACCTCCCTTTCTTTAAAAAAAGAAAAGAAAAAATTTAGATCGCAATACACAATTTTATTGTTGATTTGTTGCCACTCCGATAAATGTGAATGTTGTGGTTTTGCATGTGTTGACTGGTTTTTTTATCGCAAGTCCCAGACACCTGCAATAGTTCATACGTGAAGGGAACACCGATCATATTTTATTCTATATCTTTTTACTTCCAATAACGATAGCCGTGCCTCTTTGTGAGAAACTGCAACTTATTTTTTTTATTCTGCCAATTGTAAAAGAATAAGAAGTTCCCTACACGTTAAGACATTTTAAGAAAAAATATCTTCTTTCACCTCTGCAAATTTTGAGCATTTGTTCCCTACGCCGGGGGAAATTTCCCTCCATCTGGCAACTGTGAGCCGAAAATGGGAAAGATTCTTTGCTGTTTCCTCGTCGTTACTTGATAATAGTGCTCTCGAATTTTTGTGACTTCTGCAGTTTTCGGTTTTTGAGAAAATCGGTTTTCAAAACCGAAACCGCAAATGCGGTTTTCAAAACCGAAACCACAAATGCGGTTTTCAAAACCGAAACCGCAAAAGCGGTTTTCAAAACCGAAACCGCAAAAGCGGTTTTCAAAACCGAAACCGCAAATGCGGTTTTCAAAACCGACATTTCGGTTTTATGAAATTTCACTTTTTTCAAAAACCGGTTTTCGGTTTTTTCAAAAACCGATTTCGACAGCACTAGTTCAAACATACCTAACTCCAAAGCAAATCATTGCAATAGCAGGAAAGCATCAGCTGAAGATAAACGAAAGAAAGGCCTGATACTTCAATGGGCGTATCTGAGAAATTTCCAATACGTTTAATACGTTTAATATGTCCATAATGTTAGTTCTCAACTTAATTAAGCGTTGAAGTCCCTGTCCAACATAAGTTGGGCTGAAGTACAATTGAACGTCAATATATTTTGTATTTATTTATCAAACTTTAGGAGTAACCGTAATACTCTCACAAACACCAGTTTTATATAGCTCCATCCATCTCGTTCTCTAGGTTTCTTTGTGTGACTTGTTTGCTCTATCTAGTAACGAAAAGACCACTACTGCGTCTTATATCAGCCAGAAGGACATAACTATTCCAAACAAACCTCACACTAGCATCCAGGAAGGTTATGCTGTGCGTTTGGTGGGATTGCAAGGTTATCGTGGATCACGAGCTACTACCGCCAAGCAGAACAATACACTTACTATGGAAGTATTAGAAGTAGTACTCGGGAATCTGCATGTGTTATATATCGTTGGAAAGATCACACCGAGTGTACCTCACATGCGAAATATCTCGCTTGAATGGGACCTGTAGGGGGCGTGGCGACCATTTGAAGATCAGAACAAGGCACGCTCCGAAACAGCAGGAAACTTGGACAAAATAAGAAGCTATGACGTAATTGTTTTGATACGTGGTGTATATATAGGTTTGAAAGGTAGCTGAATACGAATTTGACATCAAATATTTACAAATCAAAATGGCGCATCCAACATGGCTGACACAAATTACAAAGAAACATGCTATGGATCTGAAATTAGGTAGATAGAGATATTCGACGTCACTATGTATGAATCGGATACCAAAAGTGTAAAATTCAAAATGGCGCATCCAATATGGCAGACAAAAAGCAAAACACTGCTGTGGATCTGAAAGCGGGTAGGTAGAGGTTTTTGTCTTCGCTGAATATGAATTCAATGTTAAAAGTACAAAACGTAATATGATGGATCCAATGTGACTGACGAAAAATAAGAAAAATATGTAAGGAACGGGCATATGTTATTCTTACGCATGTAGTAGAAAAATACCTATAGTGCATAAGGGGGCAAGTAGGGGCAGGTGATGTTTTACAGTAAACAGAGAACGTGTTTTGCTATACAATTATGCCAGAATTAAGGCATAGAATGCAGGACAAGTTTTGTAGCGCACATGAAAGTTTTAAGATACGAACAGATTGCAATCATCGACAATAATTATTTTGCTATCAACTGCCTGCTCCGCCTCCGAACAGATACGTGGGGATCGGCATATGTCATATATCGTTGAAAAGCTGCATCGACTACTCTTTACATCTGTAGCATCTCGCTTGAATGGTGTCTGTAGGGTACGTTGCGATTATTTGCAGATACTATCTGAAGATACGAACAATAACAGTGAAAAGTTCGCTTTTAAAACGTCGTTAGGCTTGCATAACTGTCTTTCCAGTTTCACATTATGTCGTATGCACTTGTGAGCAATATATATGACAAATGTCCACTCTCCGTAGTAGGGATGATACTGACACCGAGAGTAGTTTCGATCTTGTCTCGGTCTCGTCTCTAATGTGCTTTTCCAAATCGAAACGAGATCGAAACGGAGCCCAGGCTCATCTCGATACGCATACGTCCATTCTATACTTTTGTACATTTTGTCCACCATATTGGATGCGTTATATTGCATTTTGCACTTTTGACATTGAATTCATACACCGCGACTACGAAAACCTCTACCTACCTGCTTTCAGATCCAGAAGTGTTTTGCATTTTGTCTGCCATATTGGATCCGCTATTTTGAATTTTACATTTTGGTATCCTATTCATACATAGCGACGTCGAATGTCTTTATATATCCAATTTCAGATCCATAGCTTATATTTTTGTAATTTGTGTCCGCCATGTTGGATTCGCCATTTTGATTTGTGAACATTTGATGTCAGATTCGTATTTAGCTATGTTTCAAACCTATATATACCATGTATCAAAACAATTAAATCATAGCTTCCTAGTTTGTCCATGTTTTCTGGTGTTTCGGAGCGTGAATTTTTCTGATTTTCAAATGGTCGCCACGCCCCCTATAGACCCCATTCAAGCGACATATTTCATATGTGAGGTATACTCGGTGTGACCTTTCCAACGATATATACAGGGTGCAAATTAGCGGGGGGATGAGGGGATTTTCCCCTTCCATCACATTTTGTTCTCCCCAAAGAAATAAATTGAAGTATCCCTACCGGAGATGCTCGTTTCCTCCCAAACTATCCTTAGTATAATGCCAAATTTCACTAATTTTTGTCCTCCCTTGTAAGTTTAATCTGCTTGCTGTATTTCGAAATGAGCGATGTAAACTATTCAGTTTCGGTCATTTTTAATTTCCCCACTATTTTCATTCTTGTTCAGTTGAACCATATTCCCCATGCTGTAAGCATGGGTGGACCACCGATGGGCAGCTAGCGACCTCTCGCCAAAAATTGGTGGTTCCACTGCGACGATCCGCGGTGGCTCCACTTCCGTGTTGAAAATTATACCAGCAGCAGCCCACCAGAGGCACAGATGCGACGGAACGCCAATAAACCACAAAATTACTCCCCCAAAATGTGTTAAATTGCCTATATGTGCGATTTGTTTACATTTAGGTAAGTCTAAAAACACTCAAAAAAGTACTTAAAAAAAGGGATGACGAGAACCACCAAACTTACGATTACTAGGCACGTATTCTTCCGACTTCACCACGGAGACAATGAAGAAAACCTTGGTTTAGAGGGATAAATCGAGATCTTTTCAATTTGGTCAATCAAAATGCTTCTTTAACCGAGTATATTCGACGATAATTGTTTGGGATAAGATAAAAATGCGTTTGCAATGTAATTTTATAACAAAATAACACGCGTCTTTTACTTTATTTCATAATTCTCCCATATTCACTTTCTAATGATTGGCAACAGTCGCCATCTAGATTCATACAATTATATGCACTCATCTCAAGACATTATTCACTGAATTTCTTTATTTAAAGAATTCAGTGAATAGTTATTTCTAAAGGCACATTCTGACTTGCGTACAGTAAAGCAAGGCAAAAAGTTTTTTTAAAAAATGTAGATGCTATGCCGATTACCGAACCGCTAGAGTAATAAATGGGCCGAATTATTTAGGAAATAAACCTTACAGAGCTTTGGGCATAAGAGTGATATAAACAAGTTCAGGAAGGTTAGGTATTGTGTGTGCATATCAGACAATATATACATAGTTGTCGGTAGATTTATTGAATTAATAAATCCTTTATTTATTACAAATGTCATGTAATATTTATGTACGTGTGGGGGGTGGGGTAGGCATTATCGTCACATTTTGAATTATTTCACCTTCAGACGCTACATCCTGTTGGCTTAATTTTATCCCCCCCCAATATAAATTATCTTATTCGCACACTGGATATATAACACATGTGGATCCCCGCATACCTCTTCATGTACTTCCCTAGTTAGTCCTGTAGGGTCGACAACTAGCTTGAGTGCACCTAGCAATTGAAAGGAAACGGCTGAAACTGGTCAAGAAAAATTGTTACACAACGCTGACAACACCTGACCACAACGCTGTTTAACGGATCGTCAGAACTGCGAGAACTTGTAAGGAGGAAATTTTAATGCATTCACCTATACCCCGAACCTGGTACATCAGATAACATAGCCACACACACACACACACAAACACCCCCCCCCACACACACACTTCTACACCCCCACGCATACACAAATAAAAGTTCTATGCACCGAACCCCAGGATATGGAAACGATGTGTTTTGTCACACAGAATCCAAATTTCGAAACCCCATGACTAACGATCGTGTCCACTTTTTTTTTTTTAATGGAAGAAAAACTTTACCGATTTTAGATAGGGAGAATACACGTAACATAGCTATACAAATAGGGATGCGCACGAGTCGAGTCGAGTCGGGATTTAAGCCTCTCTCAAGAAAATGTCTCGACTCGAAAATATGTTTCTGTCTCGACTCGACAGTCTCCGTCTCGACTCGACTCGAATTCGAGTCGAGACGTCTCGAAATTCGAGTCGAGACAAAATATACGAGTTAAAATATACGCACACATCAGCCAGACCATTATGACTACCTACCTAATTGTTAGTATGTCGACCTTTGGCACGAATAACAACGGCGACACGTCTTGGCATGCACGCAATGATCCTTGGTAGGTCGCTGGAGAGAGTTGACACCACATATGCACACACAGGTCACCTAATTCCCGTAAATTCTGGGGAAGGGGGTGATGCGCCCTGACGTAACGTTCAATCACATTCCACATGTGTTCTATTGGGTTCAGATCCGGTGAGTTGGAGGGCCAGAACATCACTTGGAACTCGCTTCTGCGCTCCTCGAACCACCCCATCACACTCCTGGCCTAGTGACATGGTGCATTATCTTGTTGAAAAATGCTATTACCATTGGGAAACATGGTCGTCATGAAGGGGTGTGCGTAGTCTGGAAGCAGTGTGCGATACGCCTCGGCCGTCATGGTGTCTTGCTCGAACTCCACTAGACACATGGAGGCTCACGTGAATGTTCCCCATATAATAATAATTAAGCCGCAGCCAGCTTGCCTCCGTCCCGCAGTACAGGTGTCAAGGAGCTGTTCCCTTGGAATACGACGGATTCGCACCCTCCCATCGTCATGATGAAGAAGTTATCGGGATTCATCAGACAATGCAACGCTCTGCCACTATACTAAGGTCCAGTGGCGATGGTCAGGTATTCATTTCAGTCGTAGTTGCCGATATCGTGGTGTTAACATTCTCACATGAATGGATCGTCGGCTGTGGAGGCCCATTGTTAGGAGTGTTCGGTGCGCTATGTGTTCAGAGTAGTGTTGTGAAGGCCTGGGAAAAAACGGACATTTTGGGTAAAACCCCATTTTTTTACGGTTTTCCCGAACTTGAAAAAAGAAACGGAAAATTTGGGTAAAATTGAAATTTTCGAATATTTTATTATATTATGCTTTCAAAATGAAAACTACTTTATATTTACTAGTTTGGAGTTAAGATAACTGGGTACTTATGTTTCTTGTATTAGAATACGGAAATTTTGTGCACAACTCATCCAAACACTTCAAAGTTAGCACCGTGATAGAACGGAGTTATGGCTACAAAAGAAACTAAAATATAATCCTAGATAGCTTAATATAGCTTAATATAGTCAGTATGTTTTAGGAAATATAGTTTGTGTGCCACCACTTTGGGTTTACTTTTCTGATCTTTCGTTTATTTTGTTGTAGGCTTTGCTAATCTTTCAGGTTTTTTTTTTTTTTTTTTTTTTTTTTTTTTTTTTTACTATTTATACATTAAAATGGCCTATATTGTGATTATAATTTTAATTCATGTAAAATTTATACACATTTCGTGCTAGATCTGATAAAATTTCTGTTGCGTTTGTGTAAGAGAAAGTTTAGTATTGATATTTTTGTTATTACATTATTTGCAGTATTTTATTGAATAAGTTGTGCATTTACCTTCGTATGATCTGTATAGTTCAGGAGTATTGCAATATATTATATTTATATAGGATTTATATTCACAATTCATATCTTTTACTGCTGTAGTTTAACTTCAAACCGTCGCTCTGGGTTACAAGGTTTAAATGTAGTCAGAATTAGTATTATGTATTAGAAAGTGTTTCATTAGTATTATGTATTAGAAAGTGTATCAATTTCATTCTCCTGTACTTGATCTGTGCCCTTGAGTGTGCAGGCCAGTTCTTTTAAACCAAAAACCATAACATTCTTACTTCGGGGGAAAGCCACGAAATTCATGTTCGGGCAATCCCTACCACGGGGGAAGAATCGAGGAACCACTAAAACATCCTTGTAGTTCAGTTTGATATATTTTTTCTTCTCGATTTTCAATTTGCTGAATTATATCATGATATAAATAGAAATGAAAGCAATACCGTACTGTATATATAAAGACTGCTCCCCTATATTTTGGCTCATTTCGAACACTGTGTGCCATATACTATTAAACATCACTTTATAATTAATAATTGTATTATTTTTAAGCTACCAAGAAATGCATATAGAAATATCATAATGTCTTTTGTTATTTGTTGATATTTTGTATTATTCTTTATGCCCTGTATACTTTCGTTATCTATTTTTGCTTAGACCGAGTCTGTCTTTTTTTTTTCAACTGTCGTTCCGCAGTTGTTATTCAAAATATAAATGATTAGAGTAAATTTTACACTCGTTTGTTAAAATGAATGCCATCATCAATACAGAATTTTCTTGTGTGCAAGTACTGTGCAAGACAGCGCATCTGATATATCGTGGTGACTAGTGACTCATGACTCCGCCATGCCTCCGAAACGAAAGTTCGTATTTAATTTAAATCTACAGAAAGAATACAATTTCATTAAAAAAAAAAAAAAAAAAATCAAGTCCCAAAATAGTATCTCGGAATCAGATTTATGACCCCACCAGTCCCGCATTCATATGCGTCCGATTCTTGCAAAGACGCTCATCTTCCAGGAAGTGAACGCCCCTCCCCGTAAACAATCCTTCTGGATCCGCTAGTGACCAATATGTGTATCTATACAAAACCTTATACCTCTTGAGCTTGGCAAGTATATCTTCGATGTCATGCTGGTATTAAAGGGATTCACAAATTAAACATTATTGAAAGAAATGTACACATACAAAGATTTATTTTGGAAAATTATACATTTTCAATTTGAGACAGAATCATTAAAATTTATAATCAATTCCAGTTATTTCAAAAAATAACTAAATTTGTAACTACAATTAATTTGTATGAGTAAAGTAAATTCGTGACTACTATAAGTCGAAATGCTTGACGATTTTTTCTTCTTTTTGAAAAGATAAAATGTGAAACACTTTAAGAAAACTTTTAAAAGAAACAAAGTTCTATGTTGTAATGAAATTAAATAATTGTTGTTTTAGATCGGAAGACAAGAAAAGAATAAAAACTGATGAACGTCAGGATCCACGTGAACAGATTCATAGTCAAGCATATTTAAGATATTTCCGTGTATGCTTAAATAATACATAAAACCCGAATGATGTGCAAAAGTTCTTGACCAGTAATAAAACTGCACTATTTAAAATTAAAGATTTCATCTTATTGAATGATCAATCTAGTTTAATTAGAACTTACAAACAAATAATAATAACTAAACATATACGATACTTGGTTATAGATTTCGAACTGTATTAACTGTTTAACAAAATTAACTAAGAACTTTGGTTAAATTGAAGTGCTTGATTTTGTTGAGCATTGATTTGATAATCCAATATTTGCAGTTACTAATTTATGTCATAAAAAATATCAAGATTTACAGTGGTGTTGGTTTAGCCGTTATCCAAATCAGGGAACGAGAGTTGAACTTCGATTTTAACGTTACATGAAAATATGTTTTATTCGTCCGTCAGCAAGTGTTGTGACATCTGTGACTCTGTTTGGAATTGAGCTGGTGCCTCACGTTTGTAGAAAATTCGCTTCTCATACTCTGACTTCTCAATGTCGTTCTCGAGCAACTAGAAAGAATAAGAAAAAGAAAAATTACCTTCAAGAAAAGAAATAGCAGTATAACCCACAACAAATATTTACAGTATATTTATTACTATATGTTCCTTAACCTTTTCACAGAGGAAGTTGACTTTTGTCGACAGAACCAAATTTCCTTAACATGCGAATGTCGACTATAGTCGACGTGTTAAAATTTGTTTGTCCGTATCTTGGCTTTGTCGAAAGTAGTCGCCAAAGTTGTACCGTTCATTTTTGTTTGTGTTCTATTGTTTTCGATAAACAATAGAAATCACACAGAAAACCTTTGGCGACTACAATCGACAAAACCAAGATACAGACAAATTTTAACACGTCGACTATAATCGACATTCGCAGGTTAGGGAAATTTTTTTCCGTCGCCTTCCACAGTGAAAGGGTTAATGCTACATTAGTTGAACACAGGCAAATGTGTGACGAGTATCATTATGTTATAGTTACTGCAATGTTAGCAAAAAATACTACATTTGTTCCCGATTATTGAACCTTCGTTATTCAACATCATCAATAGTGATTTTAACCTCTTTACGTATGGGTAAAGCTCTCATTGTCCAATTAAGCACACTTTAAAGAAGTATGACCGCAAATGTTTTCTTCAAAAACTACATATTTTTTTTTAATGTGCTCCTAAATTTACTGATTAAATTTGATACAAATTTGGCCGGGGCTGGGTTTATGCTAGTCCCGCCCAATTGATTAATAATTCTAACATATCTAGAAACACGTTCAAACATATTTCAAGGAAGTGTGCTAAAAGTGTGCTTTGAACTCCACTACTAAACAATAAGTGTGTTCCATTATTTCAGTAGAGACTACCAACTCTGGGCGTTAGCTCCATTCACTTGGCCGATCATATTCAAACATATCTGAAAAAGTATACTATAAATTTTATTCCATACCCCTTATTTTTTGTATTTAAAAGGAGCAAGGTATTACTTCAAATCAACTAGAGTTAACCAATGAATGAAGATACTACTCTTTCCACAGTGAACCTTTATTTGGCTTATACTTCAACCACCAGCCTCTAAACTTCATGTATTGCACAAAGTATTCCAATAACGTAAGCCACTTTGGCATTACATTAAACCTAAAATACCAATTGCCACTCTAGGCTCATCTACCTAAATATAAATTTCTTAGCCACTTATGGCTCCAATCAAATACATAAACAACTGCAGCCACTTATGGCTCTTATTCCACATATAAATAACTTCAGCCACTTATGGTTCAATTTGTGACATCAATTCAATTACGCATATAAACAATCACCTACTTACACTCTTCATTTTCTAAACCTAATTACGTTCTTTTATTTACGCAATCTATCCACTAACTTTTAACATTTTCACTCCCAATATCTTTCTGGGTATTACATAAAAACGAACTGCAGCAACTGACTCCCAACAGTATGATCTTTTATTTTGTAGTAAAAACAGTAGATACAGTGTTGCAAACTATCATGAAGCAACACCGCCCAATTACCCGATCGCATTCAATCATATCACTAGAGAATGGGCTAAAAGTGTTCTTTCAATTCCACTACTAAACATAAAGTATGCTCTACTATTTCCATTAGAAGGAGTGTTACGAACTTTGGGGGTCAGGCCCTCCAATTAACCTATCAAGTTCAAACATACCGTAAAACAGTTTACTAAAATTGTTCTTTCAATTCCAGTATTTTAAGAAAATTCCACTCTATTTTTTATAGTAGGATGTGCATGGAAAACTTTGGGAGTCAGCCTCGCAAATTGACCGATCATAGTGCTATATAACCTATTTAAAGTTAATATACTACTAGGAATGCAATGGATATACCCGATTGCAATGAAATGAGCTGAGCGAGCTTAAACTACGTAATCATGACTTTTTCCCCATGTTAAGTCTATGGAAGCGTTTTTCGGTGATTATTCCTCGATGGTACATCGGATTTTTTATTTCGACCTATGTTCTCACTCAGCACGACATACTCTATAAGCGTGCTAAGTTTAGTTGAGATCGGCCAAACGGTCTAGGAGGAAGCGTTTTTCGGTGATTATTCCTCGATGGTACATCGGATTTTTTATTTCGACCTATGTTCTCACTCAGCACAACATACTCTATCAGCGTGCTAAGTTTGGTCGGGATCGGCCAAACGGTCTAGGAGGAAGCGTTTTTCGGTGATTATTCCTCGATGGTACATCGGATTTTTGATTTCGACCTATGTTGTCACTCAGCACGACATACTCTATCAGCGTGCTAAGTTTGGTTGAGATCGCCCAAACGGTCTAGGAGGAGTTCGCGGACAACCAACGGCTAACCCGAGTATAAGAGCTTCGCTTCGCTCAGCTCAATAATATAAACTATCTATTAAAATAATATTAGAAATGTTTCTATTGGAAATAATGAGGCTTACTTTTTGTTTAGTAATGGAATTGAAATCACATTTTTAGTACATTTCCTTCGAGAGATGTTTTCAAGTGATCAGTTAAATATTTCTAGTGGACGGGACTTGACTTCGATATAATTTGCAACACTGTTTCTACTGGAAATAATGAAGTACACTTTTGTTAGTAGTGGAACTAAAATCACATTATTTTGAGATATGTTTATACGTGATCAGTTAATTTGTGAAGCTGGTGTTACGGTAATTGGCAACAGTATTTCTACTGTTCCAATTATTAATACAAAGGAGCTCACTTTTCGTTTAATAGTGGAATTGCAAGCACCTTTTCAACACATTTTATTTTAGAAAAGATATGTTTGAACTTGATCGGATAAATATTTCTAGTAGGTGGAGCTGGCTTCCCGCTAATTGGTAACATTGTTTATAATGAAAATAATGGTGTAGCTATACTTGTTTACTAGTGGAATTGAAGGCACATTTTTTTAAAAGATATATTTGAATATAATTGGTTAATTCGGCGGGGCTGACACCCAAAGTTGACAAAACTGTTTCTACTCGAATGTATGTAATTTATTTTCTATTTTATTTATTTATTTATTTTTAGTAGTGAAATGGAAAGCATACTTCCAGCAAAGATTCTGAAATATATTTGAACGTGAATGGTTAATCGGGTGGTGATAATTGGGAATACTGTTTCTACTAGAAATAATAGTGCACAATTTTTGTTTTAACAGTAGAATTGAAAACATACTTTTAATGCACGTTTTTTGAGATGTGAATCAAACCCGGGTCTCCCATGCCAAAAGCACGTACACTATTTTCATAACCACAAAGAAGCTCAACAGTAAAAAAAGAAGAGGTACCAAAATACATAATGTAACCTCTATATATAAAATTATATAGACATAAGTAGATAAATATGTGCTTTCAATGTATCTTTCCTTTTCAAATGACATATAATCTTTGTTTACACTTTGTATTTAGAGACATACAATCCGCTATACAAACAAAATATATTAACGTTTCCAACTCCAAATTCTACATTTAGTAATTATATTCTCTTTCAATGTTCAAGAGAAAGTAGGATAGTTGTGCATATCAAATGAAAGGGATTCTTCCAGCACAGTACATTGGAATACATTTGTTGACTGTTGAAATTGTTCTGTAAACAAATAAAGTTCATGGAAGTCCGCACTGTGAACCAGTAATAAATGACCGACGAGGCTGTTCCACCGAGAAGCCATGCGAAAAGAAAATTACAAGATACTCTCGTGATAGAAAAGAAAGCAGGTTAGGATGAAAAGTGGTCCAAATATAAACCGAGTCAAAAACAATAATTGAAAAGGTGCATTTAGACAGGATCTGCGCAGTGTAAAGCGGATGTGAATGAATAAAATGAAAGGAAAAGTGAAAGTTTGGATAAAGCAAGGAAAAATAGACGAAATGAGTCAAAATAAAAGAAAAGTGACCTTTTTGACTTTTATAGCGAAGATCGGAAATATTTTACATTTGAAAAACTAAAAGAAGTAATTAATACATTTTTTAGGCTTCTGATTTCATCACTAAGTTACGCTGTAATGCAATCATTTAAAAGATTTACTAATTCTTAATTAACGCATCATTTCCTCATAAAAGAACTAATAATCGTTAAAATCACGAAATGATTACTTCTCTCACTAGAGGACTGATGCGCGTTGCATATTACAACTATATAAAGTACTAGTGTTAATTACCCGCTTCGTTGGACTGAAATAAAAACTTTAAATGCACAACTCATTATGTCATGTGTTTAGTAAATGATAGTAAAAATTAATATTACTATTGAGGGCTGAATTTGGATTTAAACGGCATCGGAGGTACCACTCTTCATCTCAGCGACCCCGAAAACTATGGATTCAACTTTAATATCAATCATTTTCGATCATTTTTATATATCTCCCCCTTCCCTAAGTTACGAGACTGGATTTGATTTAAACGGCATCGGAAGTGTCATTGTTCATCTCATAGACCGCAAAAACTGTGGATTCGATACTAATATCGGTCATTTTCGATCATTTTTAAATATCTCCCCCTCCCTGTCCCTTAAGCTGCACCGTCAAAGTGAAACGATAAAAACACTCCCAGGCCCGAACCTCATCTATGTTGAAACTTTGATCGAGATCGGTCGAATGGTTCAAGAGTTATTAAGTCACAAAAGTAGTCACTTTCATTTTTATGTATTTTTCTATATCTCACCCACTACTCCTCCCCGTGTTACACTACTAAAGTAAAATGATAAAAACACTCCCAGGTCCGAATCTCATCTTTGTGGCAAATTTGATCGAGATCGGCCTTGTCGTTCAAGAGTTAATACGTTTTATTTATTTTCATATTTCCTCCCCTCCTCTCTTACGTTGTACCGTTAAAGTGAAATTATAAAAACCATCCCATGTCCGAACCTCATCTATGTGGAAAATTTGATCGAGATGGGTCTGGTGGTGCAAGCGGTGCGAAGTCACAAACATAGTCACTTTCCTTTATATAGGCTTATACATAATTTTTAAAAAAGTCATGTAGTGTGCTTATTGCCAAGGTTAGAATCGTTCATATAACAGCTGACTTAGATTCAGTTTTTCTTTTCCTGGTTTGTGAAACAGGAAGAAAGATTCTAGTTTGTAATATAACTTTAAATAGTTTATTAAATGAATCTGGAGAGAATAAATCTCTAAGTTTCTTGTCAGGTACTTTTTTTTTAATTATTATTATTCTAAATTAAGGGTCCCACTGCGTAACGATTTGCTTCAATTCAATGCTAAATCTGCACTTTAGTTCGCGGTAATAAGCATAGCTCTTATAATTGATTTTAGCAAGTTTGGTTGCACTCCGCAAACTTTATGAAGACTGGTACGGAATAAGACCCTAGGAATAATAACAAACAAACAAACAAAAAAAAAAAGGATAAACGTATAATTTCTCTTGGTTCATTATATGGATAAAATTCCAAATACTTAAAAAAATAATGCAATATGGATCAGGAAGCTGGGTTAAAATACTGGTTACGACAATGTATAGAATCTGAAATTACTTATGTAAACTTTCAATGCGCAAATAAAAGGAAAATATCCTCAGTATTTTTCATTTCAACTAATTAAGTCGTCTTTCCCTAACTTCTTAGTGAATACGTGCTATCATATATCTGTATTGTTTCGTTTAATTCCCATTTATATTTTTATTTTCTCCTTTTTCAGAAGATTTCACTTCTTTGCCTGTACATCAGTTGAATCAATTCGCATACATATCTTCACCTGCGTCAAAGATTTTGAATTCTCATTTAACTTTCCTTCTCTTATTCACTAATTTTCAATCTCACACTGGCAACTTCCAAAGTATTGATAACTTATACTGAACTAATCAAGTGATTAACACATACTATGTCTGATCCTGACTCTCGCACTGGGACATTCCTGCTGAGTTCGCTAGTGTCAAGGAAAGAGAAATGTTCTGTGGTGCTATAAATAATAATAATAATAATATGGATGATGAGCCAACAGCTCCAAAGATTATTAGTAATAGTAACAACTTTTAGCTATTATATCTATGCGGATTTAGAAACAGACAAATGAAGTTCAATATAAGTGCAAAGAAGAAAAATAAGAAACATAAAGTTTTTTTTTTTTTTTAAATAATGTATCTTCAAAATAGAAGAATTTTAAGAAGGATGACACTACGGCATATTTTTGTAACTGGGGACTAGAATATTTTGCTTAAATTTCGTGCTTTCTTGCTATATTTTCTGTATTTTTTGATGGTTTAGGTAGATTAGATGAGTTTAGATTAATTTGGATTAGTTTAGGTAGATTAGATGAGTTTAGGTTAGTTTGGATTAGTTTAGGTTAGGTTATGTTAGGATATTTGGATTTGGGGGGGGGCAGAATTCTTCGCTTAAATTCGTACTTTCTTTCTGTATTTTCTGTTTTTATGGTTTAGGCTAGGTTAGGTTAGTTTAGTTTCGGCTAGGTTAGGTTAGTAGCTAGTAACTACTCTTACGTAACATCAACTCATTTCTCCTGCTAACATGGTGATTTTACCTGATTTTGGTTCCCCAGTTCCAAAATTATCCCTGACACTCCAAATACCTAGGGATAATACAACTTCGAGACTTTGAACAAAACACAATGAAACACGCATTAAGGGAAACTCCCAGTCAAGAATTAGGACAAAAAGCCATTAACATATTTGCAATATCTCTCATTACATATTCATTTGAATTAATAAAATGGGCATAAATTAAATAAACAAACAAATAAATAAAATGTACTCGTAGTGCATGGCCGGTTGTATTAACTGTGACTTCTATTGGTACGTGTTTCTTAGTTTTGATTTAAGCATGAACATAATAATCAGTACGTTTTTTTACTTTATAATCTTTATTCTGAATCTTCACTTGATTCACAAATCAATGTTCGTTCCTACCTGTCTACCCATTTCTACTATATAGTTCAAGTTCTGGAATCTTCCTTCATAAACATGAATCCATACTCTTCCCTTATATCGAAAACGTATAACTTAAACAATAAACTTGTAATATCTTAAAAACAACCACTTTTATTTTGTACTAAGCATCCAACTTCACGGCATTCATCCATCAACTTAAACTCACAGCTTGATTCCTCAACATTTTATTTTCTCTTTTCTTTACTAGTATTATTATTGTTTTACTCTCCCTCAAAAGTGTGATGACATCACGAATCAAATTCAAAGATCTGAACTTTACTTTGACTTTTCTTCTTAATGCACAACAATTTTGTTCCCGACACAGGATATCAGTTCCAAAGCCTATTCGCATCTCTGTACCAATGATACCCGACCAAGTAAATTTGTGATGAACAACACCGTGTTCATTGTTTTCTCGAGACACTCTCGTTTTCTCCCACACTCTCATTCCACCAATTCTTCCAACATTAAACACTTGCCTTAATCATCTGTCCCCCTTAGCCTAAAGGCATAATCGTGGAACATTAAGGGGGCAGACTACTAAATATTTTTCAAAAGCTAACAATTTTTCTTTTGCCAGTTTTTCGTAAATGAAATGAGATAATGAAATGTAACTTACCTCAATAATAGATCATGTTATTCTAAACCCTAAAATACGAATCAGAAGAATTTTCAGTGTTGCCATCCATAGAAATACAGTGTGACCAGAATTTGAATTACAAAAAAATCTAGGTTAAGGCAACGACTAGAAAAATGAACTCAACGGTAATTGATGACTTATCATGCTGTCTGTGTTCCTTGTTTACTACTTTTAAAATAATATTTGTATTTATTTTGTACTAACTTATTTATTTTGTAATAACGTAAGTAAGTTATTGCAAAAATTGTTAGCGTTTGAAAAATATTTAGTACTCTGGCCCCTTAAACTGAAATATTTTATTTCATTTTTCTAGTACCAATGACATTGGTAATTTTGTCCAGAGGTGTGATCCCAACTGGAGCCTGGGACAAGTGAAATTTATCAAGATCAGTTTACGAAAGCAATTTGAGCGCACATTGCAACTATTTCCGGAGATTCTTATATTCTGTTACTTTCCATCACGCGTGCAGAGATTACAGGTCAAATCTTGAGGGGCATTTACTTTGTATATGCCCCTCAAGTATTATATATATATATATATATATATATATATATATATATTACAACAAAATACTTTGGCTTGTGCAATATTTACCTGTACCTTGGGCAGAAAGTATTCATACATATGCACTATACTTAGTAGAATGTTCATTTCATATTAACAAAAGAAGAATGTTTTTAATATATGTGAGATTATTATGGGATAGTTGTTGATATGGACATGTTTTATGGTTACCTAGTCAGTGAATTTGTGTACTTAACAGTTTTAAGAAAAGGATATTTAAGTTATATCAAATAATAAACCAGTTTAACACTGTTTATAGACATTGTCATTTTTATTAAAAAGGTGAGATTAATGGTATTAAAATATCGAAGCTAATATTTTTATGCCAAAGAATTACTACCACTTCGGATTTTTTTCTCAGCAAACGAACCAGGTTTACGACTATCTTATTGATAAGTCGTTGTAAAAATTTGGTGCCGAAACCCGGGACTTTGTAAATTCAATTCCCGAAGAAGAGTAAGGTGGAATTTACTTTTATACTACAGTTAATGAATACGAACTTAACCGTATTGCGAAGTGGTAAAGTAATCATAAGAAAAATGGACAACGAAACAATGCAGCAGGAATCAAATACTAGTGACAACGATGAGACTAGTGTAACACCAGGATTGACATCGGAAGATATCTTGTTAGCTTTACAGCGACAATTAATGCAGATGTGTACCGAGATAAAGAAGCAAAATGAAGAATTAAAGCAGACCATGGAGCAAATGTCTGACGAAGCTAACAAGCGATACGAAGAATTAAAGCAGACCATGGAACAGAAGTTCAACGAAGCTAACAAACAAAATGAAGAATTAAAGCAGACCATAGATCAAAAGTCTGACGAAGCTAACAAGCGAAATGAAGAATTAAGTAGACGAATGGAACAGAAGTTTGACGAAGCTAACCAGATCATGGAACAGAAGATAGAACTGAAGTTTGACGAAGCTAACAAGCAATATGAAGAATTAAGTAGACGGATAGAACGGATAGAACAGAAATCAGATGAAACGAAACAAACAATTGTCCAGGTGGTGAACGACCTATCCTCACAGTTCGAGGAAAAGTTAAAAAGAATATCCGATGATTGTCAGGAAAAGCACAATCACCAAAATCAAGAAATCTGTGCTGTAAAAAAAGATTTAGAAGTAATAGAATCTTCCCTTAAGCAGCAAAAGATCCAGGTCAGCAACAACTCTAATAACATACGTGTAAATACACAGTTGTTAGCTACTATTCAGGAAGAGATTAAAATGTTACAGGCCAAAGACAACATTTACCGTAATAACTTGGGTAGTGATCGCTTTGAGTTGTCCCACTCACCAGAGATGAACTCGCCTTCGCCGGGGTCCGATGAGGATATTATACTAGAAGAAAGTTGTCCGAAGAGTACTGATGAGCGAAACATAGATGGTGTCACGACACAGCACGTCACGGATAGGAACTATCACTCAACAAGAACAAGGAATGAGAAAAAGAAGGTAAAATTAAGTGTTAAAATGAGTGAAATTAGAGCTATGAGCAAATTCAGTGGTAAGTGTAATGAGAATGCTACTTCTTTCTTAGAGAAATTCCAAGACGAATGCAATATAATGTGCATCGATCGATCCCAATATATGAAATTAATACCCCATGTATTACTCCCACCTTGTTCCTTATGGTTTAAGGCAATACGTGATCACATTAGTACATATGAGGAATTCAAAGCGGCATTGATCGCTAATTATGAAAATGACTTTTTGCTGGCAAATAGAGATGCCACCCTTAGAAATCAACACTTCAATCCTCGATTGCACAAATGTGTTGTAGAATTTGTTGTAAATGTCTACAACGAATTAAAGGTCGTTAATCCTTTGCAATCGGAATCGAGAATAATAGCATCGATTCGAAATTTGCTTCCATTTAAATTGCAACAGATCTTATTTTCCACACAGTGTATGAGTTTCAGCCATTTATTGATGCTTGTCCAATGCTACGAAATTCAATACCATGCCATGAATCCACAATCAGGAATGGATAAAAATAAGAATAATTCAGATCATTTGATGCCTGTTCGGAATTTAAATATTCGGAGTATGAATAATACAGAACCTAACCTAAGCCGAGTATACTCTAGCAATCAAAATGAACACAATAGGCAAGGTTATGTGGGGACTCCGCCTAACCTAACTAATCATGGTAATTATGATGTCAGATCACTCAACCGCAATAGATATAAAAATAATCGAAGTACTGAGCGAAATTCCAGAAATGCAGCGAAATACGTTAATAGACGTAATTGGAGATCAAGAGATGGCACTCCATATCAAAATCGGAATCACGATGAGGGACATGTACAACACAATGTAGAACCTAATCATGATAGCGCAATACAGTGTACTCTATTAGAACCGTATGCAAGTTCGAATGTAACCTGATTACCGTTACTGAAATTAGGTTAAATTCATGTTAGTTATAGATTCTTGTAAATTTTTATTTTAAAGTTTATGTGTTAATATCAATAATAAAAACGATTCTTAAAAATACTTGAAATGCTTAAATAGAGTTTTAAGTAGACTGGAAAATTGATTTTCAAATGATTTTTATTCAATTTAATTCTCTTTAATTCTCATTAATCAAAATTAATTTTCAAATGATTTTTATTCTTTCTTGTTAATATGAGGAATTATAATTCGATTTATAATTAATTAAAAGCAAAGATTATTTATATTAGATTGATTTGTGTTGAAAATTTAATTGTCAAAGATTATGTTAATAATAAGATCTATTCTATAAAATCAATTATTCAACGATTACCTTAAATAAGATTCTTCTTTATTATAACATCTTAGTGCCACTATGTATACTTTTAAATGCAACATCTGACTTATTTGTTATTTAATGCGCCCGTAAAGATTAATATTATTTGTAACCCACGTTTGTCCTTTACATTTTTTTTGAAATCGCACTCTTCGACGATTAATTAAATAAGCGACGATATTTTAATAAGAAGATATAATAATAATATAATGGATAATAATGAAATAAATATAATTAATGTAATTAAAGATAAATATTGATGAAATGAAAGATTTGTTTAATGTATATGTAAAATGTAATGAATAGATATACAAGGTGCGATCAAAATATGATGGACATATACAATGTAAAAACACTAATGTTAACGGACCAGTGGTTCTTGAAGATAAAAGCCAAGCCTACTCATGACTTTTATATTCAGTCCCTTTGTCGAGCGACATTTTATACAACAAAATACTTTGGCTTGTGCAATATTTACCTGTACCTTGGGCAGAAAGTATTCATACATATGCACTATACTTAGTAGAATGTTCATTTCATATTAACAAAAGAAGAATGTTTTTAATATATGTGAGATTATGGGATAGTTGTTGATATGGACATGTTTTATGGTTACCTAGTCAGTGAATTTGTGTACTTAACAGTTTTAAGAAAAGGATATTTAAGTTATATCAAATAATAAACCAGTTTAACACTGTTTATAGACATTGTCATTTTTATTAAAAAGGTGAGATTAATGGTATTAAAATATCGAAGCTAATATTTTTATGCCAAAGAATTACTACCACTTCGGATTTTTTTCTCAGCAAACGAACCAGGTTTACGACTATCTTATTGATAAGTCGTTGTAATATATATATATATATATATATATATATATATATATATATATATATATATATATATATATATACAGGGTGGGCCATTTTAATTAATCCACGGAAATATCTGAAAAATGATAAAACATAGAAGAAATGTTTCAAGTACACGTTATATATTGCTAAGGGGGAAACCCAATTCCGCCAAAAGTACCCCTCTCCGCCCCCCCTAAATGGGGGTAACGTGGTGTAACTTTGAAATGTCAAATGGGAACATGGGTCGAGTAATACCTCGTTCGAAAGGTCTTGGAAAACTAAGTAACGCTGTACCAAAAGATGTTTCATATTGTGCACCAGTTTCAAAATGGCCGCCATGATATGGTTCGGAAACTCCAGTACCCGTAGTATGAAAACCATGGAAGGTAAATGAATGGAACAAAATTGAAATACGAAAATATCATAGGGCATATCGAATGATGTAATCCCTGTGATCCCAGTGGCCTCCCTGAAGGGGTCTTGTGGGCTAACTTTAAAATTTCAATGTCCGACCGGACAACGGTTCGGGCGTACGCTTGACCTACCCAATGCTGTTTGGAAGGCAGACTTCATGCATAGAGAATTGTGCACTAAGTTAACGCAGATGGCCACAGATACATTTTGATTAACTATTAGCATTCATGTCATATTGTGAGCTTGAGGGACGAAACGGTGTGTACGTATATCCCCGAAATGCTTTCTGAATAACCAACACGCATTGCATAAAAGTTTCTCTTTTTTTAGTCACTACAGCGTCATCCTTACAAACAAATGTTTCAACCACACCATACCTATTTGTAAGGTTAGCCTTAATTTACGAATTAAAGTAGAGTTCTCGTTTGAACTTTCACTTTACTTTCCACCCCACTCACAAACAGAGCGCAGGGAGAGATTATTTTGCAGGACTTGGATTTCTCTTTATACATTATGGCAATTTTACTCTAATATTTTTATCTCTGTTGTATTATTCTCGAGCCTTGGAACGCCTCCGTGGTTTTCCTATTTAATTTTCGTTATTTTCATTTATGTCTAACCGTATTCATACTATGGGCACTAGAAGTTTTCTTAGACACAGTCACCATGTCTTTGCTATCATTTTGAAAACGATGTCTCATGTCGAAAATTTTCTTACAGAAGCTGTTTGATATTAATTTGTCTATGTAACGTGATGTTACTTGCTTCAGCTGCTATTTGAAATTTTCAAGTTGGCCCCGGATACCTCTCAGTTGTCCCTTGGAGTCACCCCGACAACACCTCTCGATGTGCCTTACGTCAGTTAGCTACTCCAGTTTTTCTTTTGTTGATTTATCTCCAATCGCTTTCATACTACGGGTACTAAACCTTTTCTCTGACACGGATACTATGTTTTGGCGGCCTTTTGAGAACACTGCCATTTCACATCAATCGTTTTCTCCTGCAATATGTTAGATTTTGCAAGATTTATCGAACGAGGTACCACTCTACTCATGTTACTATTTGAAATTTTGAAGTTAGCCCCCAAGACCCCTTTAGGGAGGCCACTGGGATCACAGGGACCACACCGTTCGATATGCCCTATGATATTTACGTATTTCAATTTTGTTCCATTCATTTACCTTCCATGGTTTTCACACTACGGGTACTGGAGTTTCCGAACCATATTATGGCGGCCATTTTGAAACCGGTGCACAATATGAAACATCTTTTGGTACAGCGTTACTTAGTTTTCCAAAACCTTTCGAACGAGGTATTACTCGACCCATGTTCCCATTTGACATTTCAAAGTTACACCCCGTTACCCCCATTTAGGGGGGGCGGAGAGGGGTACTTTTGGCGGAATTGGGTTTCCCCCTTAGCAATATATAACGTGTACTTGAAACATTTCTTCTGTGTTTTATCATTTTTCAGATATTTCCGTGGATTAATTAAAATGGCCCACCCTGTATATATACACCTATAGTATATACTGGGTGGACCAGTTATCTTGATACGCCCTTGTAACTTCTAAACTAATGAACAAAAAAACACTGAAATTTTCTACCACGCAATATCGGCAGGGGGACATTGGCATAATCTGCAATACCACGTTAAAAGTGTTGCCAATCCAAAATAAAGTTGTGTTTTTTTTTTCTAATGGAACTACATCAGGTTATTAGATATTTCAAATTTATATGTAAATTGGAAACATACAATACCACACTTGTCAAGCAATGTTGCAAGCTAAAGATTCTACGATATCACAAAGATCGAAAAACAATCACAGTCTGGTGGGTTGTACAAAATAACTCATAACGCAAGTGAAAATCTCCACGTTTTACGTCCCACTGAACCACTAAGCTGGGCATGTTCATTCGAAAGCCTTTCCCTGCATCACAACAATAATCTTTTGCTGCCCACTAATAACGCAAGTCAGGCAGACAGGGTAATGCACATTCGAAGTATATTAATGTTAAATATTACGGTCGTCATATGACGTTTTGGAAAAAGTAGGAATTTTCCAAGTTAGAAGGAATTGAAAATTATTTTTTTTTCAAAGGACTTTATTTGGAAAAAGTGTTTAGATAAGTATTACACCCAATTCAGTGGTAGATGATTTAAATAGACACAAAGATTATAATGTTTACAGCAATTCGATATCTCAAAACCATTCGGAAGATATTTAAAAATTGTAAAGTTTGATCTATTGCTTAAAATTGCATATTTGTGTGAGTTTTTTAAAACATTTTTTTAAAATTTATTTTGCTTGTATAACATTACAACGAAACATTTCGGTAGGTGTAATTACAAGGAGTTTTCAGAATTACATAAATTTCAGGTGTGTTGTAAATTTTAACATTCTTTTTCTTTTCTTTTCTTTTCTTTTTTTTTTTTTTTTTTTTACCATATCTTCAGAATGGTTTGAGATATCAAATTAGGCTTGCTATACACAATAGGATGTATCCTAGGAAATCTCTTGCGATTTATCTTCGAAAAAATGTTATGACATATCTCATACGAAATCCTACCCTTTTGTGCCGTACACGTGAAGATCAACATGCATTACTCACGAAATATTAAACTCGCAGGTGCAGCGCCCACATACTTGGATTTCTTGTGAAATGTTCTTTCAAAATTATATTACACTTCACAAATTTGCGAAATCTAAAATAGGATAGCACCAAGATAACTATGCCCATGTTTGTCAATTATTAAATTGTATACCTCTAATATATATAGTGAGATGTCCTACGTTCTGTCCTACAGTGTATAGTAAGCCTTACTGTAAACTGGATTGCAATACTTACATCTATTGAAAGCCATTTATGCAATCGGACGAGAAACTTAACTACGCAGTTTTTTTAAAAAATAAAAGCTTTTTAAAAAATAAAAGCTTTTAAAAAAATCAAATTTTCAATTCCTTGTAACCTTGTTCGTATTCATTCGAAATCCGTCATATCATGATCATAATATTAGATATTAAAGTACTTATATAGATTTACCAGCTTTGCGAAGACACTTATGTGTCGAATGAAGAGGACTGCGTACTACAGTGAAATTTAGAACTATGTCGGTGGTAGTGGATCACCAGAAGGGCCAACTCTACCTAATTCATCTAAATGGAGTAGCCAGACGAAGTGTGTTCTGGGAGAAGGTATCAGTTCTTCAGTAGCCAAGTTCGCGCAAATTATAGTGATTGGTACGGCAACTTGGAGTTTATTCTCAGGCATAGCCAAAGTGACTTTAACGGCTGGGATAATGAGGGGTGGAAAGCAACGGCAAACCACCATTTTATTTTTTCCTAGTTTGCTGACAGCAAAAAGGGAACATACGTACAATGGTCTTTCGCAAGTCAAAATATAGGGATGGAGGTAAAATATTTTCCCAATCGGATCTCCGGGAGGGGATGTCTTGGGAAGGATTCTTGGATGGGAAAGTAACAATGTGGGGAAGATAAATAGAATAAGAAAAACAAGCAAGAGCAAGAGGTTTAGGATAGGGACATGGAACGTATGTACTATGTTACAGAGAGGGAAATTAGAAAATCTTAAAGAACAAATAAACCTAATCTAGATTTGGTAAGGAGTTTGTGAAGTTAGTTGAGATGATGTTGTGATGTTGAACAGCGAAGGATGTTAGAATGTTTTACTACAGTAATGGAAAGGGCAATCATAATGGCGTAGGAACAATTCATGGTAAGCACTCAAAACAGAGGGTAGGGAAAGTAGAATTTGTTGATGATAGTATTATGACGTTAAGACTTGAAGGAAAAACAAAGGATCTAGTGGTGATAAAGACATACTTACCGATGACTTCGCGTACACCTGAAGAATTGGAAAAAGTATGAAAGAATAGAAGAAATTATAGATAGAGAGAAGAGTGTATAAGTATTGCAAAAATGGGATATTTCAATGCAGTTGTAGGAGAAAAACAGGAAGGTAGTGTCTTAGGTAAATATGGTTTAGGTGAAAGAAATGAAAGGAAAAGGGGTTGGTCAATTTTTCAGGATAGAATTCATTAATTATTGGGAACACTGTGTGCAGAAGATATACCTGGAAATCCTCAATAGACGGCCGAAGATATCAGACAGAGTATGTAATGATTCAGAATGGGTATAGGAACAGGCTGAAGAATGCGAAGACACTCGCGGGGTCCGACACTTTCTCTGCCCATAGCCTTGTGTTGGCCAAAGTGGATATTCGACTGAAAAATGTAGGCAGAGGAAAAGTAAGCAACAAGAAGTTGAATACTGAAAAGTTGAAAGAAATTTTCTCTGAAAAATTCGAAGAAAAATACTCAAACGAAGAACGGATAGGTGCAGGTAGTAACAGGCGGTGAAAGCATATTAAGCTTTGCATACAGCAGACTGTAAAAGACATAATTGGTAACCCCGAACACAAAACAACTAAGAAACCACGATTACAGAACACATGTTAACAAAATGAGGAAAAGGAAGACGTAGAAACAGGTTGATACAGAAGAGGGCAGAAAGATGTACAGATATTTAAACAACAAATTACGAAAAGAAGAGTTTTGCAAAATAATACGAGGACATAGAAGAATTGGAAAGAGAGTTGGAAAATATGAAGAAATGTACAAGGACCTGAAATCTTTGGAGCTTCGGAGGAAATAAGGATGGGAATAGAAATTAAGAATTGTAGTAGAAAATAAGAATGGGAAGGTAGTCAGCGAGAGAGATTAAGTATTAAGAAGATGGAAAGAATATATTGAGGATTTATATTAGAGTAAGGATAAACTATGTGACCTAGATGTTAAAGTAGAAAATGAAGTACGCGAAGATTGTAAAGGGTTTAGTAGTAGTTTAGTGCGGGTGAGTTTGAAAAAGCTATATCTGAGATTAGGAATGGAAAGGCAATCGGGATAGATAATATACCAATCGAATACATTAAGAAATGGAAGAGAAAGGAAGAAAGAATTGTTTTGACTGTGCAATGAAATATATCAAAGAGGAGAGTGGCCAAAAGACGTCCTGACGACAATCATGATACCGATTTCTAAGAAATCGAATCCAGAAAGATGTGCATTTTATAGAACTATTAGTCTCATATCTCATGCAGGAACAAATTTGCTTTTAATTCTGAACGGAAAGTTGTATGAAACAACAAATGAAGAAGTTGAGGAGAGACAGTTTGGGGTTCAGAAGAGGTAAGAACACAAGAGATACAATAAGATTATTAAGGGTGAACGGTAAAGGTTTATAGAAAAAGGAAAAGGGTATATATGTATTTCTTGATCTAGAAAAAGCTTTTGACTGTGTGAATTGGGAAACGTTGTTGGGAGTTCTAAAGAAGGTTGGGTTGGAATGGAAAGATCGAAGACACATAAGAAACTTACATACGAATCAACAAGTAAGTGTTAGAATAGGGGAGAAAATAACAGAGGAGAGTGTAATTGGAAGAGGAGTTCGACAGGAATGCTGTTTCTCGCCAATATTATTTAATATCAATCAAGAAGAGATAGTGAAAAAGAGCCTACGTAATCAAGACAACATTTCGGTAGGAAGTAGAATAATTAGATGTATACAGTTTGCAGGTAATATGGCTCTTGTGGCAAAATCTGAAAAGAAAATTAATAAGATGTTAGAAAACTTGAAGAAGGGCTGTGAACAATATGGGATGAAAATAAATGTTAGAAAAACAAATGCCGGTGATTGGAACGAAGCTGTCGGTGACAAATATACGAACAAGAGGGGAGAAATAGATCAAGCAACTAGCTTTTGATATCTGGGTAGTGTTATTAGAGATTATATGAAATGCAAGCGTGAAATAAAAGCAACAATAATAATGACGAAGGAAGTCTTTAGGAAGGAGAAAGTCTGTTTTGTGGTATACTAGTTGGACATTGACTCAGAGGGAACTGTATCATGACTGTATGGTGGCAGTAAAGAGAGCGAGGGACAAAGGAGGCTAAAATTGATAGGCAACATCAAAACAGAAAACTTGTGCGTGAAGATAAAAAGGTTAGCGGAAGACCATTGAGCATGGAAGCTTTTCAGCTGCAGTAAGTGACCTTCTAATAATGGTAGAATACTTATTAAATACAGGACCATGGTGAGTCAGAAGTCCTTGAACACCCTTATAATTTTAAACCGGAAGGGAACAAGTGAAAAGTGAGTATGGTAACTGATATTGAGTGAGGGGTCGCAACTTTTGGGTGTATATTGATCACGACCGCCGTCTTGAAATTTGCCATCTTGGATTTAAATCGATTTTTTAAATGTGAAGGAGCCATGTGACTTATTAAATAACTGGTGAGTCAAATCCGCACTGAGTTGACCCGAATAGAGAATATAGTCCAGAAAAGGTAATGACGTGGTGTGGTATATGGGACATCGCTAGACCATTTTCACTACAAACATCTTAACGGTGCCTCAGTATCTGACGCTGCTGCAGAATCTTGTGTTTCCTTCCATACTGAACGCAGACGGCAGCTTCCCATCTTATTTCCAGCACGATGGAGTCGCCCCACACTATGGAGTTGGTGTGTGTGAACTTCCAGAAAAGTGAATTGGTCGCCTTGGTAACGTGAAGTGGCCACCTAGATCTCCTAACCTAATTCACCTTAATTTTTGTCTGTGGGGACATCTTAAGTACGTAGATTGTGTATGCTGAGAGAATCTGCGATTTGAGACAAATTGAGGCACGCATCCAGCACACCTATGACAATTCGACTTTCTCTTCAGTGTGCAGTCAGAGCGGTTGCAAAAAAGTTTTCTGTGAAGCTTCTTTCAATAAAAAAACGAAGACTTTTTTTCGCTTTTTCTTAAGTACAATAATCGCCTTACTTCTTTTCAGATTAACGCTTCGCTACACACTATTTGAAGGTTGTTTGGACAAGTAGAAATGTATTATGCCCAGGCGGTCAACCACAGATTTTTGTTGTGAGGGGTGCAAGGTTGGGGGAGATCCAATACAAAACGGTGCGTCTATATAATATTGAATCGGTTTTATTCTACATTTCAAAAGACGATAACGTATATTCTCAGAAAAAAAACTATGGAACTAGATTGTTTCTATAAGAAAATAAAGTGTATAGATGAAGTATAAGACCACATCTTTAGTTTACATCAATCATTTCTCTGCTAAACGAATATAGTTTTATTAATAAAGTGGACAAATGCATGTCAAATTACCAGGTTTTGGATGGGAGGGGAGCACACCCGGTGAACTCCTCATGAGCGTGCGCCTCAAACTGTGCCCTAACTATACAATATTTTACATTACATATATACTATGAGAATCAGCAATCAAATGAAGCTTTAAAGTTGTTTTTTTTTTTTTTTTTTTTCACCAGCTCTCTAACGGTGTGATACGGATTTGCTGTAACAGCTCCGCCTCTCTCCGTCTGAGAGACAATAAACTTCAACAACTACTTGATGCATCTCCATCAATTTTGTCCAGATAGAAAGTTAAAAGTTAAGAATCGGGTTCTTGATGGGGGTGCTAGAAATAATTCCGTTGATCAGTATAGAGTAAGAATGGCAATTTAGATAGAGGTAAATGGTTTCCTACAATCGGTTCAGTGTTCTAAGAATGTAGTTCTTTCGCATCCTTAACTCTAGAACCAGACGTGACTTAAACCAGAAGTGAAAGAAATTGATTATAACTTTCGGCTCAAGATTGATCTACATACAGCAAAAACAATAAGAGGTAGAGAGAAGAGTTTCATTTTAATCGTGTTCTAAGCATACATACTATATTCTCTCTCTCTTAACTCTCTATCTACACCGAAGGTGGCACAAATCAACAAGTTTCGGTTTCAACGTTGACTATAGAGTAAAGGCGGTGATAGATAGCGAGAAGCGTTTTTTTGCAATCAATTAAGTGTCCGAGGAATATATTGCATTTCCACTATAATCTCTCGACTAAAACCATGGCGGCACGGTAGCTCAGTGTTTGAGCGCTTATCTATGGTGCGGTCCCTTGTTCGATCTCCAGTCAAGTAAATTTGTGGTGGACAACATGCCCGTAGGTTTTCTTGAATTACTGCCATTTTCTAAAATAATCTCATCCAACTATTTCTTCCATTATCATTCACGTGCCTCAATCCTTCTCCTTTAGCTTAAAGGGTATTATCGTGCGAAGTTGCACTAAAAGATTTCATTTCATTTTACTAGAACCGTAAGTTATAAAGATTTACTACTTCTTCCGGTTTCAATATTACTTGGGATAATATCACGCCATACAAAACAAACTCATTCACGTGGTGTACATGTGACAGTGGTACTTATTCCTTAAATTGGTTACACAAAGAATAGGGTGAGTACACAGTAGATTCAAATGTCATTGCCGTTTTCTCTTTATTGCGAAAATCTATATCAGAAACTAACCTCAGCACATTCTAAACATCATTTTGTTTTCTGTTTTTTTAAGTGCATTATTTTGTATTTATCTTTAAAGAAAATGAATTTCAGAAATAAAAACGGGGACTTCTGTATTTTTTCTTTAAAAAGTGTTATTTAAAAAAACATACCATTTTCTTTTCTTAATCATGACGCAAAATAGGCAGCCATCAAAGCTTTCGCAGGGTCGAAAAAAGTTGTTGAAGCATTTAAATCCACTGGCAAACTTATATATACAGGGTGCAACTAAAAGGTACGGAAAATCTCAGGGCTCGATTCCTTATTAGTAGACAAGCAAAAAAGTTCATATAACCTTATGTCGGAAAATGTATCGTTACAGAGTTACAGAGTTACTGAAATAGTCACACTCTGGTCGCTACTCAACGTGACTCAATTTAAACCTCAATAACTCAGCCTTTAATGAAGCTAGGAAGATAATGTTAGTATCAATGTGTTCCTGAAGGACGAAGCTTTCCGCCGATATGCATTTTATGTATATGAGGGGTACCACGGCGGACGTGGAGGGTAAAGTACGTACTTTTTCGTTTTTTGTATCAGAATTTCGTGGATGGCATTCCTTCTCATTTGGGGATACACTCATAAAATTTGGTATGTGAAGCAATGAAATAGTCCACTATACGGTAATACCCTGTATCTGTACTTGTTGCGTAGAAGTATTATATGGAGCCGCCCTGAAAATAAATGTAATTTGCAAACTGAAACTAAAAAAAATGGCCAAATTTGCCCTCCCCCTTCTCTCCAATATAAGCAACAAGTATACATACAGGCTATTATCATATAGTGGACTATCTCATTGCTTCATATACCAATTTTTATGAGTGTACTCCCAAGGGCGAAGGAATGTAATTATCAAACTTCTTATGCAAAAGACGAAGCACGTATCCTCCCCCGTCCGCCGTGGTACCCTCACATACATAAAATGCAAATCGGCGGAAAACTTCGTCCTTCAGGAACACATTGATACCAAAATTATTTTCTTAGCTTAATTAGAGGCTCAGTTATTGAGGTTTCAATTGAATTACATTCATAGGCGACCAAAACGTGACTGTTTCACACCGTTAGGCGGCTCAGTGGTCGTAACTCTGTAACGATGCATTTCCCGGCATAAGGTCATATGAACTTTTTTGCTTGTCTACCAATAAGGAATCTACCCTTGAATTTTTGTCGTATTTTTTTGTAACAAAAATTCGAATAGGAAATTCCATGGGGCACATCGAATGCTGTTATCGTGGTGCCCTCCAAGGCCGCCCTTCATGGGGGCCCAGGACAACTTTAAATTTTTAAATGGAAACATAGGGTGATTGGTACCTCCTTCGATAGACCTTTAAAAACTATGAAGCATTGTGGCAAAAGATTTCTCATATTAGTCACCATATTCAAAATGGTCGCCAAGACATGGTGCCTGTATCAGATAAAACGTCCAGTGTAACAAATATGGAAACGGTTGGGGATAAATGAACAGAACGAAAAGTGAAATAGAAAAATGGTAGGGGCACGTAGGATGATGTCGCGCCGACCCCCAGGACCGCCTTTCATGAGGGCCCATGGTCCAACTTCGAAATTTTAAAAGGAAACATGATACCTTGTTCGATAGATTTTTAAACACTAAATAGCGTTGTGGCAAAAGATTTTTCATATGACTCACCTTTCTTAGAATGGCCGCCAAGACATGGCGCCTGTATCAGATAAAACTTCCAGTACCACTAATATGAAAACGGTTTGAGATAAATGAACACTTATGAGACTGTTGAAGATAAAGAAACAGAATAAACCTGATTAGTCCACATTCTTTTCAATGGAAATATGACTGGTGAAATTTACTGGAATTCTTCAGACATCATTTGCCATTGCTACTCGAGGTGGACCTAGAGACAAGATAGGGAATGTGGGTGCAATTAGATGGAGCGGCACCTCACTCTGCGTAAAGGGTGGTGGAGTATTTGCACACGCATTATAATGGAAAATCGATAGGAAGAAACGGACCAATACTATGGCCCGCACAATTCCCAGATTTATCCTCACCAGATTTCTATTTGTGGGGATATTTGAAGAATGTTGTATATGAACGCGAACCAGTAACTAGGGAAGATATGATGGAACGAATTCGAGTAGCTTGTGCCCAAATCCCACGTAACGTTTTATTACAAACTGTCATGCGTTTTTGCTGAAGGATTAATTTATGAATACAAGCAAATGGAGATGTCATTGAACAAACTGTGTGATAGATTCCCCCATCTTGTTGGTACGTGAGAGGCGAGGGGACTCACGACACGAAGAAAATCACCCCGGACGTGAGAGGCGAGGAAACTCACGAGGAAAAAACACCCCGTACGTGAGAGGCGAGGGGACTCACGAAGAAAAACACCACAGACGTGAAAGACGAGGGGACTTACGAGGAAAAAGACAGCCTGGATGTCTGAGGCGAGGGAACTCACAATGAGAAAACACCCCGGACGTGAGACAAGAGGAGATTCACACAGAAAAAGCCCTGGACATGACTTACAAGAAGAGACAGAAGGAAAATAATCGTACCAATTTATGATGAAGACGACGGTTGAACAAAACAAATGTTTGTACAAATTATTCTAAAACTTACATTGTTCGACAATTTTGTTACGATCTTTCAGTTGATTCATTTTTGCACTAAACTCTTGATTGCAATAAAAATGGAAGGTACCATTTAACACGAATTTTACCTATTTTTCTCATAATAGAGGCATCTATCTCTTATAAAATCACATTTCAGATAGTTTTGTTGCATACATTCAATTTGAAAAAAAAAAAAAGGTTCTGATTTGCAATATCACCGTTCCTTCCCGCCTCACCCACTTGTGGAGGCAGGTTGAAGGAATAATTTTCTAGGAATTAGATTCCCTCCTTTGCATTATTGCTCTTTTGTTCTAATCATCTTTTGGTGTGTTGCAACATTCTCGGGCCATGGAATGATAACTACCCTCTGTGATTTCCTATTCGAATTTTTGTTCTGTTCATTTATCTTTAACCGTTTTCATTCTATAGGCACTGGACGTTTCATCTGATCAAGTACCATGTCCTGGTATTCATGTTGAAAATGGTGACCCAAATAAACAATTTTTTGTCGCGGCACTCTTTAATTTTTAAAGATATATCGAACAAGGTATCACTCGCCCCATCTTTCTATTTAAAATTTTGAAGTAGCGCCCTGGGTTCTCATGAGGGGTGGCCATGGGGTGCATCGCGACAACACCGTTCGATGTGCCCCATGGCATTTCCTATTTGAGTTTTTGTTCGGTTCATTTATATTCAACCGTTTTCACATTAGAGATACTGGACATTTTATCTGCTACAGTCACCATGTCTTGGAGGACATTTTGAATACGGTGACCGATATGAAAAATCAATTGCCACAACGGTTTATAGTTTTTAAAGATCTATCGAACGAGATATCACTCGCCCCATGAAGGGCGTCCCCATGGTCCACCACGATAACGCCATTCAATGTGCCTATGGCATTTTTTATTTGAGTTTTTGTTTGGTTCATTTATGTTCAACTGTTTTCGAGATATTTCCGTGGAAAGATTAAAACGGGCCACCCTATATATATATAACATTATTATCGACGTTTAACGAGAAAACTATCCGAAAATGAGATAGATATATATTGCCAATCGATAGATTTCAATAAGTTGAATATCATGATATACATGAGTGTAAAATCTCATGCGTAATTTTCGAGAAAATGGAGAAAACCGAATTTCTTTCAAAATCTAAAAATTGATGTTGAACAAGAACCATGCCACTTATTGAAGTGAAATTAATACTAAAACATACCCTCATTGAAGAACGCGACAATACTAAGAATGATGAATTAGTTATAGTTTAAATCAGTGATTCTCAAACTTTTTTGATTGACGACACACTTTACTGTACACTTACGACATCGCGACACACTTGTTTGATATATTAAAATTATATAAATTTCATGTCAGAGGAATATGCAGAGTTTCATCAAGCTGGTGTCAAGTATTCAGTCTGATTTCCGTTCAAGGTATACATGATTTATGTACACTCATGTCCAAAATTATTGTCGCATATCTATAACTGTCTTCTTGTAAGAATGTAATTTGATAATGATTTTGCAGAGTACTTTTGACACTGATACTATGTGTATAATCAGGAAATGAATATTTGTGGTAAATTTCATAGGAAAAGAATTATAAATACGAAAATCATAATGAGTAAAATAAAATGTAACTAAATGGACAAGAAAATTTTATTTTCCTTTCATTGTTCTTATTTACTGCTCTTTTGACATGAAATATACCACATACTTGTCTTTGCCGATTATACACATACTAACATTATAAGAAATAGCGGGCGAATTCGTTATCAAGTTATATTACTAGAACAACATATTTGTAGTCATGCGACGATACTTTTGGACATGAGTGTACATCTTAATAGACCTATATGTACCGTAGTAAATCTTAATATAGAACATGTTTCTCTTCCTATAATACCTTGCTCAAGGAGGTTAAAATCCCGAAACCCTCCTTGCGGTGTACGCCATTGATAATAGTGTAAAACTATAATTTTCTAAAAAGTAGTGACTCTTTATAGTAGTGAGCATTGTTACAGCCGTTGGAGGCACTAACTATTACAGTTTGTCTCTAAATTGATTATGACTAATTTTCTCATTAAATTCCAAAATTTCATGACACACTTTATGGGATTGCGCAACACTTCAGTATGTCGGCACACAACGGTGGAGAACCACTGGTCTAAATAGTCATTATCTCTTTAATGAAAATATTGTTGAACAAAATAACGCGCTTAAGAGTAAATTTACATGCGTAGTTTTTCAGAAAATCGAAAAACTCAACTTTCTTGCACTGTAAAGTATGTTGTTCGTTACCAGTATTATCATAGCCTCACACACACATACAACTTCTGTGCACCGGACCCAGGGTATGTATTCGATGTATTTTATTACACAGAACCCAAATTTTGAAACTCCAGGACGAACAACCGTCTCAATTTTTTGCTATAGGCGAATAACATGAACGATTTTGGATAGGGAGGATACATGTAACACAGTAATACAAAAAAAAAAAAAAAAGTACTGTGCACCGGACCTCAGGAAATGTTTGTGCGATTTTGGATAGGAAGGACACACATTTTTCGCCCATAAATTAAAATTGACATGGTCAATCGTCCTAGGGTTTCTCAATTTGGATTCTGAGTAACAATCGAATTAATACCCTGGGATCCGGTGCACAGAACTTTTATTTATTTATTTATTTGTCTGTGTGTGTGTGTGTGTGGTTATGTAATTGAGAACGTTCATTTCGCTGGAAGAAATAGTTGTTTATGTATTACATATGTATCAAAGTTCGGTATTAACTAGCAGATTGCATGTAGTGTTATTACACTCGTGCTCATAAATTAAGGATAATGCGGATACATGGTGAAACAACGCTCTGGTGGGCGGTTTTCGGTTGGAAATCACCTCGGGGTAGGACCATGCGGTGCATTTGACCATTCGGTGCGGTGCGGTCGTCACACGGTGGCGCTGGCAGCAGTCCAAATACGTAGAGGTGTATTGGTGCATGTCAGAGTACGGTGCAGCGTGTAAGTGTGCAGATGTTGTCAGACGTGCTAATGGTGACTGTGTGTTGAAAATGGGTCAAAGAACACATATTAATGACGTTATGAGGGGTAGAATAATAGGGCGACTGGAGGCTGATCAAACACAGCAGGTCGTAGCACTGGCCCTCCGTGTACCACAAAGTGTGATCTCAAGAGTATGGCAACGATTCCAGCAGACAGGAAACGTGTCCAGGCGCTACAGTACGGGACGCCCACAGTGTACAACACCACAATAAGACCGATATCTCACCATCAGTGGCCGCAGACGGCCACGGAGTACTGCAGGTAACCTTGCTCGGGACCTTGCCACAGCCACTGGAACACTTGTCCCCCGACACACAGTCTACAGACGACTGAAAAGACATGGTTTATTCGCCCGGAGACCTGCAAGGTGCATTCCACTGACCCCTGTTCACAGGAGAGCCCGTAAAGCCTGGCGTCAAGAACACAGTACATGACCAATGGAACAGTGGTCCCAGGTTATGTTCACGGACGAGTCCAGGTATAGTCTGAACAGTGATTCTCGCCGGCTTATCATCTTGCGTGAACGAGGAACCAGATACCAACCTCATAATGTCCTTGAAAGGGACCTGTATGGAGGTAGTGGTTTGATGCTGTGGGGTGGGATTATGATTGGTTCATGTACACCCCTGCATGTCTTTGAGAGAGGAACTGTAACAGGTCAGGTGGATCGGAACGTCATTTTGCATCAGTATGTTCACCTTTTCAGGGGTGCAGTGGGTACCACCTTCCTCCTGATGGATGATAACGCACGGCCCCACCGAGCTGCCATCGTGAAGGAGTACCGTGAAACAGAAGATATCAGGTGAATGGAGTGGTCTGCCTGTTCTCCAGACGTAAACCTCATCGAGCATGTCTGGGATGCTCTCGGTCGACGTATCGCTGCACGTCTTCAAACCCCTAGGACACTTCAGGAACTCCGAAAGGCACTGGTGCAAGAATGGGAGGCTATACCCCAGCAGCTGCTCGACCACCTGATCCAGAGTATGCCAACCTGTTGTGCGGCCTGTGTACGTGTGCATGCTGATCATATCCCATATTGATGGGGTACATGCGCAGGAAACAGTGGCGTTGTGTAGCACATGTGTTTCTCAACTTATCACCAATACCGTGGATACCGTGGATACCGTGGATATCACCAATAAAGTGGTACCGATATGTTTCGTTTGTTCGTATGTTGTGTTCACTATGTGCCTATGCTATTAGCGCCAGTTTTGTGTAGTGCCATATTGTGTAGTACCACAATCTGCAATTATCCTTAATTTTTGAGCATGAGTGTAGTTTATTCCTAACACTAACATAAATATTCCTTGGAATTTATACAAACGAACAGGAGGGAGTATTCCTAATCAGAACTATTGAGTAATTTTAAATTTAATGCTGATTATCAAGCTTCTTCATGGCTAAGTAGTTAGCGTACGCGCCTATGCCGTGGGAGACCCGGCTTCGATTCCCGGTGGGAGCTCGTGTGGTTCGGATTCCACGTTAATCAGTAGGTCAACGTCTCATATAGTCTGCTGCTGAACGGGACGTTAAACTCAAAATCAACTCGACTTAATACTGATTATTATAGACTGACGTGTGGTTAGAAGAATGTTTTCAGGGTGCATTATGGGTCACGAGGGAACGAGTATCCCTGCTTAAAGTATACAAGCTGTCCCTGCGCTGTCGACTTAGAGCATTGCTCTGTTATGACCATGAATCTCCTTCCCATTGTGCATGTCTCCTTATTCACACATGTAAAGGGTAGAAGACTCATAAAGGAAGTAAATTGCTATGTGTAGATGTTGGAGTGATTTTGTACAAATTTGTAGAAATAACATAATATCAAGTGGAAATATATTTTCTAATAAATTTATATCCGTCCGAGTATGTCTCATTGCGTCTCTTGAGACCCTTTGAAGTCGCAGCATGCAATAGGTTTTGCCAATCAGATTTAAGCAAAGCGCCTATAATGTGAGTCAACCCGCCATACGTAACTTCTCTACTGGTTGCCTAACACCGTAGTTTCGGCCTGCAATAATGTTAAACTTACGGGCTCAAAACGGCCCCTAAAATGTTGAATAGAACAATAACGACACGTTTTTTGACAATTTGAATGAGAACTGGACAATCTACACAAAATTTGGAATCGACCAGTGAAAACGGCAAGTTTCTAGCACTAGTAGTTTTCGAAATCTCATTGTCGAAAGGATTGGGGACGACCTAACATTTTAATATATACCTAGGTAACAGTGGCGGTTCGTGCTTTGAATTTTAGGTGGTGCACAATAGATTACCTCTCCTTTTCATTATTATTATTATTATAGATAATAATAGTTTAATAATAATAATATAAATAATAATAATAATAAAAACAATAATAGCAGTGGTGTATTTACGATTTTGTTTCGGGGGGCTTTGCTAACTCTCGGGGGGGGGTCTTTGTCTGAAAATGTGAAAATTCTGCAAGATATTTCATATACTTTACTATAGTAAGTAAGATTTCGGGGAGGCTTAAGCCCGGAAGCCCTCCTAAATACGTCACTGATAGTTATTATAAATAATAATAATAAAAATAGCGATTTCTTCATGGCATGCTTCAAGCATGCAATGGAGAAGCTAATTTTGTACGATTTTTGACGTACTCTTGAAAATTATTGCGCTTTCTAAATGACTCTTGAGAGCGCTGTCAAGTTCTGCACTGAAATTAATTAATCTACGAAAAACGCCTCGATTTGAAGACGAGTCTGTTTTCCATCATGTCCTCTTATAGCCAATTCGAAGGTGCCACGAAACCAAATGCAATTGATGATTATATTGAGCACGTACCTGTTTTGTGTCATTTTTTGATTGTGATTCTCAATGGACCGCCTATAACCAGCATTTAGTTGAGCAGCAATATTCACGTTTCCCAACACAGTGAGATCAGAACGTGTCTTATATGACCTGACGATTTTTTATTTTTTTATTTTTTTTTTTTGTCGTGAAGATGCTGGATATCTGCACCTTTTCTTACTCCATGCATCTTCCTCCGCCCCGAACAACTAACAGGTAAAACAAAACAAAGCATTTTTAATTTCACATTCACATAACCACTTATGCTGTTCGTACAAGTTGAGATTAAACTTCCTTGTAAATGTTCGTTTCTGACTTCTAATTACTTGCGTTATATTGAGAGTCGGAATCGGTCTTCCGATGTCTTTCACAAGTAGATTTGCTTTTGAAGTTCTTTTCGAAAACGTCTAATTCAAGAGAGACGTTACAGAATTCATTGCTACTGCATTGCTAGTTTACGTATATCAGGGACAGACGCGTAATTATAAATTACAGCAACAATATTCCAACGAACAACAAAGACCGGCACACACACACAGAAACATACAACACTACAAAGTCCGCTACCCGCTTTAAAATCTCACCCCTTCCCCAATTAACGCCCTTTTTCTAAAAACTGCCCTCCAATTTGTTTATTCACCCATGCACACATGAAAAAGGAAAACATTGTATCTATGCTACCAAATTTCTACTTATTCAGATACAGTCTATTAAATATCGACACCCTCAATTTGTCTTCACTCTTCACGGGGTCGCCTTTACTGTCTTCATAGCTGCCTTGACGTTACTTTGTTGACAGAACCAATAGTTATGACCACTTGGCAATCTCGCTTTTAGGCAAGGCCCAAGTTTTTTTTTTCCTCTGTAGCGACTTGGTTACGGTACGCAACATTGTCATAAACGAACAGACTATTCCCCTTCAGGCGAGAACCGTGTCAACCAATACTGCAGGAGGAGGGACGGTGGTGAAATTCCAGTTTCAAAGCGTTATGTTTTGGAAAGGCTGTTTTTGTTTGGTAGACTTGTTTGCAAACATATGGATCCTAATGAGGCAGTGTACGGCGAGTAAAACCTCCGCTTACTGCGCAACCCCCGCAATGGCCAAGAAGCTCTGAAAGCTGGGGAGTTTGGCAAACTATCAAGCAGAAAGCAACTAGCCAGCCTCGTTTCAAACGCACTTGTTTAAGAAAAGATGATGTTGACAATAAAATGAAAAGTGATTTAGCACAAATAAAAAATGAAAATATTGGAAGGAGGTTTGTACAAACATGCAAACATTAAGAGAAACCGTCACTGCTAGGTAGACTAGCTGAACCTGCGCTCTCTACTCAACGGATCGTTCTGTTATGACCATGAATCTCCTTCCCACTGTGCATATCTGCTTACTCACACAAGTAAAGGATAGGAGACTCACAAAGGAACTGAATTGCTGTATATAAATGTCGGAGTGAGTTTGTAGCAAATTTGTAGAAGTAACACGATATCAAGTAGAAATAATTTTCTAATAAATCCATATCCATCCAAGTACGCCTCATTGTGTCTCTTGAGGCCTTTGAAATTGTCAGCATGCAGTAGGTTTTGCCATTCAGATGTAAGCAAAGCGCCTGCAATATTCGTCAACCCTTGATACGTAATTTCTTTACTGGCTGCCTAACACCGCAGTTTTGACCTGCAACATTGTTAATCTTATGGGCTCAAAACGGCCCCTAAAATGTTGAATAGAACAGTAACAACACGGTTTGTGAAAATTTGAATGAGAACTGGACAATCTACGTAAAATTTGGAATCGATAAGTGAAAACGGTACGTTTCTAGCACTTGTGGTTTTCGAGATCTCATTGTCGAAAGGATTGGGGACAAACATATATACCTAGCATTTAATATATAGACTAGCTGAACCTGCGCTCTCTACACAGCGCATCATTCACATATGAGCATGAATCTCTTTGTCATTCCTCACAATATCTCTACCTGTCCCTTTAGACACACGTGAAAGACGTCTTGATAGAAAGAAAATCGGCAAGGGGTATCATAAAGGGGAGATTTTTCTGAATATCTCGCACTGTTTGCAAGATTTGAGCATACTTTCGGTTGAAGTTTCTAATTCATGTATGACCAGTGTTTTCTTTCTTTTTGCATGCAGTATGTAACAAGCAAGTACATTACATACATAATTAATTATAATGTCAGTGATATAATGTGTTCATTGGGCAAAATACTCCAAAAATAAAGATTCATCTTAGGCTGGAGAAATGCTTATCCTTCCTTTTTCATTATTATTTGGCCATGAAACAAACGCCTGAGGCATATGCAACTCCTATATACAACAATGTGGTGTTGGAATATATAACTCGTAGGATATGATGCTTTAGTTTTTTCTAAATTTCAACACTTCCAGTGTACCCTTATATATGTAATAAAGAAATAATAGCCATATTTTTAAATATTCAATTAGAACTGGACAATCTACGCAAAATTTGCAATCGATCAGTGAAAACGTCATGTTTCTAGAGCCTGTAGTCTCCGATATCTCATTGTCGAAAGGATTGGCCATAAACATACAAACACCCACAAACATATAGTTTAAAAGAACTCCAAAGATGGCAGCACAATTCACTTGCATTTATTTTGGAGAAGGCTTATTAAAATATAGACTTTGAACAACAATTTTAAAAACTAAACTTTATGAAAAAGGTCTATTAAATAATTTATTTAAAGTACACATTTTTAGAGTATTTGTTTTTGTTAAAACGTGAAATCACAAATAACCGTAAACTAAAGGTTTGAAATCAAGAGTTAGAGGTTGGAGCTCAGCCCTTTTTATCATCAAAACACTTTCCCAGAGCTCTGCTCTGAAGCGCCACCACTTGCATAGTGACGAGTTTTGCTATATCCTTCCTTTTCATCATCCTGGGCTTTTCTCACTCCCTCTTTCTCGAAAATCGTCTGTCAAACTCATCAAGCCAAGGGCAGCTGGTTTTACAGATCGAGTCACGGGACCTTACCCCCCTGGACAACTATCCAAAGGGTTGTCCCACCTTCATTATTTTCATCAACTTCTACTTTATCACTCATATATTCATTGTACTGCATTACGACATTCCAACACACCCCGGTTTCTTGCGATGGGAGATTCAAATGCTCATGGATCCTTGGGGGATGGACGCCATTCTGGCCTACCCCCTGTCTTCGTCACTCCGTCTGCTTCGACCACGAAAGTGATCAAAAGAAAGGATAAGGGCACTAGACAGCGATCGCAGTCGGGCAGTTCAACTGCATCCACTGCTTCAAATGTGTCCACTAGATCCAGGTCTCCAAGGCAGCAGCAACTCTACGCCGACACTATTAAACAGCCTCACCATCAGGCCAAGAAACCGCACCGAGATAATACTTCAGAACCTTCTGACATGGAAACTGGAGACATGAGCAGTACTGTTGTTCCTCAATCTCAACAATCGATCGTAAACCAATCTTCTAAACCCATACTTCACTCATTCATTCTCCAGCCTTTCGATACTAAATACAGTAACGAAAAGTTCATTACCTACAACTTCGTATATATCTTCCAAGTATACCACTCACCGAAGTAGTCAAAACTAGAAATGGATATATCCTAAAATCCACAGATCCACAGTTTGCCATCACAGTTAGGAATAAGGCTTATTTCGAAATCTTTGGCAAGAATGCTACAATTACCACTCTTTCTTCTGCACGTCAGAAGCAATCACCGCCACCTAGACGTCCACCTTTCTTGTCTGTTGTCATCCGAGGGGTCGACCCATCCTATTCTGACAATGAGATTCAAGAAGAACTCCAACTCGCAGGTCACACCATCCACAAAGTCATGCGTATACGTAACAATGCTGGTCCCACATATATGGTACGTGTACTTACCGCCTCACAAAATACCATAGATTCCTTGCTCACTACTGGAGCTTATATCTATTATCGGCAGCACAGGGTCGAACCCTCACGCTCGCCTGCCTCTCTTCCTGTGCGTTGCGAAAATTGCCAAACTTATAATGATCATAGCATAGATAGTTGCAAGAATCCACCAATTTGTGGTTATTGTGCAGGCCCTCATCAAAAACGCACTTGTCGGAATCTCGAACGTCCACCTGAATGTCCAACCTGCCATGACCAACATCCGGCCTACAGTTATAAGTGCAAGAATAAACCACAACCTGACCAACAACACCCGCATTTAGTGGTTCCACTTCGTATCCCAGACTCTTCACCTCCTCCCAGCCAACAAACTACAGATCAAGTTACCATTCAACAACTTCAATTTCTAACTCTTACGTTACAGAACATCCATCCCTTTTAACGCACTCACATTCTACAGCAACTCACCAAGGCCGCTAAATCTGTTTTTAATGTTAACTTCTACGCCACATACACGAACAACTACGTCCACTTCCATACGTCTCCACAAGAAAGAGCCGTTTAACTCCGTACATTATGGATTTAGTTTTTCTCTTCCTTAATATCCGGTCTTTACCAAAGAACAAAACTCGATTCGAAGTACTTTTACTTGAACATGTCTCAGTCTTGTTGAACGAGACCTTTCTTACGAAAGCCATTCCCTGTAACATTAGTCGTTATACGCTTCTAAGTCATGACAACACAGTGCCAGCATTAAGGGCAAATGGAGGCGTAGCAATCGGATTTCGAAATCACATACCTCATCGCCATCACATTTGTCCTATTTCTCACCTCCCACAGCATATCATCACTACCTTATATTTCAAATCTATCATGATCATCTTCGCTACTATTTACATTCGCCCTGGACACTCTATTCCACTAGCATTTTTCAGTCATATGTCTCGCACCTATACACATCACATCATCCTCGCTGGTATCAACTATCATAGTCGCACTCCTGCTGAACGCACACAATTCTCAGATCATAAAAACCACTCATACTACTGGCATTTTGCACATTCCTCGAACTCCTATTAGACATGTATCTAATACCACCCCTGACGTAGCTATCACTTCAAATACACTTGCTGCTAACATCACTCTCACAGTCCTCGACCTCCTTGGCAGTGATCATGCCCCGATCAACCTCTCATATCTTATGGGCTCTGCTCGCCCTCACGATGCGCCTCCGCCAATTCGAACTCCACGTTTCGATAAAGCTGATTGGGATCATTATCGCACCTATCTCAACACTATCGTAGCTCATTTGCAACCTCCCACTACATCAGACGAGCTTACACACATATTGAAACCATCACTTCAGAAATCACCCAAGCATCCGAACTGTATGTTCCCACCACTAGGTCCACACCTTATCAGCCTAAATTGCCTCCACATTACCTCACTCAAATCCAACGTTCCCGGCAAGCTTATCGAGACTACGTAAGGACACAAAATCCCGAAGCTCTTCAACTTCACCATTAGCTGCAACGTTCAGTCAAAAACTACATTCAAGCATACAAACACCGTCAATGGATCAAAGCTTGTAATAACCTTGCTGACAATGCACACCCTTCACGTTATTGGAAACGTCTCAACGCACTCTGTGGCAAGTACAGCAAAACCCCATACCCTCTCATCATCGACAACAGTCACGCAGCATCTGATCAAGATAAAGCAAACGCCTTTGCTGACTATCTACAAGACATCTTCACATCATCCCGTCATGACCACATTTTTGCTCCTCCAGTCGATCATGTCAACACCGCACATCCTATCCTTTAACCAAAACTCAATCATATTTTGCCGCAGCATGAACTCACAGCTGCAATCACTGATACAGACATCAAAAGAGTCGTGCAACATAAACGAAACTCTGCTTCTGGTTTTGATTCCATCACATATCGTCATATCAAAGAAAGTCCTATTCCACTACTTCTTCTTCTAGCCTCTATTTACACTTTCATTCTCAGAACTGGCTTTTTCCCCGCTGAATGGAAGATGTCCATAACTCTTATGTTTCCGAAACCAAACAAACTTCCTAACACAGTCTCTTCATACCGACCTATACAACTTACGGTACTTCAACTTTCAGCAAAATTCTTGAGCGCATCCTTGTCAACAGACTTCATCCATACCTCCACGCACGTCATCTCATTCCTTCTTTTCAAGCCGGATTCCGCCCGTCTTATTCCATTAACGATCAGCTCCAACGTCTAACCACTCTCATTACAAATCACTATAATTCAATTCGTCCATCCTGCCTTGTTCTGTTCGACCTAGAAAAAGCATTCGATAAAGTCTGGCACCTTGCACTTATTTTCAAACTCATCAAGCTTAAATTACCCATGTCTTACATTCGCTTCATTTTTCACTTTTTGGCATGCCGTATCACAAATGTTAATATCAACAATCATCTATCACATCCTATCTTCCTAAATTCTGGTGTCCCACAAGGCTCAGCTCTGCCCCCTTTGCTGTATTTACTGTTTGTTTCCGATTTTTCTTCTCTTCCAGACGATGTGTATATTTTTCAGTATGCAGATGATACAGCCTTTCTTGCCCTTGGTCGCACCATCAGTCATATCAACATCATCTTACAAGAATCTATGAATCGTTTCTCGCACTGGTTTCATAAATAACACCTCACCATAAATGCTTCGAAAACACAGGCCATAGTATTTCTACCGCCACGCAAACGCTCCAAGACTCACAGGAATCCATCACTTCTTTCTCTAAAAATTCAAGATGCAGCGATCCGTCCATCCAAAACTGTTACTTACCTTTGTATTGTTTTTGACCACCATCTCACCTGGCTTCCTCATCTTAACTACACCAAAACCAAAGTATATAATCATCTGAATCTCCTTAAACGTCTCAATGGCACTACCTGGGACCCCACCTCAACCTTGGTTCTCAACACATATAAAGCATTTCTTCGCCCTGTCCTTACATACGGTTTCACCGCTTGGCTATCAGCTCCTGCCTCGTACTACAAACTTGCAATATTTGAACGTCATGCCTTCCGCATTGCTTACCGCATTTCTCTTCCCAGTCCGACTAGATACCTATATTCACTCATTACTTTCCCTACATTACTTTACCACCTTGAATCTCTTCGCCTCAAGTTCATCACTATCCGTTATACGCAGCAGCAACCACTTCTACTAGCCACTATGCACTACCTTGCCAATTCATCTGCTCGCCCTCGATATTACCATTTCCCTCTAAATTTGCTGTTTACATTGTACTGTTATACCTTGCCGCCAAACCATCCTGACCTAGAACAATTGCAGGATCATCGATTGCATGTCCATCTCCCGCATATTTTTCCATCGCATCAAGCACAGTGATTACCCTCTGTATCTAACAGGGCCTTCCTCGTCTTCATTGGCCTAGCGTTGCCCCTAGGCAGAAGATAACCCGCATTTGTTCTGCTATCATTCCCTACGTGTTGTGGCGTCATCTGCACTCATTCCATCCCTCATGATCATCTATGCAAATAAAGTACTTTTAATTAAATTGTTCTGTAATATATAATGTATGTCTGCTATGTATTCTCCTATATGTCTTGTGTATCCTCTGCCTCACTGATGATTATGGTCGCAAAGACCATAATGACCTAACATCTGAAGTAATTGTTTAATAAAGAAAGTCTCATAGCCCAACGCCCGTAATTCCACATCCCTATAATTCCTATGCAACCCTTCCCTTAAAGAGGGTATAGCCCTCTACAGGGTAGCTAGCCTGCGGGCTAGCATTGTAATAAAAAAAATTTTAAAAAACTTTATTACTGTTGTAGCATTTTAATAAATAGATAGAAAAATTAATTTACATATTGAAGACAACTGATAGTTTGCGAAAGACAATGCGTGTATATGAAAGGTCAAGGTTTTACTTTCCTTTCTCTATAAAGACGTCCTTTCTTTCTAAAGTGTACACGTAATAGGATGAGCAAACATTTCTGATTGTACTTAAAGAGCCAGGCTTTTTATCAGTAGCAAACGAGAACCTTAGAGGGTCAAGTACGTGGTAAATCGCAGTGGGTCAGAGTGTGTCATGTCGGGTGGTAGATCGCAGTGGGTCATGTTGAGTGGTAGGTCGCAGTGGATTGCTGTGACCCAGTTCCGATTGACTTCGCTATAAATTTTACCCACTTAACCCACCTACCTACTCCACCTCTGCTGCTTGGGATCTCAAAGACTCCAACAAAATTATACTTCGTTCTACTCTATAAATGATATTTGGACATTCATAGTCTAATACACTTCTAAAAATTTTGCGATACCCACAATTTAATCTCACCAAGTACCACTGCATAGCATTCAAGTTGCCAAGAACCTGGATTCTTCACACTACAAGAAGTCAAGAGTATTGCACATATAATTAATGAGTTGTGCAGGTGAGTAATTAAAACATAATTATCGAATTCTTCAATTTAGAGCTCCCTTTGTGGCTAAACGGTTGGTGTGGGAAATCCGGGTTCGACCCCAGGCCAGAGCTCATGCAGTTCGGATCCCAAGTTAAGCAGTAGGTTCACGCCTCATATAATCTCGCTGCTGAAAGGGACGCTAAACAGAAAATCAAAGCCTCCAATATTCTTCTATACGAGGTTTCACTAATACATACCAAACATGAAGGGAAGATCTAGGCAAATCCTTTCAGCTGTGTTGACCACAGGCACCTGAAAGCGTATGATCCGACCGTCATCCATTGGTTAACAATCGTTACCCGTGAACCCTATTTTTATCACTGTTAAGACTAGCATGATATGCTAAGACTAGCATATATGATGGGGTATGCCTAGTTCGCGAAGGACTCCAAATCCTTTTCTTAGTCTACTATTGGTTTGACTGATTCGCAGTAAGATTTCTACCAAAGATCAGTTGGAGATCTCCCGCCATTTCTAGCGCAGTCGCTAACATCCATATTACAATTAGGCTTAGAGTAATAGATTATGTCATTTCTGTGACATATAGCAGTCTTTTTTTTTTTTTAAGTTATATGTACTGGTGAAGCGCCAAGTACCAAATCCCAAGGTATCACTAATCCTAATTTTGAATGTAATCCTTGAATTCAGCTCTCTAATCCCCGGTTTACAATATACCCTTTTAAATTATAACAGAAAGTAATCAGCCATCATATCTTTGCTCCACTCGGCTTAGTAGTCCCCTTGTTGCTCTGCTAGACCAACGAGCGAAAAACAATATGTCGAAGATATTGACCACTTTGATCATTTTAAAATACATAAAAGATCTTTCCATAACTTTGGAATTTTCCTGTTAATTCTTAAAGTTTACGAAAGTTCAAGATGTTCCTTGAATTTCTGATGTAGTGTCATTTATGATCTCCAGCTATTTTTTCTCAAATAGTAGTCGGAACTAATAAAGACTCCTGAATTGAAAAAAAAAAATGTAGCAATTAAGATTATATCAAAGTGTAAATACAATTGAAAAGTAAGGGAAAGGAACTCATTGTGTGCGTGTGTGCTGCGGTAGTATTTAGGTATGCACGTGTGTACATCACAAAGTAATGACGCAAGAGATGAGTGTCAGCCAAGTCAAGAAGTACGATGGCCTAGATAACTTTCTTTCTTCTTTACAACGCGCCAGAGAGGCCATCTTCCTTTGCCCACCACTTTCTAACATCATGCACTTGCCATAATTCCATTGGGCATTGCCTCATAGTTCATGGCGTATATATTCTTTCATGTTGATCACGTATATGAAATCAATGTTGAAAGGGACAGGGAGAACGGTAAAAGACGAATGTTCTTTGACCTGTCGGTTGCTACAACCTTGCCCTTTTTTCTTTCTTTCTTCATTTTTAATTCTTGTGGTAAATGACTTCCATTTCCGTCTTGGACTCGTTTCGTCTATTACTTTTACAGTACAATAGTCTTCTTACGTGAAACTTTTTTTCCGTTTTTCCTTACATAAGACAGAGAGTGTGAACTATCTTATAGTGATAGTAGCCGAGTTAAACCGATTTTTAAAACTCTAGAAAGGTACGGTCCAGTGAGAGTATAAGAAGTCCTTATGTACAGACGAATTGGTTCAATGGTTTAGCACAGCTTGTGGATGCCATCATTAGATTGGAAGAAAGAAAATAAATGCACATAATAGAGAAAGGTAATTTTAATAAGTATAACTGTCGCCGTTGATAACCTATGGTGGCCGATAATAATCAAAAGGTACTAGATGTTTTTTATATTTAAAAAAATCATAACTGCTTATATAATACTAGCAAATTCTTTCACGTGTTACTGTTGGTAACATGCTGCATTCTCCCTTCTGTACCTTTCACATAGACTTTGTGTGAACTCGAAGTGTTGCACGGAATTAGAACATCTCGTACGGACATCTCAGTGAAATGCTCCCACCCATTTTCTTCCTTCTAGGTTAAATAACAAACACTGCTGAAACAGTGTTAAATTATAGTCAAACCTGGACAAGTGGGATTTGGGTAACTGAAAAATCTCTATTATTGGGAATCTCGTCCTTCAGCATTATCTGTATATTTGAGATATCGGCCTGAAATTACAGTAGCTATCCTTTGCGATCCCAATTATCAAGGCTTGACTGTATTTCAAATGGAAAGTCTAAATACCTAGATTCATGCCTCTAACCTTAAGTAATTCCTAGATTTGAATAATTAACTTGCAACCCTCATCCCTTCTCCTTCATACCTCTAGTCTTCCTTTCTAGGTCAAATAAAAAAAAACGCTGAACTCCATGTTTAATTATTTTAAATCGAAAGTCTACACCAAATTTCATGGTTCTAACCTTAAGAAATTCCGAGATATGGACACCTTACTATGATTATTTCTACCCTATTCTCCCTCTCCTGCTTTCCACGTTGAATTTCCAAAGATTCCTTCTTAGTAATATTGAACGTACAAGATCCTGTGTATTGTTCAAATGTCAAGTTTCTAGCTTAAGCAGTTTGGCCTAGGTGCTGATCAGTCTGTCAGTGAGTCACGACTTCCTCATGAATTATCAATAAGAGGATGGTCACAAGAGTCGTTCTGTGTAGCCGTGCTTTGGTATACAGTAATACAATATCAACTCCAGATGCTTATGAAACGAAATAAGTGAGTTGTGTTAATTACCATTAGTCTTGAGTGCAAAATAAACAATAGTAATTAACTACAAAACTAGTGTACTCGTCCATATAAAGGCATCAACAAAGTTGTATGTACTAATGCGAGAATATAGGTTTACCCAGCAAAATTTATCGTTAATAACAAACTAGAAAAAATCTAACAATAAAAAAAATGGAAAAAGACTATACGAAAACTGAGAGAACATAAATACTTAAGAATTTGGTTTGACGGAACATAAACATTTGACGCTCACGTAATAAAGGTCTTGAGAAACAACGAAATAGCATAGAAAATTATAACAATATCGAATTATGAATTTATACTGCCTTAAAGAACAAACTTTAAAAAATAATATGATTCTGTTTAAATATATTTTAGAGCAAATGTTAGTCAATATATTGTAAGAGAAAACATTAAACTGAAAAAAAAAAATATATATATACATCGAGTGCAATACCGGAAGAATCGTGCAAGCAATAGAAATGGAATAATGGGAACACCTGAACAATATGCAGTTTCTTCTGATTAATGCGGCATCCTATCACTGTTAATCTGCAGAACAATTTAATCGGACCCAGGTCCCCCGAAACCTCATGTGGGCCCCTATTGTATTTATAAATATACAATATTTGTTATCATTTAAATGCAATTTATCTCAAAATCCTCATATACCTTCTGTATCTGAATGCCCCCCCCCCCAAAAAAAAAATACAGAGAAATCGGCACCCTTGAAAGTACCCTGCAAAATTATTATCAAATTATATTCTTACAAGAAGACAGTGATAGATATGCGACAATCATTTTGGACATGAGTGTACCATTTCTCTTGAAATGCAGCACTCAGTTTTGTTAGCGAAGATCAAGAAGAATATTTGTTTCGGTGTCTGAGCTACTGAGTTCACCACGATTATTCTGTGATATTGTAGCCTGGGGATTAGGCGAGCCGGAGAAGGTGCTTCAGTTCATCCCGATGCGCATGATATCTCAAGTTAACAGCTCTAGCAGAGTGAATTTCACATATTACCATATTAAAAGAAAAAGGTGTCATTGACCTGCATCAACATCTGGTTCATAGGATGCACGTGATCACTTAAAATATCGACATAATTACCGGCGGTAATGGTCCTGTGAGGATTATTACAAGACACAATACCACAAAATTGCGGACTACATCACAGAAGTGCTGAAACATTTCGCGGTAGGGTGGAGATAGTTCGGAGGATAAGCTTCTTCGGGTGTCCGCTGCTCACAAACATCTTTTCCTATTTGATGGTTGATATAATAGTGAAAAAGAACATAACAACATTGCACCCTTCCAATCATCGACCGTTCATTTTTGCACGTTCTCGGAACCATTTTCTTCTCACTAAAATGTTGTTGGCGGCGATCAGTAATTTGAAAATTTCAACCCTACCATTTGTGGATCCATTGGCTAAGGATAGAGGTGAATGGAGAGCTTTTGTGAATGCGGCATTGCACCTCCGGGTTCCATAGGCCATAATGTTAGTTAGTTATTTGTGCCTCGATTTTAAAGTTTTCCTGTTAGGTAAGAAGATGGTTCTTTTAACTGTTTACGGTTATCACATTCTATCTTCCTTTTTGTTCAATTTCGTTTTTCATGATATCGTTCAGTTTATTTCTTATCAGAGCTGTACACAAGTGTGACACTTAAGTCGACAATGTGCTTATCGACTTCAATCAACCTTGTTCTCACTAGACTGAATGAATGTTTAAAGTTTGTTCCCCTTCTGCACAAATGTTATATTACACAGGATCTAGTATTTAAAGCAGACACACAAGCACTTTTTATTTGGGACTTAAAATCCTCACAGACGATCAAACCCGGAACTAAATGTATACAAAATTCGTGCATTAGTAACTTTCCTACCAAGTATACTAGGATTTACTCAACTTTGCACTCAAATTCTGAGATTAAGATCAGTTGAAGTTGAGGGCTTGTCTCATGAGTAGACTTCGGATTTTTGCATATTTGCATGTTTTTTTCCTGATGTGATATTGATATGCTCTTTAAACAGAAATTCGTTTCAGGTATTTTGGAGCAAAATAGCAAAGTTTTATAGTGCATATAAGTGCATATTTTGAAGGTTAGTGCATGTTTATGTCGTTAATGCATATAAATGCATATTTAATGAAACAACCAAATTGAAAATTTTTAACGTCCAACAACTTTCCTCAAAGGGAATTTCAAGTTTCTAATATAGACTCAAGATCTTGAAATGGTTCATTGTTGTTGGTTTCGAATATGTTCCAAGGTCATGTGAAAGGAGAATAAGAAAGGGGTGAGTGATTCATCCTCCCGGTAATGATGTATGACTGTCACCTTTTTAGAAGAAGATATAAATAACGGTGTCAAATCACCTACAATAAATTTTTTTCCACGTCACCATCCCGCAAATTGTGTGGTCCTGTGACAATATAAGAATACCAAAAGAAAAATATTTCCATTTAGTTGCAATGCGGCATCTTCAAATTTGAATTTTAACTACTTCAGAATTTTGTCCCATTTTCGTCCACCCAAGAAAAAAACTGTACCATTCATATAAACGAGAAAGGACCATTTCAAAATTTCAGCGACATCGATCGCCTGTAGTGCGACATCCTAAAATTTTAACCAGCTCGGAATTTTGTCCAATTTTTGTCCATTTTTGTCCACCCCAAGAAAAAAATGTACCATTCTAATAAACGATGGAGGGCCATTTCAAAATTTCGGCCACTTCGGTCACCTGTAGTGCGAGATCTTTAAATTCAAATTTTAATTAGTTCAGAATTGTGTCGAATTTTTGAACATTTTTGTACCACGAAGAATAAATTCTTTACCATTGAAATAAACCAGGAACGGCCATTTAAAAATTTGGCGATATGGATCATCTGTAGTGACACATTTTCAAATTTGAATTTCAGCTATGTTGGTGGTACAAAAATCTACAAAAACAGGGAAAATTCAAAGCTAGTTAGAGTTCAAATTTAAAGATGTCACACTGCTGGTGATCGAAGTGGCCAAAATTTTGAAATGGCCTTCCTTTTCTAACTTAAATGGAACAAAATTTTTGATGGTACAAAAATGCACAGAAATTGGACAAAATTGTGAGCTAACTAAAATTCGAATTTGAAGATGTCGCTCAACAGGTAATAGAAGTGGCCAATTTTTGAAATGACCCTCCCTCGTTTATTTTCATGGTACAAAACGTTCTGTTTGTGGTACATGAATTCGCAAAAATCGAACAAAATTTTAAGCTTGTTAAAATTCGAATTTGAAGATGTCGCATTACAGGTGATCGAAGTGAACAAATTTTGAAATGACACTCCCTCGTTCATTAGAATGGAACAAAATTTTTTCTTGGGTGGACAAAAATAGACGTAAATTGGTCAAAATTTTGAGCTAGTTAAAATTCGAATTTGAAGGTGTCACACTAGGTGATCGAAGTGGCCGAAATTTTGAAATGGCTCTCTTTTGCTAATTTGAATAATACATTTTTTTTTATGTGGACAAAAATGGACAAAAATTGAACAAAGATGTCGCACTACAACTAAATGGGCCAGAAAAATCTTCTAGAAGTTATCTTTTGAAACAATGGATTGAAGTTGAGAGACGTTAACAATTCAAGAAGAAAATATATTTTGCAAAGTGTATGCTAAACAAATAATATTTTCAAAGTAAGTAAGCTCATTTTCAGAAGAAGACGTTTCTATTTTGTTCGACAGCAAAAGCTCAAACTTTAGCAGCACTATTTTTTTGCCCTTCTTGTATTTTCACAGCAGTTTCAAGTCTGGTAAGGAGTTTATACAACTATGAAACAACCCAAATGTGTGTGTGTGTATTTTCATATTCGACAGAGTTCATTCCAAAGAAACCGTTGAAAAATGTATTTCGGGAAGAAATGAACAACCCTTTTTTAAATTAGCTCTAAATTGATTAAAACATTTGCTTTACAAAATCTAAAACTTGTCACAGCAGTTACTTTCTGAGATAAGGAGATAAGTTCTTAAGTTTTTCTTTAAGGAGTTTATGAGAGTATTTAAGTATAATCTTGTCTTGCTTTGATACGTACCTCGGTTTCTCGAAAGGTAACCTTCCTACTAAAAGTAACACTTCCGAAGTGTAACACTCCGATTTTGATAAAATTTAGCAGGTAGATACTACACATAAAATAATCGAATACGTGTTTTTTTTTTATTTTCTGCGGAAAAACGGTTTTAGGGGGGCAAAAGCCCTCACCCAAAATTTTGAAAGTTGACGCCCGAAAGACAAGAAGAAATGAACCGAAGTGAATGAAATTGTGTACAGATATTGCAGACGTAAAATGAGGGAACACGGGTTTCGCATTTTCCTGAAAAACGGCTAAGTGGCACGGACCCCTTCAAACCTTTTATAACGAAATATCAAAAGTGCTAGTAACAGTATGTCAGATTGTGTAAAGGACATGAAGAATTCCAACGAAACTTTGTGTATGGACAATATCCAAAAATAAATTAATATGGGATTTTATTTTCTGCAGAAAAACGGTTGTAGGGGGCAAAAGCTCCCACCCAAAATTTTGAAAGTTGACGCCCGAAAGGCAAGAAGAAGTGAACCGAAGTGAATGAAATTGTGCACAGATATTGCAGACGTAAAATGAGGGAATACGGGTTTCACATTTTCCCGGAGAAAACGGTTGGGTGGGACACGGACCCCTTCAAACCTTTGATCACGAAATATCAAAATTGCTAGTAACAGCATGTAAGATGTGTGTAAAGGACATAAAGAATTGCAACGAAACGGTGTATGAACAATAGGCAAAAAACAAACGGATAGTTTTTTTTATTTTCTGCAGAAAAACGGTTTTAGGGCGAAAAGCCCCCTCTCAAAATTTTGAAAGTTGACGTCCGAAAGCAAAAACAAGTGAACCGAAGTAAACGAAATTGTACACACATATTGTAGACATGAAATGAGAGAATACGTGTTTCGTATTTTCCTGAAAAAAAAAAAAAAAAAATTGATTGGACCGAGGTGTTGAGTGGCGGAAGGAGTACATCGAAGCGAATTAAATTGTATGTAGATATTGAATATATAAAATGTGGCCTTTCGTGTTTCACAAGTACCTCCATCCGATTTCTTCAAATTTGGCAGATCAACTACAAGCACAAACAGTATAGTGTATTTTATATATAGTATTTCAGGAGGCACCTTTAACCCTTAAAATGTTTTTCTGCATAAACAAAAAGAAGTCTCGATTTATTTCCAGTTTACTGTTGATGTGCCAAATTTGAAGCAAAACGCGAGAAATACGACTTGAGAAATACGAAAGGCCTTACTTTACATAGGGTCTATATAATATCTACACATAATTTCATTTTCTTTGATCCACTTCTTCCTGCGCTATTACGGTAATATTAACTTTTTTTTTCGGATGGGGCCTAGGCCCCAACAAACTTTTTCCGCTCAAATCAAAACACGTTTCATTTACTGTTTTGCAAATTGTCCCTATACACGAAGTTTCGTTGCAATTTTCCATATTCTTTAAGAACTTCTGACGTATGCTTATTTGCACTTTTGATATTTCGTAATCAACGGTTTAGACGGTCCGTGCCTCACTCAACCACTTTTTTCCAGGAAAATACCAAACCTAGTTATCTCATTTTAAGTCTACAACATCTGTGCACAATGTCATTCAATTCGGTGCACTTCTCCTTGCCTTTTGGGCCTCAAGTTTCAAAATTTTGAATGGAGGCTTTTGCCCCATAAAACCAATTTTCCGCAGAAAATAAAAAAAAACTGTGTTCCTTTATTTTTTGCGTATTGTCCCTACACAATGTGTCGTTCCAATTCTTCATGTCCTTTAAGCACTTCTGACATACTATTATTAGCACTTTTGATATTTTACTATCAAAGTTTTGGAGGAGTTTCTGTCCCACCTAAACAGTTTTTTTTAAAGGAAAATAAGAAACCCGTATTCCCTTATTTTATGTCCACAATTTCGTTCACTTCTGTTCACTCCCTCTTACTTTTCGGGCCTCAAATTTCAAAATTTTGGATAAGGGCTTTTGTCCCCTAAAACCGTTTTTTCGAAGAAAATAGGGAAAAAAACTTATTCGTTTATTTTTTGCGTATTGTTCATACACAAAGGTTCGTTGCAATTCTTCATGTCCTTTACACACATCTGATATACTGTTACTAGCACTTTTGATATTTCGTGATCAAAGTTTTGGAGGGGTCAGTGCCCCAACCAATCGTTTTTTCCAGGAAAATACGAAACACATATTCCCTAATTTTATGTCTACAAGATGTGGGTACAATTTCGTTGACTTCGGTTCGCATGTTTTTTTTTTTTTGTTTGTTTGTTTTGTTTTCGGGCGTCAACTTTCAAAATTTTGGGTGGGGGCTTTTGCCCACCTAAAACCGTTTTTCCGCAGAAAATAGAAAACACGTATTCGTTTGTTTCATATATAGTATCTACCTGCCAAATTTTATCACAATCGAAGTGTTACACTTCGGAAGAGTTACTTGTAATTCTTCTGTTATGTTTTCGATAACTTTACCTTCTTCCCATGCATGCTCCGTGTCTCGCTCAAATCTATTCCATTTAAAGTATCAATATTATACATTGTTAATTATTGCTGTTTGAAACGCACAATGTTACGCTAGAATAAAATATTCTAGGGTTTACACATAATTGGATGCAAAAAATAATTTCAAGTGAATTTATTTTCTTTTAAACAAGAACATAAGGTTTTTGAATACAGGCTTTTAATACAGTAACAAGTGCCTTCAACAGACCCCTTATTAAACGGAAAGGTTTCACAGTCCTATGAATTTAAAGCTAAAGAAAAAAATGTGTTAAATTCTCTCGATTAGGCGGAACCTGTGTTGCGAACAATGAATCTTAAAATATCCTTTTTAACGGAAACTTTCAAGTTCTGAAATGTAGCGTTTAGAAAAATTTTAGACATTCTATGAGAGGTTAGGTATAAGAACTACTTTGTCTGTTAAGGTATTCATTTACTTGTTACCCTACACATTTAACCTATAGTCCACTGCCATGTAAGGCCCTAGTTTTTGAACGAAGTGAAATTTACCTAGTTATTTTCAAATAACAATAACTCGTTCTCTAGCTGGTCTAGAGACATGGAACAATTAACATAATATACACAATAGATCAAAAGGGAGCCAATAGTAGAGAGAGGAGCGCTGAAAATAGCATAGAATCTACTTTTTGTCTTGGCCTCTGAAATCGTATGTAGGCTTTTTTTTTTCTTTTTACTGTAAGATTATGTGTATTAATTCATAGCATAAATAAATGCTGTAATTGAATACGGTAGGCCTGTGTACAACATTTTATCACACTATGTCCATTGTATGTGTGCTCCTTGTTTATTTTTTAAGCATAGATTTAACGGACTCTTGAACATTAAAGGAAATTTTTGCGACTCCTGTTCAATCTTGCTAGGCAGGTTTTATTATGTACTTTTAAGCCAGAGATGTTAATCTATTTCTTTGAGTATATTTACTTTTATTCACAGATACTTGGCGCATTCTTATATATATATATAGGCCTATATATATATATATATATATATATATATATATATATATATATATATATATATATATATATATATATATGTATGTATAAGGAGATGTATTTTAATTTCACATACTGACTGTGAGCTGTTTTTAACTCGAAGAAATGAAATGTATTCAAGAAGCCTTGGACGCTTGCGGAGCTGAAAACATTAAAAGCGATCTTGCGTTTATCAATACTCATTTCAGTTCAATTTCAAAGATCATAACGAAATTAGAAGAGCGATAATTAGGACTTTGCAGTGCATTTGAGATGTTTGATTCAATAATGAAACAGACGCCACCAAGACCAATCGGGCAAGCATTTCTTCGAAACTCACATTCAATAGACGCGAAAAATCTAGGCATAAAATTCTTGTTTAATGTAAATAAAGTGTTCCTGGGAACAAAGTCGCACGAATTCCAGATTTAGTGACAAGTGACATTGCTTTTTTTAAACACTCCCTTAACGACCCGTGACACGGAAGGAACTTTTCGATGTACATTTATGTTTTAGCCGACAAATGCAGGTTTTTGCAAGAAAACACCGAAAACTACACAGTTGTGTATTGTAGCATGAATGCATCATAGTTATACACCAAGTATATGTAGTTAAAGTAATACAACTATTTTCTGTAAAGATAATAAAATTCTTCATTTAACCTTAGCTTTTGATTGGTGCATATTTACAATTTTTAGTGCATATCTGCATATTTTCAGTGCATATTTTCGTGATTTTTAGCGCATATTTGCATGCATATTTTGCCGTTTTTTAGTGCATATCGATCCGAAGTCTACTCATGAGAAAGAATCAAATTGATTAGATCTAGAGCGTTTCGGTGCGAGAGCCTTTCGGTGTGTAAAATATTTGTTGAGGAGTAGATTCGACTTACTTACATGATACGTGTGTATTTATATAGACTAATCTAATATAAATAATTCTTGCTAGTTTAAATGTATATATATAGGAAACAACTCTTTCAAGAAATTTGGTGGAAACCAGTTTTCGGGCACGAGAAAGTGTACTTTGAGAAAATTCGTATACAAACGTCTTTGGAAAATAAAAATTTTGGGAGGGGGACGGGGGCTTCATTATATCTTAAAAACGGTTCTGGAATGATCATGATATATGCAATTCTGTGATTGCATTTTGAAGCAAGCAACACAAAGAGAGTAGAACCGGTAACAATCTGAAAAGATTATTATTATTATATGCTCGTAATGAATAGTCTGGAACAAAGAAAAAGGGAGAATTAAGTCAAACGGAATATATAAAATAAAACATGATATCTTAAAAAGAAAAAAAAAAACTATTTGAATTTTGTGATCTGACACTTGAAGTGTCATAGTGTAGTTACTTTGCCATAGTAAAGTTATTGTTTCATAGTGTAAACTAGTTAACATTGTTATTGAGGCAATTAGAGAAGGATAATACAATGCATTCATAATAGAACGAAATGCATTTATGTTAATATCTTCGATTTACGACAACATTATACGAGGTGCACACCAAAAATACATGTCGTTTTGTTCTAAAGTTCACATTTTTATCATTTTAGGGAAGCAACTGCGGCGTTGGAGACCTTCATACTTCGTCCTAAGTAGTGCATATTTTGTTTACTAGGTGGCAGCAGTTGAGTCATAGTGCCCAAACGATTAAGACCTGTTTCTGATACTGCCCGGGGACATAAAATTTTAGGTTCTGCAGCTGACCCTGCGTAGCCAATATTCATCGCCAATTCAAAAGAGTAATAGTGCTGTTGCAAAAAAAAAAAAAAAAAAAAAAAAAAAAAAAAAAAGTAAGTGGGTGTGTGAGTTCAAAGCAGAACGAACAAGTGTGAAAGATGAGCAGAGATTTGGACGTCTGATAACAGTATCAACTAACGCTAACAATACTCGTGTTGCAAATTTCATAATAGAAGATAGGTGTATTATTATGCAGGAAATTTGTGATACACTGGGGCTATGGGAACAGGAGAACGAATAACTACAAACAAACTTGACCTAAGAAAGAGAAGTTTGTTTTTTTTTTCTCGCTGAGTTCCACGAATACTTGATGATAATCAAAAATAGGTAAGGATAAATACTTTCAATACGGAATAAATGAATTGTAAATGAATTTTCCACAATTGAAATTAAGAAATGGAGAAAAAATCAGTTGAAGTTTTATACGACTTCAAGAAAAATAACTAAAAGGCACGGAGCAGCACACTAAATTTTCCCACTCCTATTCCCTACGCTGAATCATGATATGCTGCAGTTATTAACGAAACATTTACTTGCGAAATAAGAAACTAATTTTTAAGACATTTTCGGGAAACCGTCTGTTTATCAAACAGCAACAAAATCGCAAGAATCATGTTTGAGAAAACTGTCAGCAAAGAAACACTGACTCCAAAGAAAAAATTACTCATTGTGGATATTTTTCTAGAAGGTAACTTATTCACCATTATATAGTTATTAATGATTTATTATATTTATTTATGAAATATAAACAAAGTTCCCTGAGTTATTTTTGAGTAAATTATCCGAAGAAAATTCACCTTTAAAAATACGAGCTCCTCGTGGACGTTTTTCTAGAACAAACGAGTTATGTCGTATTGTCAGCATGTTAATTAAAAATCTATTTACGAAATGTGATCAAAATTACCTGAGACATTTTTGAGAAAATATCCCAGCAAACCACAAACCCTCGTAGATTTGTTCAGAACAAATAAGTTATACATTGTCCGATTATTGATGCAATATTGCTTCATGAAATATAAACGAACTCATCTGAGTCTGTTTTGAGAAACTCGTCCGAAAAGTACTCACAGCCATGAATAAACTACCATTTGTTGATCTTTCCCCAAAAATTGGCTAGTACCATAGTACAGAGTTGTTAATTTATATATGAAATATAAAGAAAATCGTTGAAGTTTAAGAGAATATAGCTTTAAAAAAAAAAAGCCCTCAGTAAACTTTATTTCTGGAGTAGAAAAAAAAATTGAGAAACTTTAAGTTTAATATTTGGTGCGGATTCGTTATGTTTCAATCTTTTTTTTTTTTAACAATATTTTAACTGTTAACTTTGGTTATGCTAATTAAAACCGAAGGTCAACTATTGAATTATAAATTCAATTTAAACAAAATAAGCCTTATGCAGAGACGTTCTGACGCGTGATTAGTATCATACTAAAGAGTTCAACTAACATATATTTCCTGCAGCAGACAGGCCTTTAGTATGACGCTAACGATACGTCAAAACGACTCTGCATAAGACGGAATTAATAGTTGCAGCTTATTATTATTATTTTTTTTTATACAGAGTTGACAAATACCTGTAGTATAGTAGTAGTAATATAGTATAGACTGTCCCCTCACGAGATATTAATTTTATAACCCTATTCACAGCTTAAGATAGGAAGAAAGGAAAACAATTTACACCATGAACACAATTTCTAGCTCCATTCAGAAGTAGTCTGACACTTGGTAATTCGTATACTCGACTGGTTGTAAGATGATGCAATGATCCGCGCTGCTTCCACCCACCTTTTTTTTTTTTAATTTCAAAGTTTATTTTAATGTTTAGTTTTTATCTTGTATTAAAATTTATTTTAATAGTTATTTATCTAAAGATTGAGTATCAGCATGCGGGGTCGTGTTTTGGCTAGTCGGTTTTGGTTTAGTTCAGTTCTGGTTTTTGTGTATTACCATTTAATGTGTGTTTTTTTTTTTTAATCTAGTCTTCAGGGAGTGAAGTCATAAACATAATGAAGAGTCGTCAGTTATATTAAAATGTTTTTATCACTTAAATGACAAAATTTTTCTAGTTCCTTCCTGGTGGGCATGTAACAGTTAAACGTCATGATTTCTGTTCGACTTGAGTTGTTGAGTTGATTTTGAGTTTAATGTCCCTTTCAGCAGCGATGCTATATGAGACGGGACCTACTGATTAACGTGGATTCCAAACCACATGAGCTCCCGCCGGAAATCGAAACCTTGTCTCCCACGCCAAGTGAACACGTTAAACTAGGCGGACGAACAGATATTCAAAATTATTTTGTCGGTATATAGAAGCAATGAAACGCGTAAACATTGAAATCTCGAATTCGATTTTTTTTAACGATCATCATATTTCCTTCTCTCCTGTTTCACAATATGTTTTATCAATCAGACACGACTGACATAGCGGCAAGTAATTGGAGGTTCAGCTCTTCCAACGTATAATTAAACGTAGTTTTCGCAAGTCACATTTTACGTCACAATAACTTATTTAAACAGAATCCGTGAATTAATGGGGCTTTGAAATAGTCGTTAATAATAATAATAATAATAATAATAATAATAATAATAATAATAATAATAATAATAATAATAATAATAATAATAATAATAATAATAATAATAATAATAATAATAATAATAATAATAATAATAATAAAGTAACAAAAGAATTAAAATAAGAATTACCTAAACAATAAAATTTGATGACTTTATTTTTAAATATCTCAAAACCTAACATTCCTGGACGTTTTACCAACTAACGTCTGCCACCTTTCTTCTTCCTAAGCTTCAGAACCAACATTAAATCCTCAGTCTCAACTTGAAAAACATTTCGACATTTTCCTCATTGAAAAAGTCTATTTGAACTTTTTATAAGTTGAAGAAGGAAACGATGAGTAACTCAAGTAGTAAGCGTCTCTTCATACAAGCCTTAGTATCTGGACAAAACTTACGTGAAAGGTTTTCAAGTAGCTAACAGTTTTTGCTTAACATTAAGTAACCGGTCGGCGTAGGCAAGTCCCCGCAGATCCGAGATTTTTAACATACTTCAATTTCAACTTCAAACCTTATTCTGTGAAACATGCAAGATCTTCCCCTTGAGAAGGAAAGAAATGTTTGGATGACAAGAATGACGGGGAATTGGAGTAGGTTCATGAATGGAAACAAAGAATTACAAATTTCTTTCAACCGTTTCTGATTTCAGTTACTTTCAACCATTTTGTAACTCAGGTATAACAGTCATTGGACGACACGCTTCAAACAACAGAGATTAATCTCAAAATGAAAACAAAATTCTTTGTGCATCAATTTTATACCAAAAAGCCTGTTTCAGTATTCCACAGACTTAACAACTGCCATGTGCTGTGTGAAATGTTATGTAAATTTGGTTACATCTATCCAGGCGATGGTGACAGTAGCAGAAATATTAGAGCCGACCTAATTTATTAAAGTAGTCAAAGGGGAGACACTTTTGCTGCTGATTGTACAAGGTTTCCCTCCCAATCTAGTCGTAAGTTTGCCAAAATCAATAAATAATTGATGTGCCGGAGCATTGTACTCCCATGTATTTTCGAGTATTTGACGAATAATAACCATCTGGTCGATAGTTGAACGATTTCACCTAAATCTGAAATGATATTCTCCAATAATTTCATCATTTTATAGGGTCAATCTTGCGAACAGTATGTTTGGAAGGAGTTTATAGGTTGTTGACAAAAAGAAAATGCCTCGATAATTATTACAATCAATTTTGTCGCCTTTCTTGTGAATTGGAACAATGATTAATCCTGCCCTTCTTGTGGTAATTTCTCCTAGTTCCAGATGAGAAAAATGCGTTTATTTATCTTGTTCCACAACTTTTCCTCTCCAACTAAAATTAACTCAGCCATAATTCCGTTTACACCTGAAGATTTGTAGTATTTCTTTAATTTCTTTCTAGCAATTTCTATTTCTATTCGATTAGGCTCTTGAATATACGATTCTGCTGTCCTGTGTGCATTTCACTTTCTCCATAAACATTATTTTTTAGCTGCGTATTATGCAGATCGTCAAAGAAATCTTTCCATGTATTCATAATGTTATCCGTATCAATGAGAATTGCTTTAATGTATAAAGCAAAGCTAATAACCTTTGTTAAATTCATTGATGCCCCTCTATATGTTCGGAATGTTTTTGTTTCCTCTATTATCTTAAAGTTCAATAATTTTAATGTTTCTTTATTCTAAAAGCTTTGGAAATTCCAACGCCTAATCTGAACGAAATTTTGTCTACTACAGTGTGTCCGTAAAGTTGCTCAACCCAAAGTTGGATTGCATATATCTTTTGAACAAAGAACGATAAAGACATGAGACTTTGTCAACGTGTTCTATGTAGCTATTTTTTAGATCGTGATCAATATTGGAATTTGTAACGTTTTTATGTAGTGACGAAAGAAAGTACGGAAAGTGAAAAATAAAAAATGTACAAAATGAAGAAAATCAATATTCAGTTGCAGAAAACTGATTTCCTGTGGGTCAATTCTTATGTATAAGCCTATCCGCAGTATGCATCAAAACTTATCCACTGATGCAAAAATGTGACAAAGTTCATGCAGTGTTGCCATGTAAAAAGGCTATTTAATGCAAATCTATAAAATGGATGTTTTGACAGAAACGCAGCCCCTGCCAACATTGTTGTCATGAAATTACTGCAACAGGTGTGTTTCAGGTTAATTGTTGATAAGCAATGAGAATTTGTACATAATTGATAACCTGAGGTTTTATGCCAGCTGCCAGGTGGGTATTTTTTATCGCAAATTTTTGCGATAAAAATTCAGGGTATAATGAGTAGTTTCGTACATTCCTGATTGAACCATGATTTGTTTATGTGCAGTTCTGCCTGCCCCAATGTTTCTTTTCCTGAAATTTTAATGTTATTCCTAAACTTAACCCAAGTATCTTCAACACTAGTGCATTCCGAAGCTTCTAAAACAGAGAACTTACTCCGCACTTCAGTCTGGTATTTCCCTCTCGACAGACCTTTCTCTAATTTCTTTAAATTAAACCTTTCCGTTTCCAGATGCTGAATATTTCTTTTTTTCAACGATAATCTCTCTCTCTCTCTCTTTTTTTTTTTATCGCTGTTACTAAGTAGTAATCAGTTTCACAGTTAGCTAAGCGACCGAAGATCAATTATGTTAGACTATCTTCTACACACTAAGATGGGACCAATTTGATTGTGTTTTTTCATCTGGTGAGGACCAAGTATAACGTTTATGAATGTAGCGATGTGGGAATTTGGTACTCTTCATGATAAGATTTTTGAATGTTGGAATATTCAAAAGTCTAACGCGTTATCACTATGTTCCTTATGCAGCCTTCGTTCTCTATAATCAATTTGAATATATCCTCTTGTCCTACCTTCGCATTGTAATCCTCTAATAGAATTTTCATATTATATTATTGCAGGAGTTGATCAAATACACGCTCTACTTCTTCATTTAAAAAAATATCTTTCATATCGCCCTCCTTATCTCCTGTTGGAGCATGTATGTTTAGAACAATGATATCGCACCATCGATCCTTAACAGTAACAGAAGAAAGTCTATCATTAACATATTCAACACGATTAATTACTGATATTACTTATTTGTGAACGAAACACCCCGTCCCTAGTTCGTGATTTCTATCTCCTTCCTCATAACGTAAAATTTCCAGTCTGCACTGCTCCCTTTCCTTCCCATATAACTTTCTCTGACTCACTCGTTACGGATTTTAATGCGCTTATCCTGTAAAGACTTCTTATACTTCATGTTCCTAATCTCATGTACATTTTACTTTACTGAGGTCGTGCCAAGCTGTTAGTCCTGGTTCAAGGCTTCTGTAAATGTTTCTAAACAAGTTATTTTTTTATTTTTATTTTTTTTTTAAAAGATGAGGTTGTTAGCTTCACGCCAATCCTCCAAGCTGGGAGAAGAGTTCTCGTCCTCTGGCCGCGACTGCTTATTCAATATATTCGCAGCTAACGTTTATATCTAAAAGCCTTTTCCTTGATCCGCAACATGAGGATGTGCCGTATCGTGGTGACAGGAACCCACGTTACATGGATAGTGTCTATTGTGAAGAAATTGACTCATCTATGCAAAATAATTGCTAGCTAATTTTATTACTTAATAATCGTGCTAAAATTAGTGGAAAAGAAATCAAAAACAGAGTAATCATCTTTATGGAACAACATGAAGAGTACTAGAGAATAACAATGAAAGTCACATTTTTTTCGATTTCTTATATATATAATCTATTGCAGGGTTTCTCAACCTAGAGGTCGCGACCCCTACGGGGGTCGCGAGAGGGTTTCAAGGGCGAAGATAAGCGGAAAATGAATGAATTTACCAAATTTGGTTTTAATCCATTCGCTTTTAGGGAAGTTACTAGCCTATATCCACTATATACAAAAAATGGATTCTACTATTATAGAAATAAATAGATATCGTGAGATCTCCGTAATAGGTATATTAAAAATCCCACACAAGCTTATTACAAACCAGAAATTATAAGGGGGTCACTGGCAAGAGGATACCATAAAATGGGGCTCGTGATAGGAATTAGGTTGAGAACCACTGATCTATTGAGTTTTAAACGCTGTGTTGGAAGTAAGTGACGCGTGATTTAAAACGTGTTCTACTTAAGACTCAAAGCTTTTCTGTGACAAGTGAATAAACTGTACGCTCAGAAATTTCATGGTACCCTCTGCAATCATATATATATATATATATATTTAAATAGACTTTAATCGTTCTTCCCGTGGACTCGTTAAACATTTTTAAGCAAATTGATGTGGTTTCCAAAGAAATAGAAGTACATCACATGCTATGTAAATTAAAATTTATTTGTGAAAACATGAAACAACAATAAGACAAATTGCACAGTCAAAACATGTGACACCATATTTAAACTTGAGAAGTATGGAAACTTGTATAGTAAGCTATTATCTTGGTTTAGTATCTGTTTAAACAACAGAAAGCAGCCTGTCTAAGTTGGAAATTTCTGAAATAATTTTAGAACTGTAAAGTATGAAATGGCATTAGGCCAAATTCTATACTGGACATTCATTAACGATCTAACCCCTTCCCATTTTAACTTTTTGAGCGAGATTTAAAATGGCGGACAGCAAGATGGCGGCTGTTCACCTGACATGCGACATAAAGGTTCCTGCTTGGTCTACCGTGTCCTTACAATTGCCAATTCCGATTTTTACACTCACTTTCATTTTATAAGAGATTGTAAGGGACTTTTGACTCAGCTTTTATATAACATAGCAATTGATGAGTATTATACAATCTTTCGCTGATGATACTTCTCTCACTGTTTCTGTCCGGACATGGGATGATACATTCTTAAAAACTGAATAAGTACTAAAAAGAATAAGGTTATTTCTTAATGTTAAATTCTGATAAGATAATGTTGTTTGCTATTATCACCTACTTCTGTCGTAAACAGTCAACAAAGAAACCACTAAAACTGTAAATTGTGAAGTTGTGAAAATAATGAGTTCAGGGTGTAATTGTAGCGATCTTACTATTGAATTACTGTATAAATAAATGTTGATAGACATTTAAAATGGATTAACTAGTTGGATGGTTGGCCAGGCTTCAGCGTTATTTTCAACACCGAAACTATGCGAGTAGGCACACACAGAAATTTGTGTTGGGGTCCAAGCTTTGGTGGGGTTAGGGGGAGGGGGAAGGTACGATACTACAAACCACTACGTCTATGTAGTATTGAACGTTTATTATTCTGTACCTAATAAGTAATTTTAAAATACTTCCGCCTATGTTTTCAGAAAAAAAACGATAGATTGTTTTTATAAGGGAAAGAGTACAGATGAAGTGTAAGTTCAAATTTTCGTATTACATCAATCATTTCTCTGTTAAACAAGTATAGTTTTATTAAAAAAGTGAACAAATGTATTTGAGTTAGGAATTCTTTTAGAGAGTCTGGACCCGGTGGATTCCCGTCGTTGCGCCCCTGGAGACGTGGACCAAAAGTTTAAGGTGAATTCCAAACTAGTGGACCAAAAGTTTAAGCTAGATTCTAAACTACCGTAATGCTTTTAAATTTCAAGGCTTCTCTACCGGGAACTGAAGTCAGGGCTCCGTGCACCAAAGGGACGCGCACTAACAACTACGCCATAGGGGAGGGCTATTTATAATGAAGTTATCTATTTAATATCTTACAAAAGTACTAAGAAAATGATTACTGTACATTTCTCTAACTCAGGAATGGTAAAAATTTGGAAGTATTGTGGATAGCGCACCACACTCTTCTACAGAGAATAATAAACTACGTATATTAAATTGGTAGAGTTTTTTATTCTATACTGAAGATGAGCTTTAGTATCGCGAGTCCGGAACTCGTGCTCAATCGGGCTTAGGCTGAACAATTGAGTGTAACTGAAGTGAGCGCAATCCCCATTAAGATTAAGGATTTTAAGCCGGAGTAAGTTTATTGAATGGGAGTCTGAGAAACACTCATGCGAAAATTGCCACCATTGGCTGTACATGTAATAGTTCCATTTGATACAACTCCTAGAAGTTGTACAGAATATTGTAACTGATGTAAAGAATTGACTTTTCTTAATGAAATTCCCCGATTGGACTTGCCAGACCGATCCTCAGATGCGACACGAGTTCTCGAAGAATAATAGTTGCTTGTCTTTGATAAATCAGAGAAGATGTAAACATGAATGTAAGTGAACGAAAGGAATGAAGAAAAGGTAAAAGAAAGGAAGACACGAAACAATACGACCAACTCTTAAAATAATTAATTTGTATTAAGAAAGAGTAAAACTAAGTTTTATTCTATGTCAGCATGAAGAGGCTTTTTATTTGATATTGAATCAAGAGCCCGTCGTTACACATTCTACGATAGAATCCTAAAGTCTCTGAGAAAAGAAAGGAAGATTGAGAAATGAAGTGATTAAGAAGATGAGTTACGAAAGAACTTTTCCTGAAGTTACGATGTACCAGAAAAGGAAGAAATAAAAGCACTTTTCGTCATTGCAGTGGACTCTTGTTGGTCTTAACAACTTCCTGATACTTCTTTCAACCATTTTTTTCATTGTTCTCTTTAGATGTACTTTCTTTGTGAGAGATGCTACGTTATTATCAAGGCGATCTCTTTTCACATGCTAAAGGAACGTTACCAATATTTTTATTTTCCCCTCGTCCAGTCTTGCGTGATTACCAACCAGCCAAACAATCTTCACGAGTTCACTTTCTCCAGGTCACGAGTGTTGACCATATTCATGCACAGTGTTGCAAACTACTTTTTATAAAGCACTTTTTATTCTATTATTAGTATAGGACTACATTATAATTACGCAAACGTTGAACGAGTTATCACTAATGTATTCTTTTTCTAAAGTTTCTTTTACTCTCACTTTTTATACTTAAAGTAGAAACAATGACACACAGAAACAGAAGCACAAAGAATGGAAGTTAAATAAAAAGAAAACACTTCCGCCGAAAGAGGGGATTATACGAGGAAGATCATGACAAAATAATATTAATTTATATAAGGTTAATCAATGTGTAGCTTATTACTGCTTACTCCCTTGAACAAATCTACGAAATCTATGTAGAAAAGTGAATTTAATTCATTTAATAAGACTAACGTATATCAGCATCTTTCCTTGGGAATTAATTTCAGAAAGGTCTTTCGCTATCTGGTAACCGTGAGAAAGTATTGAAACTGAATCTATCACCATAGACCAATAGTTCTCAAAGTGGGGTCCGTGACGTGTTATAATGAAATGGAACTCACAATTGTTATGCAAGAGGTACTTTTTACAGTTACTAAAAAGTAAGCAATTAGGAATGATACCTACGTTTGCAAATTTAAATGTTTTCCTACTTTACTAAATTTCTGCTCTGAAACCTGTCAACTGTTATATAAAACTACTTCAAGTGAGAGAAATTCCTTGTTTGTTATAGCACTTTTTCAAAATCAGTTGTACATTATCTGCACGACGCCTCGGAATTTCATGGATTTCATCTTCAAGTAGAATCGGACCTAAGATTGATGGTGACATAATTTATTCCAGATTTCAATGCAATTATAGAAAAAGCACAATGAATTTCATTCCTCACATTAGTGACCCTACATTTGAGAACATTGTTTAACAAGTGGATTATCTTAAAAAGACATTGATTTTCAGTCTTGAATATTACTGTATTTTCAATTGATATTTCGTTCACTAGGAAACAACCATGTATCTTTAGAATAAATTACTTATTGCATTATTTTTCATGATCTTTTTCTGGTCAGTAATTTTAATTAGTATATTTTTTAATACCATGTGAAATTTCAGATAGCATTACAAGGGGATCCATAGATCACTTTCCGAATGAACAGGGGGTCCGCGTTATCGGGAACTTTAACCACTGCCATAGACCATCAAAGCTCTATTCACCCCAACAAAGGGTAAAACCCTTTAAACGGGAAGATCAGCAAATGTGATCCCCCCTTCCGCGCATATAAACAGTTCAAAATAATAAACTACACTTTCTCAAATAGATGATATTAATCATTGAGTAAAATTATAACACATCTATCAATCTGTGAGTTTAACACCAACACACTCAGGTCTATACAGGAATAATAATTGCCATCTAATGTGTGGGCTACCATTAATATAATATAAGCTAGCTGAAAAGAATATATTAGCATTACTTTTACTTAGTTACGATAACGGAACACTTCTCGAATAAAAGAGAAGAATCTTGTATGACTAGCAGTAGCGAGCTCAGATTTCATAATTTCTCTCAAGTTCATATGCATACATACTGTATTTTAAAATGGTAAATGATTACTTTTGCATATATTGCTGAAGGGAAGGGAGGGGTTGTCAAACCCGGAACCGCTTTTGCGCACGCAACTGGTGACTAATAATACAATTGTTGATGAATAAGATCATAATTTATACCCTTTCACATGCAACTTCTCTAACATGGAAACAAACATAGTATTGTTGTAGTAAACTACCCTATTCTCTGATTTCAGTTCAGTACAGTAATAAATATACAAATAAATAGAGCCGCGGTTGCTCAGTGGAGCGTTCACCTCCGGTGCATGAGATCCTTGATTCGACCCCAGATCGCGCCAAATGAGCTTTGTGATGGACAAAACTGTGTGCATGGGTTTCTCGGAGTTCGCCTGTTTTTTTTTCACTTTCTTTATTCCACCATTTCTTTCGTTTCTCATCATCACCGCCTCCTTCAGCCTAGTCGACATAACCGTGGGATGTAAAACTTAAAGATTTCCTTTCATAAACAAATAAATGAGATCGTCAATTTGGCTCACAAGAATTTTACAATATTATTAGCATTTAAAGAGGTCCTTTGTGGCTAAGCGGTTAGAATACGTGCCTTTGGCGTGGGAGACCCGGGTTCGATTCCTGGCGGAAGTTCATGTAGTTCAAATCCCACGGTAAACTGTTCCACGTCTCATATAGCCTAGCTATTGAATGCGGCGCTAAACTCAAAATCAAAATTTAAAAAAATAGCGTTTAAAGGGAAAAAATTGTTTTGTTGAACTGAACAAAATATGTATGCGTGTTATATCTCGTGCGTAGTTTTCGAGAAAGTAATAATAATAATAATAATAATAATAATAATAATAATAATAATAATAATAATAATAATAATAATAATAATAATAATAATAATAATAATAATAATTTGTAAACTTAATAATTGAGTTGTACGAGAGCCCTGCTACTTATTGTAGTGAAACCAATTACTGTTCATTGCAATACTAGCAAAACGATAGTACATAGTGTGACTAATAGCATATAGCTCAAGATTAACATTAATTCTTATTTTCAATTTTGTTTAAACAAAATGTTGTCCAAATATAAGATGTGTATCAGCAGAAAGATCACATTGAATTGAACAAAATAAAATGATTGAGGGTAAATTTTGATGAGCAATTTTTGAGATTTTTTTTTAAAAAGAACTTTTGTGGTGGTAAAAGTATGTCATTCGTGGCTGAAAGAAATTATTTATTTTATGTAGGCTACTGTATATGTATCAAAATACGCTGTCAACTAGCAGATTGTTATTTGTCTATTTCTAACGGTAATATTTGACACACATACTTAAGCACATACTACTTGTAGCCAATCATACCTACAAACATATCACACAAATCGTATTACACCGTACTAAATCTTAAGAGTAAAGCACGAGATGACAAGATAGGAAAAGCATACCGTAAATGGTTTGATCTCAAGTCATTTGAATTTATGGTTTTAAAAAAAATAATGTCCAAGATCCTTCTCTCTTTACTTCACCAATTTTCTTTCATCACAAATCATTTGTTTATTATCCTTTCCATTGATATCCAATAGAGTTTTCGAAGGAGGGAACAATATTTGAAATCCTTTGCATTTAAAAACAAAATAATTTATACTCATTTGGCATATACACCCCAACTCCGGATAGGAAAAGGGAATGGACGTGCAAAAAAGTCGTTAAGAGCCTGATTTGTATGGTACACTCATGTTCAAAATTATTGTCGCATGTCTATAAATATGTTGTTGTAGGAATATAATTTGATAACGAGTTTGTCCGGTATTTCTTATAATGTTAGTATCTGTATAATCAACAAAGACATGTATATGGCGAATGTCATGTCAAAACAATAGTAAATAAGAACAATAAAACGAAAAAAAAATTTCTTGTCCATTTAGCAACATTTTGTTTTACTCATTCTAATTTTCGTATTTATAATTCTTTTTCTATGAAATTTACCACAAATATACATTTCCCGATTATACACATAGTATCAGTATTAAAAGACCCTGCAAAGTCATTATCAAATTATATTCTTACAAGAAGGCAGTTATAGATATGCGACAATCATTTTGGACATGACTGTACATACCAAATCAGTATTCACACCATAAGTTTAATTTACACGGTAATGCTTTTGTATCTTGTTGAACACCTAGTATTAGGCCTATATAACAAGCACTTTAACTTATAACAGTCATTCGAAACGTAAAGGAATAACGAAAATATTCGAAAATATAGAAAATATTATTAGTACTCGGAAACTTAATTCAAATTATTCATTCACCTGAAATACAGAGAGGGGCTACAGCCCCCTCGTGCAGCCACCCGCTTGCAGACGTCCGTTACATTTTCCTTTAACCTTCAAAACATAAAACTGCGGAGTTAAATCAAAGATTTTGCATTTTTATATCAAAGTTTTCAAACATAAACATTTAGCTGTATGCGTCGATTATTACTTAGTAGGTTATTAAGTAATATTATATTCTCATAATTATGATACTATGTCATTACCTTTTCATTATTTTTATTAGTATGTTGAAAAATTAAGATTTATTACAAATTTTTATTAGAATACCAACTTTACATAACTATAACTATAATTGAAAAGAATGTAATGGATATCTATATTTGAATTTAAATAAAATACAATCATATACAAATGTATAAAGGCACTAGTCCATAATTGGAACCTTGCGCGTAAAAGCTATTGGTTGAAGCTAATATTGGAAAATTATGCATGATTAAAATTTGTCAAAACTGTAAAGATAGGCACAGTGGCGGATCCAGGATATGATCAAGAGAGGGGCTAAACCGTAGTTTGCCGCTTTATCTAGTGTAAAGCAGGATTGACGCCCATTTTATTCAATGCATACCTGAGTATCAAGGGAGGGTGCTATAGCCCCTATAGCTCCCCTTGGATCCGCGCCTGGATAGACAGATGATATTATTTTATCTATGGTAGTCTACCAAAAGGAAAATCAATCGTTTCTGGTTGACATCTAGAGTAATTCAGAGACATTTTTGTTGTGAATATTCCAAGTTCAACCTCGATTATGAATGAGATGGGAATGGACAAACAGCACTAATACATCTTGGAGAAAATTACTGGCAAAATAATAAAAAAGTAGTTGTTGGCATATATATATATATATATATATATATATATATATATATATATATATATATAGCTATACCGGATGCCGGATAAACTGCCGTCAACGGAGATAGATATCTTGTAGGAAACTTCGAAAGATCAAATATCTAGTAAGCTAATAAACAATAAACATAGGCAAAGAATGAAAAATTCTTTCCAAGTTATACGACCTCAAAAGCGATTAAAAACAACCTTAAAGCTGTATACCCCCAATTTCAAAAGCTATAGTAAGGAGTGCAAGAAATTACTTAAATAATTAGTATGCGCTAAATCTAAATATCGACGATTTAGAATCCTATAGTACATGAACAATAAATTTTATGAACTAAGCTACGGGGAGATACTTGTAAGTGATAAATGATAGTCTCGTAGCCTAACTCTATGACTTATGGAAACCAAAGATTCGATGTTGCATTAGCAAAAGCTATCTATTGATTTCTGCTCTTAGCCAACGGGATCTAGTTTCTATTTTATATTCCCATTTCTCTGAGATTCATTCTAATATTGTTCTCCCATTTACAACTACGTCTTCCTAATGATCTCTTTCTTTCTTTCTTTTTTTTTTCCGATTGAGTCTCCAGTTAAAAATGTAAAAGCAATTCTATTTTCTTCCATTCTGATCACATGATTTCCCCACCTGAGCATCCAAGACTTAATGACTCTAATAATGCTAGGTAAACTGTATAAATTATGCAGTTCCTCATTATGAATCTGCTATTCCATGTTTACGCCTCTCTTCGGTCCTAATATTTGCCTTAGGATTTTTATTTTTAAACAATACTCCTTGTAAAGCAGTATCTCCCCATAGCATTTAAATGTAATTAATTTTATTTCTGTGTTAGTGAACACAAATTAGTAATACAATCTTTCACTTTTACGTAACAGCAAACATTATTTTCAATCGTTATGCAACCACACGTAATATATATTTTCTTACCAAGGAAGAGTTTCTTAATAATAACTGAAATCAAGTCTTCTTCTTAAAATATTGTTCCTTGATCGTCTTAAAAGCCATACTTACTTACTTGTTCCTATTAGCAATGACACCTAAAAGTTCGATATCCATTTCATGTCGATAATAAGAATTATTGTAATTGTTTAACACAAGGAAATGATTGTAAATCAAGAGATTGTTAGAATGTGTGTGTGTGTATATATAGAAAACACAGAAATGTGATCGTTCCAGTGAACTCGGTACTCTCATTTGAAGGTAGTTCCATTATCAATACGGTAGATGCTAGATCAATACTTCAACTCTACTCTATCATATTCAATATTTTTTCTAACCAGTACGCATCACTAGAAAAGTATTTAATCGTTCGTGCGTGATTTTAAGTTTTGACAATCTGTACTTTTTTTTTTAGTTAAAATCAAAGCATTTGGACAATATCATAAAAAGTTATGCTCTTTTAAGCTAAATAGCTATAGTCTACTATAGTCCGCGTCACAAGAATTGGCGTGTGGCATCAGACAATAAGCTCGCAGTGCGCTATTACTAAACCTTCTAATCATTCATAATTAGAAATATAATCATTCATAATTAATTTATTTCTTATTTGTAGAACGAATGATTAGAATGATTAAAATTAAAACACATTTTTCCTATATTTTCTATTCACTTGTTTTACACCGTAACTGCGAGATCATGAAGGGTCGGACTGCTAATATGAGGAGCAATTCGAGTCATTACTAGGGTTTGTTAGCAGAATTGTATAGTGAATGATAAAGTAAGCAACAAATTTTATATATAATTTGTATTATACTCGTATGTAATGGAGGCATTGCGACTCAGTGGTAGAGTGCTTAACTCTGGTGAATGAGGTCCATGGTTCAATCTCTGGCCAAGTAAGTTTGTGGTGGACAACATCGTATCCATGGGTTTTGTTGTGGGTACTCCCGTTTCCTCCCATATATTTATTCGACCGATTTTCCATCAACATTCATTTGCTTTAATCATCTGTCTTCCTTAGCCTAAAGGCATAAATGTGGGACGTTAAACTGAAAAATGTCATTTCATTTTTATATTCGTATATAAGCTATGCGGTTATCTTTTGTTGATAATTATACTTCGAGCAGGAGTTGAATCTGTGTTGGGGGGCCGCGGTGGCTCAGTGGTAGAGCGTTCACCTCTGGTGCTTGGGGTCCCGGGTTCGATCCCAGCCCCCGCCAAGTGAACTTTGTGGTGGACAATCACCGTGTGCGTGGGTTTTCTCGGGGTTCTCCCGTTTCCTCCCACTTTCTTCATTCCACCATTTCATTCATCACTCATCATCACCGTCTCTTTTAGCCTAACCGGCATAACCGTGGGACGTAAAACTCAAAGATTTCATTTCATTTCATTTCATTTGAATCTGTGTTTACACGACCGAAAGTGGGCACTCTAAGGCCAGTAAGACTTGACTATCCAATATAGAACAGTGAAACTTCCCTTACTCCGCGACTTGCCATGACAAAATATAGTGTTAATGTTCGGTGTTTTGAAAATATTTATTCATTTATATTTGTGAACAATCATGTAAGCAATGTTAACGTTAATATGTCTCTGCACTGTAAAAAATGAGGTGTTGAAACAACATAAAATGACTACCACTTTAGCGTGTTACTTGTGTGTTAATTCAGCACTAAGTTTTTTTGAAAAGTTAGCTAGCTATGGTGTAGCTAGCACCCATTGCGAGGGCTACACCCTCTATTTGGGAAAGAGATTTAACATTATTATGGCGAAAAAAGAACTTTATTAAACACCCATAAGCTTTTTTTTTTTTTTTTGTTATACGTGAGGAGGTCCTGTTAGTAACAAGCGGGTTTACTGTGCATGATATGAAGGTGAGATATGGGCCGGTATGTGTGACGTGCTGAGGATACTGATGATGTTATAGTCCGGATGATTTGGAGGTACGGTATATTTATATAATGCGACAAGCAGTGAGAGAGGTGTAGACGTGTGGTCATGGCTTTGAATGTAGGGAGCGTCGTTGTAAACGGTTTCAAAAAATAAAGCGTGTTCGCTGTCATAGCGTTGAGTGATATATTTAATACGAAGAGCTTCGATATGATAAAGAAGGTGAGGAAATGTGATGCGGTCGTACAGTTCACGGGTTGGACTCGGTAATTTAATGCGGTAGGCTAGGCGGAGAGCATGTCGTTGCATTGTTAACAACTTTTCGTAATGTTTTGAGCTTGCTGATATCCATGAGGTAAAACCATACGTAAGAACGAGACGGAGGAAGACCTTGTAGGTGTTGATGAGCATAGAAGAATGGAGACCCCACGTTGTACCTATGAGACATTTAAGTAAATTTAATCTATTTTTGGCTTTGCTTATAACGGTAGCGAGGTGTGGATGCCATGTAAGATGATGATCAAATGTTATACCCAAGTAGCTCACTGTCTTTGAGTGCTGTATGGCAGCATCATTTTCGGTAAGGGCAAGACGAGCTGGGTTTCGATGAACTCGTGATTGACGTTTTGGTGGAATAAAGACTAAGGTCTGCGTTTTGGTAGCGTTTATTGTTAAGCGCCACGTCCGACACCAATCGCTAAAGCGACGGATAGCTTCATTCATCGCGGTGTTTATTTGAGAGATGGTTTTTGTTAACGCCAGGAAAGCCGTGTCATCGGCTACTGAAAAGTATGAATGTTTTGAGGTAAGGACGGCATGTGAGCGACATAAAGCAGATGCAGCAGTGGGGCAAGGCAGAGCCTTGCGGAACGCCGCTATGAAGAAAAACAGGATAAGAGACACTGTCATTGATGTAGATGTAAGCCAGGCGGTTTGAGAGAAAATTATAGATGAAGCGGATGTACGTGATAGGAAGACGGAAAGACAGAAGCTTGAATAGAAGTCCCAGGTGCCATACTTTATCAAATGCCTTTTCGAGATCGAATAAAACTAAACAGGCAGGCTTGGAAGAATTGTAATGATAGTGATCATGTTGGTGAGGCGAAGTAACTGATCGTTAATACTATATCCTGGTCGGAAACCAGCTTGATGTAAAGGTAGCAATTCTTTTGCTGTTAAGTGAGTGTGAAGTCTTTTGACAAGGATGCGTTCCAATATTTTGCTGAAAGTCGGAGTTAATTGTATAGGCCTGTAAGATGATACAGAATTTAGTGGTTTGTGTGGCTTAGCAAACATCAGTGATTTGGAAAGCACTAAGACATCGCCTTCCGAGCATATCAGAAATAACTCGTTACTACCTGAGAGAATTTGTATTGGTATTTATCATTTAATATGAGCAAAGGTTTGCGAAATATCTTTGGCACTTATGCCAAGTAACGAATAATGTTCTATGTTTTCTGTAATCAGTCACAATAATATTGTTGGAAACCTGTAAAACGTCTGACAACAGTTACATAGGCAACAGTTCTGCCATCTTACGTTCATACATGCTAAGACACAAGAATAACAAGTAAAGAAAACATATGGTAGCCCTGCTATCTGTGTAACTGTTGTCAGATGATACACAGGCTTACAACAATGTTATTGTGATCGATAACAGGAAACATAGAACATTATTCGTTACTTGGCACAAGTGTTAATTCGCAAAGCTTCGCTCATATTAAAGGATAAATACGAATGAAAATTCTCTCAGGTAGTAACGAGTTATTTCTGATATGCTCAGAAGGCGATGCGCTTGGTGCTGAATTAATATATAAGTAACCCGCTAAAGTGGTAGTCATTTTGTGATGTTTCAACACCTCGTTTTTAACAGTGTAAGGAAGATGGTGTTGGTGGTAATGAGAGGGATGATAATGGCGACATGATGAAAATGGGAGAAAACTGTAGAAACCTACACTTACGGTGTTCACCCACCACAAAGCCCATTTATCCGATCTGACATCTAAGCAGGGGCCCTATGTACCAGAGATGATCGCTCTACCACTAGACCACCACACGATGGTAATTTATACTGTGTTCTCACCAATCAGTCATGGTAGGCTCTGGTGAAGTACTTAGTCTCGATTTACTGGTTCGAATTATATCTTAAAGTGATAATGCGAAAATTTCCTTCCTCCTTCAATACTGTAATTACGTTCGAATTTCTTTTTCTATACTAATTTCTAAATCATAATATGAAAACTTGCCAAGCATGGTTAATATTATCAAAGGCAACCAAAACTGTACTTTCCTTTGCAAGTATTTCAACTTTCCCCTCTAAACATTTGACCTTATTAATGACCTAAAGAGAAAAAAATTCCAGTAGCTCACCGCCGCCACGATATTTATCGGCAAGATGTTCACATACAATACCGGTTTTACAAGCAGTTTTCACCTGATGATCCGTTAGTTTAAGAGTTGCCATCCTACAAGTGTCCAGACTGCTTTTATATAGTGAGAATGTAAAGAGGAACAAACAAACAGTAATAATAAAATTCTATCACGAATTAATTTGTACCTATTGTAACATACCAAGCCTAGGTCGTTAACGTAATCTACCAAGCTGAGGTCATTCAAGGACCCCATGGTTTCTCTTTTCTTCTCAGTTGTTTGTTGTGGTAGATTAATTACTCAAGTTAGGCTTTTGGGGTTTCTGAAACCACATTTCAGCATATTAGACTTCCAAAGAATGCTATATATAGGCCTAAGTATCGGAAGTGTTATAGAAAGGCTGTGTCCATCCGTCTGTCTATGTATACCGTCCGTCCGTCTGTCAGCAGGTATTAGAGCAAGAAAGGTAAGAGATATCGACAAGCGTTTTTGTGGAATCGATTCAGCGTCCCAAGAATAGGCGCTATTTAATCCGTTATCTCCTTATTTGAGACAGAAGTGGTAAAAATTAACCATTTTCAGTTTTAACGTTGAGCGCCATAGATCTAGAAACAGAAACAACAGCAACAAGCGGTCTTTTGGAATCTATTCAGCGGTTTAAGAATAGATACTGCTTCCTCAGTTAACCCCGTATATAAACCGAAAATGGCAGAAATTACAACGACAATTAGTTTTCTTTAAATCGATTCAGCGTTTAAAGAAAATATACCATCTTCATCCGCGTCTTTCTACTAAAAACGGAAGTGGTAGAAACTTACTACTACTTCTGGTTTCAATATTGATGTCCATAGAGCAAAAAGATAGCATAAAGCGTCAAGCGATCTCTTGGAGTCCATTTAGCATTCCAAAAATAGGTTTCGTATCTTCTGTTAACCTTTTATTCAAACGAGAGGATTTAAAAATTAACAACTTTTGGTTTCAGTGTTCATAGCCATAGGACATATATTGAAATAGATAGCGATAAGCAGTTTCTTGAAATCGATTGAGTGTTTGAAGAAAACGTATATTCACCACAGCCCCCTACTAAAACCAGAAGTAATTGAATTTTACTTCTGCTTCCAGTTTCCATACTAATCTCCGTGGAGCAAAAACAGTACGAGATTGAGAAAAAAAATATTTCTGGATTTAGCGACCAAGGAACATTTTCTGATAGAGTTTGATCTTTCCCGCTATTGCAAGGAGAAGTTATAGATGCGCTACTACAACTTTCAGTATTGAGTTACGTAGTTTGAAAATCTATCATTGTTTTACAAACGAAACTCACATGTTTTGTTCTATACTTTACAACGTCCAAAATATTGAAAAAAAAAAAAAAAAAAAAGAATAAAGTAACAACTGAACTTGGGACGTAGTATCCAAGCATGGTCCTGCTGGTACCTCAAGCGTGTTTTCATTTTATTTATTTATTTATTTATTTTATTTTTATTTCTTTATTACAATCTTTTGAAAGAATTTCCCACAAGTCTAATTAAATGTATTTTTCCTATCTTAAGCTGATAGGGAACACACTAAAATCAAGAATAAATGCCTTTTACAGTTACAGTAGGGCAACCGAAAATATTATCCTGGGGTCCTCCAAGGAGCCTTATTGTTGTGTTAAGGGTGTATGGTGTACAGGTAATCTTGGTAACATTACACAGCATCACCATACTGCATACAGCAAAAACAGGTAAATTTACATATCTCAACACGTGAAAATTAAAGGTACTGGTTGCCATATTGTAACTTAAGATCATAGATTGCATGCACATACAAACAGAAAATTCTTTTTTTTTTTTTTCTTTATTCAACAAGTTCAAATGAATAAAATGGTTCGTAAGCGAGGCCGTAACCAACTGAAGGGCGTACAGGAAAGTTATACTACTTAAAAGTATTGGGATTAGTTGAGAGATTAGCGTTCCTTCTCAGCACCGAAGGTATGTCAGACATGGTCATACAGCTTAACGCAGGATTGGAACCACATGACACCTATTGGGAATCGAACCCGTGTTCCTTGCATCAAAGACGCGTAGCTAACCACATATCAACGAGGGAACTCTTCGTTAAAGATGTTCAGAGACAAGATGCACTTTGTGCTATTTGAGATAGGCGGCTCGTGAGAATTCTCACCCAACTCAAATGTCTCGAAGAAACGCTTTGAAAATTATTCTCAAAGAAGTAAGTATCCTTTCCCAATGTGAAACTAAGACTTCTAAACTATGCTAATTCAATACTGAAATTTGAAGTAGTGAATGTAGGCCTGCAAGTACTGGTTGCAACAGAGTTGAGTTGAGTTGATTTTAGTTTAGCGTCCCTTTCAGCAGCGAGGCTATATGAGACGTGGACCTACTGATTAACGTGGAATCCGAACCACATGAGCTCCCGCCGGCTGGTTGCAACAGAGTACTGATGAGTACTGACGGGTGGTCTTGGTCTTGGTCTTGGTCTTCCACTGGAACCCTTGGTCTTGGACTTGGTCTTGGTCTTGCACATCCAGTCTTGGTCTTGCTTGCAAGAGTCTTGCAAGTCTTGCTTTTAAGAACTCTTATGCTTTTCGTAGGTAAATTTTACTCTGGATATAAGGAATAATAAATTCTACAATGCACCAATAGTAACGGAAATACAATGTATATTTCTAAATGTAATATACTTTACCGTCGTGTAAGTATGATGATAGTGTACAACATAGACGATGACCCCCGCCCCCTTTTTTAATGTGTGCCCACGCTTCACTATTTATAAGATAAATCACAACGTTTCGAAATCTTTTCAGATTTTTTTTAAGATCCAATATCCACTAGTTTCCAAACTGGGGAGGCTACCCTTGAGACGCATGAAAGAAAATCAAGACACAGATTACAGAAATACCATGAATTGCAAATTAATTTTTATACTTTAAAGGAATCAGATTTTTTTCTTTTCAACCACGATTAGCTAATCTTTGTATTGAACAAACTTCCAATTAAATATTGAGATTTTGCCTTACTGATTCTAATATGTACTCTATGAGGCAGAAACATGGACATTACGCAAAAGCGATTTTAAAAAGTTGGAGGCTTTCGAAACGTGGGCATGGAGAAAAAGGAGAGAATTAGCTGGGGTGAAAGGAAAACGAATGAGAAAGTGTTAGAAATAGTAGCAGTAGGGGAGAAGGAAAATTTTTAGATGTAATTGAGAGGAATTGGTCGGGACATTGGCTGAATAGGAACTGTATTATGAGGGACATGCTAGAAGGTATGGTGAAAGGAAAGACAGGGGGGCGAAGGAAACTGTAATTGAAGGAAGATATTAAAACAGAACATTACTACGTCAAGACGAAGAGACTAACTGAGGACCACCGTATATCCAGGGGCGTCATTTCAGACTTCGCTTGGGAGGGGCAAGAGCACCACTGACATAAGAATCTCACGTTTTGTACTAGTATATTAGTAGACAATCTATTAAAGCATATGTATTTCTCAAACTCTTGGAGGGGGCAACTGCCCCCTCCTGCCCTCCCTAAATGACGCCCCTGCGTACATCGAAGCTTCTCAGTTGCAGCAAGCGACCTGGCAATAATGGCAGACCAGCTCTGATGTTGATGATGACATGTTTAGCAAGATTGGCCAAAAAATAGAAAGAAAAAATAAAATAATAATGATTATAATGAAACCTCTTAATATTTTAGAAAAAATCGAGTGTAAACTGAAAACGACTCAACTGTCAATGTTTTTTTTGCATAAACTCAATCTATGTAAATACTTTGCACAAAATCACTCTCACTTGTGAATATGGATTATTTATTGTTGTATAACGTTATATCGCTTAGTCCGCGACGTGCCGTATACCCAAGGAGGCTAAAAGTTATATTGATAAACAATTATTCAACGTATAAGTATCCGCCAATAAAATCAAACTTGCGGTTACATGCACTAACTTTTGTCAATGTCATGAAAATGTTATTTCGATATTAATTTTATGAGCACATTAAATATAAACTAATTATTTGCTGAGCAAAACTATATATTTTCATTTAAATTCAACACCTGTTACAGTTTCGCCAACTAACTCTTTGGCTTCATCAGACACTATGTGAAGTTTGTCTAATGAAGCCAAAGAGTTAGTTGGCGAAACTGTAACACGTGTTGAATTTTAATGAAAAAATATATAGCTTTGCTCAGCAAATAATTAGTTTATATTTAATTATAACAAAGCAAAGCTTCTGCTTATGGAAAAGAGAACATTAAATATTTACAACGGATGCTTGAGCCTCGAAGCCAAGGCCATACCTATCGTGTACGGAATTATCTATGTTCAATGCTACATTTCGCTTTAGTTTTGGAAGAAGAACACTACTAATATGTTGTGAAATGAAATGAAACACCAAGTTTAACGTCCCACGTTATGCACCGAGGCTAAGGTAGACGGTGATGATGAGAAATGAATGAAATGGTGGAATGAATAAAGTAGGAAAGAGCAAAACTCCAAGAAAACCCAGGTACACGGTGTTTGTCCATCAAAAAAGCTCACATGGCGCAAGCTGGGATCGAATCAAGAACCCCATGCACCAGAGGGGAACGCTCTGCCACTGAGCCACCGCTTTAGTTTACTTTTCGCTTATCCACTTCTTATGGACACAACTACTCTTGGTATGATTTTCCAAAATCCAATCATGGGCCTTCGTAAATAAATCAAATGATGACCAAAGTAAATCAGACACTGAAATTCTTATTCCTTGTAACAATTCATAGAATTATGCTCTCGGTTGTCTCGCAAACAACAGATTTAGAAAACGACATACCGTACTGTATCTATATGCTACTGGGGCAGATCGACTCACACGAATGACATGAATTACTGGAAAGACATTCACTTCAGCAGCATTTTTACTGAAGCCAAAAAATTCAAGTGAAAGATGTAATGATTTTTCCCCTTCCATTTTACATTCTATAAAAAAAAAATCAAGTAGTACCAGAACTTGTGCGAGACTTGCACAAGAGTCTTGGTCTTGGTCTTGCACCCCTTGGTCTTGGTCTTGGTCTTGCATCGGGAACCTGGTCTTGGTCTTGCATGCAAGACTCTTGCACAAACTGCAAGATCAAGACTGTTGCACTTATCACTACAACGGAGTAAAAAGATCAAAGATAGAACCTGTTTTTCGGACACCGCTTTTGTTCTATGACAATAAGGGTTGAAACCAAAAATCGTTTCTTTCAATCACTTCTGGCTTGAATGAAGGGCTAACGGAGTAGATAGAATCTTTCCTTGGGACAGTAAATCGACTACAAAAAGCAGCTTCTTAATATGTTTTACAGTTACGGAAATCAGTATTGAGACTAGAGATAATAGTAAATTTGAACCACTTCCGGTTTTGGTAGAGTGTTGTGGATAGTTATGATACGTTGTCTTGAGACGCTGAATCGTTTGCAAAAAACAGCTTCTCGCTATCTGTTACTGTTTTTGTTCTATGGCGATAAACGTTGAAACCGATAGTGATACCGGAAGTAATAGTAAATGTAACCACTTCCGGTTTTAGTATAGTGTTGTGTACAGTCATGGTATGTTACCTTGAGACGCAGAATCTTGTACAAAATTCAGCTTCTCGCTATCTGTTACTGTTTTTGTTCTATGGCGATAAACGTTGAAACCGATAGTGATACCGGAAGTAATAGTAAATGTAACCACTTCCGGTTTTAGTATAGTGTTGTGTACAGTCATGGTATGTTACCTTGAGACGCAGAATCTTGTACAAAATTCAGCTTCTCGCTATCTGTTACTGTTTTTGTTCTATGGCGATAAACGTTGAAACCGATAGTGATACCGGAAGTAATAGTAAATGTAACCACTTCCGGTTTTAGTATAGTGTTGTGTACAGTCATGGTATGTTACCTTGAGACGCAGAATCTTGTACAAAATTCAGCTTCTCGCTATCTGTTACCGTTTTCGTTCTATGGTGATAAACGTTGAAACCAGAAATGGATAATTTTAAACACTTCTGGTTTGAGGAGATGAAAGTTGTCCTTGGGACGCTGAATCGATTGCAAAAAACTGTATCTCTATATCTCTTAACGCATTTGCTCTGATACCTGGCAACAGACGGATGGACGGACGGACAAAGCCGTTATATGAGACTTCAGATACTTATGCATAGCATAGTTCGGAAGTCTAATGGTAATTCTCTCGAAATTTGATAATACATATCACAAGATTTATTACTTTCAGAGAGGACTATTCTACCAAGAGTGTTAAACCTTCAAAGTAAAATGTCAAAGTTACAACACCTTTCTTCATAAGTTCTCTGAATGAGCAAAATGAATTTTTTTTTAAACTTAACGTCCCATGATCATGCACTGTAGGCTGAGGGGGACTGGCGATTAAGGCAAGTGCATGATGAAGGAAAATTTTGTAGAATGAAAATGTGGGAGGAAACGGGAGTACTCCGAAAAAATCCATGGACACGATGTCCACCACGAACTTGCTTCACCGTGATCGAACCAGGGACCCCACGCATCAGAGGTAAGAGATCTACTACTGAGCCATTGTGGCCGCTCCTGAACGAGCAGTTCTTTGTATTTTCATACTGTGTCATGCACTATACATACAATGGTTATCGTGTAATTTATGGAAGAATAATCCATTCCTTCGAAAAGAGGGCATAGTTAGAATATTTTATCTAAAATTAGACGGATTAAATTTAAAATCAAGCCTAAAGAAGAAGTAACTAATTACAATTAAAAATAATATCATATGCCATTTGAAAACACGCCTATTATTTCTTAAAAAATAAACATGCTCAAAAAGACACGGCACATGTGTTGAAAATATTTGTTTAGAGTTGAGTTGATTTTGAGTTTAACGTCCCTTTTCAGCAGCGAGGCTATATGAGACGTGGACCTACTGATTAACGTGGAATCCGAACCACATGAGCTCCCGCCGGGAATCGAACCCGGGTCTTCCGCGCCAAATATTTGTTTAGAAAATATAGATTCACACAAAGCAAACAACACATGCATAAATGATATTGCTCTCATAGTACTGCTGACAAGACGAGAAATTTCTTGCTCTAAACGAGAAGAGCAGTACATTCTTTTTAATTCAACACAAGACAAAATACAATTCTCGTGTTCCTTTCAAGTCGAGAATCGAGATGAGAAGAGAAATCTTAAGAGTCTTGTGAATAACAATAGTTCACTCAAGTGTTAGACCTTAAACTCTGTTTTAGTGTTGCCTAATTCATAGTTTAAAAACAGTAAAGTCATAAAGTGATTTACGAACACAATCAAAAGCATTTATCAACATTTAAAGATACCCAAGTCATTATACATTATACTCCAATACGGTTTATGGTTTAAATGTTGTTAAACCACACCCTTGTCAGCGTTAAAGTCAAAGTTCAGCTCCCATTGGCATGAGGGATGAGAAGGGGTAAAAAATAAAATGCCTCAAATGGTTGAGATTAGTGTTAAATCCATAGTTTGGGTTCGTCAAACTATTAAATTACAATCACGATGGCAGTTAATCCCAAGTTTAGGCATGAACGAGCATATCAGCTGGTTTGGAAATTTACAGCGGCAGCGCCGAAGGTGTTCCAAGCACATCTATATATATATATGGATGTATGTGTATGAATATACAGCAGTGGCGTATTTACGATTTTGTTTCGGGAGGGCTTTGCTAACTTTATTCCTGAAAATGTGAAAATCTGCAAGATATTTCATTTACTTTAATATAGTAAATAAAATTTCGGGGGGAGCTTAAGTCGTAGTAAATAAAATTTCGGGGGGAAGTTTAAGCCCGGAAGCCCCCTTAAATACGCCACTGATGTACAGTATGTTCCAGCGTAACTCTGAAACGTCTGGAGCAATTTTAACCACTCTTACTCTTACTGTGTGGAGTAAGACTCTCAAAGAGGTGATAGTGTAAAAATAATGAAAAAAACTTATATTGGTGTGCAGTCCACAGTTTTCAGGGTCGCTGAAATCAATAGTGACGCTCTCCATTGGCAGAGGATTGGGGGAAGAGGTGAAAAATAAAATGTCGAAATGGCTGAAATTTGTCGAATTCAGTTTTCGAGGTCGGAAAAAGCCTGAGCCTTTTGAAATGACTTTTGGAAGATAGTTAATTCTCACTTCAATCTGGGCTTTTTAATCATATCAATTTTAAAGGCGCATTTTGTGGCGCTAGAGAGTTTCAATATTTATTTCAAAAGTAGAGTATCTTCTATGTGTGTGTTTTTCTCTTTTCATTAAACTTTCATTGAAATAAATATTCTCAGGGGAAATGGATTCAAATATTACACAGAAACCTAGTCTCCCCGTGCGAAGAATAGGGTTTTAACATTTTTTGTAAGTCTGTTTTAACATGTATTCTTTAAACATTTTCTGGGGATGGGGGAAGTTTGGGGTAAATCATGAAATCTGGGAGAAATACCTCTGAAAGAAACCCTGGTTAGGGTATTCCTCTCTATAGCGTTACATGTGGCGAAGACGGATTGGGATCTGAGAGATATTGTAGGTGATATGACGGGACTAATGTAGTGACAGAAATTTGAAAGAAAAAAAAATGTTTACACATTTTGTAGTTCTTTATACCTTGTTGATAAGTTAACATTTTAAAAGTTACCATACTGTATTTTGAAAATTGTTTACGGTGGTTTTGTACACTAAATTTTTGTTTGTTTGAATAGCCAGGACAAGCACTGTAGGTTTTCAATGAGGGGTACTTAAATACAGGCCGTCGCAAACGCATTTCAAACATGTTGCACCAAATATTCAAGATTCAACTGTCCCCAAATTCTATGCTTCAGATACAAGTATACCTCTGATACAGGGTGGCGTTAATGTGTTTAATTCGCTCTAATTACAGTAGTTATTAATTAGCTAGCTTATCTGATTATTTTTAAAAAGTCATCCTCTCCCACCCCCACCTAAAGAGTGAGAATGAACATTAACACCATGATACCATTAAACTCAGCGACCTCGAAAACTATGAATTCAATATTAATATCTGTTGTTTTCATTATTTTTAAAATGCTCCCCTGTTATTCTTATGAGGAGGTTTTTTATTTGGGTAATCTTACAACATAAGAAAACACATACAGGAGGAAAACAATGTTTTTGCAAATACTTTGAGAAGTTTTCTTATTATTCAAGTAATCTAAAACATGAGAAAAGAAAATGCATACAGGAGGAAAAAAATATTTGCAAATACTTCGGAAAGAGTTTCTCTTATTCGTTCGAGTAGATTAAAAACATATGAAAGAATCCTCACTCATTATGTAAACTAATATAATTTTTTACATACAAAGTTTTATTAAATGTTTTTTACTAAACTCACTATGATCTTTAAGTATCTGATAAGTTTAAAATAACAATGTCAAAATCACTGCCGAGTTTTTAAACTAAATATTTTACTATTACAATGATAAGAGTTAATATGTAAGAAATTCAATCATAATTCAAGTAAAATCATGAAATATAAAAATAAGATAACAGTTGATTAAGAATTAATAGAATGCATTTTCTCCGGGCAGTAAATTAAAACCTAAATGAATAAATTACATGCCAGTATCGAGAGAATGTGTCCCCAATGGATGAGTGGTTAATTTCGTTGACTTGTAAGCAAGAGGTCCCGGGTGGCACACAAGTGGTTTGGAACCCAAGTTAAGCTGTAGATCCCGTCCTTACAGTCCATTTAATATAACTTGTCGTTTCTGACAGTTGCTTTCTTCGGTTTTTTTCCTTGTTGCACGTGGTCATAACAGTCAGGCAAGAAGAGCTGTTACTGTGGCAACAGTATGTTCAGTCAATTGTAATGGCTCATTTCTCTTGCTCTGCAATGGTAAACATTGCACCCTTTCTGCACGTTGCCAATCTGAATATAAACAAATGCACATTGTTTTAGTCGAATGACAACTTGAGTAGTGAACCTGCTGGTTATTGAGCGCATACTTTTCAGTTCTCTTTTGTGTCATTTAATTTTATAAAACAGATTTACTTGCAGTGAATAACTTCGTGTTTCAATATCTGACGCAAAGGCTGGAAATACAGCATTGAGCACCACGTGCGCGTAGCGAGCTGTCAGAAAGGACAAGTAATCTCAATTGCAGTATAGTACGCCATCGTCATCTCATTGATTGTTTTAGCAGGTAGGCCGGGTAGGCATGTGCCTACCCAAAAATTTTGAAACATATAAACGCTAAAAGATACAATAAAGAGTAAATATATTTTCCACTATTCACATTCATGGTAGATAATTATTTAACAAATAGCATCAACTACTACTGTAAAAATAATTTCCTACTGTCATTAATCAATCAAATATGTATATGTGTCCATAAGCAAGAGAGTGGGCATACCCAAAATTAAAATCCTCAAGCCGCCCCTGCATCATGCATGCAAGGCAATGGCAACTAGCATGGGTTCACCTTGCCCAGGGGCCTTCGGTCAAACACGTAGGCCTACCTTTGGGCAGACCACCACATCATAATCATCATTGAGAAAATTAGGCCATTTAAAATTACATTGTAACTTTTGTAATCTGTAATATTTAAACTGCTACTAACAAGAGCTGGTATGTTTGCAAAATCACGGCTTGTTTACTTGTTTGAGACATAAGTTTATGCGGGGGCAGCAAATTATTTAGAGCACAGGAGCGCACAATATAAAAATACGGGCCTGAATTCGTTGGAACTAGAAAAACTCCTGCGTTCACCGATTTGCACTTTTTCTTTCCTATCGATTGACCAAGTTTCTTTGATTTTTTAACTTTTGAAGAATTTTCTCTTCAGAATGCAGTTATTAGATGAATTCTTCGTTTTAGAATGAGGAATCATAGATAGAAAATAATGATATATGTTATCTTTCCATTGAAATCGAAGTATTAGAAAAGACTGACATTATCCAGGTAGAAAAGACCACGGAAAAACCTTTATTTTTTCTTCCTTCAAAAAGCAGTATGTGTTACATGCCTCAGATTTTGAAACATTTGCTTCGATTACGGGAAGCAGGGTGCGAATTGGCGGGGGGGATGCCAGGGATTTCCCCCCCTGACAAAAATCTTTCCCACCCTGGAGAAGAAAAATTTTATCCCTGGCAGGGATAACTTTTTCCCCCTCTGGAGTATTTTTAAATGGACATAAAGATAAGATAGGAAAAGGGAAAATTCTTACTTTGCGTAGTTAACCTAAATATTACTTGAGTGAAAATTTATGAAAGATCTCACATCTCAACTGTTTTGTATTTGTTAGTGTATATATATATATATATATATATATATATATATATATATATATATATATATATATATATATATATATATATATATATATATATATATATATATATATATATACTGTGTGTGGGGGAGGACTGGGTGCGCATATGGGTGAAATTCATCCCCCCCTGGGAAAATTTTTCAATTCGCACACTGACGGGAAGTATGTATATACATGGATATTTAAACTTGTTCTTTGTTATCTTTAACATAAAATATGTCGTTAGCTCTAGAAAAAAGCTGAAGTTTTAGTTTATGCGGAAATTCTAAATGATACTCTTGGTTTACAAAGTTTAGTTACAGTAGGCGCCCGATTATTCGAGTCCCGGTTAATCGAGCCTCTGGATTAACCAAGACAGTCTTAAAAATAATAATTGCCAGTTGACCTTTTCAGCCTACAATGTTGGTGCAATATCGCAGCATCAGAGGCCAAAAGAGGTTCCACAAAACAATCACTGAATTTAAAGAAATAGTTTGGTATGGTAGGCCTACTGCATGTACGTAAAAATATTAATTGTTTATAAGTTTTAGTATACTGTAATTCCTGTATAAAATTTTAACAATTCCTGTGTAAAAATGTTTTGTCATTTACAGTACGTACTATTGTATCTAACAGCAACTGATCTCTGTATTAACCGAGTTTTTGAGTATGCGAGGTAGGCTCGGTCCCAATTACCTAGGATAATTGGTAGTCTATTGTACATTTTCATAACAGTTATTGTTAATACTATTTGAGGGACCTAGTATCAAAATCCGCCACATCCATTTCGCTTAGTTTCGAGTAATCTCGCAAAACGTTCACTGAAGCTCAGTACACACACGTACAAAGTCCCTATTTGAACTAGTCCCTATTTAGAATGAAATATTAAGCTTTTAAACAAAATTCTGTTTCTATGGAATTCCTTTAGATCAAACATATAACAAGGAATATATAACTCAATTTTGGTAAAAAAAAAAAAAAAAAAAGTTTTGGCGGCTTAGTAGGCGCGTCATTTAATTTTGACTTTTTTTTTTAAAAAAAAAAAGAATAGTACCTTAGAAAACACACTGCGTCCACCGATTTGCCAGTTTTCTTTCCCATCGTGTAATCGATCATTGAATATTGAATTTATACTCATATGAATATAAAGATTACAAATATATGAGAACGAGATAGGAGGGACTCGATTCTATTCATCTCTAGAAACGATTTCGCAATTGCCAGCCTCAAACAGTTTAGAACGAAAGATTCCGTGAGGTAATAAATATAACCCATTAACAACATCTTCAAGTAAGTTAGATTAATTTTAAGTATTAGATATATGACCATGGATGTCGGTCCTTAGAGGCCGAGTATACACGGCCTCCCTCGGGAACTTGCTTGGGTCGAAGTAATTGTGTTAAAATCCTCATTTCAGATGCCTTGTTAGATGATATCTGATAAATCTGAACATCTCTCTAATTGATTATCTGATCCTGGTTCGATTCACGGCGGAAGGGGAAAAAATTAATTTCACAATCATTCACTTTCATTAACCTACTTTAGCCTAAAGGACATGACCATGGGGGGTTAAACTAAAAGAAAAATGTCATTTCATTTCCTTCTGTACCCAAAGTTATACAGATATCAGCACCACTATATTTTACCGTCCTGAATAAATCTATCGGGGCAAGGATAGTGATTATAAAACTGGTAATAATCCCAGAAAACCAATACGTATGGCAATCCTGATCATATCAACCAATATTATAATGAACATTACCAAGATATGAGGGGGGGGGGGCTCAGTGGTAGAGCGTTTACCTCTAGTGTGTAAAGTTCCTGGTTCAATCCCCGGTCAACTAAGTTTGTGGTGGACAACATTGTATCCGTGAGTTTTGTCGCGGGGAACAGTTTCTTCCGTTTTCTCCCACGATCTCCTTCCGCCATCATTCATTTGCCTTAATCATCGTCTCCCTTAGCCTAAAGAGCATAATCGTGGAACGTTAAACTGAATCATTTCATAAATATAAATGAAACAACACAAAGATTAGGTCTATAAATTATACATTCTGCATGTTTGATAGGATAACTAGCACACTCACTTTCAACATGTGTGGTCTAGAGGCTTGGATTGGAGGTGGGTAGATCAAAATATCTCCATATTGACACATCATTGATCATCATAAGAAGCTACTTGAACACTACTACTACTACTACTACTACTACTACTACTACTACTACTACTACTACTATTACTATTACTATTACTAATAACGTTACTAAAATAATAATAATAATGGAAATAATAAAGAATGAACGAAAGATAAAAAGAAAGCTGCAAAAGCTCGTAGGAAAAATCGGGAGTCTTTGTATCACAATGTTAACCGTGCGTTATTTGGATGACCAAGACTCCTTAGAAAGTGCAGCGGCACAATTATTATTATTATTATTATTAAGTCAGATAAGACGTAAAAATGAGCCACTATAATGCTAACATTCCTAACATCTTCGTCACAAAAACTCATATCCACATATATAATTTCCATTGATGGTGATTAAAATCAGAAAGCATAGGCATTTTTTTATGTATGAAAAACTTAAGATGAAATAACAGTGTGTTACGAGATATCTGTGATGCTTTCAAGTCGTACATAAATTATACATAATAAATACATGAGGATGGAAACTAAAAGAGTTGCCCATCCGACGAGACTGGTCAAAGGGGAAGGAAGGGATGACCTCGTTTCTTAGGAACTGCCCGAGGGATTGGAGAAATTACAGTTGTGCAGCGAGCGTATCAAGACTTTTCAACTGAAGAATTCTTGTTCTTTAATTCAAAGAAGAGGTGAGGAATATATTTACATACACAATACGTAAACAAATCGAACATTGTGTAAGTGTGGATTTTTTCGGGGTTTACCGGTTTCCTCCCATTCTGCTTCCATCATCATCATCTCCTTTAGCTTACAAGAGATAACAGTGATACATAAAACTGAAAAAAAAAATATTTTTTTAATACATAAATAAATAAATTAGTCGTAATCGGATGCCCAAGGATGCATTTTGATTAGAAGAGACAAGTCAATAAATTTTAATCTTCATTTAGAAATATCAAAATATTTATTAAATATTTTCATGTCAGGAGTAATAATCAATGGCAATTAGTTGAGGTTCTTACTAACAAGTATGTCAGAATTTAAAAATAGGATAGAGTGAAAACAGCAAGTGATATATATCGGGTGTAACAAAAAGGTACGGCAAAATTTCAAGGGCAGATTCCTTATGACTAGACAAGCAAAAAGTTCATATGACCATAGGTCTATGCCGGGAAATGCATCGTTACAGAGTTACCGCCATTGACCTGCCTGAAGGTGTGAAATTGTCACATTTTGGTCGCCCATCAATGCAATTCAATTTAAACCTCAATAACTCAACTCCTAATCAAGCTAAAAAGAAAATTGTGGTATCAACGTGTTTCTGAAGGACGAAGCTTTCTGCTAATATGCATAGGGGATACCATAGCGGACGGGGAGGATAAGGTACGTGCTTTTTGTTTTTTTGCATCAGGATTCTGATAATGTTATTCCTTCCCCCTTGAGGGTACACTCATAAAAATTGGTATATGAAGCAATGAAATAGTGCACTATGTGGTAATAGCCTGTACGTGTACTTGTTGCTTATTATGGAGGCAGAAGAGGAAGGAAAAATTTGACTAATTTTTTGAGTCTCAGTTTGAAAATTACATTTATTTTCAGGGTGGCTCCATATGAGACTTCTACGCAGCAAGTACAGATGCAGGGTATTACCTATAGTGGACTACTTCATTGCTTCACATACCAAATTTTATGAGAAATGCATATCGACGAAATGCTACGTCCTTCAAGAACATATTGATACCAAATTATCTTCCTAACTTAATTAGAGGGTGAGTTATTATCATGATAATTTCAAAGTTTGTTTTTCATTGTTTTCAAAAATTGCAAAATGTAGATAGATCCTTAACACACCTTTTGATGCACTGAAACATCAAAAAAGTTGACAATTCAGAGTGTTAATTTATGAAAACTACGATTTCCCTAGTTCCTCCTTACAGAGGCCTCATCCGATTAGTTATCGGTGGAAATGAAAAATTCTTTTTTCTGCTCCATAATTTCCAAGCTACTCCAAGTAAACAAACTGAAAATTAACGACAGCATCCATACGTATGAGTTATGAGTCAATTTACATATTTTGCAAAAAAAAAAAAAAAAAACTTCGCTTACCTCTGGCAACACTGTGTGGTTCCTAGTGTACTTCAATCGTTGCTTCCTAGTTTAAAAATATATGCATGAACAACAAATATATGCATGCATGAACATTTTGGTATAACCATTATTTGTGTATCACTTCAGGCTCAAAAGTTCTACTATCCCAAACTCCGGGTTGCGTTGTATATTGGACACCCTGTATTAAAGAAAGCCTCTAATGCTGGTATAGAAATGTTGTCTCCCACTACACAGAACTCAAAATTGTCAGTCTTTCTTCCGCAGTTTGAAAAACAATTTCAACTTATCTTGTTGGAACTTTGTTCGTAGGAACCCTCTCAAAATGTTGTAAATGAAGATTATGAGAAAGTGAGCTTCAATTGGAAGAAATCTGCCTCTGTTGGCTTCTTCGCATATGGATTCCGAAAATGATTGTGTTAAATTAAGATTTTCGATTATTGATTACTATGGGCAGCAAATACTGAAAGCAATATGTTGGAAAACAGTTTTCCACAACAGTAAAATAAAGTTCGTTTTAACGAGCTTACATTGTTTCAGTGTTCCTCTTGTACTTCAACTCAGGTTGTAATGAATCGCAGCAAGGTTTGTAAATAAACCATATGTAGATAGTAGCAACCTTAGAGCTAGTATTTCATTGCGTTTTTTGTTTCTTGTACCCCAAAGATGTGAAGGATTTCATTGTTTATATAGTGTCGAAATCTCACATAGTAAGTGTCGATTTCTCCCGCAAGATTTCCAAAGCCTACTGATCCACAGCAGTTTGTTTATGTGTTCTTGTACTTGGAAATACTAAATTTCCTAGCTAGGATAAAGATTACTGTCAAGCATCATCGCTTTACCTAAAATCATAGAGTTATACCTTCGAGTTATCTAGGTCACATCAAGAGAAATACGACTTATAGAAACAAGCTTGTGGCGGTTCGCAGATACAAAGGTTCGAGTTACTGTAGTTTTTAAATATAATTACGAAGCCCTTAAAATTCGACTTATTGATGTTGTAGTTTTTAAACATTCGACTTTTAACATTGAATGTTATGGAGAGTTCAAGGGAATATAAAAAAAAAAAATTGAGTTATTGGGGTCCAACTGTATATATATATATGTTCTGTTCTGCTTCGATGGGTAGAATGGATTCTGAGGATACAATTTTGCAGAACTTTCCCACGCATATTGAAGGTTAAATTTGCACTTGTGCTTGAAATATTCCCTTTCAGCTCACGGATTGTTCGAGCTTATTGTTATAGACCTGAGACTTGAAATACCCACATAGAAAGCAATCCAAGTCACATACGGAAAACAGTGGTTCTCAACCTAATTCCTATCACGTCCCCATTTTATCACATCCTCTTGCCAGCGACCCCTTTATAATTTCTCCTTTCTAATAAACTTGTGTGGGATTTTTAATATACCTATGGCGGAGATCTCACGATATTCATCTACTTCTATAATAGTAGAATCTATTTCTTGCATATAGTGGATACAGTAACTTCCCTAAAAGCGAACGGATTAAAACCAAATTTCATCAGTACATTCATATTACAAATATCGAATCCGATTCGTCATACGATTTCAAAATGGATACCATTGGCCGAGTGAGTTTTCTTCCATGGTAAGCGTTAAAACAAAGACAAGAAATCGCTTATCAGTTAAAAATTACTTGATAATGTGCGTTACGAAGATTGAACCGCACATTGCCGCATTAGTGAAATCACACAATGCTCCAGGTATATAATTAACTTTCAATTTTAATTGTATTTCAATATGTAAGTTTTGTTGCATTTGCATTTTTCTGGTATTTCAATATACAGTTTTCATTAGTTTCATATCGTACCTCTTTCATTTAAATTGATTTTTAAACAATTCTGCACCTGTTGAAAATATTTAGTAGGCTGATTTTTTGTTGTTCTTAACAGAATGTATAAAATTAAAAAATATACCTATCAGAACAAAATCCAGACTAATATTTAAATATATTTCCTGGTATTGGATTCTAATTATATTTATCTCTTCCGCTTATCTTCGACCCCATGAAATCCTCTCGCGACCCCCCTAGGGGTCGCGACCTCCAGGTTGAGAAACCCTGATCTAGTAGGCCAGTTCACATAATGTGTCTGAACTCTTCTGTAATAACTTTCATTTTAATCGAGAAATTGCACTAACTTTTCAGTAATAACTTTTATTTTAATCGAAAAACTGCACTAACTCCAAAATAATACGGTAATTTCAAGTACTTTCAAAGCGTAGTTGAATTGTGTACCTTTACACGCTAATTTGCCACAAATTACTGCACACCATATCACAGCTTAATATTGCCAATCCAGTCAGTGCTGCCAGAATACGATTTCAAAGTTTTGATATTCTTATTAGTAAATAAGTAATTTTAATAATGATATTTCACTTACTGGCAATACTGGCAGCTCACAATACTGGCAATTTCAAATAAGATAATTTTTAGCCAAAAATAAAAAATAAAAATAAAAAAGAGAATTATTGCCAATCATAAAAGGAAGCAAATAGGGAACGGACGTGTAAAATGACATGTGAAACAAATGTGTGTACGTACATCCTTCAGCAGTTCCCTGAGGCGCTCGAGTCGATCGTCCTGACTCCTGGTGGGAAGATAGCGAGATTCACAAGTCCAAGCGCATATTGCCACGATGATCACTGTGAGGAATAAGAGATGTCTGACACTGCATGCCATCCTGCGGATAGAAAACAAACTAAGTGAGTTTCTTGCATAAAAATGATCTTTCTCTCGTTAACCACACAATTATGCAACGAATAGACAAATGATCTGAGGATTCTAATTTAATTAATCAAAAGAAAAATGCAATTAGGCAATACCTATTATTTACTTCGAACGATCGACCTCTGTACACTATATGTTAATCTTACGCTTAATCAAAAGCTGTAATTACTTACATTTAACTTTTTATTTTATTTTATTTTTTTTTTTTAGTTCCATAATCAACCACTTCAAATACTATACCATATTTATGCAATTATTCAGATTTTCTTATGCACTGCATCGTGTTGATTTAACCCTCCATAGCACGCGTGGTCAATTGTAACATCATGCCACGTGCGCGGAGTCTCACTCAGCAATATTTATCTATAGACCTATATCTTAATTTCAATGTGTATTTTGTTTTGAAGCGATATTAAACTTTTCATATTTTCTTTGCAACGTTTTTGACAATTGCGCATGTACTGTATATTTTACAGCACAAACTCTTTTAACAGTTTTAAGAAAACTAAAATTTCTCTATCCGTGGAGTGTGACTCCGCGGCGCGTGCGACGACGGGTTAAATAAACTATTTTTAAACTGCAGTCCGCGGACCACTGGAGGTCCTTGTACGAAAATAAAATAAAATAACGTCCCATTGGTATATCCCTTGGGCTAGGGGAGACGACTATTAAGGAAGGTAAATGATGGAAGAATTGGTGGTATGGTAAAGTGGGAGAAAAGTGAGTACCCCGAGAAAACCCACGGGCACGATGTTGTCCACCGCAAACTTACTTGGGCAGGGATCGAAGCAGGGTTCCCAAGCACCGGAGGTTAGCTCTCTACCATTGAGCCATCGTGGCCTACCAAGTCCTTAAACATAGTCGAGGATCCTCAAGTTATACTAAATTGTATTTAAGATCACTACGAAAAATACGATAATAATAATCATGTTATACAATATAATTGTAGCTTCTTTTATTACTAATGACACCTGGTTTGGCATTCGTTGTGATATAAGCACTAAACTTGAGATTGCAACAATTGTATAGGAAAAAATAAATAGACTATATGAAATGAATATGAAAATATTAACTTTCCTTCTATTAAAGAAATTGTTAGCGATCTTGCAAAAGGTATGCCATATCAAAGCGTTTCTCGAAATCACGAAGTATTAAATAAGGCATGTATTAGCAAGAGGCAGGCAACCGAAAGCGCAGATACCGGTATCTATTAACCTCAATGTTCGTTCTTAGAAATAGCGAGACGCACATACTGACAGCTTGAAACGTTTATTATTATTAGTTTAAAAATAAGTTCAGTTCGACGACATTATATAGGGGGTCTACATATACATATACATACATACATATATATATAATGCAAGACGGAACTATAGGCTCCTCGCACTTGATCAACAATAACTACCTTGTGACTGTATGGTTAACGTACACGCCTTCGGTGCGGAAGATCGGTCTCCGTTCCCAGTGGAAGCTCATGGGTTGGGATCCCACGTTAAGCTATAGATTCACGTCTCATAGTTTCGTTTCCGAAAGCGGTGCTAAACTCAAATCAAACCCTTGATACACAAAATTATTTAGTACATAAGAATGAAACTGATCTTTTGGGTGATCAAATCGCAGGAAACCGACCGAATTTTGAAATGAATTTTCTAATGCAGTTATCACTTATCTCTAACTGGACTTTCATCATGTCGATTTAATATGCGTATCCTAAGCGACAGGGTCATCCTTAAGTCGATTAGACCAATTGCTATCAATTGAGCCCTGAGCAAGAGTGTGGGACCACATACACCAAAAGATACATGAACACCAAAAGGTATTTAAGAAAAAAAAGTTAACTGATTTATCGAACGTTCCTCAGTAACATAATTTCCCTAATTACCACTATGTTTACTTCAGTTTACTTCCATTAATCTTTAAGAATAGTAACACAAACACAGAAACGCCGAAGACAGGTAAAATTCCAAAGGCTCCCCCATCGGTAATCGATCGCGGGACCACATAGAATACAGCAAAGGTACATGCACTGGCCACGGGAAGGGCTAGACCAGCGGATAGGGCCAGCACTAGACCAACAGGAAGAGCATATTGGTTATTAAGTTAAAAATAGATCTTCAGTGCAGAAAATTACTTCGAAGTTATAATTTTTACTCTAGCCTCGTTTTGCAAGCCATTTATAGTAACAAGAAAGTGATTTGCAATTTATAGCAGTCATCCGTTTGAACATGATGACCACAGATTGAATATTTAGTCTTGAGAACTGGTAACATCTATTTCTTTATGAGAAGATGTTGATAATTTAGTCCACTATTTTCATTATTAGTATGTAGTAAATGTGACAACCTTGAAATCAAGCTAATGCGCTGACTATGAGTTACCGGCTGAAATGTTTGTCACATGGGCGGCCAGACTTTCAAGTACTCTTGAAACATCACATTAAGTATTTTATTTCAGTGCACAGAGGCGAGCCGAACCGCAGGGGAGACAGATAAAAAAAAAGCCATATTCTTTTAGTTTTCTTCAGTCATACGGATTTGAATATTGATGAAATTAGTTAACAGATAGAAAGAAGTATTGAACTCCCTGTCGCTACAATCAATGAAGAGCGACAGATAACCAAATGTCGCACGTTCATTGCATCAGCTCTCAGGTGTCTTTATTTCTGGCTTTCTGGAGCTGAATTCGCTACTTCTTAATTCAAGTAGTTCTCCAATGGCCTCATGATAAAAAAAAAAAAAAAAAAAGGAAATGAAATCTTGCAGTTTCACTTCCTACGATTACGCCTTGGAGCATGAAGGAAGCGATGATGATGAACGAAATGATAGAACGAAGAAAGCGGGAAAAAAGGAGAGAACCCGGAAAAACGGTCACGACGATGGTTGTCCACTACAAAGTCCACTTGGGGCAAGTTGGGATCAAATCAGGGATCATATGCACCAGAGGTAAGCACTTTTCCACTTCCTTTTCATGATGATGGATCCCCGAACACTGCAGCTCTTCATGCTGACTGATCAATATTGGAAAATGTTAGTGATTCAATCAGGAATAGAACCAGGAACTACGCACTACGAAGTTGTGTACGCTAGCAATTTGGGTAAGTGGTTGGGTGTAGCGATTAACGTTAAAACAAGTGCTTTATTTTCTGCAACTTCCGGCTTTAATAGAGAGATTAGAGTGGAGATAGAACATATTCTTTGGATGCTTAATTGATTGCATAAAACAACTTTTCGCTAACCATTACAGTTTACACTCTATAACAATCAACGTTGAAACCGGAAGTGATTGATTTGGTCTACTTCCAGTTTGAAAAAGGGGTTAAGGGAGAAGATAGTACCTGTTCTTAGAACGGTAAATCGATTCCGTAAAACCATTTCTCGGTTTCTCTTACTTTTTGTTTTATGTAGATCAGTATTGAAACCGGAAATCGTAATGGATTTCTACTATTTCCGGTTTTGGTACGGACTTTAAAGATAGAGGAGTAATGTATTCGTGGGAGATTTAACCGATTACAGAAAACCGCATCTCTATATCTATTACCGTTTTTGCTCTATAGCGATTACCGTTAAAACAGAAATAGTTAACGTCTGCTATTTCCGGTTTGAGTATGGACTCCAAACAAACACTCGGTTCCTAACTTTAGACCGTTTAAATTTTCTCTAAATTTTGTGATGATTGATAGAGTACATGTTGAGATCTTTTTCTCTGGGACAGACGGACAGAGCAAATGTTGTACATAAAGGAGTTTCGACAATCCACCTCCTTAAAAATTATTATGAGAAAATGCTTTGTTAATGTATATAGTGCAGGCACTAGTGTGTCTACGTATTACTTTATTATTGCATATAACATACTACTTTCTGTTATCTGCAGTGACCATAATTAAATAAATAGGCAAAGGACTCCGCACAGTCCTTATGGAAAAAGACTTCCAGTGAAATTTCCTCCAACTTCAAAGTTGAATTTGCTATCCAGGACTGTAAGAGCATAAAACAACATACGATGTCCTAAATATTGGTTGAATACGTCATTAAATGTCTTAGATAATAAAAAATGTTGAAAATTCTCAATGCATTTTTGAATGTTAGACATAAAGGCAAAAGCTTTTGTGTTGAAATGAGTAACCGAGGTAAGAGATTCATGAAAGCAAGCTACGTTAGAGGTATTTGGAATCCATAGAAGAGTCGAGATTTCACATTTGATATTTTTAGTCCTTTTTGTCACACTTCAAACTTACTATCTTACATTAAACAATTCATCTGTGTTCGAGTAGTTATGGACGGATAAGATTCTTTTATGTAATGCTATAAATTTCTAGCACACTCACTTTCCTTTTGATTTATTACCAACCACAGAGAAATACCTTAAATGGTGAACATATAGAGAGAAATATTCACACTTATTCTCAGATTTTATTTGCTGGAAACCTTGTTTTCTTCTGCCATACGAATAATAGAGATTTTATTCCTAAATGTTTGGGAACAAAACTCTTTATTTTACATTTATTTTCCATAAAGTCACATCATAATGCTCCACCTGACAAACCTTAAATACTAATATTTTTGAAGTTAAATAATACTTTTAAAACAATATTACAGCGAACTTCTGACGAGTAACTGAAGATATTTTACAATATTAAAACCCAGTTCTACAATATTGTTATCCTTTAAAAAAATAAAAAGATCTAAAGATGACACACACATTGATCGATAGATCTCACTGAGTAGAACAGAATGATGTACAGGGTGGCCCAAATATAGGTATACATACACCTCTGCATTGATCAAGTATAACATTCTAGTTTATGGGTTGATTTGGTTCGGCTCTTCCGAGCTTAAGATGTAAGTAATAACATATTAAGAACAAATAATAAAAAAACTAAGTCTAACTGATGCATAACAATAAGAAATTATACAAAATGCAATACTGTACTGTATACCTACTTTGGGCCACCCTTATTAGGATAAAAGCTCATGTGTAATTTTTGAGAAAATTCTAAAAAACATATTATTTTGTAAACCTAAAATTTGATGTTGAACGAAAACCTACGCCACCTCTTGAAGTGAGACTACAGTAACCGCGAGGAGTCATGAAGCTCCACCTTGATATACCAATTTCAGCATCCAATAGAACACGAGAATTTGTTTCGCTCGTCAACCCGCACCTATGGAATTTTGCCAATGTCGTCTCTCGTGCTATACGAAGAACATTTTCTAAGGGTGCAATGTTGTCGGATCGGCATTAAGTTTCTATTCTTTGTCATTCTTTTAGTTATTTTATATTTTTGTTGTTGTTATTATTATTACCATGTAATTCGAATAATTTTAGTTCGTGTTATAGTTACTTAAGTGCTGTTCTTTTTTCTCGCTCGTTTGCCATGTCCTCGTAAATTTGGCAACGTGATTGGTGCACTTCTCCTGTTTGCTTTTTCTCAAGTGTGCGTTCGGAAGGTAGCCCCATGAATCGTATCGAATTCTTCCGAAGCCTCACACGTGAGGGAAAGCAATTCTATGATTTATGTAGTGTCCAGCACCATGGTTCACGAGTTCAAAAGTACATATTTTAAATCAATATACATATAAGCCTATATATATTAAAGATATGACAACAAAAATACATAAAGAACGTGCTGAAGACAATGTTATTAGAATCATCTGCAGAATACCTCAATTTAACATAAATAAGTATATAATACTAGCCTTCGGCTAGCTAGGTACTTCGCCAGACCCCTGCGTTTGCTCAGCCTACAGCCTTGTATCCTTTATATCCCTAACATATATCAAATCTTAAGGGATTCCGAGATATGGCCATATTATTATAATAATTGGAGCTCCAGTCCTTTTAAAATCTTCCCTCCTTATGAAGGAAACATCAAAAAACGCATAAACAAATTTTTAATTATTTTAAATTAAAAACCTAAATACCAATTTCCATGCATCTAACCTTAAGGGATTTCGAGATATGGTCATCTTATTTTAACAATTGCAAACCCCGACTCTTTGTTTTCTCGGTGTCTTTTTCTTACTTTATAGTGAATATATATATAGTGTATATATATATAAACGCTTAAACACTATTTTATATATATCCACTATAAAGTAAGAATTTTTAGTAATAATTGAATCTTTAATTATTTTTTTTCACGTCTCTTACCTTTACGAATTTCAATATAGGACAATCTTATTTTAACAATTCCAACTTTCACTCTTTTCACAACTTTCACAAGTCTCTAACCTTAACGAATACAAATATATGGTCATCAAATTATAACAATTGTAGTTCACTCCTTTTCTTCCCACCTCTTTTGCTTCTCTTTTAGGTCATATATATATATATAAAAACAGTGAAACACGTGTCTAATTACTTAAAGCAGAAGTTCCATGTCTCTAACCGTAAGACATTTCGAAAAATGGAAATCTTATTGTAATTATTACTCCTTTTTCCTTCTCATTCCCTTTTCTTCCATTCTACGTGAAAACACTGAAACACATGTCTGATTAATTTAAATGAGAAATCCATGTACCAAATTTCATGCGTATGACCTCCAGAGATTCGGAGATACGGACATTTTAAGATAATAATTGCCATCCCTCATTTCTTTTTCCGCGTTCCCCGCCGAATTTTCAAAAATCCTTCCGTAGTGGGAACTTACATCACAAATCCTGTGCCCTATATGAATTTCAAATTTCTAGCTTAAGCGATTTTGCTTCAGCTTTGATCACTCAGTCAGTCAGAACTACTTCTTTCATATAGAGAGATATATAAAATTTAAATGACATTAATAAGAAAGAATAACGTATCATTTGGGAGTTAGGATTTCTGGGAGAAATCTTCTGTAACAGAAGGGGTAGTTATACATGGAATATTCAGATCTTATTTCTTCTGATTCCAATCACAAAAATTACTACAGTTTTGTGTAAAAAGAAGAAACTAGATCCTTTACAGTGTATTATTTTGAGTTACTTTAATCTCTGAGTTTCACTGCAGAAATATTTTATTTTTAGATTGTGATTCACCAGATAAGTTAATGACGAGTTAGTGGCTTCTAAGAAGGGAATATATTTTCTGAAAACGTTAAAATGGATTTTAAGACTGACTATTTCGTACGTCTGAAAGAAAGCAAAGGAAAATGTTAGGTTCATGAAACCATCGTACAGTAAGTACTGGATATTCTACAATGTAATTAATGTTTCTCGAGAAAAAAAGTGTTAACATAAAACACATATCAATTGTACCGTGTTATGCAAAAGTGAACTAAGCGCCAAATTTTGAAAATCCACGTAAATGCGACGATTGGTTCCTGATAAGCATTAGAACGTTTTGCACAATCGAAAAGAGAGGAAAACCAACACCTTTCCAAAAAAAGAAACATAATTTCACCTTAGATTACGGCTACCTTAATGCTGGACATCAACCTTTAAACGTAATTTTCTTAAAAGTATGAAAGTGGCGCTTAGTTCGTTTTCGCATGACACGGTACAATTGATATATTTTATTGAACAAAATGATATTCATAAGCATAAACCATGAGTAATTTTTGAGAAAATCGATTAAAATATTTTTCATTTTTGTAAACCTAAGAATGTTAACTCTTTCGCTGCGAAAGTCGACTTTAGTTGATCTGAGAATTTTTGCCTTTCACTGCGGAAATCGACTGTAGTCAACATCCAGTTTTGTTTATACTTCGCTGCGATAGTCGATTTCAGTCGCAAATTGTATAAGGAACATATTGCGTTTGAGAGAAAACCATCAACATTTTACTGTGCACACTGTGTTGAGAAACCAGATCTGTATGTTTCACCATATTTCGGGGAATATCACACTAAGAACTATTACAGAAATCACTGTGGATGTGATGTAATATGGTACACGTATACTTGTTGCCTGCGATAGCACATAGCCATGTATACATATTATGTATTTCAAATATAACGTTTTAGCACTAATATTGCATAATATTGTACAATTTTGCACTTTGTCAATTTTAAACTTTCACTACATGTTGTCTTGCTATATATGCCATGTATTATATATCATTTATTGGAAAATAAAATGACTGAATTGGACATGCTCAGCCGTTTATACAATTTATGTATTCTAATAGATATTTTGGTGTCTTTAAACCATATTTTACGGAAACATGAAAATTTCATTTTTTTTTGACTGCTTAATTGCCCCTTTTCCAGGAACCACCCGAAAATTTAAATCCACAGTCAAAGGGTTAAGGTGTAAGTGATCCTGAAATATACACTAATCGATCTTTACATTATGACATAAACAAGACAACAGTTTACAGCATCACTAAGGAGATATAGCCCAAAATTATGACTTACTCTTAAACTTTATATTTTACTATGATGTCCAGAGATAAAATATAGGTCACATTGAGATGACCAAAACTATTTTTCATATTATCATGCGTATTTTTTCTAGAAAATGCTGAGAAACTAGTTTTTATGCCATTAAAATACGAGGGCCAGTCAAAAAGTTCCCGGACTGAATTTCCGGGCTGGACTGAAATTCCCGGACTGTAGTTCTGGAATTTGTGATGCAAACACAATGAATCTTGTGGAATACAGTCCCTAGGTTGCCTAATTCTGAATTTGACAAGTTTGAACACGTATTAACAGGCAGGTACGAGTAGTGTAGCTGAACGAAGAAGTGTGTGCTGATTAGTTGGCACAATTTCACAGGTCGAGCAACACGTAAACACTAAAATCATGTACAAATTGGGGAAAATCTTATTCAGAAAGTCTGATAACCTTAAAAACAGTTTAGCATTATCGGATGTTTGGCTCTTTCCAAAGCTAAAACTGGGCCTTTTAAGTTTTGCCAACGTAGATTAAAGCTAATGTCACGGCCGAACTTCGGAAGACACCATAAATGGCCTTTCATCGGTGTTTCCACCAATCACAGGAGCGATGGAACAAGTGGTGTGTGTGTTCCGAAGGTGCCAACTTTAAAGTCTTCACTTAGCGAAATTAAACTATCTCTAATTTTAGAGTTTTTCTGTAATATCTTCAAAACAAATAAAAATATTTGAAAAGCAGAAACGTAGTGAACTAGACAATACGATTTGCAACTGTAGATAGATTTAACATTTTTTGCGGGTTCTGTAAATAGCGGCACACCAAAACCAGATAGGTGAATTGTTGTAAAGGTATCACATGTAAAATAATATTGTCTAGTTCACTATGTTTTTGCTTTTAGAATATTTTTATTTGTTTTGAAGATATTACAGAAAAACTAAAATTAGCGGTAGTTTAATTTCGCTGTAGTGAAGATCCCTAAGTAAATGTGCACTTATATTGTGGTAATAAAAAGCTACAACAGAATTCAGGGAACTTTTTAACTGTTCCTCGTATATGTCGTTCGTTGTTAATCTCATGAAGTTGATAATTTTTATTCCGCTGGAAAAAATTTCTTACTTTTATTTATTTATTCATCAGAACCAGGCATCCACTTTCCAAAATACATTAAAGAAATGGAAGGTCAATTTATCACTGCTTTTTAAGTTATTGAAATATTAAACTATTTGGAAGCAAACCTCTTCTCCAAGTCTGAAACTTGTTTCCTTTCAATGACATTAAAAACAATACTTACTGGTTTAGAGAAGGATGGCTTGGGGTCTGAAGTTATTAGTTTTGCCAGTACATGCATATATTCTATCAAACTGCGCTAGACTATTTGTATAAATTGACTTTACTTTTAGAAAACCTTCGAGACTGCAATTGGATGAGTGTCTCGGTGTAAAGAAATAGAAGAGACTGAGAACTTCCTTCAGACTCTTAAGTCTCCATTTAAAATCGATGAAACTGCTGTCTTTGTACGGATGAGTTTGTGTGCATTAAACAGTTTGTCAGTAGTAAGTAAGCTGGATGAGTGGAAGTCAGCGAAAACGTCAATAGATAAACGCTGAGTAGAAATTGTCTCCCATTTTATTGCTAACATTGTGCCATGGTCAAACTTCATCAAACTCTCTTCTGTTTGCCAGGAACAAATACACCGACAGAGCTATGTTATCCATCATGAATAATATTTGGACAAGTGAGAAAATAAATCTCTCAGTCCACACGTTAACATCTCCCTTAATTACAAGAATTAATGTTGATCACACTCATGTCCGGTTACATAACATGAAATATGTGTCGAGAAAAATCCATAACTTGCAGAAGTATCTGTAATTTTATTGTATGTACAACCGTGCCCAGAAAAGTGGCTCGTATATTGTAGCTTACATTTTCCCGCAATAACTTTGTATTCGTTATGTATATTTTTTTCTTTGAGTGTTCATAGCAGAAAGAAGCTAGTAACTAATATTTCTTTAAAATTTTATGCAAAAATAGTTGGAAATAAAGTTGATATAAGCGAAAAATTGAAATCAACAGCAGCTTTCGGCTCCTATCAACATTGAGTGAACAAAGAAATGACAGCACAAGTACCTAAGTCAAGGTAGACGTGAAGTTTGGAACTGAGATTTCACAATATTTCTGTTTTCCTTTTAATGCATACAATATTGAAAAGTCCTTAAATGCTAATTAAGTCACGTTTTTACATCCAAATTAAGTTGTAGAATAATAATTCTCGTTAGAAAACCCGAATCAGCACTGTGAATTTAAGATCAGCCTATAATTTAGATATGAAAAAATGTAAACAGTATAACCTAATCTTGTGGCCGAGGGATTTCGGTGACTGGCTGTTGCCGGGAGTAGACGTTGATAGTTGAACTCCGTGAACAGTGAAATTTTTACGCGCTGCGACTTTTATTCGATATATTACTATAACTGAACAGGGTTTTACAAGTTTTTGTAGTGTTTTGTGGCTCCAGTGTCAGTGGTACTATACAAGAACTTCGCAAGAATAATGGAAAATTTGGTTTTGACAAAACCACACACACGATACGCCCTAGCCCGGCTGAATTGCATGCATGGTTATGTGCGCATTTTCCCAACATATTTGAGAATATTCAAGATTTACAGCTCCATAACGAAGAGTACTGCATGTTTGTTCAATCCAAAAATAGTGATAGTTACGAAAAGTTTATGTGTAAGACTCCAGACAAATTACCTTTTACCCATTTTGATCAATCTGTCAGTGATGTGTATATTATGGATGCACAAGTTAATCTCACGAGAGTTAAAATTATGGACTTCCATTCGATTTTCCTAACGAACAAGTGTCTGAGGTATTATGTAATTATGGTGAAATTACATAATAATATTATTAATAATAATAATAATCCCATTTGTTCGTCCCAATCGCTCTTTCAGCACGTACGCTGAACATAACCAGGTCATTTTACGTTTGCACTTATTATTCATTTTCACGTCCTCTACTGCATCTCATTTGGTGAATCCCCTTCTCCCTTTGGGGAGTCCCCTTATGCAGTTTGCTCTGCTCCTTTCTGTTTGTACCATCATTTTGGTGGGGTATGACTTTCACCTTTCGAAGTTTTTCGGTCTTGTTCCCTTCCCCCTATATATATATAAACACACTACAGTATAACATTGCTTTGCATTTGAAATTATGTTCATGGTCACATGATGTATTATTTCTGGTAGGAACATAAGGAAAAAAAAGGAAAGAAACTGATTATAACGGTAACTACGAAATGAACAGCCCAACTTAATTTTTTATTCTATACAGGTATAAAGCTTTTTCCCAGCACTGACGAGCTATCCTGAGCGCTGCATTGCAGAATGGGAAACCACAAAGCTTAATGCCATGAAATAGTAGCAACAATTTCAAATTCTAGCAGCCTGAAAACGCATTTCCTTTTTACAATGCTAAAGTGACTCCAGTCAATAACCAGAACGCTCACCATGCCAATTCGTCTGAACACACACTTATTTGCGAGAACGAAGTCCCGGTGCACCGCGATCTACTTTAAGCCTTGCTCATGTAAATTTTATGTTAAAGTAAATTACAATAATTGTCAAATGTTCTTAACTTCCTTTAATTCAATTTTAAAGTATGAGAAAAATATACCGATTTCAAGCATTAAAAATATAGTAGAGCATTTCTATTTCAAGTGCGACCTCGGAAAATATGTGAACCATATTTCGGCCACACCCCCTCCAACACTCTGACGTAGGAAACCCTCCCTTTTCTTAGGGGAAAAATGACCTCGGCTGAGTTGCCAATTTGCCATTCAGTCGTTTGGTCTTGACGAGTGAAGAACTTAGCCTACTTAGAATGGCTAAAACAAGACAGTGCACAGCGAAATCCGTGAAATAATGCACTGTGGCAATGCTTCCGTATCCAACAATTATTGAAAAATCTCGGCCGCAACAACTTGTCCCTCCTCTCTCGAGGGAAGTACGAGAAAACACACATCGACAGCAGCGCCCACTTGAAATAGAAAGGCTATAGCCATAGACTAGTGTCGCAAGAATATTTAAATTTGAGCATTAATAGGGTCACCGGATTAGGATTAGGAAATGCAGTCTTTACATGGGCATATCCTCTTTTTCGGACCATAAAAATGTTCCAGGTGGGTTTTTACTAAAGTGGGACAATGTCCTCTTTTGAGCGTACAAACAGTTCCTTCAATATATTTCCGGCATTTTCGCCTTTTTCTTTTGTTATTATTTTCTTGTTATATTTTTTGTAACTTCCTTGTTGTATTATATTATGTTATATTACAGCATTCCTGAAATGTTACAGTGTGTTGAATGAACAAATACTTAATAATTTTACATAATTAGAAGGCCAGTGTATTGTAGCATATTATTTTCATTTTCTTTAATGAAGGATTCGCCCCAATGACCTATTGCCTAGCACGTACGCCTTCGGTTCACGAGATCGGATTTCGATTCTCGGTGAGAGATTCTCCAAGTTTGAATGCTTTACACGCAAAAAAAAAGAAAAAAGAGAAAAAGAAAAAGAAAAGAAAAAGAAAGAAAGAAAGGTTACTAGTAAACAAGAAAAAGGTGAAGAGTAACCAAGTTAGTTTGTCAATATAGGGACAACAAAGTCGTGTGTCCCAGAAGCCTAGCCAAAAAAGGTTAACGAGAGACGGTGATCGCAACCTTGCATTACAGGTTAATATTGCTAGGTACAGTGTAATAACTCACAGGGATACGCTAACCGATCACGTAGTTACCACTACCGATCATAGTCTGTAGCCGGTAACCTAGTTAGCGTGTTAGAAGAACCGATTGCTCGGTTAACGAAGCAGGGTGCAACAACTTTCTAACCGCGTATTTTGACTAATATAACACATTTAGTCAATTACAGTAATTGGTATTATTTTTTCAATCACATCTCTGATCATGTGAGAACATCAAAAAATGCAATACTAAAATAGATAACAAGTACCTAAATTTATTGTTCAATTTTAGTATGTACTACCCTTGTGCGCTGCCCATATCAGAAGTATCTCACATCTAACAGTGAGAATTTGTTTGGGTGTTACTCTTTCCTATATACTACGCAAATATATAAAAGATTTTCAGTATTCGTACCGTAAAGCAACGTACAATGTATTATGTTTCCTGTAAACACCACAAAATTATTGTTACGAGTGTATGAATTATTTGACGACAGTTACATGATTAGTAGTGCTACCATGTAGTGTGGTTATTTGTGCTAGAAACATGTCTCATAACATTTTATTCATTTAAATCTCAGAAAATACATAAACCTCCGTAAATAAACTTTCCTTCACATTTCTCTATTAATTTATGTAGAATCCATATTTTAATAACTGTTCTCCTATTCGCTCTGATGTATTCATAATTCTTAAAACTCTTTGTTCTTAAAATTGCAAATGGCGACCTTGCTGTTTGTGTTCTAGTAATGCAGTGTTACCAGTAAACAAGTTCTGGAGGGTTAAATTTACCTTGTGTGAAAAACGGTTGATAATAACAGTGTGTTTTAAATTAAATTAACCTTCTCCCGCGATACCATATGAAGATTCTATTAGGGGATTTCAATGCGAAGGTAGGACGAGAGGATATTTTGAAACCGATTATAGGGAACGAAAGTTTGCATAAGGAAAGTAATGACAACGGTGTTAGACTCGTGACATCCAACATGCAACATCCAAAAACCTAATCGTGAAGAGTACAAAATTCCCACATCGCGACGTTCATAAATACACTTGGACATCACCAGACGGAAAAACACATAATCAAATTGATCACGTTTTAGTAGATAGAAGAAGACAATCTAGCATAATTGACGTCCGGTCGTTTAGAGGGGCTGATTGTGACACTGATCACTACCTGGTAGTAGCGATAATACGGGAGAGATTATCGTTGAATAAAGGTAATATTCAATGTCCGAAAACGGAGAGATTTAATTTAAAGAAATTAGAAGAGAGCCAGGTAAGAGAGGAATACCAGATTGAAGTTTCGAATAGATTCGCGGTTTTAGAAGACTCGGAGTGCACTAGTGTTGAGGATACTTGGATTGAAATTAGAGATAGCATTAAAAGTTCAGCAATAGAAAAATTGGGACACGCGGAAATACGTAGGAACAAACCATGGTTCGACCAAGAATGCATTAAACTAGCAGAGAAGAGAAAACAGGCAAAATTACGGTGGCTACAAAATCCGAATGAAACAACTACACAAAATTTCGCAGATATCAGGCGGGAAACTTCCAAAACTTTTAGAACAAAGAAACGGGATTTTTTGAAAGCTAAAATTAAGGAACTTGAAGATAATAGTAAAAATAAAAATATTCGGGACATGTATAAGGGGATCAGCGAATTTAAGAAAGGCTATCAACCTCGTGCTTATATATTAAAGAAATCTGACGGAACAGTTCTCACCGATACGGATAGCCTCTTAAATAGATGGAAAGATTTCTTTGACGATTTGCTGAACACGCAGCCAAAAACTAATGTGCGTGGAGAAAAGGAGATACACACCGCAGAACCGTATATTCCAGAACCCAATCGAATAGAAGTGGAAGCCGCTATAAAGAAATTGAAGAAACATAAATCTCCGGGTGTAGATGAAATTCCGGCTGAGTTAATTTTAGCTGGAGGCGAAAAATTGTGGAACAAGATACACAAACTCATTCTCCTTATCTGGAACAAGGAAGAATTGCCACAAGAGTGGAAAGAATCAATCATTGTTCCAATTCACAAGAAAGGCGACAAAACTGACTGTAATAATTATCGAGGCATTTCTCTTCTGTCAACATCCTATAAAATACTTTCAAATGTTCTGTTAGCAAGATTGATCCCATACGCAGATGAAATTATTGGAGATTATCAGTGCGGATTTAGACGAAATCGATCAACTATCGACCAAATATTTACCATTCGCCAAATACTCGAAAAGAAGTGGGAATACAATACCCCGGTACATCAACTATTTATTGATTTTAGAAAGGCTTACGACTCGGTTAGGAGAGAAACATTATACAACGTTCTTACAGAACTTGGAATACCGAGAAAGCTAATTAGATTAATTAAGATATGTTTAAGTGAATCTTAAAGTAAAGTCCGGGTAGGAAAATTTTTGTCCACGAGCTTCCACGTCGAAAATGGCCTGAAACAAGGAGATGCGTTGTCGCCATTATTATTTAACTTTGTGCTGGAATACGCCATAAGGAAAATCAAAGATAGCAACCAGGGCCTAGAGTTGAACGGCATTCACCAGGTTATGGCATATGCTGATGATGTAAATTTAATAGGGGATGATAGGAGAACAGTAGAAATAAATGCAGAGATCTTATTAAACACTTGCAGGGACATGGGTTTAGAAGTAAATGCAGAGAAAACTAAATACATGGAAGTGCGTCGGGACCGTAATACGGCAAATTGTGGAGGCGTTAAAATATTAAATAATGCTTTTGATAAAATGGATACTTTCAAATATTTAGGATCAATATTAACAGACGAAAATCATATTCACGAAGAAATTAAATGTCGACTAAAAGCAGGGAATTCGTGTTACTATTCGGTTCAAAATCTCTTGTCGTCGCGAATTCTGTCGAGGAATTTGAAGCTTAAAATATATAAAACGATAATCATGCCTGTTGTTCTGTATGGTTGTGAAACATGGTCGCTTACTCTGAGGGAAGAACATAGACTGAAAGTATTTGAGAACAGGATCCTGAGAAGAATATTCGGACCCAAGAGGAACGAGAATGGGGAATGGCGGAAACTTCATAACGAGGAACTACATAGTTTATACGGTTTACCCAACATTGTTAGAGTCGTCAAGTCTAGGAGGCTTAGGTGGGCAGGTCATGTAGCTAGAATGGAAGAAAGTAGAAACGCTTTCAAAGTCTTGACTGGTAGACCCATAGGAAAACGACCATTAGGAAGACCTAGGCGCAGATGGGAGGACAATATTAAGATGGATCTCGCAGAGATAGGAATACAAAGTAGAAACTGGATGCAATTAGCTAAGGATAGAAGTCAGTGGAGAGCTTTTGTGAACGCGGCACTGAAACTCCGGGTTCCATAGGCCATAGAGTTAGTTAGTTAGTTAGTTCTTGAATTTGTTACCTTTTTCTATACTACTTTATAGATTAATAACAACTAAACACGGTATTGTTTCTACGCATTTTTCACTAACCTTTTTCGATTGATTACCGATGACCTCGTAAAATTAACCTTTTTTGTCTGACAAGGGTTGCTGCAAATGATTAACTGGTTCTACCAGCCAAATTGTCCATTAACCTCCACTAGCTTACCGCTTATTTTTCTCAGTGTACGTTGGTTCGGATTCCTCCTTAACCTATAGGTTCACAATTCTGTAAGTTCGCTGAAAAAGGAGATTAAACTCCAGTCAACCACTTTAATATATTCTTTCATATTTCTCTTATCGTCATTGTAAAAGTTTAGTTGTATACACTGGCACAAATTCGGGGGGGGGGGGGGGTTCAGGGGACATGTCTCCTCCAAACTTGGAACTAGGGGGACTGTACCCCAATACACGTAATCCGGTTTGAAATGTGTTTTTTGGGGAGAAATGTGAGAATTTATGTCCGATTTAGTGATGAGCGCAAGAGTCTTGGTCTTGCAGTTTTGTACATCCAGGTTGGTCTCTACTTTTCGTCTTATCTTGATGTCAGGAATCACCTCCCAAACGTTGTCGGTGTTGTTTTGAAACACCCTGTATATGGGTGTTATAAAGATGGCGCCCACCATCAACAGGGTGCTATTTTTCAAGTCAAAATAAAGCGAAAATCCTTTATAACGGCAAACGCTCTAGGGTCTGCTTCAGCCGCTATAGGGAATCAAAATTTCACTATGTGGCAACGTCGCAGATTAACTTGGAACTATTAGCATTGCTCTACGAATTCATCAAGCAGTTACATGGATTGTTATGCTAATAAGTTGTGCTAGTACCGATGTATATCAACTTCCATTTGGAAAGAATCTATGTAAATATTTGATAGATTGGTAGATCTTCTCTGTGGTACCTTATCTGCAACGTTGCCACATAGTATAATTCCTATCTCCAGACAAGAATCCGAAAAGTATACATTCATAGATATATTTTTCGTTTTATTTTGACTTATAGTACAGTGCTCTGTAGTGTGTGGGAGCCATTTTTAGAACACCCTATATAAAGTCACGAAGGGAATAACTGTGACTAACTTTTTTAATTTATCATTAGTTTCCATTGATATTTCCCAGTCTTAAAGACGAAGGATTGGAGATTGTTTACATTTATGTGTAGAATATAATTTCAGGTAGGTGTCCGGGGTCTCATAGATATGGGCCCTGTGGAGCACATGATTCATGACAAGGGTCAACGCCTGACCTGACTCCGTTTGATTATTTTCTTTGGGGCTATTTGAAGATACAAATGATGTGAACAAACCACAAACAATACGACAGCTAAAGGACAATATTCGTGCAGAAATACGGGCACTCGGACCAGAAGTGTTGACCCCTGTGATGAATAAATGTGCTACGCAGAGCTCGTATCTGTGAAGTCCATAACGGTGGACACCTACCTGATATTATAATCCACACATAAGTGAAAACAACTTCTCATACTTGGTCTTTAAGAGAATGAGAGAGAGAGAGAGAGAGAGGGAGTGAAATCAAAAATGTCTTTTTTTTCTTTTTTTAATGCCAGTCATATGGTAACCCTAAGTATTACCATTTGTGTATCCCTACAGCAGTACTGACGATTTAATGGCAACATGAGCTGTATTATTTCAGTTTTTATTTAATTATTTTAAAATAAATAGTGCTGGTACTGAATATAAGACTGCTCTACTGTGTATTATTAAGACAAGGGCCAACTTGTACATACATTAGCATACAATACCGTACGGTTGACAACTCTGAAAATTAAAATTAACAACACATGCTTATAGTCTTCAAAACATTTGAAGAGTAATTGTATTTTAAACCTTAGAATGTGTAGTTGAACCTAAAATAGTACAGATCAGGCCGTAAAATACCGATCAATTTGTAATCTTAATACAGTGGACTGAAGACAGTGGCGCAACCAGAGATGGAGTGGGTCATTGAGTCTTGGGTCAAGTGGTGATGATTTGTGAGTGGGTCAGTAGGTAAACAGGACGTGATCCACTGTGACCCATACCCACCGTGACCCACTCTAGGACCACCGACTCACCATGATCCACCCACCCACCATGATCCACTCGTATCCACCGACCTACTAGGACCCACCGACCCACGCTACTCAGTGCATTGCAGACAGCATCTTCTGAACACTGGTGAATTTGTCTAACTTTCAAGGCCTCCATTTTTCTTTCTTTTTCATTTGTTTCTGTTTACTTACCTGAGATAAGTATATTTAAATGGAAAAAGAACTTCAGGCATATTTGTAACTGTAATAATAACAATAGGACTTACTACATCCTTTTCGAGACACAGTCATTTTTTTTTTTTTTTAACGTTGGCCTATTTTACTTTTCAAATTTCATCCAATTTTCCGCCGAAAAGTATGTGTAATTCAACAAAGAAATAATTATATATGATAAGTAAATTGAAATTCATCGTAATATGGCTCGTGACAAACGCTTTACCATTTTATGTCGTAAAGATCAGATCCACCGTTATTGTAACAGAGCGGTACTTGAGCGATTGACCGTAGAAATTCAAACTCCGATTAGTGATAATTTCACAGCCTTGTTTTATAAGTGTAAACTCTTTAGCCGGTGGAGAGGAGAGCGTGGATTATGGGTCAGTGTTGATGACGCTGGGTTTTGGTGGGGATGGATCAGAGTGAGTCATGGTGGGTTAGAATGGGTCACGGTCGGTAGTTGGTTAGTGTATTATGGGTCACGATGATGGTGGGTAAGTGGGTCATGGGTCATGTTTTCTTTGACCCACGTCATCTCTGCATGGGGCCCTTGGTTCGATTCTCTGAAAATTTAATTTGTGGTAGACGGCACCGTGTCTGTGTGTTTTCTAGAGATACCCCCGTTTCCTCCCTCATTCTCTCATTCCATCGATTCTTCTACCATCATTCAGTTGTCTTGATCATCTCTGTCTCTTAGCCTAAAGGTTATAATCATGGGACGTTAAACTGAAATATTTCTTTTTCTTTTTTTTTCTTTCTTTTTTTTTTGTAATCACAGAACAGCTGCTTTTGAGAGTGGTGAGCAGAAGCTATGATATCCATTCCTCTCGTCCCTCCACTGATCGCGCTACAGCTGATCAATATGTGACTGTTTTATTGGATCACCCTATACTAATTAGTCGTATAAGATTTCAGACTCTTCAAAAGAAAAACGTACTTAAAAGTGTATTATATTTTTTTACAAGTATTCAATTCATGTTAGTTAATAATGAAATGAACACAACTTAAAAAAAAAAAAAAAAGAAAACAAAAGAAAGAAAGAAAGAAAAGTATTTTGCGGAAACAAGTGGATCCAGAAGGGTCGTTTAGAGAGGGTGAATCGTCTCCTGAACGACGAATATAGGCTCGAAATGCTGAGTTTTACATTGAAACATAATAAAGTAATATAATATACCCAGTGGCGTAGCACACTAATGCGGGCCACCCTGCAAAGTATAGAGGAGGGGCCCTAGTTGTAAAGCCGATAGAAGTAAATAGGTTCTACTTCTTTAAATCTTTATTCATCGCAAGACTTCGGGGCCCCCTATACCTCGAGGCCCCGTACTGCGGGGGCTGCGGGGGCAACTGCTACGCCACTGAATATACCCCTGATTTGTTCCATTTTTGCTGGTTTTTCTATATACTATGCTATGATAACTGTAATGTGACGCTAAGTAGCTGAGCATTGAAACAAGATAGCATTTGGGTCACTCCATTGCCCTCTCCGTGGATCCACCAGTGGTTACGGATAAACAAAAAGAAGAAACATAAACTGAGATCTTTAAAATTTTGGTATAGATTAGTTGCAAATTTAGTGCTAACTATTTTTAGCATGCATTTGAAACACAATCCCTGTTTTACTGGTGACACAAATGGCTTCGGAACGGTTGAAGGATGCGAAAATCCATTTTCTTCTAAAAATAGTCCATAACTCAATAAACATCTTCTGTAAACATAAGAAAAGGTTTTTGATTTCTAAGAGGAAAGACCAAATACTAGCATCAATTCTTGTCATATTAAGTCAAATCAATCAAGTTTGAGAACAAATACACGATGACTAACAAGGGAAATCTTTTCGAACGCAAGTATGCTATAATTAGATGTCTCTGCAATTCATTAAATTCCATTACAATACGGTTGTCTTAAAGAATTGTAGGAAGAGGAAAACAACCTACATGGCTATTAATGAGCAAAGTTTGTCAGTCAAGTTACAATAAATTCAGTCTTACTTGTTTTCGTTTTCCTGAATTTTCACGTGTGAGAGAGTGAGCGATAGAGGGACGAAAATAGATTAAGTTACAAATAGTGTTACTAATTTAGTTATTTTATACCTGAATCTAGTTATTTTCATAAGGTGATTTGCTATAGTACGCGCAGGCCCGTAGCCAGCCCACAAATGTAGGGGGGGGGCGACCCAACCATATTATAGTTCATTTGCAAGCGTTATCGTGAACATTTTAGGGGGCCAGTGAAAATTTAAGGGGGGCCCGGCCCTCCCTTGGCCCCCCATGGATACGGGCCTGAGTACGCGGCAAATGAATTGGCATGTGGCCTTGACAGCTCCTCTCACATCGATCAAACTGGTTGCAGCGACGTTACCAGCACAATAAACTGAAAGAATGCTTTGGCCAAAACTAATATAGAAACATTACGTTTCTAATCCAAAACAATGACATAGTGGAATGAATAATTGGTTTCGGAGCGTTGGCAGCAAGCTATTTGTCTCCGTTATCAAATAACTGAAAGTTATAGATATACAGGGTGTTTCAAAACAACACCGACAACGTTTGGAAGGTGATTCCTGAAACCAAGATAAGACAAAAAGTATAACACAACCTGGGTGCACAAATGCTTCCTTTCGGAGTTATAGGCTGCCGAAAACATGAAAAATTGAACTTCAAAGATCCATAGCTCCAGAACTATGAAACCTACCGTAGTCGGGTCAAGATTTTACTTAGGAACTAGTATGTGCCCTATCAAAATATCCAAGTTTCACAATCCTGCAGTACTTCCGCAACAATTTTTATGGAAGTAGTTGGTGAGCACTTCAAATTATATGCCCGTGCCCGAACACCTATAAAAATTGTTTCGTGAGTACCTTAAGATTCTGAAACATGTATTTTTGAATCGCCCACATATAAGTTCCTAAATGAAGTCTTGAGTCGATTACGGTAGATCCCATAGATTTGGAGCTGTGGACCTTTAAAGTTTATTTTTTCATCTTTTCGGCAGCCTATAACTCCGAAAGGAAGCATTTGTGCACCCAGAATGGTCTATACTTTTTGTCTTATCTTGATGTCAGGAATCACCTCCCAAACGTTGTCGGTTTTGTTTTGAAACACCCTGTATGTTTCTCTGAGAATCTTGATGAATGAACTATGATTCTAGCTTCATTTGCTCTTGTTTTTCAGCCACTTTATTTTCGCGTTGTTTCTTATTGTGCTTGTTGGTTCATTATAAAAGTTGCTTTTGCCAATGAGAATTAGTTATTATTAGACTTAATAATAATTAAAGTGAGAATTCTGACCAGATTGAGTTATTTAGGGCTCAGATGGAATGTCGGGCTTTCAAAAGAAGCAATACAGTTCGTATCTCAGATGTAGAAAGACTGATGAGTGAGGAGACAGGTAAAAGTACACGGGAAGACCAGATGGCTAGTGTGAAGCACGTCGAGAGAAGTTACAGAAAGAAGACTTTCAGAAGGAGATAGTGCGGGACGGGAGAATTGAATCTATCGATATTAACCTCAGAATAGCAACTCTGAAGAAGAGACAGAATCTGAAAAGGAAGACGATTGACTCAATACGCAGATGGAAACAAAAAATACCATCATACAGTATGTAAAAGCAGCTTTATTTATGTTTCATGAAATGAAATTATATTCTTAGTTCAATGTTCTGCGGTTATGCGCTATAGGCTAAAGTAGAGATATAGTTATGCAAATTAATGACGATGAGAGAATTACTGCAACTAAGATAATGGGAGCAAATGAGAAAGCATCGAGAAAATCTATGACTGCATTTCCACCACAAAGCTTGTAAGTATTTGAATCGAATCAAAGACCTTTAGTACCAAAGGTGAGTGTTCTATCACTGGACATAGTATATTTTATGCATTGGTGCATAACACATAATTGTTTCCTTGTGCGAAGTTACCTTTGTCTCGGAACAAAGAACAAAAAACTAAAATAGTATAGCATTGGGCTTCGGTTTGCGGGGCTCTAGGTTAAATTCTTCGGAGGAATCTGACTATACTTACAAATGAGGTACCTACGAAAGTATATTTACATTAAGTTGCTTGTCATGTGCACATCGAATTAGTCCCAGAAGCGACAGTTCTATTAGCGACAGGAACTGTTATCTGTCCTATGAGCGACCGATTCATTTATATTGAGATGATGGAAGATGATATGATTCCCTCTCGTGAAATATGTTTGCCTCTGGCGTTATTAGCGCCCGAACAACCTTGCTACGAAAAATGTAAGTGCCAGTAATACAGTTCATCAAATATATTTTCCCTCTACAGTGAGTGCAAATAAAACTTATTTTAATTTTGAGTTAGATTTGACATAAAACATATCAAATAACTTAGCGAGACAACAGGGACATTTCCATGAAAAGTATATTCTTATGTTATTATTGAAAATCCAGTTGTAATATCCCCTTTCTTCAAAAGCTCTGTTTTCTGTACTTAATTTGTTTCAAATCTAATTACTCACTAAGCACAGTAATATATTTTATTTTGAAAAACTTAAACGTGTAACAGTTTCGCTATCTACTTTTTAGACTTCCAAAGACACTGAATAAAATTTAAAAAAAAAAAGTCAATGATAAAAGACAGCTTTTGAGATCCTTTACATCTGATTGGCTATTCTCAACCAATCTCACCAATTACAATGCAGTTCACTCTAAACAATCCAAAAGGTAAATAAACTCTTTAAACCACCTTCCTCCCTATTGTAAGCTACAAAAACGTAAACTAATTGCTTAATTTGCCTTCCTTCCTTGTTTTGACTTATACATAAAAGCTTGTCGTATAGCGATCTGAAATACGAGTAATCCCTTATAACTAGACGAACTGTTAAGTCCTGCGAGAGATTTGTAACTTGTGTAATAATTTCTTCGAATACATTTTTTTAAAAATATTTCTTTGATATCCTCAAGTGGTGAACACCCTCTTTCCAAGGGCGCCCGATGGGAAGGCAGGGATCACCCCCCTGGCTCACTAAAATGTATCCGTAATATAGCAAACCACGTATATTAAATACCAGATATACCGGACATGGTACAGCAACCATGAAGATGACCCTCCCTAGAAAATTTTCTTCGGGCGCCCCTACCTCTTTCTGATTTCTTTCTTATGCCATAAACATATTCAATCTAAACTTATGCTCCAAATCATTTTAACATGAAATTTTTAATTATATTAGAATCATAGACAAAGGCGGAGCTACTCTAAATATTTAGTTAGTTTTCCCCTTGATATAGTCATTGTATTCATAGAAAGTAATTCAAAAATATTTAGGAAAAACGTAGAAAATATTGTTAGTGTAATGAGAGTAATCTCAGGTATTAAATTCAGGTAGAGCGAAATTTTCCATAGTGCATTTTGTTAGGTTCTAAATCGCATTAGCATGAAACAAGTTAAAGAAGAGAGAACCTTGTCTTCTTCCATTATCTTAGTATGAACGAATTGGTGACTCATAGAGCAGTTAACGGATCGAATCGGTCGCTCATAGGACAGTTAACAGTTCCTGTCGCTAATAGGAATGTCGCAAGTGGGACGACACCGTGCACATCTGATACAAACAAAATACCTATATATTATTCATACCTTATTTACAACAGAAAATAATGTTATTAATAAGACACATATTATAATAATGCTGTTGGTATCACATATTTTCGTACTGGATGCTGATAGGCAGACGAATACCTTTGATATATGCATATTTTACCCGCTGAAAGCATAATTTTTCACCATAGGTTTAGCAACAGAGCGCTGAACGCTCATTGGTTAACGCCAACCGCTAGTTAATCTAACGCGGAGTATAGTAAAAATGTCATTTAGTTACATTTTGACTAATTCTGCACCCATAATTGCTAATTTATAGACATTTGTTCGTAGTAGTTTCTATATCGGTTTTTAAATTTGACATTTCTTCTGGGAAACTATAAATTGAAAAGTATACGTTACTATTTTGTAATTCTTCTGATTGTAGTGTCATTTACATTACTATGTTACAGGAAACATCTTATTTGCATTATTCTCGGCTACGCACAGTGGGGCCAAATGTGGCCAAATTCTTGGCAAAAACCCGTAAAATGAAGTAAAAGATTGACTTGAAACAATTTGTTATAATTAGAGACCGGATGTTAGGCAAAATGCCTATTCTTTAATATTAAAGATATGATCAAAAATAACGTTTTAAAGTTTATATGGAGGGTTATAGTTTCGATTTAAGTCAATTTTATTTTGCCTATTTTGCCTATTTCGACCTTTACTGCCTAAATAATTGCTTTAGTGCCTAATATTGCCTATTCTATGCATTTTCTTCAAAATAACCCTTCATTGGGAAAATATATAATTTACGTAACATAATACACACATATTTACTTATATTATGTGTTTGTAAACACAAGCTCGTGGTACGTTACAATATATATACAAAGATGTTACGGATGAACCTCAAAGATGTTCACATACTTCGGGAAATGAGCAAATTCCAATTTGGCACCCCTGTCACTCGAACACAACGCAGAATTCGACAACATGCAACAACACTTTTTGTCTTCTTTTCATGTCACAAATCACCTCCCGAAGTATGTGCACATCTTTCAGATTCACCCAGTATGTGCAATGCATAACATGCCTCGTTTTTGTATATACAGTAAAAGAAGATATTATTTAACAAACAAGTATGTTTCTATATTCTTTGAACATTATCTATGACTTGAATCTATTTTTTAATGGTATTAAGTATTTATCTTCATTATTTCGAGTTACATTTTAGTGCCTATTTTACTGCCTATTTTTTAAATTTTAAGTGCCTATTTGCCTGCCTATTTTCCAGGTTTTTAGTGCCTAAACATCCGGTCTCTAGTTATAATGAAACCTTAATAGTGTACACGTAAGATAGTGTGCAGAAAAGGAAGTGGTAGCAGCTTACAATGACCTCATGGCACGCACAAACTTGGTTATCCGCCGCAAGACGGAGAGACGCTGCTTAGTGACAGAAGATATGAAGTTGACTTTGAATGCGGCTATCACTAGAGCGCGTATAGATATTCAGCGGTTGGTAAACATGGTGACACGACCCACAGGTATGTATCATTTTGTATATTTAGAATGTTGAATAGATGGGCAGTAGTACTACATAATATCATATTTGGAGAATACTATGGTACTGAAAGCATATAAACTATGGCCAGAACATAAAATGACATTTTAATGGAAAACATGGCGTATCATGTCTGTGATTTTTTAATAGCCGTAGCGGAAACATTGTTCTTACGGTATGCAAAGATAAAACCTGCACATATTTGCACTTTTGGGAAATATAGCGCATGAAAATGTTTTTGGAAAACGAATTCTGCATGTAGTGCTGCTATTAAATTGAGCTGGGGCGAATGTGAGAGCAAATGTTAGGTTATTAGACGTGTGATCTCCATGCACGCATTGACAAAGTTGAATATAAGTCGTTTCTGGAAATTTTGCCGCGAGGCCTCGTTGGGGGTTTCGCTCCCAGGCCCCATTTTATTCCCAACATCTAGTCATACTTCTCGCGCATTCACCCACAGAAATGAAATTCGTCGTCAACCGCGCATTTAATTAATGGTGGCGACATTTTGAGACGCCAATGTTTGCTAAATAGTCTATGGACCATAAGGTAGCACCATATAAACATGGTGATGATCAATTCAGTGTTTTGTTTTTTTGTGATACGCGCACAGAAATGAGATTGGAATGAGCCTCCTCTCGCTCGCTTAGAATACTTCAATCAAAGCTCTGAAATGAGCTCACGTATTACACGATGCAAGATATGAAACAACCAGAACAGGTTATTGATGCATGTAAAATATATAATGTTTAATACATCTGATAATGTATTCATATCGAGAACTTATGATAAAATAATTTTTATGTATTGAAATGTCCTTGCATCATCATTGTCATAACGAATCCTCCAAAACTGAAATAATTTTGAGAACTAAGAATTTGTCTAATTTTATTATTGTTCAGTTGTGAATTGTATACTTACACTTTTTCCTTTCACGCGCAAGAATGTAAGCAATTGTAAATTGTCTAATCAAAGCATATTTCCCTACGCATGTTTATGCCAATCATATAATCTGTTATATAATTTAGGCGCGATACACTTGCCGACATACAAAACCACATTGAAGATATTTGTGAACAGTTAAGCAGCACACCGGTAGTGATGGAAAGCATTCGAAACTCACTGCAGCGACGATTATCACGTTGCATAGGAGTGGATAGATCACTTTGAACATCTTCTGTAGATATATTTATTGTCAGTGCGTATGACCTAGTAGTTTGTAGTACTAGTCTGTATTAGATATTACATTAAAAGCATAGTACGTTGTTGTGTATTCTGCCTGTTATTTCATTACATTACACGACTAGTTACACTTGTTCTTATTTCTACCTTCTCTCTGCAAGTTTCTATCTGGCCTCTTTCCATTGCTCCCTGAAATTATGCAACTATGCCCAGTAGTCTTTCTTTTGAGTAGCATTGTACATGTGTGTGCAATCGTACCATGGATAACAACTTCTTCCTGTATGATTTCCTTCTTTAGTGCACCGTTTTGGTGTCAGGAATCTGTGGTTTCATTTTCGACATTACTTTTGGAACACTATGTATAATTAGAGCAAATAGCATCTTTTCCTTAGGGATTTTTATCTCGTCTTATTTAACGAATGTTATACAAACAAAATGAAAAGAACCGATAGCGATTTGAGCTGAGTTCTCTTCTCTTACCGGAAATACTTCACAACTGCAAAATGAATTTTCTATATTCTGAAAACAGATGTAGATAGCCCTGCCCAAGGTGTAATACATTTCAAACTTGAGCTGCTAGTGAGCACAATTAAAATTGTAAATAGAAGAAAAAGCTCTATATTTTCTTAAATAAACGTTTTTAAGGAAAAAATACGCCAGCCTCCGGATATTATTTCTAAAACAACTTTTTTTTTTCAGACAAATGTATAATAATGTATGCATAAACAAACTGGAAACATAATGATGCTTAGAATGTGCATAAGTTAATTTCTAATGTAGATTTACACAATAAACAGAAAGACAGCAATGAAAGGAGGTAAGATAAAGATACTTTTTTCGTCCATGAAAACTAGTCACCCGTTCTATTTCTTCCCCCCAACTTCTATATTTAATATCGACCGCTTCGTTCTAATCACCATGGCGTTTGTCTCTTAATATTTATTTTCATCCCATATTCTGCACAGTTGTTACTCAAGATTTCTAACATTCTAGCAAATTTGTCAGTTTTGGCATCAAGTGTTTAGGTAGATTTGGCTTATGTGCATAACAAATCCATAAAATGTTCTTTCCTGAATAAAATGGTTTTCGTTTCATCAATCTAGCGTGTACTCAAACAAATATGACTGTCATCGGATTTGGGAAAACGATATAAAAAAATTAAAATTATTTTATTTGGACTCTGCAATCGTGTAGTAATGCACAAACAAACAAACAAACAAAAAATACTTGATTATAAAATGGTCAAGCAACCCTCGCCGACTCACTTCATAAGAATTAATTCTATATCCCACAATCCTTCTTTCCAAGGGATTTTCAAGGGAAATTGGCCAAACTTATAGTAAAGAAAGTGGATGAAGGGACTGGAACTGGGTCAGAATGTGGCATTTCTTGGTTTAAACTTAGCGACTAGACTGCTTGCCAAACATATATTGGATTAAGTGATCGATATTTCGTACGCAAATATAGAAACAAGAAGGAAAAAGAACTTTTCTCGAGACTCGAAGCGACGCACCACGAACCGCAAAAATATGATTAGCATCAAGTTGGCCCCTGTTTGGTAACAAAAAGCAATCTACACTAGCGATGTCTCCGCGGATGTATTACTAAAACGACAGTTTACAATAGAAAACACATCCACATATACAAAATTTTCTTTAATCCTGGTTGAAATCCGGATCCCTTTTCTTGTGTTATTTTATTGTAAAACAATAGAATAAGCGTTAGGTATTTATTTTAATTAAGAAAACTTAAATAAGAGAATAACAAAGTGAAAATAATAAAATGTTACAAATTTATGAAAGACACTTCACTCATTCGTTCGCCTTTCCATAGCGATCACATGACCTCCGAGAAGTTAGCCTCCCATGGATGCTAGAAGCAAAAGTTTTTTTGGGGGGGAGGCAATTCACGTTACTTCTCCCCGGAAAGCACTAACGATTAAACCTAGTGCAATCATTAGTACACCGTTAACGCTTGTAGAAAACACTAATAATTTCGTTAGTGCTTTAATAATAGTGTAGATATGCCCAATTATATGTCGCGAGACTCCCATAATTAATACATGGGAAATTTTTCATTGGATCAAATTCCCGCCAAATTAAAAAGCATTAATGATCTTTCCTAATGCAATCGATAGTTCACCGATAGTGATTTTAGAAAACTAATAGTTTCTTTAGTGCTTTATTATTAGTGTAGATATGCCCAATTATACGTCACGAAACTCCCATAAGAAACAGATGGGGAATTTTTGATTGTATCAAATTCCGCCAAATTCAAAAGTATTAATGATCTCTTTTAGTGGAGTCGTTAGTGCTTGCTAGTGCACCAATTCCGAACATTAGTGCTTCTCATCATGAATGCTTTTGTGGTTAAGAGCTAGCCTGTTTTTAGCATCCTCTAAGTTTTATCTTCTAGTGTCCATACTATTGAGGCACTAATGGGATTTTTGCAATAAACTCACTGACGAAATAGTAATCATTACACTGTGCGTGCTTGTAATTTGGCAGGAATTTTTCAAAATGCAAATTGCCACGTTAGCCCCGCAAGCATCTTAAACATTTCCAAATTTTTCAGATGGTTAGTGCTTCCTTAGTGCACATCAGTGCACTAAATATTTACGTTAGTGCTATGATAGTTTAGAAGTTATTAATAACTCGGTCTTGGCTAACGTTATACTTTTAAACTTTTACGCTATTTTACAGTAATTACCAGGTAGAAATATGAGAAACACCAGCGGTTAGTGCATTGTTGGAGCTCTTTAAAACACTAAGTATTAACGTTAGTGCTGTAATAGTTGAGGAGTTATTAGTGATTTACTCGCGTGGGACTAAGTTTAAATTTATCGAATTTTACAAAAATTTTCCTGCAAAGGTGGCATGGGCGTAAAAAGTAACTGCATCGTTGGTGCTTCCCAGTTAGTGCTATCGTAGTTTAGGAGTTATTAATAGACAACTTGGGCCGGACTAACTTTAGATCTTTCAAATTTTGTATAATTTTACACTGGTTGTCAGATAGAAACAAGACAAACGCCATCGGTTAATGCATTTTTTAGTGTTTCATAAAACAGTAAGCACTAACATTAGTGCTATCATAAAAATTAGGAACTATTAAATAATTCAGACGGTACAGAATTTAAATTTATCGAATTTTACACTAATTCTCGTACAAAGATAGGGCAAACAGTAAAGGTTAGTGCATCGTTAGTGCTCCATGAAAGACAAAACACTAACGTTAATGCTGTCATAGTTTAGGAGTTATTAATGGATAGCTCGGACGGAACTCAATTTAAATTTATCGAATTTTACACTAATTGTGTAAACGTTGAAAAATCTGAAGTTCTCCCCGCCCGAGTTATTTATTAACTCCTAAATTGTGATGGCACTAACGTTAGTCATTGGTGTTTCGTACAGCACAAACAATGTACTAACCTTTTCTGGTTATCTCATCTTATGGAACAATTAATGAAATTCGATAAACGTCAGCTCCTCTCGAGATATTCATTAATAACTTACAAACTATAATGGTATTAACATTACAGGTTAATGTTTTATGCGGCGCTAACGATGCATTATCCTTTGACATATGCCCTTCCTTTGTAGAAAAATTATTGTAAAATTTGATAAATTTAAGGTCCGACCCGCCCCAGTTATTCAACAATAATTCTTAAACTATGTTAGTACTAACATTAATGTTTAGATATTTGTAGAGCACTAATAATGCAATAGTCGCTAGTGCTGGTCCCATTTTCTTGAACACTAAGTGTAGAATTGCAAAATAAAAAAAAGGCAAGAAAGAAAGAAAGAAAAAGAAAGAAAGAAAAATCTAAAGTTAGCACCGGACGAGTTATTCAATAATAGCCTAACTCCTCAACTATGATAACATTAAGGTGGATCACTAGGTGTTCTCGGTGCTATGTTAAACGCTGCTTGAATAGTGCGGCATTGCAAGATAGTGTCGAGTGTTTACTGATGCCAGATAATAAAGGGAGTAATCATGGAATTCTACTTAGATAATTACTGGAGAAATTATTATTCGACTGTTACCGCGATTCCTCTTCTCTAGCTGCAACGCTAGAATCCAGGAATTTTCTTATTGTGACTACTACAGTAAACGTATAAATTTGGCAACAACGCATTTTGGCGTTCTGCGCAAGTTTCTTCTCAAAATCTATTTCCCTAAATGTAAATTAATATTTAAATAAAGTATGAAACATAACACGAAAAATGGTCAAACAATATATCTATTTCGTGATAAGATTATTACTTTAAAATACTTTACACATAGGAATAAACATTTCATAAAACTGAGCAGTTCTAGTAAGATCTAACAGCAAGTGCCATCTTGTGTGCTCATTGTAAAACGAATCAAATATTTTCTTTTATTTGTTATATTTTTCGATATCAGGAGACACAACCAAATGAATCAGTGTCTTGTTCTGTATCTGAAACAATACTCTATCTCATAGTACAATATTTATAATATGTAACGTTTCATTGCGCAGTAATTAAGGGGAGGAGCTAAAATATGTACTGACTTCCGGGTGATGATCCACCTTAACATTCATTTTTGGGAACAATACACTGACCTTTGGCGTTTGTCTGATTTGTATGAAACAACTAGTATATAGTTCTGTAAAAGTTTAAAAAAATTAAGTTACCTCCGCTCGAGTGTTTCACTAATGGCTTCTAAACTACGTATGATAGCTGACGTTAGATATTGTTGTTTCGGGATGCATTAACAATACATTTGTGTCTGTTCCAACTTTAAGAAGGCAAATTATTGTAAGATTGGATAAATTTAAATTAAATCCTGTCAGAATTACTCATTAATATCTCCTAAATTATGATAGCACTAATGATAATGCTTAGTGTTTTACGGAGCACAAATAGCGCACTAACCGCTGAAGTTCGTCTCATTTCTGTCTGACAGTTAGTGTAAAATTGTGTAAACGTTTAAAAATCTAAAGTTAAATCCGCCGGAGTTATTCATTAATAACTCCTAAACTATCATAACACTAACGTTAATGCTTAGTATTTTTTGAGCAGTAGCGATGCACTAACATTTAGGGATTGTCGTATAGGGACGATTAGTGTAAAATTGGATAAATTTAAATTTAGTCATGTCCCAGTCATTCATTAATAACTCCTAGACTGTGATAACATTAACGATAGTGCTTAGTGTTTTAAAGAGTTCTAATAATGCAATAATCATTAGCATTTGTCCTACCTTTCTGGGACAATAGTGTAAAATTCGATAAACTTAAGCTCAGACCTGTCCGAGTTATTCATGATAGCACTAACGATAGCATTCAAAAGCATTCATGATGAGAAGCACAAAAATGTCGAAGTTGGTGTATTAGCAAGCACGAGCGAAGCACTAACGATTGCACTACTAAAAGAGATCATTAATAATTTTTAATTTGACGCAACAAAAAATTCCCCATCTCTTTGTTATGGGAGTTTTGTAACTAATAATTGGCCATATCTATACTAATAGTGAAGCACTAACGAAACTATTAGTGTTTCTAGAAGCAATAAAGATTCACTGTCGATTGCACTAGGTTTAATCGTTAGTGCTTTCTTGGAGGGGCTAAAGTTTTTGCATCTAGCGTCCAAGCTATTCAAGCACTAATGTTAGGAGTTGGTATTTTAAGAAGCACTAACGATTGCACTAGAAGAGATCATTAGTGCTTTTGAATTTGGCGGGAATTTGACCATGTAGTTCCTGTAGTTTTTGGACTTAACGTACAGCAGACGTATAACTGAAAACGCATGTTTTATAACCGTATAAGTGTTTCATCTATACATACTTCCGTATGAAACAATATAGGAAGGGGCACGAGTTTTTCGCACTAAGAATTTGAAAATTTCGTGTTTCGTTTTTCATATTTCGCGTTTTGTCGCATTTTCCAAATAAAGTTTTGTATCTTGTAGCTCTTGTGGAAAAGGATTCCCCGGCATTTTTACAGTTGTTCCTTTTATTCACGGATAACTATAAAAATAAAACATTAATTACCTAAAAACATAATACATTGAATATTTCACTTGACAATGTCAATTTCACTTGTAGAAAATTATATCTTTAAAAAAAATAAAACTGAACGAAAATTAGTAACTAAACTTACTGTGAGTAGGAAATTTTTGTGTCTTCTGAAAACACATAGGCACAAGATACATTTAAGCATTAAACATAAGCATGTTACATGTTTCCGCATTTTCTTCCTGCATTGTTCTACGTTTGTCACTTATCACCAGTTCATACTTGAAAAAAAAAAAAAAACTCTCACAATTGGCACTGTTTGTTGGAAGCCACACATATGTAAGTGCATTTACAACAAACTTCGATCATTACTTCGGAACCCCCCATCCAGCTGCGATGGTGATAGCTAACGTGCAACATGTTCTCTATAGCCGGGTTTGAATCACTAAAAATACACCGTTCATTCCAGTTCTACCGTTCCGTCAGCGGAAAACTAGCGTTTTTAAATTAATGAAAAACTATTTTTAAAATTTCGTTAGGTCTGTTGTTAGAAATTTCGCTCAAAATTGCCAATTCCGCGTTTTATCGCGCAACGGAAACCAATGAAAATGTACAGTACATTGAATACCATAAAACGTCAAGAAACTGAAAAATTACTTAATTCTGACCCATTTCGTTTTATCGCGCATTGCGAAAAGCTCGTGCCTCTAAATATAAACTTTCAGGATCTCACATACAAATGGACGTATATAACATATAGCTGAGGAACGTAACATAAGTATACGCATGTCATATACGGAAAACTATTAGATGTCAGGCATCCTACAACGGTATGATGTAACATCTAAGGCATGGTGCAAAATTTACTGTCGCCAGGTCGCTATTGGCGACCACAAATTTAGAGCTGGCGACCGGTGTTCAGTAGGAATGATTTCTGCCTAAACTCACAGGGCTGCGCAGTTTCTGTTTCGCTCGAAAATAATTGTCACTGAGTGAGAGAAAACACGGAATATGAAGTACAACGGACATGGAAAGTGAAGTCTTTACAACGTTGTAATTCGTCCCTCCGTTCCCACCCTCAATCGAAAAGGTTTGTCTCCCGGCGAGTCAACGCGAGAGATCGTTTCCTCCACTGTTTGAAGCAAGAACAGCTGTGGGGACAGCTTACTGCCTAGAACAGATCAACCAATCACGTCACGATGTCATGATAAATAAATAACAAAATAAGTAAATACATATTTTTAAAAAATAGATTTTTGCATGAGATACCGTTATCACTACAATCGACATGTGGTACTTTAGTGCAGAGATAGAGCGTTACACAAACGTAAAGTCTTAAGGAATGATATTTTTAAACATGTATATGAATTGTCCAATCCAAAATTGATTATCCTAAATCTAATTGTTTGGTTTCGAAATTTTATGCCATGATGTAATCTCTTTCTTTGTCAAACAAAAGTCCATGGGGGAGGGGAACCTCTGATAATTTGTACGTGAGAGATACTGGTGATCATCATTTTTGGATTAGCGAGTGTGTCTGACTTTGAAATTTTGCGCTCTGATCTAAGGGCAGTGATTTATCTACATTCCCTAACACCCCCAGCACCACCTAAAATTTTCGGAACTAGGGGGGTGCAATATTAAAAAGATTCATTCTCGTTCTGCCTAAAGCCCTCCAGGATTTTGTAGAAAATATTTTAAATGATCTTACCTGTAGGCAGAACGGGAATCGTGAAGGTGAAGTTTTAGGAAGATAATAGAAAGAATATGTTGAGGACTTATGTGAGGGTAAGGATAGACCGTGTGGCCTAGATGTTGAAGTAGGTAATGTAGTACACGAGGATGATAAAGGATATGGGAAGTGATAAAAAATTACCGGAAAATTTTCTGGAAAATTTTCCGATTCATAAAAACATATTCCATTTATTTCTGCATCGTTGTTTAACCGTGAAATTTATTTGTAATAAATACTGTCTCAAAAAAGTCTCATGAAGTGAAAATCTAACAACGATTTTTCATTTCTGCAAAAAGTTTCATAAACTTCAATGTATTTTTCTTTCAGAATTCACCTTTGATCTCACAAACTCATATTTCATCAGTTTAATACGCGTAAGACTCATACCCTTAAACACAATAAAATCAAAACAATTTTCTTATTTTCTGTTACAAAAATACTTCATACGGAACTTTTATGTAGTTATTTCATTACATAGACAGGCCTATATGTGAAGAAATAGTGGAATTTTCAGTTTCTGAAATAATTGATAAATTCACAAAGGTCTCTTTTCACTTTCTTATTACATTTTAAGCACTGGGATTGGATATTTGTTCTTTACGAACTCGATTTATGTTCCCTGCACTTTACACGCACACACACATACAAACACACCTCACACTCACACACACACACACAGAGAGAGAGAGAGAGAGAGAGAAAGAGAGAGATAAACACTATGTCAATTTTTACTTGCCAACTAGGAATTATTAGAAAATTTTCCGGTTGCCGGATGCTAATTGGAAAATTATAATTTGTTGCTAACTTTCCTCTACAGGAATTCAATTTTATACCTCAATGTGCAGTTAAATACAGGAGTAAATTTTCTACCTAGCATCATTATACATAATATCGGAAATTGTCTCACTTGTGAAAAGTTCTTCCACTTGTTTCTACATCGTAATGAAAATTTTCCGATCCATGAAAATTCCTTTTATTTGTTTCTACAGAACAATAAAACTTTCCGATTCATAAAAGGTTGTTTTACTTTTGCTTCAAAATGATGAACATTTTCCGACTCTAACAAGTTTTCCAATTTTTCCATAGCCGACAGAAAATTTTTCCATTCATGAAAAATTGTTTCACTTGTAAAAATGTTTCATAGTACTGGAAATTTTCCGAGTCATGAAAATTTTCAGATTTTAAAACGATTTTCACTTTTTTTAAAAAATGTTTCTCTACATGAATTCACCAATTTTATAGTTAACGAGGAATTGTTACTTGATCACTAATATTTGTTCAGAACGGAAAATTTTCCGAAATGAAATATTTTCCAAAATGGAAAATTTTCCACCTCACATCACTAGGTATAGTATTATTTGGGATGAGTTTGAGAAAGTTATATCCCAGATTAGGAGTGGAAAGGCAAGCGGAATAGGTAATATACCAATCGAATTCATTAAGATTATGGGGGATAAGGGCAAGAAAAAATTGTTCCGACTTTGGAATGAAATATGAAACAGGAGAGTGTCCAAAAGATCTCTTGAAGACGATATGATTCTAATGGCTGAGATGTGAGAACTCAAACCCAAAGAGATGTGAGAATTATAGAACTATTAGTCTCATAGCGGATGCACCAAAAGTTTTGCTTCGAATACTAAACAGAACGTTCTATGGAAGAGCAAATGAAAAAGTGGAGGAGGTACAGTTCGTGTTCAGGAGGGGTAATGTCACAAGAGATGCAATTGGATTATTAAGGGTAATCAGTGAAAAGTTTATGGAAAAAGGGAGAGAGGTATTTGTTGTATTTATTGATCTAGAAAAGACCTTTGATCACGTGAATTGGGAATTATTGTTGGGAGTTCTAAAGAAGGTTTGTTGGAATATCTTTCTTTTAAATATCTTTCTTTGTAGAATTTATATATGAACTACACTTTCTTAGAAGTTATATTTTTACATTTTAATGTGCAGCTTTTGGGTCGGTCATTAGCTTTATCGTGACGGGCACAAATAGCCTTGGTGCTGATATCCACATTCAATCTAAATAATCACCATTCAACGGAGAGGGCTATGATAGTTATATCTAGTACGAAGGATTTCTGCTTGGTTTCCTCACATGGTATTTTGTAGTGTACAACATTACGTGTTTCAGTTCTCTCTAGATAACTTCGTCTCCTCTCACTTTTGAATTCGCGATCCGAAAACTTAGAATAATTCAATATAATTTATTTGTACTTGTTATCCGAGTCGCATAACTTACAGTGTTTTACTACTATTAAATAGTTTATTTCAAGTATGCGGAAAATAATGGATATCGAAGATGGTGGTTGCTTGTCTTGTGTCATTGCAGATGCAGATATTCGATCTCTCTCACTCCCAGAGCCGTAGCTAGGGTGGGGCGAGAGCAGGACCATTGCCCCGGGTGCTGATAGCCAGAGCAAGAAGTAAGAAAAAGTGTTGCTATTAAATCAATTTTTATCGGTTTCAGGAGCGTTTTCAAAATTAGAAACAATCAAAATCTGAAATATGTGTTCGGCGTTTTGATGGTGATGAGTTTGTATAGTTAATCAGCTCAGAAATTCCTGAAGAACGTTCCTTCTGAATTTCCGTTACATTTCACAAAATATTTTTTACCTTAAAAGAATCGAAATAAAAATATTATTTGTGTGATCACATATAGAATAAAATTACAGAAGTTTACAATTATTACTGAAAATTAATGGTCTCGCCCATTTCGAACATTTTAAAAGCACATAGTTTCTAATGTATTGAAATTTCATTTCTTATTGATAGTATGAAATGTTGTAAATAGTTGTAATTTCCATAACTGTTCTCTAAGTGAATTTGTATACAATCAAAAGCAGTTTTGTCAAATTTAAAAAGTCCAAAATAAACCTCTTGAAAAGAGCTCTTATTTGTTAAAGAATACATAATTATCGCTTTTGGCGGTTGCAATTGTTTTTCCAAGCAGCTTCATAAAAATTCAGCATAGCATAACTACAAAAGCTGCTTCTCTTACATGTAATAAAAAAGAAAAGAAAGAAAGAAAAAAGAAAAAGAAAGAAGAAAAAAATTAGTAAGGTGAGTGTAGGGGCGCCGAATTCTACTTCGCCCCGGGCGCCGAAATCTAGCTACGACTCTGCTCACTCCCTATTACTACCATTCCCCCCTGTCTCTTACACAGATGGACAAGCATCTACTTCGATACAATATTTATATGCTGCACATTATAAGAGAAAGTTTGTCCCTGTTTTTTATTTTTGTTTATTTTTTGCGTCTTTCATGATTGATATCTTACTTGAGCTAATAGTCTCTTCTTCTTCTATATTTTCGTTCCCTTAATGCAAAACTGTGAAAAATAGAATAGATAATTATGTATCCAAATGGTGGATAGCAGATGAAATACGTAAGCTTTCAATAATGAAGTCTGTACCAGGTGTTCTGAAACCTTGTCGCGCCGGTAATTGTACAAATGTTTGCTAACAGTAAAGTGTTCCCTAATTGATTGTTTCGTTATGTTACTTTCTGAACAGGCGCTTTTCTATGGAAGACTAGAATATTAATACAAGAAAGTTTCCGGAGAATACCGAAATACATTAAATTTTGCTATGAAGTATTGTGTGAATATGTGCTGCAGTATTAGCTCTGGAAATGCGTTCATAATAAATTTATGTGACAATTGTGATGCCATTGAGGCAAGAAGAATCAATAAAGACCGATTCTTACTTATGGATACGAACAGTGATGTAACTAAAAATCGTAGGCACTTAGAACAAATTTCAAATAGACTTCCCCCTCACACTAACTCAGATTTCTATATCTGAGTAATGTATGAAATTGCGTATAGTTAAACAAGCTTTTACCATATAATAATTGTTAATCTGTAAAGATTACTAAATACTAGAGTGTTTGTCTGGAAATTGAACTTTTCAAATAGTTGTCGATTCTCGATCTACCTACTAGTTGCTCACAGAATATTACAGAAGATAAGAGACAAGTGAAACAAAGAGAATGTAATACAGATAATTGAATGATAAAGTTTTAATTCCATTAGCTGTTCTCATCGTAATGAATATGAAGGCAGTACTTGAATTGCGAGACAATGAATATAAAAACAGTTCGTTTAAAGGGGAGTTGCGTTTAAACTGCCTCCCCAAATTAGTTTCAGAATACCTTAAAATTGCTTTGTGCACAAATGCTAGTTTTGCGTGCATAAACGTTTGAAACTATTTTAATGAAATTCGAAAGAGGTAGGGACTTGTCTAAACGGACGTCAAGGAGACCCATCCCTAATTTTATAAACATAGTGAGCATTACGTAGAACACATTCCTCAATTATCACCTTATTTTTCAAATCCTTCAGATAGTTATTTATCATTTTTCGATTATCTCGTTATAGCAGGAAAAAGTTGATTGCACGATTACAGAAATATTGAAGTAAATACTGTGTTTATGCCGGTTTAGCATTCGTCTTTTGGCACTCAGTAAAACTTAATGCTTGCGATTATTCCTTGAAACTCGACTTCACAAACATACTTTTACGTTGAGCCTCATCATCACCTAGATATATCAAATGATTCTGTTTTACGTCTTTTCATTTATCACTCACTTTCAGTTGTAGAAAGTGAGTAAATTTTCCGAGGCTTTACTCGGGAGATAGAAAATCTTATGATAGAGCCAGATTAATTTGGTACCAGGGCCGCAACTAAGGGGGGGCAGAGGGGGCACGTGCCCCGGGCGCGTGGTTGGAGGGGGCGCCAGAAAGAAGATAGTATATCAATTGTTTTAAAAATCGCACCCTTTCCCTTGAGAAACTTATTCTAGAGGTTAAAAGAAATCAAAAGTTTACTTGGCCTTTTCCATGGGACCTCTTTTAGAGAGAGAGAGACAGAGAGTCTCATCTAAATAGGTGTAATGTCATACATTAAAAACCTAATATTGCATGCATTTGTTCCCTTGGGCGACCACAGAGAATCTGCCCCGCCCCCTTTCCTTTTCCTACCACAAGGAGCTGTTTGTCTGTATAATTCCATTGAGTTGAGTTGATTTTAAGTTTAACGTCCCTTTCAGCAGCAAGGCTATATGAGACGTGGACCTACTGATTAACGTGGAATCTGAACCACATGAGCTCCCGCCAGGAATCGAACCCGGGTCTCCCACGCCAAAGGCGCGTACGCTAACCGCTTAGCCACGAAGAAGCTCTAAGTTTAAAACGCTGTTATCAATAGGGGCGGGGGCGAAAAGTTACCGATTTTTGTTGCTTGCTGGTGGTTGAAGAGTTTAGCTCAGACGCGGCCCTGTAATGTTACGCAATTGCTGTAATGTTTTTAAGTTAGAGGGCAGTTTTGTGGCAGAAAAGATAAGTTACATGCCTCGGTGTATTTAATTGTTTCTTGTACGCCTACCAAGGGATTTTGCGAGTGAAGGCTGTATGAAGTTTTATCTATTAGTTTTGCTTGAGAGCTTTTCGAGGCATTTTGAATTGTTATCTATCAGTCCAACTTATGCTTTATTGTTAATTTCAATCATTGTTTTACATTAATCGTGTATAATGTATAATATTTACTATACATTAAATAATCTAAATATCTTGATCTATTTATTAATATTTTATGAAGCAATTTCTTTCATATTTAATCAACTTTCTAGTTAATGCACTGTAAAGAGATATGCTTTGCTCGAATCAGTTTTTTCTATCACTTGTGTGCACCTTAGAGGTGCATATATACGGAAAGAGAAAGTATACATAAAGGTGCACAAAAAGTACAGAAAGTGCTCAAGTTCGAGAGGTACACATAACAATATAGTGTGGAGTTCTTTTGTGCTTCATTGTTGATGGAAAGTTTTCTTCTTTTCTCCACATCAAAGGATTACACCGAAAAATTTACAGAAATAAAAATAAGCTTTTCATTGTTGCATTGTTATGTTCTCAATGATTTTGCATTATAAAAATATTAATATAGTATATGTTAAACTTGCAGTTAAATAGAATTTCCAAGAATTATGCTATATATTTTAAATTGTGCTTTATTTTCTAAAATTTGCTTTATTATTCTTTAAAATTAATTTCTTCTGGACCCTTAGACAACCACACCCATGTTCAAGGTACCAACCATATGTCTAAATTGCTATTATGCTTTTTATGCTTTTGGGTTGCTCTATTTATAATATACCAGATATTTTCAAGTTTATTTTGTATTGTTTTTATATTTTTAAATGAAAGCTTATGTACAAAATTATTTTTGGGTTTATTAGAACTAAATGTTATTTCAATTATAACTTTATGATGTACTAGAATTTTTCTAGTTTATTTTGTATTAGTTTCTTATTTTAATATGAAAGCGTATGTTCATAATTATTCTTCGGGTTATTAAAACTAAATGTGTTATTTCAATTAATAACTGTATAATGTGGCAGATATTTTCTAGTTCATTTTGTTTTGATTTCTTCATACAACATTAAAACAAAATGTATGTACAAAATTATTCTTAAAACTTGTGAGCACATAACGAATGTAATATATTCTTGTGGTTAAAGTAAGTTTGATTAAAGTACTTAAAAATCTATATAACTGGTTTCATTAAGAATGTTATTTACAGTTGCAATCCATAAGTAAGTGATACTTTTCGACTAAACCTGGGGGGGGGGGCGCCGAATTGTGTGTTTGCCCCGGGTGACAGAAACCCTAGTTGCGGGCCTGTTTGGTACTATAATATTATAAAGTCACCGTTGTTTTGTCGATAGAATCAGAGGTAGAGATTCCTAAATTCGTGAATCCAGTTTCCGAGCTCGGGATTTGCACTCATTCGGGCTTGGGCTCAATAATTGAGTGCGAGCCCAAGGCATCTTGAAAATATTTATCTCGAGCTGAAGGAAGTGCAAACTCCATCGAAGATGGTGAACGTATTCTCGAACTCCAATAGGGGTAGCAAGCACTATCTTCAATCAGGTTAGAGAACCGGCATGAGTGAGCCACAAACTTATTAAGAATAGTAAGCCGATCTAAAATTGATATCATGATATCATCAATAAAATTATGGAGCACTTCACCTTGCAGATATTCCTTAATCCCTTACCACAGGTTCTGTAGAATTTACAGATTCCAGAACCCCCTCGTAACTGTATGGTTTGCGCATCTCTGGCGCGGGATCTCGGATTCAACGTCTAGCAAGAGCTCGTGTGGTTCGGATCCCACGTTCAACAGTAGGTCTCATCTCATATAGCCTCGATGTTGAAAGGATACTAAACTCCAATCTAATCACTCAGATTAAAATAAAGAGAAAGCAACTATTCCCATTATCTAATACTGAAGTATATTGAATCTTTTGCTACAATTTCCTTTTATTAAGATGCTCGAGATTAAACATGATATGATTCTGCGTAGCATAGTCTCAACGCTCTCACCTTAGAACTTTTCCTCCCTTTCCACTCCTTTCTTCCTTCCACGTTTCCTGGATAGTGCACTCGCCGAGAAACGTCATCCCTCATATGTGACGGTCTTAAGGCCATCGAAGCAGGTAAATGCCCAGAAATATGTATAAATAAATAAATAAATAAAGTGTTGTGTTCGATGAGATACATGGGATACTTCTGAAGAGTTTTCTGACTGTGAGAAAGACGCTTATGCCTAGCCGCATATACAATACCTCAATGCGAAAGTCTTCTTTGAGAAACGACAGGTACCGCTAGTCTCTTGGCCTGCAGGGTCACCTAACATATCTCCCATCAACATGAATTAGATGTAGTTAGTTATCGCCTTGTTCGTTATGGCTCTACACCAGATATTGCCGAACTCTTGTAGACATGCACACAAGTAAAGTTGCAGCGAGCGATTCTTCCGGAACACATCTAATGCTTGTTACGTTAGATACACTAACATATAGAAGTTCTGATTACAGCTTTATGAAGGTTTTATGCCACACTATTGCATCAATACTATTGATGACGTACCGTTCTGAAATTAAGCTCATTTCTGATACAGTCATGGATCGAATCTATAGGGTAAATTTTATTTTATACATACATGTCTTTCTTGATGTTGGAATTTTCACGAATAGCAGAGTATAATGATAGAAACTACTACTCCACATCCTTCTACTGTTACTCTTTTGTGCTTATGATTTACTGTTATTTTCTCGTGCTGTTCATCCACAACGGGCATACTATTTACATACTATAAATAATTAGTTGTTGGATTGGTAGTTAGCCTAGAGGTTAGTGTATCTTTTCAGCAACGAGCTATCACAAGTTGCGTCTAGAATTTAACTTGAAATCCGAAACTCACAGAAGCTTCCGTTGGGAAACAAACTCAGGTCTCTAACATATTGTACAACTTTGTAACGCCGTCAAATTATCACAAGAGAATATTTCCGTTGCTTGTCCATCAAACTGTTAGATATTATTGTAATTTGGTTTACATCTTCAAGTAGAAGTGACAGTGGATTTCAGAAGTATATTAAACTTACAAACACAGCTTGTGCCCATTATTGCATGTAATTGCTTAAATTCCAGCAAAGATATCATCAGCTATTATGTAAAAAAACTTACTTTTCCTTTCCACTCCTATGCATTTCATGCCGAGATCGAGTCCAAACAGGAAATGAAATGCCAGATGGAGTAAGAAAACGAAACTAACTCATTGCAAATAAGTAAATGACCTATCAGAATCTTTTATTTGTCGACCTTTTCTTCCTTCAATTCTTTTTTTTTTTTTCAAAAATTGGGCAATGTTTGTTTTTAAACTTGTTTTCTTTTTCAATCTCTTCACTCACACTCTTTATTGTCTATTATACCTAGGATCTGTGATATAAAAATTTAATGAAGCACTAGCCGCAGATGGCTTCCATACTCATGTGTTCTGCAGTATATTGCTAGCTATACTACAACACATGAAAGATAGGTTTGAATCTCCCCTAGAGCACAGAAGTTTATTATCTTCATTTCATTATTGATTTACTAGTCATGTTTCATTACCCGTAATGTGTTTTAGCATGTGGAGTACAACTGAGAGAAATAAAGCAAATGAGCAGTATATTTTAATAAATCTTACCTAATTTTTCAATATTTGGTTGCGCAGTAAGTTTTCAAGTTAATAAATATAGTTGTTCACTTACCAATAATGGTTCGAGTAAGATTCATTGCTTTGTATTCCACTTTAAATTGGAGACAACCCGTGTCTCATATAACTTTGAAAGTGAAAAGGGACAGAGTATTGGAAATCTAAACTGTCAATTTTTACAGAAAAATAAAATATAATTAAATTACGAAGGCCAAAAATTGCTTTGTTCATATGTTTTTAAGTTGACCACTACTTAAACTGATCATATAATTGAACTGATAATTTGTATGACTTCTATTTGTTATTTCGACCAGTAATATAACTTGAATAGTTTATAGAAGACGAAGATTTAAGTTTGCAATAGGTCCTATTACTTACATACATGCAATAGATCTTACGAAAACCTGGCTTCGATTTCCGGTGAGAGAACATTACACACATTACAAAGGTTCGGATTCGACCTTAATATAAACAGTTGATCCACGTCTCATACTGCCTCAATACTGAAAAGGGACGCTAAACTTTAACAACCAAGGTATTCTGTAATGTGATTTTTTAAATTTGAATTTTAGAACTACTTTGTTTTCTATGATTTATCATAGATTGTAGACAATAGATAATGAAATATCATGAAAATGAAATATGTAACTAACAAAATTCATGCCTAAGAGGTACTCCAAACGTGACTACCACGTCTTATGATGGTGAACCTAGAATGGATGGTGACAATCGGCTATAATTTGTATTTAATAGAATATTTAATTTTAGATCTCATTTGCCGTGACTAGTAAGAAGTGACAATACTCACAACTCAACTATGATTCGGAAAGAAATAAAAAAATAAAAAAAAAATTCAGTTTTTGTTTGGAACAAGAAAATACTAGATTCCACGCAAATATGTTAAGTTTATTCCCTTATGCTGGCTAGAGTTCGATTTCGGTTCAAGCTCAGTGCGGAGGACATATAATATACAGAAATCAGAAATAAACCTGTATAGTTGTAGACTAATAATGGACGCTAGATGAACTTCCCATGTTAAGCTGTAGGTTTATGTCTGATTTAGTCTCAGTGGTAAAAGAGACGGTAAACTTCAGTACCAGCAATAAAACCGATATTTAGAGCTCTCCATTTAGTCTAAGGGTACTGTAAGTCAAGGTCTTACGAAAAAGAATAAGGAAATGTCATGAAAAACTGGAATCATTCATGCTTTTAAAACAATTTTGTTGGGGAATATAGCAAATGTAATTACTTAATTTTGCTATTCTTCCCCAATGCATACCGGTGATAAGAGGACTAAATCTGGAATTATATTAGTCTTAGTTTATGATTTACATAGGATGGTAGAAACCAAAAATATTTTCTTGCAAAATATTGCCTTCAGTATTAGCCAATTATTTAGGAGACTAGAAAACTAACAAACAACATTCAATCAGCAGAAACTCAGTTTGTGAAGAAGTAATAGTACATTAAGAAACATTCAAAATATACTTTCTGTATGAGGACGAACACTGTGGAAAGTGTTGCATTGAACACAAGAAACAAACATGAAGAAGATTCTCTCATGCTAAAATGGTATATTTCCCAATTTTTGTTCATAGACATGGAGTCGATTCCTAGTGGGAGTTAAAGTGGGTGTTAATATCCTATGCTGATACATAGATATGACTAATAAAGGCTCGTTGCTGAAAAAATACATTAAATTGAACTCTAACCACCAATCTTCAAATAACCTTACAAATAAACCTCGTGAGTATACGATTAGCGTACGCACCTGCGACGTAGTAGATTCGGGTTTGACTCTCGGTGAAATCTGATATGATATAGATCCCACGTTAAGCTTGTAAGTCCTCATCTCAATATAACCCTGGTGCTGAACAAAACTCTAAACTACAAATACACCAACGAACCAAAAGTTCCTTTTACAGTGAAACTAGTGAATAATGCTCACCATGAGAGTTGATAATTTGTCCGTGAGTGTCAAAGAGTTTGTACGAAATTTGCATTACTCACAGCTCATACGATAATTGTATATATTATAAAGCAAATATTGGGACGAAACAATATGGCGGTGTAAAGAGACAAAATTGTAGTGTAAGTAAATAATATCGCATTAAAAAGGTATAATTTGAGATAAAGACAATTACAATATAATTTTTCCAAATTAAAGTTTCATTATTAATAACTAATTTTTAAACACCATCTTGTGACGAGCGCTCATCACATTAAAATATATATGCAAACCATTGTACTTTTTAAAAATAAATCTTGCAGGTGTCTTCTCCCTTCCTCCCTCATTTCTGTTATCGTACAATAAAGCTCTTTATCTTTCAGTAGAGTGACTTTGCATGTCATGGGTCTTCCAGGTGATTAAAAGACAAAAGGTAAGTACTTATGTAAAAAAGTGTAAAAGCAATAATAAATAAGACAAGTTACCAAAATTAAGTTACAGTTCTAAATGGGTCAATAATTAGTCCCTAAGATTATATATTTTACATAAAAAGTATAAGTACATAAGTCCATTTATTACGCATCGTCCTGTTATTCTAGAAGTGACGAGTGAGTTGTATAAAAGGGTCATTTGTTGACTGACCGGCCAGAGCCATTAGTTCTAATTAATGATATTCACCAGTCTAAAAACATAGATGAAAAAACACCCAAAAGATCAATGCTTCAAGTACTGTGCTGTACTAAATTTGCATATCCTTAGAACTACATTAATATTTGCTCTTTAGACTATTTACCATCACGTCTGTTTTCTGTTTATACTTATTAAATATCTTTTAAGTAACCGAAGTCTTATTCCAGTACATTAAATACAAAGACGCCGGTGTTAACAAACATTCCCATAGATCTTAATTTTTTAGTGTAACTTAATTTTGGTTAACACTATGCCCTCTGCACAATATATTAGTTAAAATTATAAATATAGATTAATGTTGAAACAATGTACTCAATCTGCAAATTACTGAGAGATTTTCGAAATAGAGTGAGAAGAGAAATATGCTGAAATTTTATCGTAAGACAAAAGATTTTCGCTTGTCGTTTTTGAAGTTGCAGAGAAAGTTCAAGCTCAATAGGAAAGAGAAATATCTTTTTTCAAAGAAGGCAAAAAGTTCAGTATAGAATTTTTATCCGTACCACTGACTCTTCACGATTGTTTTTTACTTACTGAAGGTTTCCAGGGATTTTCACCAGCAGAAAACAATGTATTGTGGGGAGAGGAAAGTAAAATATGAACTTCAGCTTGCAACTTTTCTGAGAGGTGGTTCACGAGGCCATTGACTAATGACAGACATTTTGACGGTAAAATATTTTGGTCTACTATATTCTATCACAGATTTATTTGCAAATTACAGAAAGTGTTTTCTGTGCTAAATGCGTATGAACTGAGTACATTCTATAATGAAGGCGTCGTATTGAGAGGTGTGCGTTATAGGACAGATACCGCACAGTACTTGTATATCGTTTTACTATCTATCTGACTTATACATTGAACGGTGTGACTACACATAGGAATGAAAAACCAAATCAGAAAATCATTCTTTAATCCGTCGAAATCTGGATTATTTATTTATTTATTTATTTATTTATTTATTTATTTATTCATTTATTCATGATCAGAAAACTCTTCACTACTACTCTCGAAAGTTTTTCTTTTTAAATAAAGAAACTCATCCCAGCTTTAAACAAATTCTACATTTTTTTCCTAAGGGAAATGGGATACTTGTTGTAGGGTTGCTAATAACTAACTAACTCTGTGCCATATGTGGGGCCACATGGCTCAGTGGTAGAGCGTTCACCTCTGGTGCATGGGGTCAATGGTTCGATCCCAGTTCGCGTCAAGTAAACTTTGTGGTTGACAAACATCATGTGGGTGGGTTTCCTCGGGGTTCTCCCGTTTCCTCCCACTTTCTTCATTCCACCATTTTATTCATTTCTCATCATCACCGTCTCCTTTAACCTTCCTGGCATAACCGTGGGACGTAAAACTTAAAGATCTTATTTCATTTCTATGGGTCCATCTTATAATTGTCCTCCCATCTGCGCCTAGGTCTTCCTAATGGTCGTTTTCCGATTGATCTTCCAGTTAAAACTTTGAGAGTGTTCCTACTTTCTTCCATCCTGGCTACATGACCTGTCCATCTGAAACTCCTAGACTTGATGACTCTAACAATGTTGGTAAACCGTATTAATTATGTAGTTCCTCATTATGAAGTTTTCGCCATTCCCCATTCCCGTTTCTCTTGGGTCCGAATATTCGTCTCAGGATCTTGTTCTCAAATACTTTCAGTCTATTTTCTTCCCCCAGAGTAAGCGACCAAATTTTCCAACCATACAGAATAACAGGCATGATTATCGTTTTGTATATTTTAAGCTTCAAACTCCTCGACAGAATTTATAACGACAAAAGATTTTGAACTGAATAATAACACGAATTCCATGTTTTTAGTCGACATTTAATTTCTTCGTGAATATGGTTTTGATCTGTTAATATTGATCCTAGATATTTGAAAGTATCTACTTTACCAAAAGTATTATTCGATATTTTAACGCATCCATAAATTGCCGTATTACGATCCCGACGAACTTCCATGTATTTAATTTTCTTTGCATTTACTTCTAAGCCCATGTCCCTGTAAGCGTTTCATAAGATATCTGCATTTCCTTCTATCATCCTGTATTAAATTTACGTCATCAGCATACGCCATAACCTGGTGAATACCAGTCGACTCTAGTCCCTGGTTGCTAGTGAAACATTTGTTTATGAAACATGAAGAAATTGTCTCAGTCGTTTTTGATAATATTATGCGAAGAAACTCATCCCTAAAGTAAATCCAGTAAACTTAGATTTTTCCCACAGAAATGACTTTTACTAATTGTGGGTTCGTTAATCAATATTAAATTAAGAAATATATATTTTTTTAATGTTAAGAGTCGTTTTGGAGAAAATTGTTTTGAAAACGATTTTGACCCATCAGTAAACTACTTATTTTGAGGGTGGGAAGAAAATTAAAAGCCCTCTCACCCAGAAAAACTTATATAAGCTATAAGTTTAAAGTTTGGTCTTGTTACGTTGAGGACAATGATGAAAATTTTCAGGAAAATTTTCCGATTCATAAAAACATACTCCACTTATTCCTACATCTTTGTTTAGCCGTGATGTGAGGTGGAAAATTTTGTTCTATATTTTTCTGAAAAATTTTCCGTTCTAAACAAATCTCAGTGATCAACTAACAATTCCTCAGTAATCTTAAAATTGATTGACTTTATGTATAGAAATGTTAAAAAGTGAACGATGGTTTAAAGAATCTGAAAATGTTCATGGCTCAGACAATTTTTAGTACTATATAAGAACAAGTGAAACAATTTTTCATGAATCGAAAAATTGTCTGTCCTGTATGGGAAAATTGAAGAACTTTATATGAGTAGGAAAACTTTCATCATTTTGAAGCAAAAAGTGAAACAACTTTTTGTGAGTCGGAAAGTTTTATTGTCCTGTAGAAACAAGTGAAAGGAATTTTCATGGATCAGAAAATTTTCATTACGATGTAGAAACAAGTGGAAAAACTTTTCAGAAGGCGGACAATTTTGTATATTATGTATAGTGATGTTAGGTGGAAACTTTTACACTATATTTAACCGCACATTGAGCTATAAAATTGAATTCCTGTAGAGGAAAGTTAGACAGCAACAAATTATAATTTTCCAATTAGCTTTCGGGAACCAGAAAATTTTCTAATATTTCAAGTTGGAAAGTAAGAAATCGAAAATAAATCTTTGTGAATTTATCAATTATTTTAAAAACAGATAATTCCACTATTTCTTCACTATGTAAAGAAATAACTACATAAAAGTTTTATTATTTTATTGGAAGAGCGACTACACAAATCAGCTTCCTTACTAGTTATATTTCACTTTCTCTTCTGAATGAATATATGAATAAATAAATGTTTATTTCCAGAAAATGGTCAGTAGGCTATTTGTTTTCATAAGTTACTTAAACTCGAATTTTGGGTAGTCAAAAATTTACAGTAGACACTTTATATTATCTCTACTTATTTATAAATGTTGCAGTATATAAAGCTAGAAAAGTAGTAAAGCTATGAGAAAACTTCGTCTTACGCGTATTAAATATAATTTTGTGAGATCAAAGGTGGATTCTGAGGGAAGAACGCGTTGAAGTTTTTGAAACTTTTGTCAAGAAATGAAGAATCGTTAGAAACTTCATGAAACTTTTTAAGACAATATTTATTACCAATAATTTTTTTACGGCTAAACAACGATGTAAGAATAAGTGGGGTATGTTTTCAGGAATCGAAAAATATTCATCACTTTTAATAAATTTAAATTTTAAATAATAGAATGAGATATTTGTACTCTACGAACTCCATGTATGTTCTCTGCGCTTTACACACACACACACACACACACACACAGAGAGAGAGAGAGAGAGAGAGAGAAAGAGAGAGTTGAATTTAGTTGATTTTGAGTTTAACGCCCCTTTCAGCAGCGAGTCTATATGAAACGGGACCAATTGATTAACGTGGAATCCGAACTACATGAGCTCCCACCGGGAATAGAAGCCAGGTCTCCCACGCCAAAGACCCGTACGCTACCTGCTTAGCCACGAATGAGCTCTGAATTACTTAGAGTTGAGCGATCTAATACAAAGTAATGTTGAATATTGTGCAATTTCAAGTTAGATATGATCAAACTTGTAGAGTTTTATGCTCACGTCAGACTTGGAGTTCTATGTACTGGAAATTCTAATTGATAAATGAAACAGAACTTCGCAATTAACAAGAATCAAATTATAGTTGGGTCTGGATGTCAATAAAAAAAGGATGGAATTTGTTGGAATTAAGTATTTCTTTGAAATACTGAGACTAGATGAGACAGGTATCTACAGTTTAACACAGATGTACTTGTACCGGGAATCAAATCTAGTTCTCGCGCACTAAAGGCAAGACAGCAAAAGAAGTTATCTAATTAAAGGATTCAGTTTGATCTTATCTGTTTAAATAAGTGATGAGGGAAGAGAGAGAATTTATAATTCAGTTTCTCGTTTTTACACGGATCCGTGGATTTTGCATGTTCATGAATTTTGTGGCTTCTCCCGATGGAAGAATCTTGTGGATTTTGCTCTAAAACAGCGTTTTCCAACCTTTTTCAACTTGCGGCACACACTACGGGTGTTACTTGGATTCTCGCGGCACACTTATAGATATTATTATTTGTAAATATAAAACACAATGGTATTTTTTCTGTGATTATTGATCTCCTTCTCACAGAGAAGAAAGCTCTTTCACTGTTTTTTTTTGTTTGTTTGTTTTCCGTGTGGTAAATCATTATGCTTATTTTTCATTCTAATTTAAAAATAGAAAACAATTGCAATAAAAAGTTGGACTCAGGTTTTTAAAAATACCCTTTTTTTTTAAAGAACAAACTGTATCCAACCTTTTACTAAAAAGGAAGATCACGAAATAACGAACGAACAAACAAATCTCTCTTACTTTTAAAACACAAATATAGGTAATTTTTCGAAAGGATTGGATGATATTTTAAATTTTCAAGTTACGAAATAGTCTTCAACAATAAAGAAGCAATAATGGTCATAACAATGATAACCATTTTTTTTTCAACATTAGAAATGAACAGAACAGTAACCCGGTGTGAAACTTAAAATTGTAGATTCACAGTACAGGTTCATAGTAATGTGAAATACAAATATACATTTTCCCTAGGTTTTGCAATTTGATTGCTATAAAATTAATAATTTTGTTTCGATTCCTCGCGGCACAGCAGCGGCCCATTCACGGCACACCGGTTGGGAAACGCTGCTCTAAAAGAATTGGTATGCCTAAGGGCACAAAATCAATCATAGGAAAATGAGTAGTTACATTTTCTAATACACACAAGATATTTGCGTGCATGGCTCCAGAGTTACCATTAGGTTTGAAGTTAAACTACTTCATTGAAATTATAATTTATTACACCAGAACTTTGAAAATAGCACTATATTTCTGTCAGTGCGCACTTAAGAACAGTAACTATGGCGGGTATGCAAATAGGGGGATAATTTGTATAAAAGTTTAAGAAAACATGCTAGGGCACATAGCAAGGACATAGCTGAAAGATGTAAACAAATGCTTGGTTGTGATTGGCCAAAAGTGAAAAATATGAACAAACCCTTATCTCTGGTTGGTTGAACGTTTGTTCATGTGTTTTTTTCTTCTTACTTGGTTTAGTTTTAGCAACAGTTTTTCCAAGTTAATTGCCAAGTAGTTACTTAAAATTGAAATATAATATTAATTCTCCTTTGCTATAGTATGAAATTGAGATACTTGTAATTAAGGATTATGCATTTAACCATTAAGTAACTTACCAGTATAAGAATGTGACACAAAATCACTCACTTTGGTCACAGTTATATATTCCAATGAATAATTTTAGGAAACATTTTTCAAATTTAACTTGGAACGTTAACAGATTTTACATGGATTAAATATTTCAGCATAGAATAACATTAGAAGTACTTATCATGCACTAGCATCAATTACCCGCTTCGATGGGTGAAATTAAGAAAAAAAATAGCAATATGTTCTATTAGTCAGTCACGTTTTCCTGCTACTAAAGCCCTCTCTGATATCGGTCATTTTCGATGAATATATATATATATATATATATATATATATATATATATATATATATATATATATATATATGTATATATATATCCCCCTTCCTCATATTGCAGGACACGGCATCGGAAGTGTCACTGTTCATCTCAGTGACCCAAAAAACTACGGATTCGACACTGATATTGGTCATTTTCGATCATTTTTATATATATTCCCCTTCACAAGTTGCGGGACTGAATTTGGATTTAAATGGAATCGGAAGTGTTTCTGTTCATCTCAGATACCAAGAAAAAACTATGGATTCGACGTTAATATTGATCATTTTTATGTATCTTCTCCTCCCCTCTCCCAAGTTGCGGAGCTGAATTTCGAGGTAAACGGGATCGGAAGTGTCACTGTTCTTCTCAGTGAACTCGAAAACTAGATTCGACACTAATATCGGTAATTTTTGATCATTTTCAAATATTTCCCCCATCTTCCTCTCCTCGAACTTGCACCGTCAAAATGATATGATAAAAACAATGCCAAGTACGAACCTCATCTATGTTGAAAGTTTGATCGAGATCGGTCGCGTGGTTCATGAGCTATTATATTTTATTTTATATCCTCGTCTCCTCCCCCTCCCCTAAGTTCTACCATCAAATAAAAATGATAAACTTTTCAGGCTCAAATCTCATCTATGTCGAAAATTTGATGGAGATCGGTCTGGTGGTTCATGAGTTACTAACTCACAAATATTATATATATATATATATATATATATATATATATATATATATATATATATATATATATATATATATATATATATATATATATATATATATATATATATATAGTTTTGTAAACACATTCCAGGCCCGAACCTCGTCTATCTTAAAAATTTGATCGAGATCAGTCAAATAGTTCAAGAGATAAAAGAGATTAAGAGTCACAAACATAGTCACTTTCGATTTTATAATATATATAAACATTATAACGAAAACATGGAAAGTGAAATGATATTCTCCGAAAGATTAGAAAAAAATAGAATAAAAAATCATGCATCCTGGAAGAACGAAACAAGAAGAGAAAGGTAAAAATCATATGACATATTATTATTTTTCATGCTTCACTCTTACTATATTTCCTTTAACTTGCCGACCTTTCCTTTAGTATCAGATATTTGGAAACAATATGTAAATTAAAAATAACTTTCGAAAAACATTCATCTTTTCAAAGAGAGCAAAACAGGTAAGGATGTCATACAAATCAACCAACAGGAAATAAACTACATACAAGCAGCAGCTATAAAACTTGTTGTTTTTCTGTCATATCAAATATAATATTTAAAACATATACGGTACCTCTTTAACTAAGATATGACATATATACACTTTTTTCAATTATGGTGTGTCGTGTTGCTTTAGTTGAGGATGATGAAAAGTAATTTTAAAAACTTTTTCGAGTTAGTTCATCTCTTTTTGTTCTGTTGTTCTTGTTCGCGATTCAGATAAAGCCAAGGAGTTCTTTAACCTTACTCAAGGTGACCAGAACTTTTACTTTCAAAAACGGGACGTATACGAATCGGCGATGGGGGGAGGTGACTTTCACATGCATTTTGGGACTCAGCATTGTTTTCAATTTACAAAATACACAAGTAAGAATGATAACACAGCGTTTCTAACTTAAGTATTACCCAACAATACTTTTAACTACTTCAATTCTCAGAATTCCCACTTGAACCCCAGAACACTCAATTCTCATTTGAATATTCAGAAGTTCTAGGCACGGCTGAACCTTCCCAAAGAGTGTTGGAACGGAAGAGTGTAGAATTAGCATTGACCATTTATATTTTGAATAATAATTACGGGACATCTGGGTCGTGTTTGCTTAAAAACGGGATATTTAGGCGTCCCGTTTGAGAATCAGAAAAAACGGGACAACGGTTGAAAATAAGGGACTATCCCGGCTAAAACGGGACGTCTGGTCACTTTGACCTTATTCGGATTCATGACTTTCGAAGAACAGTCACGAGTAGAAAATCACTACGAGTCAAAGCCACGTGGGCCATTGGGGGCCAAAATCATTACGAGTCAATCGTGAAACCCACGCAATGTTTTAAGCTCAATGTAATAACTGCAATTATTTTTCATCACTGATACAAAATTTTGACTCAGATACATCTTAGGAAATAATTATTCACGAAATTCTACTTTACGTGAAGAGCTTTGAAAACCTACTTCCTAAAACACTTTCATTCAGTATCATTGTTATAAAATGTACCAATTAGATGAAAGGCATTATTGCTAGTACTTTTACTTTTACTCATTAGTTTTGCTCCTGAACACAAGTAAAGAAAGATGAGTGAATAAAAACAATCTCTTGAGTTCTATGTTACAGTCACAAAATTTTAATTTTCGGGTATAAATATTTTGGTACATATGTGGAATATGGTTACTGCCTATTCAAAGCAAAAGTAGAGTCATTTGATGTAGTTAATATGGTTACAAATATATCAACAGTCCCTTTTCCGTAAGTCCTTCCAGAGGAAAGTATATTTATCTATAAAGGTAACTAAGAAAGTTCTTCGCTTTTTATGGAGGTCTGTGTTCAATCGGCCCTCACACCGTGGGTTGAATGCGAATGAAGATAAGACGAATGTCAATTATTGATGTGGGTATTTCCAATATACTATCTGGTTGTGGCAATTCAGTTACACCGTGAACTTGCGTAAGGACAGAGCGTCATAAGTGTGTGTATGCTGTACGAGTTCAAACTGGAGTCAAACGCCTCTGCAGCGGTGTGGAAGATATGCCAGGCCTTTGATGAGGATGTCGTGAATATGCTGACAGTGCAGCGGTGGTTTAACAAATTTAAGAACGCAGACATGTGAGGAACTGGAACTACAATTCAGTGTGAGTGCAGAAACCATACGGCAGCATCTCCATCAACTTGAGAAATACTACAAGTTGGGTCGGTGGGTTACATGGTTTGACTCTGAGCTAGAAGGCAACGCGAGCAACAATCTCCTTAGAGAACGCCAGTTCAAATCCCTAGTAGACGTGCAAAATGCACTTCATATCTTCTTCGCTTCACGGCCCACCAGTTCTATCGCGATGGAATCCATGGCCTTGCAGAAGGTCGTCGACGCTGATGGGGACTAGTTTTGATCTTCCAGGTACGTCTTAGGTGACATATCGATGTTCGAAGGTGTGGGTGGAAAGCGACAGAACTTTCTTGGTTACCTTTATAATTGGTAAAAGAAGAGATAGAGAATTTAAATAATATAGACTCTATATCACATACGGTACAAAAATAATATGTAGCTTATGTGTAGGCCTATATGTTACGTACTTTAGTACCTGCAAACAAAAAAAAAAGTTTACGCATTCTAATACTTTAGAGAATAATTATACAATACGCATAATAATACAATAATGAATGTAAGCAGACATTCCGAAGTCCCGACAGAGCCACGTCTGGAGGCGCGACATTTTCTCTGAAATCAGGACTGTCCATTCAAAATCGGTACGGGTGTTAAATTCTTCTTGCAACTTTCTTTCACATTTTACTCAGGGTTAACACTGACAATAAATCAATTATTTGTACCAAATTAGAAAACATTTTCACTGACATGTTTAAAAGTTGCGAAAACATGTTGTATCTTCTTGTCTGTACATGCTAATGGTAAAACAATTAGACCTTTTTTAATCGTCTTTTTTTTTTTCAGGATTGTTAAATTCCTTGTCATTCTCTTATTTCGTTTAGTCTATAACCTAATTACGGAGAGAAGTACTGCATGGCAGGCACGAAAACTGAAAAAAGTTCAGTGGTGTGAAATCTGCTGCGCCATACATAATCTGTTAGACGTGACTCAGTTCTCCTGATACTCACCCTTCCTTATCATCGAATATTTCGTTTTACTTTCACGCAATAAGAAAAATTGTTTGAATATGTTGTATTGTCATTAGGATCAACAAAATTAATGGTGTAAATTACTTATGATGTTGGTATTTCAATACGGATAATCTGCTATATTCTCTCCAGTAATCCGTTTTTGTAATTGTGCCGAGTAAAACATTATTTAATATAGTGTTTTATAAAGTTTCGGCATTTTTTGCTCCCACCAGCACCATAAAAGTTCTAATTTGTCGGACGATGTCTCCAACAACCCATTTGGTGTGCATTATACGACCTCTTTTGTATTTACGTTTGCCGAAAACGCTCCCGTCCACTTCAACTACGTGTCCCTTACCTCCAATTTTGGCACTGGTTTCTAATAGCTACATTCCAAGGATCTCCCCAAATTCATTTAACAGTTTTGAAACTATATTTTTAGTGAGACCCATTTCACTTATAATTATGTAAGTAACATAATCCACCCAAGTAGACCTTCAAAAAACAGGTGAAGTTTTACTTTCGTTTCCGAAAAGAAAGTGCCATCTCGAGAAGAAGAATTTTCCTAGTTTCTGGTTGAACAACTATAGTTGAGGTCTTTACTTATTTTTTAAAAAAGTACTATAAATTGATTACTATTAGAATTTTACATTCCAGCTTTCTTTCAAAAAATTAAATAAATTTATTAGCATAGATATTAAATACATTTATAAATATGTTATATTCAAAAAGAAAGTACGGTAAATTTATAACTATAGTGCGTTTAAAAATTTATTTCTTGTCACTTTTTATAGTTACACGTTTGTACATCATGGTGGAAAATGGTCTTCAAGTATGTAATTAAATAAAAGAAAAAGATCAGTATATGTTGTGTACTTAAATTTTGCAATTTTCTACTCACTATTGTTAAACTTTAGATTTCAAACAAAAATCTGGCTTAATCAACTGGCAGCAGAAGGGTGTAACATGGACATTCTGACGCTCGTGAACAGATACGACAAATGTTTAAGTGAAGGTGGTGATTATGTAGAGAAATGAACGAAACTTAAGGTAAGTAACTGAATTATTTTTATCAAATAAATATTGTGTTTTCCATTTTGTATAACAGTTTTTATTTTCTGGATGACCCTCGTACAACCCATTGTGCAAAAACTCCTCTAATTTTCATATCTTAGGTTTCTAAGATGAAATGAAGGACGGAATTAAATAGAGAGAAAATAAATTAGTTGCATGGAATTACATTTACACTTGTGTTCGAACAGTCTTCAGATTAGTTAAAGAAACGTCCCTTGAGTCGTTTCTCTTTAAGAAACTCCATCTGAGGAGAGAAAAGGAAGAATCATAGAACCATTAACGCGCTGAAGTGTCTTGTGAATTTACAGTGGATTATTTAGTCTTAGTCAGAGGGGAAACAGTTTAATTCTTGTTAGTATCACAAGAGAATTAGAAGAACGTCAATTCCCGTCTGAACTAAACAATTAAGAGGCTTCTACAGATCATTAAGGGGATTTACCACAAAGGAATGTAAGACCCTGAGGCACATCTAACAATGACTTAACACAAATATTCTAGACATTTAAAGATGCACTCGAAATACCAATATACAATGCCACCTTAAGTTTCTGTTATAATACTATCAAAGTGGTTTGTCACTTTATTACTTAGACGCTTGTATGAATTTAGTACAATGTAATTTGTTGTATTCATTATGTATATCTTACAAAATACGATTACTTGTTTTCTAAAACAAATTTAATACTGTATTACCAGAAATACTTCTAGTGGTGTTGCAGAATACTTACAAAACGCTAGCAATTTATTTAAATTATTTATTTTAAAACTAACTGACTTTTATAAAAGGCATGTTTTTTTCGTGTTTTTAAATTTATTATAAATTTACTTTAAAATTTATGTAAATTGTTTTAATTTTTATTCATAGCGTACTTTATGAAGAAAATATCGTTTTTAACAAATTTAAGTTTACAGGTAAACTTGAGAGGTTCCACTCAAAAACAAATCACAACACTGAAAGCAAACTAGCAAGTTGAGTGTATTAACTCCGAATCTAATACGATATTTTTACATTCTTGAGGCACAGGGCATCATAGATGCCATCATAGACAGACAAAACAAATGTACGTAATGTGATGCAACTATTAGTAATGCAACTGAGACAATAAATAGCGATTTAAGACAAATCAGCGACTGGTCTACGACTCACAGGTTAAAATTAAATACAACAAAATATCAGTGCATTCTAATTTGTTTCCCAAGAATTCTATCTTCCATTAGTACCTATCAGCTCCCAAATATAAAATTGTCCAATACTGTTATTCCATTCTCCACAACTATGTGACATTTGGGAGTCATACTAAATTAAAGTATCTCTTGGTCAGATCAAGTAAATTGAATTTACAAAAGAGCATTTGACGCCTTGCATACATTAAATCGCTGAGAAAGTTCTTACCAATATACAGGTATTTAAAGATCAAACTTGTAAGGGTTTTCGTGTTTCCACATCCTGACTACGGCGACTCAGCCTATCCTGATCTTCCAGATAATCAAAGCTCTTGCAAAGAGTGCAAAATGCTTGCGTTAGATTTATTTTAATTTAAATTACAGTAAATATCTAACACCATTTTATCTATCTATCTATCTATCTATCTATCTATCTATCTACCTATATATATATATATATATATATATATATATATATATATATATATATATATATATATATATATACACAGAGGGTTGATTAATTCGTGGGTCAATTTCATTTGTTCACTGTGCAAAACTGGTATGAGGTAAAGCCGTGCAATTTGGTGTAACTTTAGACGAAATACATAACTTTTGTTTCGCCATAGAAGCATGTCACTTGTACTAAAGATTAAAGAGATATAGGGTCAAAGGTCGAATTTCGATTTTTTTTCCTTATGGGACTGCAATGGTAAATTCTGAAAGAGCCTGAAAAAAACGTAAATCGAAGTGATACCAAAGAGAAAGTTGTATGGTATGATTCTACGTCGCAAGCCGACAAAATATGCGTCAATCAAGTGTCAAGGTCAGAGGTCACGTTCAGACCAAGGTCACCTTGAGAGCCCAATTGAATACACCGAAAACAACGCAATGTCCACATCAAATCATGTTAAACATCAAAATGAAGCAGCGGAACAAGCAAGGAATACTCAGTAGTAGTATGAGGTTAAAGGCCACAGGCAAATACAAGGTCAAAGGTCAACCAAAAATCAAATAATCGCTGGAAAAACAGGAGTTGTTGACCTCATACTACTATTGAGTGTTCCTTGCTTGTTCTGCTGCTTCATTTTGATGTTTAACATGATTTGATACGGACATTGCGTTGCTTTCAGTGTATTCAAATGGGTTCTCAAGGTGACCTATTACCTTGATCTGATCGTGACCTCTGAACGCGACGTAGAATCATACCATACAACTTTCTCTTTGGTATCACTTCGATTTACGTTTTTTTTTTTCAGGCTCTTTCAGAATTTACCATTGCAGTTCCATAAGGAAAAAACATCGAAATTTGACCTTTGACCCTATATCTCTTCAATCTTTAGTACAAGTGACATGCTTCTATGGCGAAACAAAACTTATGTCCTTCGTCTAAAGTTACACCAAATCGCACAGCTTTACCTCCTACCACTTTCGCACAGTAAACAAATGAAATTGACACACGAATTAATCAACCTCTCTCTCTCTCTCTCACTTTGATTTATTGACATATAACACAACAGGCACAGGCCTAATTACAGTGTTACATAGTAAATCGTTATACAGATTATATAGGTTAATAAAGCTATTGGTCATAATTACATTTGTCTTACAAAATTAATAGACTTCTTAAAACTACTTACATCCATTGCCAGTACATCCAGGTTGAAATTTTCTTTAACTAACCTGTTGTAGGTTGCACTAACTCTCCATATAGGAGATCTGCTTAAAACGTTTGTTTTCGCTGTCATACAAAAAAATGTATTTTTCGAAGCAGTGCGCAATTTAATAGATGGTACTTGGATACATATTTTTTCGTTAAGATCAGGACAGTCTATTTTGCCATGAAAGAGTTTGTGTAAAAACAATAAATCAATATTTCTTCTCCTGAGTTCTAATGTTTCAAAATTAAAATTTTCAACAAGGTTAATGTAGCTTTCAAATTTTGGATAGAATTTTGTTTTCTTAAGGGTAAGAAGCCTTAAAAACTTATTTTGAGTACGCTCAATCAAGAATGAGTATTTCTGTATATTGGGGTTCCATATATTACTACAATATTCTAATTTTGACCTGACGTATGCATAATACAGCACAATTAAAGTTTGATCATTTTGAAAATCTTTACTGACTCGATAAATATATCCAAGATTTTTGTAGGCTTCTTTGCAAATAGTTTCAATATGTTGAATAAAGGTTAATTTTGAGTCAAAAATAACTTCCAAATCCCTTATAAAATCAAGCTTTTTTAGTTTTTCCCCTAATATTGAATAATTATATTGAATATATTTTTCTTTTCTAGTGAATGTTAAATAACTGCATTTACGAACATTTAACTTAAATTTATTGTTTTTACACCAAATTTCAAGATTTTGTAAGTCACTCTGAAGTTCTAAACAGTCCTGAATTGTTTCAATTCTGTTGAATATTTTAAGGTCATCAGCAAAGAGTAGATTTTTAGAAAACTGAAAGCACTCGGAAAGATCATTTACCGCCAAAATGAAAAGTAGAGGTCCCAGATTCGAGCCTTGAGGGACTCCAGATGTTGCATGAAAGATTTGAGATTTATGATTACGATACAATACAGTTTGTTTACGATTTTGAAGGTAGGAAGCAAAATATTGCAGAGTTGATTTCGAGAAGTTAAAGGATGCCAATTTGTTTAAGAGAATGTCATCGTCAATGACTCTCTCTCTCTCTCTCTCTCTCTCTCTCTCTCTATATATATATATATATATATATATATATATATATATATATATATATATAGATAGATAGATAGATATAGATAGATAGATAGATATAAACTGTCAAAGTTGACTTTAGCAAAAAAAAAAAAAAGAAATCTACATTATCTTATCCTCTTGTACAAAATACTTACTACGTCAGAACTACTTCTTGGATTTTCGCAATAGAAGTACAAAATCACGAGATAATTTCTTACTTTCCATACCCAGTTATTTATATTCCATATCCTTCACAGTAAGTGCTATACGCCTGTGGAACAGTTTAGCATAATTAATGTAGAATGTTTCAAGAGTTGCTAAATTTTCAAACAAACTTGTAAATTCCCTTCTCTTAAGCAAAGATTGAGGTATGACTAGCACCTGAAACATCGTCTGGCCGGATTATCAATTTACCTATGAGTAGAGACAGACGCCTAATTAGTAATCCTTGTTAATTTTATGTTGTATATGCTATTTAGCTTATATTTCCACTACCGCTTTATGAAATACTTAATTCATGTTCCTCTGTGTTATTTTTATTTTGGATTGCATTATACCTACATAGACTCTATTTTGTTCTTTTTCCTCTTGAATTTTATTTCATTATATATTTTGTACTATTTAACTATTTTCTTTACAATACTTCTTTACTATATTCTTTCTTATGTAGTTGAAATTCTTTTATTTTGTAATTATTTATATTTTTGTGTATTAAGTTTTCTCTTGTTGTTTAAAGAAACAATGTATGCACAAGGTTAAATGGTCGAAAGCTACAGAGCCTTAACTTCGTCACGTGAAAGAGGTCAACAATAAATAAAATAAATAAATATTCCCAGCGACAACATTGATAGACAGATCTAATGCATTGAAAGTGACAGACTAAGTCCAAACTGCTGAGATTTCAAATCTGAATTTACTTATTTTTTCTTTTCTGTTTAAAACGTGACTAATATTATTAGGGAGTTCTAAACGTTTTGTAAGATCTAAGTAATCCAGATATTCCGCAAGATTGTACCAGATGATCAGTTGAATGATACATTCTCCACAATACACATCACACTTGACATCATACAACAAATAGAAATGTATGAAAAGAGCGTATTTCGAAAGTAAGCGAGTCAGATTCACTTCATCTTGATGATTATCACGTGGCGACGTTTGCCAATTATCCAAAATAGGTTTAATAGAATGAATCTATTGAACATGGCCCAATCCGCTTGCAGCGAGAGCGAATCTGTTAGAAATAATAGTTATCGCCTCCTACAAATCCCTATAAACAAACATAGTTTCTATCCAAACATGTCGTTAGAATGAGGGAAGGAAGAATTATTTCCGAAGGAACAAATTCATCCAAATGCACATAGATATCTTTAATTCATCGAAGACAGTCATTCGTTCTTTTCTATAGTATAATCTTTAACGTTATTGGATATCTGTCCAGCGTTAACAATTTATTAAATATATATATATATATATATATATATATATATATATATATATATATATATATATATATATATTAGTTGAAATGTAATAAGCCTCTTTTATAAATTTTTACTTTTTAATATCTGCTTTTATGCTAAAAAAAACTTAATTTCTTATCAATATTTGTCAAAAATCAAAATGTGGCAACACAGCACAGTCATAATGTGCGCTCATAGTATATTTTATATAAGCGTGCCATGAGCGCACGCCGTTACTCCTTTGTGCGTTAGTGGATTGCACCCATAATGTATCGTCGCAAAAGAAATGAACAAAAGAAGACGAAGGATAATATATAAAGCAGATAACTAGCGTAAGGATAACTGAGAGATTACTGCACTGAACGTAAAGTTATATTATAAGTACAGGGTATCCAATATACAATGCAACCCGGGACTTAGGATAGTACAACTTTTGATCGTGAAACGATACACTAATAATGGTTATACCAAAATGAAGCCTTGTTCATGTATATATTTTTAAACTAGGAAGCAACGATTGAAGTACACTAGGAATCACACAGGGTTGCCAGATGTAACTGAAGTTTTTTTTTTTTGCAAAACACGTAAATTGACTCATAACTCATACGTATGGATATTCTGTCGTTAATTTTCAGTTTATTTAGTTGGAGTAGTTTGGAAACTACGGAGCAGGAAAAAGAATTTTTCATTTCCACCGATAACTAATCGGATGGGGTCTCTGTAAGGCGGAACTAGGGAAATCGTAATTTTCATAAATTAACACTCTGAATTGGCAACACTGCTGATGTTTCGGTGCATCAAAAGGTGTGTTAAGGATCTGTCAACATTATGCAATTCCTGAAAACAACGAGAAAGAAACTTTTAAATTACCATGATAAAACTTTTACTTACATGCACCCAGCAACACTGCTATTCATTTCTATGGAGCTACTTAAAACAAGAGGTATACAAGAACAAATCTCGAACTATACAAGATCTGGAAACGAATATTTGCAGTGCTATTGAGAACATTATCAGTTGTACTCTTCGTAAAGTTGCTGCCAACATGATGAAACGTGTGAACCAGTTTTTGAATCAAAACAGGAGGCACTTCCAGAATCTGTTATAAAGCTGATAACTCATTTCGTGATAATAGCAGTGTTGCCGACTCATGTAAGTAAACGGTTTATAATAATAATTTCAAAGTTTGTTTTTGGGTTGTTTTCAGGAATTGCATAATGTAGACAGATCCTTAACGCACCTTTTGATGCACTGAAACGTCAGCAATGTTGCCAATTCAGAGTGTAAATTTATGAAAACTAAGACTTCTCTAGTCCCCCATTACAGAGGCTTCATCCGATTAGTTATCGGTGGAAATGAAATATTCTTTTCTCTGCTCCATAGTTTCCAAGCTACTTCAACAAAATAAACTGAAAACAAACGACAGAACATACGTATGAGTTATGAGTCAATTTACATGTTTTACAAAGAAATTAATTTACGCCTTCGATTATATCTGGCAACACTGCGTGGTTCCTAGTGTATTTCAATCGTTGCTTCCTAGTTTAAAAATATGTATATGAACAAGGCTTCATTTTGGTATAACCATTATTTGTGTATCGTTTCAGGTGCAAAAGTTGTACTATCCTAAACTCCGGGTTGCATTGCATATTGAACACCCTGTAGTAGTAGCAATAGTAGCATATTGTCATTAGTATTAGCATCAGCATTAGGTAATCTTTAATAGAGCATCTCAAGAGACTCTCAACAGTTTAAAATGAATTTCTGAACATAGAGTTGGGTTTACTTGGATTTATATCATTACATTTTTGATAATGCCTCATGATTATGCACCGAAAGAGTGATGGTGTTGAAAAGATGAGTGATACAGTTAGACTGAAGAAAGTGGGAGGAATCATGAGAAATTTGAGAAAACTTTAGGAGTTCTCCACAAAGCGCATTCTGTGTGGATTGAGATGGAACTAGGGACTGCAAGCACCGATAGTGAGTCTTTTCCAGTAAGCCGCTCTAGCCCCCGCATAACTACACTTTGATTGAAGTATGTGACCTAAGGAGATAGGGATTTTTTTTTCGCAAACTATAACGGCTACACCATTTAAAATGAGATTTTGAACCACTTTGAAATATATTGTCAAGTTGAATTTTAATATATTCACTTTGATTCACATACGCACTGTAAAGATCATTCTAATATATCTTTCATTTTTTCCTAAATTTATTTTTTCTATGCGAAGAACGGGCATTTCAGCTAGTAATAATATAAGTTAACAAAGCTTCAAAGCTGTAATGTTATTAACTATTTTAGTGAACATCTAATTCCATTTTGTAATTTAATAATATGTGTCTGTATGTATCTTTCGTGTTTTTATATTTCTTTTGATGAATTCATTATAAAATTATTTCTCTGTTTCTCAATGGATTTATTTTTGCACTGCTATATGCCCTTTGTTTTTTCTTTTTTTTTTTGCCACTTTGTGTTCCTTCAAAGGTGAAAAAGAGGGTTGCTTCACTCAAAATAATATTGTTATCGTTTGAAGTGAACGACTCAGTCAGAAAGCTGCGTTTGCTAGTTAATTTACACTTTTCTATGGGACACATCACTACATACTCGACAATACGTAGCTCCAAATTTATTTGTCTTAATTGAGTTGTAATTTTACAGTGACACCAAACCTTCCATTATTTTATTCTCATCGCAACATATTGTACGGTATAATTCCTGTATCAAGTATTTACGTTATGAAATATACGTTGTTGAGTTATATGCTACAGAATTAAAAAAACGTGCAAAATGTGAATTTGAATATATACGAGGAACATTCATTTAATATCCGGACATTTAACTTCAAAGTACAACGATACGTTGTATGTTGTATATTTACTACTTGTAAATTTTTGGGGCGTAGATTATTTTATATATGTACTAGATTGGTTATGCCATTCGAAGAAGAAAAAGAAAAATAAATATGTTAAATACAATTATATAAGATCGATAAAAAAGAAAGATGTTTATATGTTTGCATATGTTTTAAATAATATGACTTTGGATATGTGGTTGTCAGGGGCAACCAGAGTCATGATGTAAATAAATGGATGAATTGCAGCAGAGGAGTTATCGTTTTCTTAAAGCTCAATAATAATCATAAAGAACCAGATAATAGCAAATTTTATCGTCTTAAAAGAAACTATGGAAGATGAATTCCCATTATCTGCTCTAATTTAAAACGTAATCCCTTACCGCAACAGCAGATTTATTTACCTGATTACGAACTAATGGATTCTGACCACAGAATTCTATTGGCTTGTCTATGGACCATTAAAGAACTACCACTTCGTCATCCACGTGGAACTTATGTTCTCTCCTGGTATGGTTCTTCAGAGAGCCAAAAATTTGAAAATTACTAGGCAACGACTTTAGTATTAGTGTCTCAGTGCCTATCAATACAATTAATCTACAACTATAACAATTTTGACTGCTGTATGTAGCCTCGTGTTATCATGTTGGAGAATGACAGCGTTTATGGAGTATACTATACATTTTTTCTGTATGGATTTTCAAAACGTATTGGAAAGTAACTTGGAGTAGTACTTAGCTCATCTAATTTATCCCCTTTTCAAAAAAATCTACATAAACGATATTCTTATGATACTAAAATACGTTAATCATTAGTAGTACTGTGCGAATCTTCTTGTGAAATGCAGTATCGTAATGTGATGCTCAATTGAAGCCTGTAGCTAGGGGTGTCTAGGAGGGCCTTAGTCCTCTTGCGACTACTGTCAGCCCCCTGAAACTTTGTTTGTTTCATTTATAAAGTGGTTTCAAAACAACACCGACAAGGTTTGGGAGGTGATTCCTGATCCCAACTTAAGACAAAAAGTATAGACCAACCAGGGTGCACAACTGTTTCCTTTCAGTGTTAAAGGCTGCCGAGAATATGAAAGAGTGGACTTTAAAGGTCCATAGCTCCAATACTCTGGGACCTACCGTAGTCGGGTCAAGATTTCGCTTAGGAACTAATATGTGTCCTATCCAAAAATACATGTTTCAGAATCCTAAGGTACCCACGGAACAATTTTTATAGTTTGGCTACGGGCATTTAATTCGAAGTACTCAGCAACTACCTTTGTAAAAAATGTTTCGTGAATACCTTAGGATTCTGAAACATGGATATTTGAATAGGGCACATATGGAGTCTTCATCCGACTACGGTAGGTCCCATAGTTTTGGAGCTTTGGACCTTTAAACTTCATTTTTTCATGTTTTCGGCAGCCTATAACTCCTAAGGAAAGCATTTGTGCACCCAGGTTGGTCTATACTTTTTGTCTTATCTTGGTGTCAGGAATCACCTTGTAAACGTTGTCGGTGTTGATTTGAAACATCCTATATAGGAATGTAAAGTGAACTGAAGTTAGCCCCCACTCGTGCCGTGTGGACTTTGTGGTGGACAAATACCGTGCTCATGGGTTTTCTCGGGTTCTCATGTTTCCTCCCACTTTCTTCATTTCACTATTTCATTCATTACTCGTCATCACTGTCTCCTTTAGCCTAATCGGCATAACCGTGGGACGTAAAACTTCCCACGGTTTCGTTTCATTTTTGAAGTTAGCCCCCAATTTCTCTCTGCGCTCCCAGTTAAACATGCTCTTCTATGGTACCATTTAGATTGGAAATGTCTTACTTACTTTTGATCCTTTTCCACAAGCAAGACAGATGGAGTGGGTCATTTATTCTTTGTTTCAAATTTTTCCTCTAATGTGAGACGGGTGAAATATGTCTCGTTGTCAATGAGATCGTCAAATAAGTTTCATAATAATGCCGTAGTAGATCTACATACGTCACTCCACTAATACACACATACATACGTATATCATACAAAACTGACAAAATACACTGCATTGCTTCTTCCAAGAAATAAGTAAAAAGAAAAAGGATACAGGCCTATACTTAAGTATAAATTTTCCAAATCATACACACAAACTTAACTTCACCCACAGCACATATTAGCGTACTAATACAAAACAATAATGCAGCAGCGAACAATCAATTACACTATTATATGCTTTTAAGGAAATAGCTATTTTTAGAACGGAAGTATTGAAAAATGAAACTATACCTCACCTGGGGCCTCATTTCGTATCTGCCTTCGCCAAATTTAGGGATCCCAACGTTAAAAAAAATACGAGCAATTATAACTGTTATGCCAATAATCATTCATGTTATTATTCAGTTCAAAATCTCTTGTCGTCGCGAATTCTGTCGAGGAATTCGAAGCTTAAAATATATAAAACGATAATCAGGCCTGTTGCAAATCATGGTCGCCTACTCTGAAAGAAGAACATAGACTGAAAGTATTTGAGAACAAGATCCTGAGACGAATATTCGGACCCAAGAGGAACGGGAATGGGGAATGGCGAAAACTTCATAACGAGGAACTATTTGGTCTAGGATTTAATTCGTGCGGGTGGACAAGAGATGGCGAAACGAACGGAGCGTCCCACAGTTCCGTGTATCCACACATGTGTTGCAAACCCCTGTCATCGCGTATCGTTCGTAGTATAGGGCAGTGGATTAAAGCGTCAACAACACCAGTTTGTAGTTAAGTGAACATGGCGCAATTTGTGCCTGATAAAGTGTTTTTGCGGGGTGTCCTGCTGCATTACTTTAACATGCAGAAAGTGCGACTGAAAGTCATCGTATTTTGGTGGAAGTGTATGGTGACCATGCTCTAGCTGAGCGAACGTGTCAGAAGTGGTTTGCACGGTTTAGAAGTGGTGATTTCGGCTTGGCGGACCAAGAGCGAGCTGGACAGCCAAAAAATTTCAAGACGAACAATTGACAGGATTGCTCGAGCAGGATTCGTGTCAAACGCAGGAACAACTTGCAGCAGCATTAGGCGTTGATCAAACAACAGTCTCCAAACGCTTGAAAGCCATGGGAATGATTCAAAAGATGTCACTTTGGGTTCCACATGAATTGAAAGACAGAGACGTTGAAAGACGAAAAACCATTTGCGAATTGCTGCTTCAACGACAGAGCAGAAAGGGGTTTCTGCATCGAATTATTACGGGTGATGAGAAGTGGATCCATTACGAGAACCCTAAACGAAAAAAGGCCTGGGTGAAACCAGGTGAACCAGGTCCATCACAACCAAAACGAGATATTCACTGTGCAAAGGTTATGCTGTGCATATGGTGGGATATGAAAGGTGTGGTGTACTATGAGCTGCTGCAACCGGGTGAAACTATGAATGGAGAACGTTATCGACGACAATTAATGCGTTTGAAGCAAGCTCTGGCCAGAACACGACCAGAATGGGAGAACAGACATGATAAACTTATTGTTCAACATGATAACGCTCGCCCACATGTCGCAAAACCGGTCAAAACCTATTTAGAAAATGTCGGATGGGAAGTTTTACCCCACCCGCCGTATTCACCAGACGTTGCTCCTTCGGACTACTACTTGTTCGATTGCATGAACAACGATTTGATTGGACAGCGGTTTACTTCTTCAGAAGATATCGAAACATGGGTCTCTGACTGGATCGCTTCCAAGGATGAGGACTTCTTTCGCCACGGAATCCGTAAATTGCCTGACAGATGGGCGAAAGTGGTGGCTAGCGATGGACAATATTTTTCTTAAGGTATTTATGTATTTTGTGTTTGTACTACAGCTTCAATGTGTGCGTACCAACCGCACGAATTAATTCCTAGACCAAATACATAATTTGTACGGTTTACCAAACATTGTTAGGGTCATCAAGTCTAGAAGGCTTAGGTGGGCAGGTCATGTAGCTAGGATGGAAGAAAGTAAAAACGCTTTCAAAGTCTTGACTGGAAGACCAATCGGAAAACGACCATTAGGAAGACCTAGGCGCAGATGGGAAAACAATATTAAAATGGATCTCGCAGGGATAGGAATACAAAGTAGACACTGGATCCAGTTGGCTAAGGTTAGAAGCATTAAACCTTCAGGTTCCATAAGCCATAGAGTTAGTTAGTTAGTTATGCCAATAATCACAAATCAAAATGAGAATTTTGGATTACGGTAACGCAAACCAGTACGGAATAAGGTCTCTGGTGTATCAATACTATTCATAATAATTTACTTTTATTCTTCTTTTTTTTTAACAGATCTTCTTACTGAATGCAGCTGCTAAATTTTTCATAGTATTTATGTTTCATATTTTCTTACAAGATCATGTCTGTCGCTTTTATCTTCCCGAACACCGGAAAGACTACATTGTAAACAATTACGGTCACATTTACTGCTGGCAACCGATTACCCTAAAATTTATGGTATTAGTGTTAAACTTATGGTAATAGGGCATAAATACGGCCTTTTTTATGACCGTATTTAATTTTACAGTAATTAACCAACTTTTTTAGGGTAATACCATAAATTTTATTTAGTAATTAGTTGGCATCCAGAATTGACGACAATCGGTCAGTAAATTTGACCGTATAATTTTTACAGTGTAATCTTAGTCAATTTCGTCAGCATTCGTATACTTTCGTTGCATCCTCTCGAATCTGTGCAGGGCCTATTGCTTAAATGGGTGAGAAAACATAATCAAATTAGTATATAAAAGAAGACAGTTTAGCATAAACGTTGTTCCTTCGTTTAAGACAGCTGGCTAACATTGATAGCTACCTGATAGCAACAATGATAAGAAAGACGTTATCGCTGAGAAAAGGAAATAGGATATTCAGCATTTGAAAATGGAAAGGTTGAATTTAGAGAAATTATAGAGGGGCCAGGCAAGTGGGGAATACATGATTGAAGTGTTAAATAGATTTTGTGGTTTAGAAAATTCGTTATATATTAGTGTTGAGGATACTTCGTATAAAATTAGGGAGAACATCAACATTTCAACAAAATAAAAATTGCGGCACGCGAAAATATATAGGAACAAACCACTGTTTGACCAGAAATGTATTAAACTATCAGAAAAGGGAAAATGGGGGAAACTCATTTGCTACAAAATCCAAGGGACATGATCGCACAAAATTTCGTTGACATCAGACAGGACACTTCAAAAACTTTTAGAACAAAGAAATGCATTTTTTTTCAAATTTAAAATTATTGGACTTTAAGATAATGGTACGAACAAAAACATCCGGTACATGTATAAAGGTATCCACGAATTTAAGAAAGGATATCAAGTATATACCTTGCGCTTATATATCAAAGAAAGTCGAGGGAACAATTATGATGTATAGTTTGAATAGATGGAAAGATTTCTTTGACAAGTTACTTATCACGTAGCCAAAAAGTAATATTTGTAGACAAAGTGAAATGCACAAAGCAGAATCATATATTCTAGAGTCTAACCAAACAGAAGTACAAATCCTATTAAAAAATTAAAGAAACACAGATCTCCAGATGTAGATGAAATTTCGACTTATTTGATTTTAGCAAGAAGGGAAAAATTGTAAAGTGAGAAACACAATTTCATTCTTTTCATTTGGAACAAGGAGGAATTACCACAAGAGTGGAAATCAATCACTGTTTCAATTCACAAGATAGGCGACAAAACTGATTGTAATAATTATTGTAGTATCTCTCTTTTGTCAACATAATATAAAATCCTCTCAAACATTATATTACAAGATTAACGCTATACGCAGATGAAGTTGTTGAAAGTTATCAGTGCGTATTTAAGCGAAATCGATCAACTATCGACCAGATATTTATCGTGCGACAGATTTTCAAAAAGAAATAGGAATACAATACCCCGGTACCTCGATTATTTATTGATTTTAGGAAGTCCTACGACTCAGGAGGGAAATATCATACAACATTCTTCCAAAATTAGAAATACCGAAAAAGCTAGTTAGAATAATTAAGATGTGTTTAAGTGAATCCCTAAGCAGAGGCCGAGTCGAAAAATGCTTGTCCACGAGCCTTCGCGTCGAAAATGAACTGAAACAAGGAGACGCATTGTCACCATCATTATTCAATTTTGTTCTAAAGTACGTTAGAAGTGAATCAAAGACAGCAACCAAAGTCAAGAGATAAATGGTACTTATTGGGTTATGGTGTATGCTGATTATGTGAATTTGACACACAACCTTATGAGAGCAATAGAAAGAAACGCAGAGATTTTATTAAACACCTGCAGGAATATAGGTTTAGAAGTAAATGCAAAGAAAACCAGATGCATGGAAATTCGCCATAATACTGCACATTATGGATACATTAAAATATCAAATACGTTAGACAAAATTGATACTTTCAAATATCTAGAATCAATATTAGTGGAGAAAATTGAGATGCACAAAGAAATTAAATGTCGACTGAAAGCGTGGAATTCGTGTTATTATTCAGATCAAAATCTTTCTACTTTCGAATTCTTTTGAAGAATTTGAAACTCCAAATATATAAAAACTTAAAATATATAATTGTCCTCTTGTGCTGTATGATTGGAAAACATGGTCACTTACTTTGAGGGAAGAACGCAAATTGAAAATATTTGAAAATTAAATCTTAAGGCGAACATTCGGACCCAAGAATTACGAGAATGGGGAGTCCCATAATGAGAAACCGCATAATTTATACAATTTACCAAACATTGTTAGGTTCATCAAGTCTAGAAGGCTCAGGTGGGCAGATCATATAGTAGAATAGAAGAAAATAGGAATGGTTTCAAAAGCTTACCTGGAAACTCAATCGGAAAAAGATCATTTGGAAGACGGAGGCGCAGATTGGAGGAAAATATTAAGATAAATCTCGCAGAAATATTAAGTATACAATGTAAAAACTAGATCCAATTAGCTAAGGATAGTGGAGAGGTTATGTGAATACGGCATTGAGTTTCCGGGTTCCATAGGCCATAGAGTTTGTTTGTTTGTTTGTAAAAAAAGACTTGAAATACTGTAATTTTTAAATTATGACTACACAAAGGAAATTTTAAGTCATGGGTCATTTATGCTGCACAATCGTGCATAAATCGTCGTGAATCTTTATTTCTTAATCTTTGGAAGTGATTTTAACTTGTCATATTTGATTGGCTGGATTGGGAATTAGCATCCCGTTTAAGATCGAGGCTAAATGAAACGTGAAATTATAGCTTCACATGGGATCCAAACCATATGAGCTCCTGTTGGGAACCGAACCCGAGTCTTTCGTACAAACTTGTCATATTTCTGTGTACTGTATCTTACATTACACACACACATTACCAGACGGAGGCGCGTATATCTTACATTTTAAGTGAAATAAACATGTCTTTTCGGTATTGAAATAGTGTTCAGTTAAAATACAAATGACCAACCATCTTTAAAGTAATTTTTCTAAACAATATAACAAATTTCTTTTGTCTCTCATGACCTCAGATCAGATGTACATTATTCCAGCATAGTAAAGAAAGCTGTCCCAGCCAATGGTCAGTGGTGTTTTTTTGTTTATAGATGCAAAGAAAGTTACTTCTAGACAGCCTTAAACAGAGCACGATCTTTTAACACTTTACTAAAATAGGATTCCCATCTATTTTTTCTATTCTAAAAATGAGTTTCTAATGTCTTACAATGAAAATGATTCAATTTTAAAGCTTCTCTATTAAAATTCGTTTTATATGTTGAGGCAGTAGCTCTAACTATAAATATTCTAAATTCTTATTACATTTACATATAGAACACGTAGTTTGTTAACGAGAAAAGAAAAACTTGTTTGAATTTTGCGTCATGATTTTGATTTAATTCAGGAAAAAATCCTAAGGGGATTTAATTACAAAACGGAAGTCAGAGAGACACATGCTGTCTTCTACACAAAGCCAGAGCATTGCTTATCATTTACTGAAAACATTTCCGTATATATATATATATATATATATATATATGTTCCTACTCAGTCCTTTTCTGAAAAATCTTTATAATGAGAAAGACAGTAATGCTCTATTTTGTATAGATATATTATCTTACGAAGCTTTTGTTTTCTATGAGAGCCATGTTATCTTTCAGTAATTTCAGACATAATACATGGAAATATTTTAGATTTAGCAATAAAACTTAAAATGACTTTGACTACTTTCTCTTTGAAACTACCCTTCAATCTCTCACACCAACATGCTTAGTGCAATCTACTATCTAGGAAGACAGAATAGACTACCACCTGGGAGTTTTCAAACGTGTATTGGAAGTCTAATAACACAGGGTGGTTCAAACGTCTAGAACGAATACTGTAAGTGGATGGATGATCAAGTATGCGTATGTCGATCGGACGAACAGAGAAATTGTCATTGTAAATAGGAACTTTTTTTTCAGACCGACTTTGTTACCATCTTAAAAGGCCTCATATTCAAACTAAGTTCAGGAAGGAAGGAGTATATGTATTGAAAGTAGAACAATATCAGAATAAACGGAAATCTTCCCTGTGGTAACGATGTGATTGATAATCTAGATTATCTCCTTTACTGCAGGTGCAGTATCGAAAAATCAAACCTATCAGAAGCCAGCGGTGTAGTTGGTACCGATGTTTGCTTCTGTTACAGATGTAATAACGTAAGTTAATTTGAAATTAACGATGTAGAAGCGAATAATCAAAGTTAAGAGCGATGAGTCACTGTTATTGCCGAAGATCTTCCATCTACTATTTAATATTTTACAGTGCTGCTGTCATGCAGCTGCAGAAGTTCCAAGAGACCAGTTTCGTTGGCGACAAACATCATGTAGCGTGATCATTGACATCAACTGATGGACAACAATGGCAGTCGATCTAAGTCCACAACGCAGCACCCGTCGGCAAACCGCCAAACTCTCCTCCGTGGAACCTCCATGATGTAATTTCTGTCAGCAATATAAATAGTAATCATACAAGCTGAAGATGATATAATCTCACGGAGGATGGTCTCGATCGGCAGATCCAGTTTGCAAAACACATCAAGAATATACTTTGGTATGACACTGATCTACTTATGAAAGTCTTTCTTTGACGATTTTTTTTTTTTTTTTTTTTTTGCATCCATGATTAGGTAAAGAAGCAAAACCTATGGTACTGCTAGGACACGAACTATCATTGGCTTAAACCCTCTAATTCAGTGAAACATAATTCCTCTTGTGTTGTGGTGGTATAGTTCACAGGGTTCATTGCACCGTTATTTATTGTGGGTATTCTCAATGACCAAGAATATCTGGAGCTATTGGACAAGTCTATTATGCAAGCATTGCATTTGTGAAATGGTTCACTTCCCCAACATTTTCAGCAGAATAGTAGCACGCCCACTATGCAAACATAACGCGGAACACCTGAATATACAGTTCTCTGGAACGTGAATAGATTGTCGGGGCGAATTGAGTATCCACTACGTTCTCCTTATCTCACACCATTGAACCTCTACTTGTGGGGTAGTCACTTATTCTGTGAAAATCCGGAATATTCATCATCTGCAGGGGCGCATTCACTAGACATGTGACAACATTCGACCTGACGTTCTCCTTCGGGTATATATCGGACTCGAAAAAGTCCAGGCCACTGGCGTTGACTCGCGATGAGAACATTTTAAGCAAACGAGGCAAGAGTTTTTATCTCCAAGTTTTCTTGTAGAAATCTCAAAACATTAGTCACACTGTTGTCTTCAGGTAAGATCTAATATACCATCCTTTTCCTGAACATTTGCTGATGTCAATTGCTATACTGCATACACATCCAGTTTTAAAAAGTGGATGGATTCTATCTGGCGACCAACATGGTCGTGCAGCCAGAAAATTTGCTTCTATCCACAATGATCATTTTGGTTTTTGAGGAGCTTTTTTATTTTTTTTATTTTTTACAAGGAAACATTTCCATCTCCATTTTATTATTATTTTGCTAAAATGACTTTTAACGGTTTCTGAATCTATAAGAACTCTTTCGGATTAGGATTTATTAGGTGATAGGATTTATGCAAGCAGGAAGTTTTTTGGTATAAATCATAATGTAAAGTTAGTCTTGTTTACAGAAAAGGGAATATATCTACCTAAGTTATTCACTTCTATTATCAATTTTGGAACATTCTATTCCAAAGATTGAGAAACATTTAAAATTCAATTTCTCAAACAACTAGAGATAGGAATATTCCCTTTTGAAAATGAGCTCTTCATTTGTTTGTTCATCATATGGTTACACCATACACTTACAGCATCTGTTCCAGAATTTTGGATCATCCGTTACAGTAGGTTGACTATTGATTATTAATACGATAACATCAATACTACTGTTTCCGGATGGCCCTCCATTTAACACATCCTTTGTCAGCGACGACCGTTAGTAATGACTTTTTTTTTTTTTTTTAAATATTGCTGCTTATTGTTTGTGAAGCCTAGTGAAATTATACCAGTCTTAGGTTTCACACTAGGCTTCATGTCGAATTGTAATTCAATATGCAGTTTTTCTTGTACAAGGTGGGATCAGAAAGCACGGTTAATGTAGTTCCACAGAACCATCCATTGATATTGTATCCATTTCAAATAGTAAGCCCAGTAGCCTAAACCTTTGGTACAGTCTGTGTCGATTTTGAACGAGTTGTGACATGTTAGTTGGTTTCCAGAGGCAGAAGAGTGAGGACAAGTTAAGTATCTGTCACGCGTCAACATTTAGTTTGTTCTAAGCTGCAGAAAAGTGCCAAAGAAGCTCATGAAATGTCAAGTAGTATGAGCGATTCCAAAGCGACAAGGAGTTGGCTGAAAACGAGCAACATCGAGACGTCAAAAACATATGAAAACGTTCAAAAAGTGACACAAATAATTTATTCAAACGGGCGAATGACTATTTGAGAGCAGGGTTCGTAGTTTAAGGTAAATTTCCCTAATTTAGGGAAATTTCGTAGGTAAATTTATCAAAAAGGGAATTTTTCAATAAAACATTGAAAATGCAGGGAAATTCTCGATCTGATTGATTGACCAATCAGAAACAACCCAATAAAATTGCAATAGTTTTTTGTTGTTTGCTTGTGTGTGTGTGTGTGTCTGTATTTGTTTGTGTGTGATCAAAGTAGCGTAATTGCACCCATTGTTGGTTGGGTATACTTCCAGGTGGGGACACTCGGTCGAAAAAATGTAAAAAAGCCATCCTGAATAAGGTTTTTAAAAATGTCAGGGTGGTACCTAACTTATAGGTCTCAGGCAAGGGCAAGGCTCTAGAGATTTCGGCGCCCGGGGCGAAGTAGAATTCGGCGCCCCTTACACTCACCTTACCAATAATTATGATATATATATATATATATATATATATATATATATATATATATATATATATATATATATATATATATCAGAAAAGCAGGTTTTGTTGTTATGGTACACTGAATTTTTATTAATCTTCTTGGAAGACCATTGCAGGAACCAAAAACGATCATTATGTATCCTTTTTCAAGAAGAGTCTTATTTTGGACTTTTTGTTAAACTTGACAAAACTATCTTTGGTTGTATACAGATTCACTAGGAGAACAGTTATGAAGAGTTACTACTATTTACAACGTTTCATACTATCGATAAGAAATGAAATTTTAATACACTAGCAGCGTTCACCCCGCTTCGCTGCGGTCACCCCGGAACGCAATAAACTTTGTTACTTAGATAATTTTTACTTTTTCGCTTTCAAGTGATATGATAAAAACCATAGAAGATTGCAGTAAATGTTAACATTATATCGCCTGTCATTTATGTTAACCCGCCCCGCTTCGCTGCGGTCACCCCCGAACGCAATAAACTTTGTTACTTAGATAATTTTTACTTTTTCGCTTTCAAGTGATATGATAAAAACCATTATAACGCCTGTCATTTATGTTAACCCGCCGAGTGACACGGTCATGCGGGTTGCATATACATACGTTTATTTTTATACCTATGATGAACTAACAAAGGAGGACACCTGAATGGTCAATTATCTCAAGACACTGGTAATTGAAAATTAAAGTGATATGATAAAAACCATCTAGGGTCCAAATCCTAATAACCCCCCAAAAATAAAAGAAATTGGTTCAGCCGTATTAGCGTGATGAGCGGACAAAGGATTTGTACGTTCTCTTTTATATATATAGATTAAAAACTATGTGCTTTTAAATTGTTCGAAATGGGTGACAGTATCAATTTCCAGTAATAAATGTAAAATTTTAAATTTTATTCTCTATGTGACCACATCAATAGCATTTTAATTTCGATCTTTTTACGGTAAGAAATATTTTGAAAATGTAATGGAAATTCAGAAGGAGCCTTCTTTGTGAATTTCTAAGTATTGATCGATGGTGGTGAACAATATGTTGAATTTTTGTACTTAAAATCCAAAATATACTTTGGCTACTACATATGTCTGAAATTATAGTAATTACTTAATTTCTTAATGAATGAAAGTTCCGAATTTAAGATACTTTTTATTAATTAACATATTAAAATACACTAACACGTACATATATAAAGAGTGTGTGTACTTATGTTTTGTATGTACGTAGATAGATAAAAACATCACACAACTAGACACGTATGCACAAAATAATATGCTGGCGATACAAAAAGTTGATGAAAAAATGACCCTAATAAATTCCTCCAAATTGGAAGCATTTGATATGTCAACGAAATTTAAAAATAAATCATTGGTAGTGATAAGTGTCGGCAAAAGTCGAACTTCGTTGGGCTAAGTTCTGATCCCTTAAGCCCCTATTCTATTGAAGTTCGAAAATGTTATTGTTCCCCTCGTTTACCTTTTTTTTTTTTAGATATTCCCATGCAAACAGCAGTTTGAATGTGTCTCTTCACTCTTCTCACTTTCATACCTTCATTCTCACCGTCGCACAGTGGGACCAAACTAGGCAATTCTTAGCAAAAACTCGAAGAATGAAGTAAAAGATTGACTCGATATAATTTGTTGTAATGAAACCTTAATAGTGTACACATAAGATAGTATGCAGGAAAAGAAGTGATAGCAGTTTACAATGAACTCATGGGACGTGTAAATTTGGTTATCCGCCGAAGTCGAAGAGGCGCTGCTTAGTGACAGAAAATAGGAAATTGATTTTGAATGCGACTATTCCTCCATTACGTGTAGATATTCAGTGGCTGGTAAACATGGTGACACAACCGACATGTATGTATCGTTTTATATCATATATTTAGAATGTTGATGTGGTGCGTAGTCAATAATCATATTTGGAATGATGCTAATATCATTATCATATTCCTATGATAATCCCCTACTTAATATCATATTTGGAAAATGCTGTGGTACTGAAAGCATATAAACTATGGTCAAACGATAGAATGGCATTTTAGTAGAAAATATGGCATAATATGTCTGTGAGTTTTTAATATGCCCGTAGCGAAAACATTGTTCTTACTGTATGCAAAGAGTAAACCTGCACATATTTGCACTTTTTGGAAAAATAGCGCATGAAAATGTTTGAGGAAAACCGCCTTCTGGATGCAATGCTGCTTTTGAATTGATTTGGGATGAATGTGAGAATAAGTGTTAGGTTATTAGACGTGTGTTCCACATGTACGCAGTGACAAGGTTGAATATAGGTCGATTCTGGTAATTTAGCCCCCAGGCCTCGTTGGGGCTTCGTCCCCAGGACCCATCTTGATTCCAACATCTAGTCATATTTCTCTGGCATTCACCAACAGAACTAAACTCTAGTCAAACATATTTGATTAATGGTGGCGACATTTTGAAACGCCAATGTTTGCTAAACAATCTATGGACCATAAGGTAGAACCATATTGAAAATGGTATTGATCAATTCAGTATTTTTATTTTTTATTTTATTTATTTATTTATTTTATTTTATTTTTTATTTTCTGTGACGCGTGCACAGAAGTGTTCCAATCAAGCCCTGAAATGAGCTCACGTAATGCACGATGCAATATATGAAACAACCTGAACAGGTTACTGATGTTTGTAAATCATATATTTAATATATCTGATAATATATTCATATCGAGAACTTGTAATGAGATAATTTTTATGCATTGAAGCGTCCTTGCATCCTCATTGTCATAACGAATCCTCCACAACTTTGAAATAATTTTGAGGAGCAAGAACGTTTCTTCAATTTTATTACTCTTCAATTGTAAAATGAATAAGTACACTTTTTCCTTTCATGCGTAAGAATGTAAGCCAATCATAAATTGGCAAATCAAAGCATATTGCCCATGCGTTTCTTTATGCCAATCATATAATCTGTTATATAATTTAGGCGCGAATATAAGGAATATTTCCTTTTATGATGTAAAACTCTATGTTTTTGATTAAATAATGTCGAAATAATATTATTGTAGCAACTGCACACACTGAACTAATTGGTTTTCTTTCAGTGTTCTGCTTCATATTGCAAATTCTTATTTTTGTCAAGAATTCAGTGCTTTGGCCCCACTGTGTTTCGTAATTAATCCGATTGGGTAGAAAAACGTTTCGAACTGAGCAACCTCATCACTGTCAAAACACCGAACACGACTTTGCTCGTTTCGGATTTTGCAAATGCTCCTGCGTACACTATAAGTCATTACTAGACTTCGGATTTTAAGGCAAATGCCTATTTTGTTCCCTTTATAGGAAGTAAAAAATACTTCGGATCTTTACGAATCATGAGGAATTAAGCCTATTAAAACACTTTATAAGTGCCCTAAAAATGCCTAAAATGGAGTTTAGCGCCTATTTTGGCCGTTTTGGCCTAAAAATGCCTAAAACTGCAAAAAATACAAAATTCCTGTATTTTTTAAATAAACTTTTTTTTTAGTGTTGAGTGAAATTTAATTGACAAATCTGAAGGCAGAGTGAGTGTGTTTGTCGAGGCTAATTTTAGTCTAACTCGTATGAAGAAGTGAAACGCAGAGGGTGGTTGTATGTAAAAAATTGTTTCTAAAAGTTGAGCTATTTCTGCTCAAGGTCAAGCCCATTTGTGAAAGACAAAGACAAACCATCCCTTTGCATCCTGCAGACACTGTACTGAAAGATCTCTATCTCTTTCTGTCTGTCTCTCTTTCCCCAGGGGCAAAACCAAAGCTATTGCTAAGTGCATATCGCAGTAACCAATATTCCCCTCCCTGCCGTTCTGCATTCTTGGAACTATTCCACCTTTTCTCTTCTGTAGCGGCTCACTTCAGCTCTTCTGTGATCCGTTCAGCTCTCTGGAATTTGGACAATAGTTTACACACACACATTCACAAATCAACACACAGCTCTATTGAAGCAAGAATCTCTTCGGGTCTTCGCTTTCAATATTTGGGAAAAACCAAAGTCCACGAACAGAAACGATTCATGAAGTGACGCGGTTCAGTTGACTGGAGTATCCATCCATGTATCATTTTCGGGTCAGTGCAGTGATTTATCTTAAACACGTAGTTCAAGAACGATACATCGTCTCTACAACGCATGAACAATTGGACTCAACGGCTTACAGCCCAGTCACAGATCTTGAGGATTCTTAAAAAGAAGTTTTGTATCATACGCAACAATGCCAAAGGAGAAGTCTTCAAAAAGTACCTTGATTCGCCAGTGGTTGCAAGAATTTCCAGATCTAACATACGATGGAAGAATAATCTTTTGTCCATTGTGCAGCAAGCAGGTAAGAAAAGCTATTTTTATTTACAGAATTTATAAATTTAATTAAATCAATTGTACACCCCCCCCTCCTTGTTTCTGTATAGCTAGCTAAAGTAAAACCTTTATCAATGGGAGGTTAACTATTTTAAGAGACAACGTTACTGAGCTGCTGAACTCGTGAAAATCTAATTTACATGGAATTTAGATCAGTTAAGAAAAAACATAAAAATAATCCTGTAACACAGGAAAATCTTTAAAATGTAAAGACTTCTAGCAGCCTGCTTAAATGAAATATATGAACGATGGTTTTGAAAGTGCTAATGGAAGAAAGTGTCTAGACTTACACATTCAACAGTTTTAGGGATTCTCGGGGATCTTGAGAAAAGCGGACATGGCATTCTCGGTTCTTTCCGAAGGACTCCCCCCCCCCCGAAAAAAAGCGGTAAAGGTTAAAAACAATGTAAGTTAAAGTTGACATATTGTGTCAGTAACTCCAAAAGGGGTCCTCTTTTCGGAGAAAAATGTTTAATGCCAGCAATTACTCGACAGTTTCAGGAGCTTAAGAAAACATATTTTTGCTATCTCGTTTTTCAAAAGAAAAAAAAAAAATACGAAAGAAGTTAAGAAAGGCGGGATTCAATTTTTTTTAAATGCCAACAGTTCCAAAAGTTTGAAAGAAGAAATGTGCAATGCCAATATTGATTATCTTTAAAAAGTTAAGGAAACTGGATATATCCTTTCATCCCGAAAATATCTAAAAACGAGGATTTCAGTTTGAAAGAAAAACTAGAAATGTCAATATCTTGAAAAGCATAAAAGATAGGAAAAATGTTTAAAGGCCATTTTTTTTTTTTTTTTTTTTGTTATTTTTCTCGAAAAAGAAAGAAAAGATCTGTTAATAGTTAAATAACGGCGTTTGAGGTTCATAGATTGTCTCAGAACTTGTTTTACGAAGCAGAAACTTGTTTGTCTCTTTGTTTTTTTATTTATCAATTTTGCTCGAGGTGCTACTGTCTATTGTCTTAAGATGCTATTGATTTCCATCCATAGTTACAGACAAATAAATTCCACACAGGGGCAAGAAAAGAACAGTCTGACACTCGTCTAACAAGAATTACAATTGCGGATAATTTTATTTTAGGACAGATCTTAAGAAAGGAAGAATTTGTCTCTGATGTTCTCTCCCCAAAGCCAAAAAAAAAAAAAAAAAGGAATTCTAATCGATTGCTCTCTCTCTCTCTCTCTCCTGATGAAGAATATCCATACACCTTTTGTCGCAGGGCCGCAAGAGACAACTAATTTCCAAAAAAAAAAAAATTAAAAAACGCCAATTTTATTTATTGTATCATGCTGATGTTCACGCTCAACTAAGGCATTGCTAATACTTTATTTTCGTTCTAACTTTGGTTTCTGTCAGTTGATAGTTGCAAAAATTTTGAATTTTTGAAATTTTAAAACGGCCCTTATTTTAAATTTTTGACAGGTCACTGATTTTCACACTGAAACATTTTAATCATATTTTGGGGAAAATTTGGTTCAAATCAGTTAAAAATTTTGTAAATTACAGTTTTAAAGAAAATTTTAAAGGGACGATATTTTGAAATTTTTCATGCAATTATTTTGGCATCCAAATCTCAAACAAAATATTGCCAAATTATGTTTTAATTTTTGCCAAGTTGGAGTGTGTCAGCATTCGAAATTAAATAAAATATAGTGCTTAAAATTAAATTAGTTACAGTGCTTAAAATTAAATATTATTTCTCAGATATTGATATACAATTTTATTGCTTCTGTCTGTAAATTGGGGATTATTCTGAAGTAAAATGCTCATCGATTAGTCTTTTATTTGATCTGTTCTGATTCGAAATGGGACTGGGGTATATTGGTCTTTAACGAGGTAGACCAACAAGTTTGCCTTTTTGTCAACTTTAAATCAATAATGTAACGTTCACCGATTAAAAAAAAAAAAAAAAAGCACATTACGACCAGAAAGGCAAGCAAACAGTGATGGTAGTTGTCGCAATTAGTGCTCTCAATCGGGTCAGTTCGGGTCGACTTTTGGTTGGACACCCTCGAGTAACGGGTCGGGTCAGGTCAGCCTAACTCGGGTCACGGGTCGGGTAGCGTTAGACCAACTCAGTTCACCGGTCGAGTCGGGTCACCCGAGATAGTTTGACCCGACCCGACTGGTGAACTGAGTTGGTCTAACGATACCAGACTCGTGACCCGAGTTAGGCTGACCTGACCCGACCCGTTACTGAGGGTGTCCAACAATAAGCTGACCCGAACTGACCCGTTTGAAAATACTAGTCGCAATGTACACGAAGAAAATTAGAGAATTTGAAACCGAAATTAAAGTTAAAACGCCACCATCTTCACTAGTTTTGTAAGAAGCATTTGAAAATATATTTCTAAGCGTTTTTTTTTTTTTTTTTTTTTTTAAGGTTTCTCAGGAAAAGAAGTGCCACTTAAAGCAACACATTGATGGTGCTGGACATCTTGCCAAATCTAAAGCGAAGAAACAACAGAAACAGACACAGTTAACTCAGCCTTCTGGATCTGGATCTGAATCTGGAACTGCGAACACATTTAATGCGGATCTTGCTAGAGCCCTTGTCGCTGCCAACATCCCATGGAACACACTTCAAAATGAAACATTCCGACAGTTTTTACAGAAGTGGTGCCAGCAATCGATACCGTGTGAGTCAACACTCAGGAAAACGTGTTTGGATTCTGAATACAACAATACACTTGATACAATCAGAAAGGATATTGGCGATTCCAGCATTTGGGTAGGCGTCGATGAGACTACTGATGCATGCAATAGATACATAGTGAATGTTGTTGTAGGAAAACTTGATGAAGATGGACCTTCAACTCCTCACTTGTTAAGTAGCAAGGAAATTAAGAAAGTGAGTGCCCAGACAATTGCTTACACCGTGAACAAAAGTTTGCAACTTCTGTATCCTAGTGGTGTGGATGATTCTAAAATTCTTCTTCTTTGCACAGATGCAGCTTCTTACATGATTGCTGCGTTTAAGAACCTAAAACCTTTCTACCCCAACCTCATCCATGTTACCTGTGTAGCACATGCTTTTCATAGAATTTCTGAAACAATCAGGAACGAATTTCCTCAAGTCAATGCCCTCATTTCTAACATGAAAAAAACTTTTTGCAAAGCCCCATCGAGAATCGCTGTCTTTAAAGAAAAACTGCCTGGCATTTCTCTTCCTCCACAACCTGTCCTAACGCGCTGGGGAACATGGCTTGAAGCAGCTTTGTATTACGCAGAGAACTTGGACGCTATTGCTGGTGTTGTTGGCGAACTTCCTGGTGTGGAAAACATTGCAAGTGTTTCAGTTTTGAAGGAACTTTTCAAAGATCCCATTCTCAAAAGAGATCTAGTATATATCAAGTCAAATTTTTCATTCTTACCTACGACGATCACTAAGTTGGAAGCTACGGGAAAGCCACTTAGTGAACAGGTGTCAGTAGTTAACGAAGCCGAAAAGAAAATCCAAAGTGCTACGGGGAAAGTTGGGGAAAAAGTGCAGTGTAAGTGGGAAAGTGTAGTGAAGAAGAATGAGGGATTTCTTGTGTTGGCTCGTATAGGGAAAGTTTTGATGGGAGAGGATGAAACCATCCCCGACGAAGTGGAAATGAAAAATGTATCGAAATTTAAGTATGCTCCTGTAACATCTGTCTCAGTGGAAAGATCGTTTTCGGCAGCAAAGATGATCCTTACAGACAAAAGAGAGAGATTGACAGTCGAAAACTTTGAGAAACTGTTGGTAATTTACTGTTTCCAAAATTACGAATGAGCAAGTTGTGTACTGAATGAATCACCTGATTCACTGAAAACAAAAGATGTTAATAAAAAGGGGTATGTAATAATTTATACTATTATTTTTAGAGCCTATTTTTAATTTTTAGCGCCTATTTTCCTATTTTTAGTACCTATTTTAGGCGCCTAAAATTAAACTTTTTGGTGCCTAAAATTCCGAAGTCTAGTCATTACTCGGCGCCTTGTATACCACATGTCATTAAGAAATCATCTATAATAACTCTTTAAGTAATAAGTAAAAACTTCTTGTGACTTATTCAAACTCTTGGATTGCGAGCGAAGCGAGCGAGAAAATTTTTAAGAAATCTACGTATTTCAATGAAAACCGACAGCAATATTGATCCAATAGGGCACTAATACTTTCTGGGGGCGACTCATCTTTAATCATGTCCAACACCACTTTTTCTTTCTCCTTGTTCGTTCGGCGCCCCCTTGCTATCAGCGCCCGGGGCGGGCGCCCCGCTGCCCCCCCCCTTAGCTACGGCTCTGGGCAAGGGCGCCGATTTCTCTGTAAATTTGGGGGGGGGCACTCAGATGCAAAAAGGTATATATATGAGGATTTTAAGACAAATTTCATTCAAATTATGCCAAATATTGTATATTCATAAATACAATAGGAGAGCCCACATGAGTTTTGGGGGGGGTGCTCCAGGATCGGCGCCCTTGGTCTCAGGCCACTTCCTTCCTTCTCTTTTCCAGGATAGTGTGCTCGCCGAGAGACATCATTCCTCATATGTGACGGGCTGAATGGCCATAGATACCGAAAGCCCAGAAATCTAAAACCTAAATCCTTGGTTGAGTATATTTGTATTTTTTGTAGAAAATAGTGAAGGTTAAAGTTAAAAAAAAAAAAAATAGAAGCAAAAAGTGGCCAGCGCTTCCTTTAATATAGCTAAATTAATCTTATCACAAGAACTTCTGTTAGTATTTTTACACCCAACAAACTAGGGAAAAATTGATAAGAAAAGGGAACATTTTGTGAAATTTGAGGGAGGTTGGGAAACCTACGAACACTGTTTGAGAGCTTTTCGAAAGAACTAAGCATCTCGTATGGATGCGCTTAAAGCATTTTGACCGCTGATTAAATGGGCAAATATATTTTTTCTTCACTACGAAAATGTGTCGTGCCACACTGTGGTTTTGATCCGCGAGTTTTTGGCAGAAAAGAACTATTCTTGTCTGTCCACATTTTCTATGCTCTACAACTTCTGGTTCTTTCCCAAAAGTAAAACCGTACTTAGAGAAGCTGAACGCCCTCCCAAAAGAAGAAGCCTTCCAGAAATGATTCCAGTCATGGATTCAGCTTTGGGATAAGTGCATTGCTAGCCAATGACAGTACTTTGAAGGAGATAAAATCAAATTCCATGTAAGCTTATTACTTTTGTTTCTAATAAAATTATTCACCGTACTTTTTATAACATCCCGTATTTGTAATTTTCCTGTATTTTATAATGCAGTTTTTCATTAGTTTTGTTCATCCTTTATATTCTCTTCTTACCTTATTTGACAATAAGTACAAAAATAGAATAAACATGTTAATAAAAAATAAATTCAAAATAATCTTTATAAAAAATATGTATTTTCCGCTTCTAGAACATAATTAGTTATATTAATTTTTTTCACCCTACTCCACGACCATCATATATTTACCTCACGACCCTTATGTTGAGAAAGCCGATCTAAGGTATATTATCTCTGAGAAAGAAAGAAACAAGAATGTGACTATTGAGATACTGTAGAACGGACGAACGGAGGAACGTGTCTTTCTCACGCATTGCCGTTCCTTTCCGTTTTTCCTTTTTCTCGGATCGATCAAATGACATCCTAGTGAAAACAGTGAAACAATTTCTTTTGTTTCTACAGCATTTTGTATTTTTTGTCTTACTCATACTTAGTTCGAAAGTAGATCTATTCCCTAGATGTACAGATTTAATGGAATCAATTTTCGGAGAGTTCTTTCCAGAAAAAAAAAAAAAAAAAAAAGGAGAGAGAAAATTGGAAGGTCCTATCGTTCCTCGGATTCTGTTTAGAGACCTAACTCCCACTGAAACTGCACATAAAAGGCTAATTTTTCTTGAAGTTCGTTTTCATCTCCTCGTTATTTGTCCTCTATATATTACAGATTCTTTTCCGATTCCACACACAACAGCCTTAGATTTCTTTAATATAAACTGTACAATAATCGTGCTATGTTGTGGTTGTTACTTTGTTAACAAAGATTTTATCAGTCGCCCACTACACGCCTAAAACCCTATACAAATCTTTGTACACCCTCCCAGTGTAAATAATTTTGAATACATGAAAGTATCACAATTGGGTGCATGAAAGTATCACAATTTGCAGAAAGTGATGGCAGAATTCTTGATAACATAGTGGTGTAATTACTTCACAATCTTCTATTTACTGTGGAGAGTAAATGTAAACAACAAAAAGATTGAAAATGCTCCAACGTGTGGATTTAGAAAAGATCAACATGTTTAAGTTAGAGAATTGTGTATGCCCGCCGCGTTTGTTTCTTTTGTGTTGTTGCTTTGTTTCAGTCACTGTCATATGGACATAGATCAATTGAAATGATAGAATGAGGTAAAGTTACTAAAATGTACGAATATAAGTTTAATGCCGCGGAGGAAACTTGAAGAAAATCAAATACATTAGACGCATTGTGTTTGTGATTAGGAACCATACGTCAGGAAACGTGCAAAGGATGAAACTCAAGCCCAATGTAACAAGACTATTATGCACGAGGCATAGGCGCCAACCACTTGAGTGCTACGGGCCTCAAGCACCTATTGGAAATATTTAATACATGCCGAACATCCATTGGACTTTTTAGTTCGAATTAACTTCGAAATTACACTTTGATGCTGTATAATATAGAAAGAAACTATAATGCATATAATGCCAAGTTAAATTTTAGATGGAGATGTATGTGTTTAACAGTAATTTATCAATACCGATTTTAGACTCTTCAAGTTTACGGCATATCAAGGATCGCGCGACATAACATTACAACGATAATAATAATCCGTGATTATATTTTTTGTATAATTGTTTCTTTAAAGTTGTGTTTGATGTTGTTAATCCTTTAACTAACACAGTTTTCTGGAAATTTGTACTCTCAGGTGGCAGACGTAGAACTACGTCGTAGCCACAAGAACCGTAGAACTATGAAACAATGATGTATGTTTCACACAAACAACAAGAGCACACAACAATAAACCAAAATAAATGTTACAAAGACGTACCGACCTCACCAAGACATTTGTTACTGTTTTGAAATGCAGTTTGTGCTTCTTTTATTACAGCAGCAGCAATGTTCTTCTTACGGGCAACAATGTGCCATCTGTTATTCCAAAATCCAATGTCGTTTACGCATTATGGGCATTCAGAGCCATCTATTGATTTGTTTCCGATTTAAATGTAAGAAGAAAAGTTTACAAGAGAGAACTTTGTCATTGCCACTGAACATTAGTGACTTCTTAGTCAAGACGTAGTACTACATCGTAGCCATTTCCACTGCACATATGCCTTGACGTAGTACTACGTCATAACCAGTTTTAGGGCTAATTTATATTTTAAAACTATAAACGTAAATTACAAGACATTGAATCATTTTCTACTTTTACTCAAATTATCATCAAATGTTCTAAACGTTTGATGTAATCATTATTATTTTAATAATTTTCTGTCTCCTTATTTTGGCCAATAAACACGTTTGAAATTCACAAACAAAGTATTAATGTTTAGGAATTTGGTTCAATATAAAGTTTAAAAAATCATGCTAAAATAAATTAAAATAAAATTTTAAATAATATTGCCTTTGCAATTTAAAAATAATTTCACGGTTCGTCACAAGGTAAGCAATTTCAGATTTTTTGTCACCAATAATAGTTTTGAGAGGATCTTCTTGAATCTTACGTATGGAAATATATTTCAAGATTACCGTTTTGCATAGAGACAGAATAGGCTTTTTTCGCATTGATGTTCGAGAGCATCAACATTTGATTCAAAGTTAACTTCGTTCTAACGTGCTCATGAATTATCTCATGTGGCAATACAGATACCGAGTAATCAGAGGACCAACTCATGACTCGAAATTAACTTTGTGCTAGCCATAAATTTTATAATCCATCAAATACAAAGAACTACTAAAAAGAAGTTCCATTCTATGACAAACTAACTCTTTATGCTATTGAGAGGCCGCGATGGCTCAGTGGTAGAGCGTTTACCTCTGGTGCTTGGGGTCCCTGGTTCGATCCCAGCTCGCACTAAGTAAACTTTTTGGTGGACAAACACCGTGTACGTGGGCTTCCTCGGGGTTCTCCAGTTTCCTCCCACTTTCCTCATTCCACCGTTTCATTCATTTCTCATCACTGTCTCCTTTAACCTAGCCAGCATAACCGTTGGACGTAAAACTCAAAGATTTCATTTCATTTTTTACGCTATTGACTAATTCTAAAGATAATCAGAAACTAAAATCCTTCCTGTGAATTTGATCTCCATTTTAAAAAAGCTGTAACTGTTCACTGTGTATGAAATTCAAGGAAGTGTGTTTACTAATTCGTGTTTCTCTGTAGCAAAAGCGGGTGGATCTTACAATACCCTCTCCACCTGTATCCTTACACAGATACAAGAAATTGCATTCAATTTTAACAAAATGGGCTCTTAATTCCATAACCATAAACTAACGCGACCTTATTCCTACCTACTCTACTATAGGCCTATCCTTTTAAAGCGATCCTACTTATTGCTGCGCAACTGGAGGGTGTATTGTAAAGTTGACCTACCAAAACATTGCCCGAACCTAATTTGCTCTGCATCTGAGTGCAAGGACCAAGTATTGATTGTACACAAACCTAACCTATTCTACACAACACTACACTATCCGGAAATAGTGTAGATATGGGGTTTTCAATACTTAACAGGAGAAAAAAATGTCATGCGCTTGAACGATATAAACTTGTACATTAAACGCAAGAGCAGTGAACCTTAAGGAGCACATTACTACATAAGCGTTTTTTAAATAAGGCATATGATTCATTCCCGCAACACATTTTCCTCTCCTATGAAATGTAGCAGCTCCTAATCTAGATCATTACCCCCTATCGCAAATTTGAGTACAAGAGCCAAACCTTAGATGTAAGTAAATTAAATTTAACCTACTCTACTATTTCCGTTGTCCAGGCAATCTAGTAGACGGTTGTACGGCAGTCACAGTTGAATTTTCTTCACAGAGCATTGCGTTTATAACCATAGGGATTACACTCTCCTGAAGAAAACCTGCACGTAAGAATGCAAAATCGCCTATGAAATATAATTCTTGAAGATACTAAGAGTCGATTTAATGGAAAAAGAACAATAGGAGAAATCAATCTTTAGTGCTGTCCCTATTCTCCATCTGCATCAAAATCAGATCATATTTATCTGTCTCATACAATGCGATACTTAGTCACAACGAAGACAATTAATAACGAAAATAGAACAACATATTCTATTCATTGGTACGTGCTCTCTTTCAGTTATAGGGCCGCGGAGGCTCAGTGGTAGCGCGTTCACCTCAGGTGCTTGGGGTCCCGGGTTCGATCCCAGCCCCCGCCAAGTGAACTTTGTGGTGGACAAACACCGTGTGCGTGGGTTTTCCCGGAGTTCTTCAGTTTCCTCCCACTTTCTTCATTTCATTCATTACTCACCATCACCGTCTCCTTTAGCCTGGGACGTAAAACTCAAAGATTTCATTGTATTTTTTTTCTTTCAGTTATAATAGAAATTTGGGATGAAAACAAAATTTGACTTCGATTCGAGCATACGCTAATATTACGATGATAAGTAATATTCGTGTTAGCTAAATTAGAGTAAATTGTTATCCAAATAGATCCTAATTAAATTAATTATGATATGAACTGGTTCTTAGGACTGTCTCAAAGACAGAAAACTTCATAACGAGGAACTACATAATTTATATGGTTTACCAAACGTTGTTAGAGTCATCAAGTCCAGGAGGCTTAGGTAGACAGGTCATGTAACCAGGATGGAAGAAAATAGAAACGCTTTTAAAGTCAACTGGAAGACCAATCAGAAAACGACCATTACAAAGACCTAGGTGCAGATGGGAGGATAATATTAAGATGGATCTCACAGAAATAGGAATACAAAGTAGAAACTGGATCCAATTGGCTAAGGATAGAAGTCAATGGAGAGCTTTTGTGAATGCGACATTGAACCTCAGGGTTCCATAGGCCATAGAGTTAGTTAGTTAGCTGAAATAAACCTAAGAACGTTAAATCGAAAATGCTTACTTCAGTCTATATATAGATGATACAACTAAACACACGCACATGAACACAGTTGCAAAAATTGAATTCTTACCATTCAGGTTTTCCTCTTCAGTTTAAAATAAAATAAAAAGAAAACTACAATTAATTTTAAATGTTCTTTATCATTATAGTGTAGTGGAAATCTTAGCTAGGCTATACAATTTGCTCTAGTCACATGTAAATTGAATTGTGTATCTTTTTTCAATGGATCTGAAATTCATGTTGTTAGTTTTATGTACCTATACACAGTTAAACTGAACCTGATAACATAGCATACCCTCTACACAAATGTATTTATAATAGAGAGAGAAACGGACTACTTGAATGTTTTCCCTCCTCTTCTTGTAATTTGAAAAGAAAGCGAAGAGAAATTGAAGGAGAATTCAAGAAATTAAGAAGGTAATTTCAAATGAATGTTCTCTTCCACTTAAAATTTTTAAAAAATGAATGTTATCATTTAAAAAAATGTTTTGCACACATTATAAACGGTCTATATGTACATATCATGCTTTCACCCAGCAGAAAACGTGAATATAATTACCTGAAATACATTCGCTACACACATCTGTTTTGATTCCTTATTGGTCGGGACTAGATACACTTTTTCTGGATTGTACACATTATCCCCAGGGAGTATACTGTAACCATCTGTCAGGTGAGCTTCACTCGAACTCAAAATAAAAGTCGAATCCTTGATAATTATCTGTTTTATTGTTTGCAATTCCGGCCAGTAAGGAGAACTGAAAAATTAAATTTCCGATAGTTACGTTAAAGTGTTTCTCTGAACTCAATTTTTCCGTTCCAGTTCAGGATCATAAAACCAAAACAGATAATGATCAAACTTTGTTTTTATATCGGGTAAGGCAGACCTGATGGATCTTATAGTACACTTATGTGTAGAGTCCACGAGACATAAGATATATAAAATCCTGCCCAATGATGGATAAAATCAGATATGTGTACAAAACTAACTTGAAGGTAATCATATTCAGTTATTCTGGTAGGTGAAGAGCAAAATGTGTGCACTACAGATAATCAAATACAAACCATAAATCAATTTTCGAAGTACTATGTTAACATTCATTTTTGTTTTAATTTTCAGTTCCAGGAAAGTGAGAAGTCTTATTTCAACTCATTTTGAATTCTATTTAAATTTTCGTTTTCTTCTTTTAAGATTACAAGAAGAGGAGGAAAACATTCAGTTAGTCTCTTTCTTTCTCTTAATATAAAGTCACTTGAGTGCAGAATAAGCCAATAATTTTCTATTCAATGTTATCAGTTCAATTTAACAGTATATAGATATGTAAAACTAACCCACTAAGAACCTACTAAGATTTTCAGTGTACTACATCGTTTCAAGACAGCATTCGAAATTAATTCTAGTCTTCTTTTCTTTTTTATTTCAGACTACAAAAGGAGATTCTGAGTTCTAAGAATCATGTTTTTTTGTAACATTTCTTGTTGCTCTTGTTCCTCTTATCATTTGTAATGAAGTTTTAAAAACTAATCTAAAGTTCTCATTCCAGAAAAAATGTATTTGTGTGTTTGTTTGCATGAATAAACAATATCATCTCGAAATGTTTCTCAATTGCGATTTTTCTCCCTGCAGGTTCCTCCATACCTGCATCTTGTTACCTACCGAAACCTACTGGATTCAAAGACGACAAAACCTATTATTGTATAAAAAACAGTATTTTTAGAAACAATAATTCTTTCAAACCTGTCCTGTTCTATTTCTCTGTATTAAAAAAAAAGTTCCAAAACATATTTGCGATGTAAACAATACAACGTTGAAATCAGATCGACCGTTTTACTATAACTTGTACCGGTAAAATTCATCAACTACAATACCAGGAGGAAACAATTTCTAATTCATCAGCTACAGTTTAATACCCATAAAATGTTTTCTGTACATTAATTTAGTTGTACAAATGATCATTTTTATGTAACAGGATGTGAAGTTTTAAACTTCAATTATTATTTTTTTTTTTACAAGTGTCATTGCAAAATCAATTTCATTAGACTTGTAATAAAAATTACAGGTTTATTGGTTTACAAATTTCCAATTCGTAATTTCTTAAAGGAAAAAAATCAACTGAAAAAATATTTTTACGTTTTTTAACATTAGCTATATATATATATATATATATATATATATATATATATATATATATATATATATATATATATTTTTAAAAACAAACAAGAAGTAATTTTTCATGAAAGAGAAGATCAATAAGGAGTAGTTAAAAGAATCAGATCAGTTAAAGAAGGTTGGAAACCAGTGTTAAACTCGAACATCACTCAGCGCAGGAGAATTGAGGGAAAAATAGAAATAAATTGTTGCTGGAATTGCCTTTTTGTAATGAATACTTCAAGTTATGCGAGGTGGACAGTGTTATCAAATAAACCAAGAAATTAACTATCAATTATTCAACGAAATATAAATGTATGATTGAATGGAAGTGAATAGCTTCCACTATGAAAGCAGATCTTAACTAGTTGTCCAGATGTAAACATGTTGTCCACTAAAAACTTGGTGGGCCAGGGATCTAACCAGGGTCCCACGCATCAGAGGGAAGAATTCAATCACTGAACTATACATGCTCCCGAGAAGAAGAGAAAGAAGAAAGAAGGAAGGACGTATTGTGTGAATATCTAGAAAGCATAATCATTCTTGACTGAAAGTACTGTACCTATTTCAAGACATTTACTAATATTGTGAAAGGTACTTTCCTTAGTTCTGGGACTTAAATGCAGATCACTGAGTTGAAAAGAGAAGGAACTGCAAATTTTGCGAAAATGATTGTACAAATGCATCATGTGGTTAAAAGAAAGAACGTCTAGGCTTTCTATATTATAACGACTCTATAGAAAAGCGTCGTCAACCTGGTCCGTCTGGTAAAATATAAGTTACGAAGCGATAATTACTTTTCTTTATGCACAAATCAACTCAGATATTCAAAGATTATTATTCTCACCTTTATTGCTTGATATGTCTTAAATATTGTTTTTAAGACCGTAAAATACATAAATTTACTTGACTAGGTCAACACATAACATGTACATAGCCATAACTATCCCATAATAATCTCTTACATATATTAAAAACATTCTTCTTTTCTGTTAATTTAAAATGAACATTCTACTAAGTATATTACATATTTATGAGCACTTTTTGCCCACGGTACAGGTAAATATTATACAAACTAAAGTATTTCGTTATAGAAAATGTCGCCCGACAAAGGGACTGAATATAAAAGTCATGAGTAGGCTTGGCTTTTATATTCAAGAACCACTGGTCTGATTAGATTAATGTTCGTACATTACATATGTTCTTTATATTTTGATCACACCTCGTATATATCTTCATTATTTTTTTTTTGTTAACCCTCATATATATATAAAATATTAGTTATTATCATTCACATAAATACATTTACAATAAATCTTTGATTTCATTAATATTTCTCTTTTATTACATTATTATTTATTCTTTATCATTAAAAACATCGTCGCTTAGAAATATAATTAACGAGGGTGAAACACAAATTATCAAGATTACTAGTTTCGATCATTATTACAAACGATGATGTGACAAATAATATTTATTCTTTTCGGGCGCATTGTATAACAAATAAGTTAGATGTTGCAATTGTAATGTATACATAGTAGCACTAAGATGTCCAAAATAAAGAAGAATTTCACTCAAGGTTGTCATTGAATAATTGATTTTATAGAATGGATCTTATTCTTAACATAATCTTTGATAATTAAACACAAATCAATCTGATACAGAAACGTCATAGGAAAGATCATTTTCATAATTAGCATGAACCGGTAAATTGGAAGATAAATGTTCATAGAAATTATCGCTTAAATTTTTAGATAAATGCTCATGAGAACCTACAGCTGACATGGGTTTAACCCCTACCATATCAGCCGCAATTAGTTTAAATTCATACTCGAGTAGGGTTCCAATAGGGTACACTGTACAGCACAATCATGATTATGTCCTGTATTATTGTTTTGTACAGAAATTACTTCAATACCTGGATCTTGATGTGAAGTGCCATCTCTTATCCTTCCATTACTTCTATCCACGTAGTTCGCTGCGTTGGTGGAATTTCTCCATACATTTCGTCTATTTTTAAATCTATTTTGACTATATGGTCTAACATAGGAATTATTACGATTAATTAGGTTAGGCGGATTCCCTACATAACCTTGTCTATTTTGTTCATTTTGATTGCTAGAGTATACTCGTCTTAGGTTCGGTTCATTATTATTCACACTTCGGATATTCAAATTCCGAACAGGGACCAAATGATCTGAATTATTCTTATTTTTACCCATTCCTGATTGTGTTAGATTCATAGCATGGTATTGAGTTTCGTAGCATTGTACAAGCATTAATAAATGACTGAAACTCATACACTGTGTGGAAAATAAGATCTGCTGTAATTTAAATGGAAGCAAATTGCGAATCGATGCAATTATTCTTGATTCCGATTGCAAGGGATTAACAACCTTTAATTCATTATAGACATTTATAACAAACTCTACAATAGATTTGTGCAATCGAGGATTGAAATGTTGATTTCTAAGAGTGGCATCTCTGTTTGCCAGCAAAAAGTCATTTTCGTAATTCGCGATCAATGCCGCTTTAAATTCCTCATATGAACTAATGTGATCACGTATTGCCTTAAACCATAAGGAACAAGGTGGGAGTAATACATGGGGTATTAATTTCATGTATTGTGATCGGTCGATAGACATTATATTACATTCGTCTTGAAATTTCTCTAAGAAAGAACTAGCATTTTCATTGCACTTACCACTAAATTTACTCATGGCTTTGATTTCGCTCATCTTGACACTTAGCTTTACCTTTCTTTTCTCACTCCTTGTTCTTGTGGTGTGATTGTTCCGGTCCGTGGCGTGCTGTGTCATGATATCATTTATATTTCGTTCATCAGTGATCTTCGGACAATTTTCCTCTAATATAATATCCTCCTCAGATTCCGGCGAAGGCGTATTTATATCCGGTGATTGGGGAAACTCGAAGCGATCACTGCCCAGATTATTGCGATAAATGGTGTCTCTAGCCTGTAACGTTTTAATTTCTTCCTGCATAGTAGCCAACTGGATCTTTTGATGTTTGACGGAAGATTCTATTAACGTTAAATCCTTTTTTACAGCACAGATTTCATGATTTTGATGATCGTGCTTTTCTTGACACTCATCGGCTAACCTTTTTAACTTCTCTTCAAACTGCGAGGATATGTCGTTCATCACCTGGACGATTGTTTGTTTCGTATCGTCTGATTTCAGTTCTATCCGTTCTATTCGTTTACTTAATTCTTCATACCGCTTGCTAGCTTCATGAAATTTCAGTTCTATCTTCTGTTCCATGGTCTGGTTAGCTTCATAGAACTTCTGTTCCATGGTCTGGTTAGCTTCATAGAACTTCTGTTCCATGGTCTTGTTAGATTCATTGAGCTTCTGTTCCATGGTTTGTTTTATCTCAGTCGTCATTTGCATAATTTGTCGCTGCACAGCTAACAAAAGTCGATCCTCAGATGACAAACTTGGTGTTGCACTAATTTCACCTGGATTACGGGTATTAGATTCCTGTTGCACTATTTCACTATCCATTTTTCTTTTGATGACCTTACCGCTTCGTAATACGGTTAAGTTCGTATTCATAAATGGTAATATCCAAGTAAATTCAGCCCTACTTTCCTTCTTCGGGAACTGAATTTTCAAAAAATCCCGGGTTTGGTAAACCAAATTTTTATAACGACTCTATAGAAAAGCGTCGTCAACCTGGTCCGTCTGGTAAAATATAAGTTACGAAGCGATAATTACTTTTCTTTATGCACAAATCAACTCAGATATTCAAAGATTATTATTCTCACCTTTATTGCTTGATATGTCTTAAATATTGTTTTTAAGACCGTAAAATACATAAATTTACTTGACTAGGTCAACACATAACATGTACATAGCCATAACTATCCCATAATAATCTCTTACATATATTAAAAACATTCTTCTTTTCTGTTAATTTAAAATGAACATTCTACTAAGTATATTACATATTTATGAGCACTTTTTGCCCACGGTACAGGTAAATATTATACAAACTAAAGTATTTCGTTATAATATAGCGTACAGGAGGGACAAGATTTTTGTTAAGTGAAAAAAGAAAGAACTTCCAGATTTCCTTGAAAAAAGGAGTCATGCATGCACAGGCCCATATCCACGGGGGCTAGGGGGCCGACCCCCCTTTAAAAGTTTCACGATAGGCTTGCAAATGAAGTATAATATGGTGATGAAGTATAATATGATTGGGTCGCCCCCGCTCTAACTTCTACCAGGCCTCCCCTAAATTTTGGGGCTGGCTACGGGCCTGTACATGCATGCAAACCGAACAATTTGTACAATCATTTTCGCAAAATTTGCAGTTCCTTCTCTTTTCAACTCAGTGATCTGCATTTAAGTCCCAGAACTAAGGAAAGTGCCTTTCACAATATTAGTAAATGTCTTGAAACAGGTACAGTGCTTTCAGTCAAAAATGTTTATGCTTTCTAGATATTCACACAATACTTCCTTTCTTCTTTCTTCTTTTTCTTCAAGTGAGGAGTGTTGCATTCTTTTCTTTATAACTTGGTGATTCAGTGGAACAGAAATAGGCCTAGTTTTTATGTAGAAAAACTCAAAAAAAAAAAATCTGAATTACCCCGGGGTACTAAAGTGATTTTATATGTTGTACACAATAATATGTATTTTCATGCAAATTAGAATGAAATATTTTAGATAATTCTATAAATTTGAATTAGTTTCTAGAAATTTTGTGACAAGGTACATACTGAAACATAAAAGCTGTTGTAAAAGTAAAGATTTCAATTTCCATGGAACAATAAATACATTTATATGGGAAAAATTCACTTATAAGATAGTTGTGAACAAAAATGTAAGTATATACATAAAATGCAAATGAAAAGTAAGAAAAATATGTACTTAGCATAAGGATTAAGGAAAGAATGAGGAAGGCTTGACTTTTTGAGTGCAAGTGTTTTCGACTTATTGACCTAATCAGGGATCATGAGTCTTCTCATCACAAAATATTTTTCAACTTTTTTTTTTTTAATGTCTTATTACCAGCTCTAAGTAAGAAGTTTTGAAACAAATATAATTAGACATAATATATTACAAGATTACCCGATCACGCATCTGAAGGACATTACCAAGGAAGAGAGCGTCGGTTTTTCTATAATACGTTTTTTCCGGAGATGTACAACTATTACTGTCAAGTGGAGTGCCAGCTCGGTTACACTGGCAATGAATTGTAAAAATGTTGACACAATTGCAAGAGTCATCATCTATGGTCATAAGGAACAGAAGTATGTCTCAGTTCAGAACCAAATGTGGAACAAGTTTAAAGTGAAGATATGGGAATAGTAGACCTTTACAACAACGGTGTTGCAAACTACAGAATAGCAGCAGTTAGAGAGTAGGGATGGCCTTTTTCGAAAAATCTGTTTTTCGATTTTCGGAAATTTCATTTTTCGTTTTTTCGTTTTTCGTTTTTTCGAAAAATTTTTCGTTTTTCGTTTTTCGAAAAATTTTTCGTTTTTCGTTTTCCGAAAAATTTTTCGTTTTTCGTTTTTCGAAAAATTTTTCGTTTTTCGTTTTTCGAAAAATTTTTCGTTTTTCGTTTTTCGTTTTTCGTTTTTCGAAAAATTTTTCGTTTTTCGAAAAAATTTTCGTTTTTCGAATAAAATTTCGTTTTTCGTTTTTAGTTTTCGAAAAAGTATTTTTCGAAAAAATGTGGCATCCCTAATCTCAAGATTAAAGAGATTAGCAGTCACGTCCGGATGTGTCCAACACTGGCACTAGTACCCGTAGAGTATATTTCTGATGGTTTGTTGATCAACATGGAGGCTGTCCGATTAGACGAAGAGTCGAAGTCTTCAATGATTAGGAGCAATGGCTGGAAAATCGAAATTTTTCTCCGGAAAGTTGGAATTGTAGCAGTCACAGGAATCGAACAAATAAAGCAGTAGAAGACTGACACAAATGCTTAAACAAAATATTATCCAGAACCCCTGCACATTTCCAGTCTTGTGAAGACTATTGAGGGAAGATTCTATATGTAATCATGTTTTCAGAAGAATGGAAATGCTGAGCATTACTCAAAAGAAAGGAAAAGCCATGTATATGAAAGTTGACGATAGGATACAGTCAATACTTCACAATTTGAGAGAACATGTTGACCTGAGAAAATGTCTCAGTCGCTTGAGCTTTGTATGTACATAACCTTGAACAATTTCCTATGGGGGCGCGGTGGCTCAGTGGTAGAGCGTTCACCTCCGGAGCTTGGGGTCCCTGGTTCGATCCCAGCTCGCACCGTGTGGACCTTGTGGTGGACAAACACCGTGCTCGTGGGTTTTCTCGGGGTTCTCCCGTTTCCTCATTTCATAGCGTTGCACCATTTCATCCATTATTTTGCTCATCAGCATCTCCCTTAGTTACGCAGCCCCATTCGAGGTCCCTCGTGACTATATGTTTAGCGTATGCGTTTTCGGTTCGGGAGACCGGGTTCGATTCCAGCCTGGAGCTTAAGTGGTTTGTATCTCATGTTATGCTGAGTTCACGTCTCTATAGCTGAGTAGGACGCTAAACTAAAACCAATATCCTCATCATCATCGGAACACATTTGCAAGGTGTTGAGCTTAAAATAAAAACTAGATTGCGAATCTTCTATTTATATGTTTTCTTTTCACTTGAAAAATATTTTGAGTCTCTTTAAAAGAAGAAAACACAACAATCATTTGAGATTTTACATTTAAAGAAAGAAAAAAAATGATTAATTAGGCTTATATTATATGGAACTTCTCCACTTTATAGTATAAAAATTTGAGATGGGCCATTTATCTTGATACGCCCATGTAATTTTGAAACTAATTGACAAAAATGGCTGGAATTTTGTAAGATGCAAATAACGACAAGGGAACTCTGTCTAATAAACTCTGCAGTACCAACAAATTAATAGTGTTGCCAACATAATATAAAGTTATATTTTTAACGCCACTATGCCATGTTATTACATATCTCAAATCTAAATATTAAACGAAACCTTACAACACAAATTTGTTATTCAGTGTTGCAAATTAAGGACGCTGCAATATGACAAGCATCTAAACTTTAGAAACCTGATAATAGTATTAATAAAAGCAGAGGCGGATTCAGGACGAATTCAACGGTGAGGAAAGAAGGTAGTGAAAGATTCTGTTTTCTCTCTCACCGACTTTTGCAGCACTGGTGATTGTGAAACTCAGGGAGGTGAATAACCTTTCCCCCCCTGGATCTGTCTATGAATAGAAGTGAGACGGACAGTGAAATGCAAACCCGAAATACCTTAGTGTCGAATACTATGACCATGGCTTATTTCGAATGAATACAAGAAATTAAAAATTAGACTTTTTTCGAAAAATTTCTTACATAAACAGAACGTCTAATCACGTAGGTGATTCTCAAAAGACGTAAACTTCTCGGAGCCGTTACAGCAATTTGATATCTCAAATCGTTCAGGAGATATGAAAAACGTGAATACTGATAGTGATACTCCTAAAAATGACGTATTTGGGGATTGTTCGTAATGTATTTTGATTCTCTTTGCTTTTATAACATTACAGAAACAGATTTTGGTACTTGTAATTACAATAAATTCTTGCAATTACATAATTTTAACCAGTGTTGCAAACTTTACCAATGTGTATCACATCTCCAGATCAGTTTGAGATATCAAATTGCTGTAAACTGCATTATGATCTTTACGTCCGTTGAAAACCTTCTATGTTGTTGGATATGATACTCATCCAAGCAGTTATCGAAATAAAATCTTTCTGGAAAAAAAGTCAAATTTTCAATCCCTTACGTGAAGACTAAGGAGCATGGAAGCTTCTCAGTTGCGGCAAGTGACTTGCCAATAATGGCAGAATACCTATGATGACAACTTTGTACCTATTTATTTGAAATAAATCATATCATGATCATAGTATGTAATGTGCTAATGTGCTGTGGATGTGCATGCCCCGTCCAAGTTATTATTTATTACTATTATAGAAGCCTAAAACATTTGGATCTTTGAAGGCCCGTGCTGGCCCACCGGGACACCGGGACATGTCCCGGTGCGCCCTCCCAAACATCTCATTATAAATAAAGGTACAACTTTTTTATATATATAGATCTAATAAATTCTTACATTTATTATTGCTAAAGAACTGGTGGTGAATACAGCGCGTTCTTTACATAAGACGCCCTCGCGAACTACATCAAAAATAAACAGTTTTATTTATTCTTCTGTATGGCACAATTTTGTACAATGAATACATACTGTTACTGTTGGTAAAAAACCCATGAAGGTTACAGTGCGCCCTCTATATAAGGCGCCCTTGCGGAACCTCACCAAAGATAAACGGTTTTATTTATTCTTCTGTATGGCATAGTTCTGTACAATGAATGCATACTATTACTGTTGGTAAAGAACCCGTGAAAGGTACAATGCGCCCTTTATGTAAGGCGCCCTTGTGAAACCAAATCAAAGATAAACGGTTTAATTTATTCTGCGGTATGACACAGTTCTATACAATAAATACTTACTGTTACTGTGGGTAAAGAAACCGTGAAGAGTACAGTGCGCCTTTTACGTAAGGCACCCTTGCAAAACAACATCAAAGATAAAAGTTTAATTTATTCTTCTGTATATTGGTGGATCCACGACCACGTGGGGGCAGAGGGGGCGACCGCTCCCCCAAAGGTATTTTACTTCCAGTTTACTTTCGGAAATAAAAATATTGTCTTTTCAATCTGGCCGATCCAATCTGTGTGACAAGCCTAGCAGAGTCTAATCAAAATGTATGGTACTTAATACAGACATATTTGAATTGTGAATACTTCTGTCCCTAGTTCCTTGAGACTGTCACCATAAGCCACAAACGAGCGAGAATGATTTATTCGTTGAACGAACAGCTGTAGGAAGAAGGAAAGATGGATCACTCTTTGAACTAAAAATGTATATTTTAAAACTATATCCTAGAAAAAAATGATGTGTGATTCAAAACCCGAATCTTCAATTACGTTTACTTTGAATAAAGAGAAATATAGAATATTCAGCGCTCCTTACCGAAAAGCTCTCTGAATCTAAAAGGAGACTTTTCGGTTGGTTGATTGATTGATATGTATTTATGTCGTTTGTCAAAAGCGATGCTTTACAGAACAAGAACTAGAGTTTAAAGTTGGATCTGAACCACTGCAGTGCGTTCTATGTTCACTTACCTTGTATCAAACCACAGAACCTCATGCATCAATTATCAAAGGTATGTCCGCTAGCTACTACATCAACAAAGAACTATGACTTTTGGGGTTCAACACGGAAACATTCATTGTGACTTTTAATGTCATTTCATCTTTTCTTAGGAAATAATACAAGCTACAAGCTGTTATTGTAATCATATATAAAGAAGTCGTCCTGATCTTCGCACAGGCCAAACCGCTTAAGCTAGAAACTTGAAATTCGGACAGTAGATAAGATTTTCGATCTAAGGTATCACTAAGGAAGGATTTTTGGGAAATTCAAAGAAAGGAAGGGGGAATGGGGTGGGAATTATTTTAATAAGATGATAATCTCTCCGAATCCCTTAAGGTTAGAAAACTGAAATTTTGATTTTGATTTCTCATTTAAAATAATGCGTTTCAACATTTTTTGATACTTCAGTAAAATGGGGAAAAGAGGTGTAAAGAAAAGGGGGCGGGGATTGCAATTATCATAATAAGATATCAATATCTAAGAATCTTTGAAGGTTAGAAACATGGAATTAGATATATGGACTTCTCACTTAAAACAATTCAATATATATTTCAGCGTTTTGTATTATTATTATTATTATTATTATTATTATTATTATTATTATTATTATTATTATTATTATTATTATTATTATTATTATTATTATTATTATAAGATGCCTATATTTCGGGATTCCTTACGGCTAGAGACATGAAAGTTGCTAATTTGATTATTCATTTAAAATAATGAAACATGTATTTGAGCATTTTTTGCCACTTAACGTACAGTAGAAAGGCAAAAAAAAAAAAAAAAAAAAAAAAAAAAAAATAGGTGAGGGTTGACTAAAATGCCTTGCGAGGTGTTTGAATTTCGTGACAGCGTTTTAGCTCGATTCAATTATATGTATATGAAAGACACAGAAGGGAGAACGCAAAATATTGTGCCACAATACACGTAGAAGCATTTTCTACATTGTACAGGGCCGTATTCCGAACAAATTGGGGGTCTGGGAGCGAAATCCCACCTAGGTAAAGGCTACTATAATATAATTTTATTGTTGTTGTAGGCATACATGTTTCTAAATGCTGCTTTTAAGAAATTAATTAATAGAGCCAATTTCCAACACCCTCTTCCTCGTCTGGTCTTTTTTTTTTTTTTTTTTTTTTACATACTCAATTATACCACTGCAAAAGCAGAGTATTCGGACAAAATACCCTATACGGTGTTTAAAGTCCCCAGTTTGATTCCCGTTGAGGGTACATTTCAACGAAAAATGTGGTTCGGATTCCATTACAATCAATAAGTGCACGTCTCCTTTAGCCGTCATGTCACTACCATGGAACGTTAAGCTCAAGCAACAAATCAAAATACCCTATGTATAGAGGTCTACACTTTTGTAATAGTATCCTATATTTGTCTTCTTGCTCTCTCCTGCTTAAGTTAAAAATTCCTGAATGTACCAGAAATTGAATTCCTTACACATTCATCTTTAAATGCATCAATTGAGTATAGTTGGGAGCTTTTCTTGAGAAATGAACTATTCCATGCACACATAACGTCAAGGCTTATCAATGACTCCCCAACTCCTCGTGAATCCTGGGTTCTATACCAATCATAGAAATGTTTTCTTCATCTTTGATACATCAGAAGATTTTGGTACGACTTATGTAGCCGCAATCTTAACGCGCACTTAAGAAAATGTCAATAATGTTGATAAACTGAAATCATGGTGAAATATTGAGTTTAGCAAAACGAAACGTAACGGAAATCCAACATCTTGCCCTCAGGAAATGTTCTTTCCATAGCGCCATAGATCAAAGATCAGATCAGAGAGACAGTGAAAAAAAAATGTCATGGATAGGGGTCGACGAACGTCAAGGCATTCTATTGGATAATGAAATTGATAGTTATATCAAACTTCATGTTTTCTTGCGATCACTTTAGTGAAACAAAGGGAAGCTATATTTATATACACAGAGGAGATATGGGAGAGGCTCGTGGCAGATAACAGGTGACATATAAATGCAATCGTCAATATAGTGCTTTGTGTAAGTACTGTGCAAGACAGTGCATCTGATATATTGCGGTGACTAAGTGTGAAGTGAATTATGATACCGCCACGCCTCCGAAACGGAAGTTCGTATTTAATTTAACTCTAGAGAAAGAATATACTTCCATAATAATAATAATAATAATAATAATAATAATAATAATAATAATAATAATAATAATAATAATAATAATAATAATAATAATAATAATAAAAATCGGGTCACAAAATATAATCTGAGAATCAGGTTTACGCCCCCCTCCTCTCCAGCCCCGGATTCATATGTGTCCCATTTTTGCAAATTAAAATTCTGGTCACTTTTAGGCTATCTCATCTTCCAGAAAGCGAACCGCACCTCCAAACGATACCTCTGGATCCGCTAGTGCTTCTGTATGGCACAGTTCTATACAATATACATACTGTTATCGTTGGAAAAGAACCCGTCAAGGCACCCTTGCAAAACAACGTCAAAGATAAACGGTTTTATTTATTTTTCTGTATGGCTTAGTTCTATAAAATGAATACATGCTGTTACTGTGGGTGAAGAACCCGTGAAGGGTGCAGTGCGTCCCGCGCATACAGCACCCTGCGAAACACCACGTTAGAGGGAAGTGGTTTTAATTGTCCTTCTGTATATCAGTTCTATATAGTAAATTCATATAGTCATTGGCGCAAATCCCGAGAGGATGAGGGGGACATGTCCCCAACCTTGGAACTACGGGGGACTGTCCCCTCAATAATTCGATTTGAAATGTGTTTTTGGGGGAGAAATGTGATGATTTGTGTCCGACTGCCACAAGAAAGTGAGATGAAATTGATGTCTCTTGGCTTGTTTCATTTTAAAAAAAGAATCGTATTCTTTCATATTTCAAACTGAACTTCGTATCCTGGCGTATTTACGTCACACCAATCTGTATTAATTCAGCTCCCGTTACTTGGACACAAATTGCAATAAGTGTCAGAAAAGGATATGTGCCTCTCCTCATGCTGGAAAATTGTATCAGCTGTAGATAGGGCATAAATCCCGTGGAAATGGGGAGCCTGCCCCCCAATTTCAATACATTAAATTCGTCTTTAATTATTGTTAGTCTATTTATTTAATTCCTGTAACGATTCCTATAATGCTATTGAGATCATCATCATTTTTCTCAAATAATAGTATTCTTGCGTCATACATAATTTATTTTCTTTCTTCATAGTTTTGGGAAAGTCATTATTTAAGTTATTATAAAATAAGTGTCCTAAAATTTAATGCGGTCTAAGTAGAAGCATACCAATTACAAATATGCATGTATTCAGATTTCAGAATAAGTTCATGGCACTGATTTGTAATACTGATATTTACCACTATTTCATCTACATCGCCTGATATATAATATACATGTTCACCTCAGAAAGCAGATTCATCTGAGTCTCATCTGCCCCTTCGCCACCAAAAAAAGCCTTAAATCTGCCCGTCTCCCAATATTGAAGACAACTGTGCTCCCCCAGTTTCTTTGGGAGCCACCCTTGCACCGCCACTGCACTTTATCCGATTGTACACTAATGGAATCTATGACTAACAATAATGGACATTCACTTTTGCCCAATTTCAATCCGACATTTTGTTCTGGAGTATGTCTGTTTTTGCACTTTTCCGAAAATTTTCGGATGGTCATCGCTCCGAGGCATTTCTACACCCAGGTTGGTCTATACTTTTCTTTTTATCTTGGAGACAGGAATTAAATCTTCCAAAAGACACAGACACACACACACACACACACACATATATATATATATATATATATATATATATATATATATATATATATATATAACGTAATCACGTTTGTATGAGCGCCCTCTTGGTAGACTTGTCCACCGCCCTCATTAGTAAGCCAGCACGGGCCTGGAACAAAATTTCAGCCTTTTTTTATATTATTCTAAAAGTTACAAGAGTGTAAAGATAAATAGTCCACTAAGTGTGTTCGTGTCACGTTATTTTTTTATTTTTACTCTAAGAGTGTCAAACACGAGTATCCTCTAAATAAATCTTATCTACCCCACTCGGGGAGGGGGCTAGAAGATTCAAATGACACCAATGTACAATCACTTACCTCTGTTTCTTTTGTGGCTCCATCTCTGGATCACCCTCGGCCTCAATAATCTCTTCCAGTGACTGCTATCTTGATGTTTCCTGTATAACACCAACGTGTCGTGATCTTAAATGGTACCACAAGCCAGTCGTTGAATTTCGATTGTGGATAATACTTCGACAGTAATTGCATTTTGAAGAAACACCATCATTTTCACGAGTGAAATGTTCCCATATATTCGACTTTCCCATTGTAAATACTTCCCGAAAATATCTCTTCTTGCAGTTATCTTATATAGTTCGAAACAAGCTCTGCGTTGGTAACTGATATAATGAACTCAGTTGGGTATTCCTCATAACGAACTAATGCTTCTCCCACTAGGCCAATAAACATATCAGAAGTGTTGATATCGTAGGACACGTGTTCTTTCTCTAAACAACAATCTTTTATTGTTACCAAAATATTCAGTCACAGCGAATACGAAACCACGTACCGTATCAACAAAGGCGAGTACGAGATAGCTAGCTAAAAGCAGTCTCAAATAGCTATTACGATTAGAACACGCCGCATCAGCGAAATAAGATACTATTCAATTTCAGTCAGGGAGTAAAGCTTATCTGTATGTAATGATGCGTTTCTTTTCTTTTGTTTATAACTTCAATCAAACCAGGCAGGGAAGGAAATGTTGCTCTTTCGCAACTTCAAATTTCTCATCAGTTTCGTTTCGTCCCTTCGTGTTCCATCTCCTTCTGTTTCGATTTTTTTCGTTTTTCGTTTTCCGAAAAATTTTTCGTTTTTCGTTTTCCGAAAAATTTTTCGTTTTTCGTTTTCCGAAAAATTTTTCGTTTTTCGTTTTTCGAAAAATTTTTCGTTTTTCGTTTTTCGAAAAATTTTTCGTTTTTAATTTTTCGAAAAATTTTTCGTTTTTCGTTTTTCGTTTTCGAAAAATCCATTTTTCGAGAAAGTATTTTTCGAAAAAATGTGGCCATCCCTATTAGAGAGTGAAGAAGGTGGCAATCATTATTTAAACTTCTTAAATCTTGGAAGATATGCAAGTTCCCAAGTATATTTTAAGTTGCAATAGTTTCGTGACTACTCTCTCTCTCTCTCTTTAAATTTCAAACGACAAATCTCAGGCTACTGCAACTTAAAAAAAAAAAATGCAATTATATAACACTTCCATAAATCTTGGAAAATTTCTTCATTGAGAATACTTTCTTTACGGTATACTAGTGTTATAATACTAATTTCTCTCAGAATAACATGAAAACAATGTCATTCTAAGACAATTTATTTTTGCTACAAATGTACCATTCACATTCACATTGTTTTATGTAATTTCATAAGAAATAAATTATTGACCACTTTCTAATTACTTTACTATTAACACTTTTCAAAATGTGCTTTACAGAATCAGTTGTATAAACTTAAATATTTACTAAAGGGATCGAGTAGTATTAAAATTAAATTCATTCATGGAATATTACACTTACTATAGCCTTAGTGGCGGCTCTTGAGGAAAGTTTTATCGATATATATATATATATATATATATATATATATATATATATATATATATATATATATATATAGTGGCGGATCCAGGATATGATAAAGGGAGGGACTAAACCATAGTTTACCACAGTGTAAAGCAGGATTGAAGTCTATTTTATCCAGTGTATACCTGAGCGTCAAGGAGGCTATAGTCCCTATAGCCCCCCTTGGATCCGCAACTATATATATATATATATATATATATATATATATATATATATATATATATATATATATATATCTGAACGCCAAAATCTTTTAAGTGCTTAGGGACTCTCAGGTTCGTAATCCGGCCCTGCACAAATTGTAATGAAGATTCCTTTTAAGTTTAACTTCCCTCTTGAGCACCAAGGCTCTGTGTGTCATAAGCTGACCGTTTAACATTGAATGCCAACCACATGAGCTCCCGTTAGCAATTGAACCTGGATCTCCTATGCTGAAAGTTCATACGCTAATCATACACCCACGAAGAAACTCCTTAATACAGATGGTACCAGTTGTAGTATATGTATGCTTGATAAATGTGTATTTCTTTTCATGCACTAAAACTTCCTTTTCCAATACAAGGATAAGAGAGAAAATGATACCTAATCTAAGAACAAAAAAATCAATTCTGAAAACAATGCTTCTCCGGATCTCCCTCTCTCTCTCTCTCTCTCTCTCATAATTTTCTCACTATATAAATCAATATTGAAATCGGAAGTTGTAGTTGTTTTCTATTATTTGCGGTAGTAATGTAGTTAAGAATGGAGACGGGATGTAATCTTGGGATGCCTAATAGATTGGAGGAAAACTCTTTTTGCTTTCTATTACCATTTTTGTTCTATAGTGATCATCGTTAAAACCGAAAATTGTTGATTTCTGTTGCTTTCCATGGATAAATCATCTCTATAAACAAATTCCGTTGTTTACTGTTGACCCTCTAGATCGTAGCCAAAATTGATAGAGATCCGTCAAGTGGTTTTCGAGGTTTTTTTTTTTTCCTTCCAAACCAACTTACATTTTATTTCCAAACAGACACATGACAGATATGGTAAATATATAAAATAATTTCTGTTAACGAAATTCCTTAAAAATAAAACCTGGATCTATAGTATCTATTTCGTTTTCATTCAGTAAGTAACTCTTCTATCACACATTGTCCATCTTACAAAATATCTTAACATAACTGAACCATTAGTTTCTGAGCTGTAATACATGAGTTAAATTCAAATAACTGAAAATTAACTTATGTTAGACACAACTAGTCATTTGGGAGGAACGGACACAAGTACAACAGTGCGCACCGAACATACAGTGCAAATTGATTATTTCAGTTCACCATTCCTCTGTCCAGTTTTTCTTCTGGTGTTTCCATGTTTACGCGATTGTATTCCTGTTTATTTTGTTAAATCCCAAATCATACCAATACTCAAATCAAGTGAAACATACTTATACCTAAAGCCCGGAATTAATGGTGAAATAAAAGCCCGAAAATGGCTGGCAAAATTGCAAAATAAACACCCGAAAAAATGGCAGGTAAAATGGCAAAATAAAATAAACAAGCAATCACGAAGTTATATAGAAAGGGCCTTTCAAGTCATCCATTTGCAAGAATGCCTAATTATCTGTGTTTAATGTTTAGAAACACCTCTAGATATTTTGCAACGGACCGGTGCCAGCAGATATCCTCACAATTGCGAATGCTGAACACATTCCTTATAAACGTTGTGATTTCCAATATACTCAATAGATGGCAATTCGGTACTTGACAACTTATCATCAGACACTCACAAATGTGCCTGTAGCTAATTTGTGTACTAAAATCCTTTGATTGGCATTTTTGACAACTGAAAGTAGCATTGACAATTGTGAGGGTATCTGCTGATAGGGTTAACAATTTAACTTTATTTTCAATTGTGTACCGTGCTATAAACCCAGAGTTTACTAGAGAGACATCTCCGAGGACTAGCAAGTTTGAGAGTTCTTGCTTTAACGCTGAATACTTAAATTGGAATTCAATCGCATATGTTCAGTAGTATACTCAATACGTTGAAACAATTATTGGTTTTTTACGTAACATTCAAGCCAAACATACAAAGGAAAAGTTAATAGAATTATCTCTTCATTGCACTATGGGGATAAAAAAGTTTCCTTTCTGTAACTCTTACAATAGTGTCTCCCCATGGCTTATAATCTAAATACTACGCAAGAGTTTCCTGTCAGAGATCGTGCTGGAATACTGAAAGCTAAGTGTTTAACAAGAGACACCCACTATGTCCCATTCCATGAATTTCTAACAGCTTTGTTTCCTGGAGGGTTGCTTAACAACTTAGTTATTTCCAGGCAAATAACTGGACAGGTTTCCACTTCACGCTAATATTACAGTTACTAAACTCTCGACTCTTATGAAAGAAGAATTTTCCGTCCGCATATTAGTAACCATGCATCCAAATAATTAAACAGGAAACGCGAAATAGATTAAAACAATGAATTAACAGTTTCTAAAGACATTGAATTTAACAATTATCTAATGTTGAGTCAATGAGGATTCATTTATCTCACAAGCTTCATATTGCTTCCTATCATGTATGGTAAGTTGTTTTTTTGTCTATTAAAGGAAATGTTGATTAAAATAATTTCAATTGACTTACACACACACACACACACACACACACACACACACACACACATATATATATATATATATATATATATATATATATATATATATATATATATATATATATATATAAGTATATCGTATATAGTTTAAATTACAAATTATCAATGTAAAATAACTTACACTTCATTTTGTAAGTTCGTATACATTTCTTCAGATTAAACTACAAAATTTGATGTTTTTTTTACAAATTTACATAAAATTTATTTGTAAATATATTTTTATTGATAAAGATGTAATTTTACCCCATTTCATATTAGTAATTTTGTTTCGTAGGTGTAAATTGATTTGCATAGAGACTTGGCGAACAGATGGCTACCGTTGTATGTAAATTTACCTTTGAAATTTATTTCACAGTGTAGCAATTTGCGAAACAAACTTAAATTTACATCGCAATTAAAATTTTTCCAGCATTTTAGGCAGTAATGAGAATAGAAATTATTATTGACTTATTTTACTGTTTTGCATGGATGTAAAACGCAAAGAAATAAAGGATAATTTTTTACTGATATAATAAACACTATGATAATTAAAAGCAAAATAGAAAAAAGTAATAAAAATCGTATTCTTTAAAAGAAAGTAAAAAAAAAAAACCCTGAAGATTAAGGTTGCAAGGTCCACGAAGTGAACCTTTAATTTTATGACAATTTTTTTTAAAAACATTACACAAATCTCAATTTCCTAACTAGCATTACTGCTAGAATCCAGATTGTTTTTCACGTTGTAAATTGAGCACTGCTTTTCTTTCACCATTCAACGATAAAAAAAGAGAACTTAGCAAAAGAACATTCCTCGGTTAATGTTATGAAATTACTATGCAGTTGTATCATTTATGAACTACTTACCAGAGCTTGAATCAACAGAACAAAAAAGGGAGTAATGTTAAACCCCCATACTTTAGCTACTTATTTAAACTCTGAAAAGTAAACTAAGGTCTTGCATTTTGAAAGTCCATTGAGGCTCTTTATTTGAATTGCCTACGATACGTTAAAAAAGCACATCATGGTCTCTTTGTCTGGAGATATGAGAAACATGGGAAGATTTGGTTTGATTTTGAGTTTAACGTCTCTTTCAGCAGCAGGCTATATGATACGTGAATCTACTGATTTTACGTGGAATCCGAATCACGTGAGCTCCAGCCGGGAAACGAACCCAGGTCTCCCACACCAAAAGCGCGTACGCTAACCGCTTAGCCACGAAGAAGCTCAAGAAACTTGGGAAGCTATAGTGCTTAAGTATTTAGGAAAACTTTTTCTAATGTCTTTTGCTTCGACAATATTATAGCAATAGCTTTTGATAAATGTAATTACAACTTCTTGCAATTACATGATTTTAAACAGTATTGCAAACTTTACCAATGTTTATCATATCTCTGAAGAAGGTGAGATATCAAATTACTGTAAACGGCGTTATGATATTTACGTCTACCCGCTGTCTCTTACTGTTTTCGTTCTATGGCCATAAATGTTGAAACCTTAAATCATTAATTTGAAACATATCGGTCTGAATTGAGAGTTAAGGATTGAGACAGAATCTATTCTCGAAACACTGAGTTGATTGTTAAAAAAAAAAATCGGTTTTCGATATTTAACAGATTTTGCTCTATGGAAATCAAATTTGAAACCGGAAGTACTAGCAAATTTCCACCAAATCCGGTTTTGGTAAAGTATTGTGGTTTTAATGATATATACTGTACTTTTGAGATGTGTCGGCTGCAGAAAATGGTTTGACGCTATCTATCACCGTTTCTGTGCCACGACAATAAATGTTGAAACTGGAAATGGCTAATTTGAACCACTTCTAGAACACAGATGCATTTGTCACACTTCTTTGCAAAGTTAGGAAACTCTTTTCGAAACAAAATGCGTACAAATGGAAAATATCCTGTTTTCAATTCGACATTGGTTTCAAAGAGTCTTCCACTGAGAGTTTTCTCTAACGCTGGGTTCAAGGTTGAGACTGTACAGTGTACAGTGTACCCTTCACTGATCTGCCAGCACTATGTGCTTTGACATGACATGCGTAGCGTACACTTCCACGAGCCAGTTATGGATTTCAGCATCTAATATGTAGCAAGCGCCAGTTACAGGATTTATTCTTCGTCGTATTTCACGAAATGACATAGGGTATGACTTTCACATTAAACCGATGTCTAGTTAAGCCATTGCTTTATGATTTCTCATGCAGGAGCTGAAACTTATTTTCCGAACTTTCAGCGACAGTGAGTCTAAAAATCAATGTTTAATTTTTATAATTCGGTTCCGCTTGCTATGATTGCGTACGTGATGAAGAAATATGTTCGAATATATCGTTTTACGCAGCTGTCGGCTTGAATATTTTGAATCTTTCGAAACTGCTCTATTACAACCTCAGTTCCTATGGTTAGTGCAGTACTCCCTTCCGTACAACATAAATCCAGTATATCTGATAAACATATGTTCTACGTAATCCTGATTCCCGATAATTGTTGAATGCTCTGTAGGCTAAAAATGTCGGATGATTAATGAAAGTGAATAATTATAAAAGAATAATGAAAAAGAAGAATCTAAAAAAAAAAAAAAAATACACACACGATGTTCACCACAAACTTACATGGCTTTGAATCGAGCCCTCTCACCAGAGGTTAATTGTATAGAACTGATTTACTGTGCTCCCCTAAAAGTTTCGTTTAGATAATTGTACATAGTTCATCTATCAAAATGAGTCTAACAAATAATATTTACGCGAATCCCGAATACTCTCTCTCTCACACACACACATAACACACAAAATGAAATGAAATCTTTGAGTTTTACGTCCCATGGTTATGCCGGTTAGGCTAAAGGAGACGGTGATGATGAGTAATGAATGAAAATGGTGGAATGAAGAAAGTGGGAGGAAACGGGAGAACCCCGAGAAAACCCACGCACACGGTGTTTGTCCATCACAAAGTTCACTTGGCGGGAGCTGGGATCAAACCCGGGACCCCTAGCACCAGAGGTGAACGCTCTACCACTGAGCCACCGCGGCCCCTCACACACACACACATACATACATACATATATATATATATATATATATATATATATATATATATATATATATATATATATATATATCGGGTGTTGCAAAATAAGTGTTACAACTCTTGGGAGGTGAATCCTGCCACTGAGACAAGAAAAAAAGTTCTCTTAAACTTTCGGCTATCGGACATAGTTTCGGATCTACAAGCTGCCGAAAGCGTGGGAAAATGACTTTCGGACGCCAATAGTTCATAAACTATCCAACGTAAAGAGGGCGGGTAAAAAATTCACTGAGGAAGTCATACCTGCGGTATTGAATTTTGCGTATTTCACAATCCTACCATGCACGCGCAAGGGATTCCCCAAAGGAATATAGGGAGTCCCGGATAATCTTCCAAATGAAAATTGGTCTAAATGGATATGAATTGATAGGGTTTCTACCAGGTAACAATAATTCGTTTGTATTAAGTCGATATCTGGAACAAATACAAAATGGCGGACACCTCCATGTCCGTTGTGTGTGGTTGCATAATCGCCAGGTACGGATGCTGGCCAACAGTGACGTTCTGAGTACTAAGTGTAGCGAATTTGTACTCAAATGCTCTAGAAAGACATCTGGAGTGTCGGTGGAGCACAACAGATGAAGCAGGGTGATTCACATGTGTGGAAACACTTAACAAAAAATGTCCAGAAATGCACTCATTCTAAGTAAACGTGAGTTCAAAGCGTCGGAAATGTAGGGAATATTATCAAGAACTTGAAAGCCATTGCCGATTCACCAATAATATTCCGTCAATCCGATGCAATATGATATGCACGGTTGCATACCAATAAGGATGCAACAATTGAGGCCAAGTTGAAATTGTGCAAGGGGACTCACAAAGAAACTGGGTAAACTAAATGAATGTCACTAGTGGGATCGCATGATCGATATAGAAATGTGGCCAATGTGTGTGTTGATATCAACATGTAGCTAATGGACAAATGTCAACATGTCCAACTACTGCTGGGACACCGTCCCAAGTGCGGAAACTAGGAAAATAACGTTGTACATTCTGCTATTACATCTGGTGCACTTTTGGGTAGAACGTAACTAGAACATGATTGTATCAGTGTCCCTCTCTGTTTGGGACATTGTCCCACAGTCGACACATATGAAAAGAAATCTTTTAATCCATGGTTCAAATTCTGATAGAGCGTGAAAATAAAAAAAAAAACTTGTATCATGTCCCACGTCTTCTGGGACATATGACATACTCGAAATGTAGGAAAATACCTCCGGAAATTCGTATCTTACACACAGTGCATATGCCAAGACAAAGACGAAAATTAACCAATTTGGCACATGTAACACTACTGCTGGAACACCTTACATATGGAAAATAAAACGACATTAGGAATAGGAAGAAACGTCTTAAAGCTCTGATTGTTTACAACTGTGCAGTAGGAGTAACAAAATGAAACACACAAGCATGTTGGTAGGCTGTACAAGAGCGCTTGCGTAACAAAGTGGGGTACACATCAAAGAAATGAATACAGAGAAAGTGAGGCTCCCTCGAACCCTCAGGGCTAGAGCGCTTGCCTTCGCTCGCGTGGTCGGAGTTTCCAATCCTAAGGAGCTCATGGCATCAGATTCAAGACCCGAGTAGTTATTTTTCCTATTTTTCGCACGTGGGACGGTGTCCCAGCAGTAGTGGGACATGTTGACATTTGTCCATTAGCTACATGTTGATATCCACACACACATTGGCCACATTTCTATATCGATCATGCGATCCCACTAGTGACATTCATTTAGTTTACCCAGTTTCTTTGTGAGTCCCCTTGCACAATTTCAACTTGGCCTCAATTGTTCCAACCTTATTGGTATGCAACTGTGCATATCATATTGTATCGGATTGACGGAATATTATTGGTGAATTGGCAATGGCTTTCAAGTTCTTGACGCTAATCCCTACATTTCCGACGCTTTGAACTCACGTTTACTGAGTATGACTGCATTTCTGGGCATTTTTTGTTAAGTGTTTCCATACATGTGAATCACCCTGCTTCATCTGTTGTGCTCCACCGACACTTCAGATGTCTTTCTAGAGCATTTGAGTACAAATTCGCTACACTTAATACTCAGAACGTCACTGTTGGCCAGCATCCGTACCTGGCGATTATGCAACCACACACAACGGACATGGAGGTGTCCGCCATTTTGTATTTGTTCCAGATATCGACTTAATACAAACGAATTATTGTTACCTGGTAGAAACCCTATCAATTCATATCCATTTAGACCAATTTTCATTTGGAAGATTATCCGGGACTCCCTACATTCCTTTGGGGAATCCCTTGCGCGTGCATGGTAGGATTGTGAAATACGCAAAATTCAATACAGCAGGTATGACTTCTTCAGTGAATTTTTTACCCGCCCTCTTTACGTTGGATAGTTTATGAACTATTGGCGTCCGAAAGTCATTTTCCCACGCTTTCGGCAGCTTGTAGATCCGAAACTATGTCCGATAGCCGAAAGTTCAAGAGAACTTTTTTTCTTGTCTCAGTGGCAGGATTCACCTCCCAAGAGTTGTAACACTTATTTTGCAACACCCGATATATATACATATATATATATATATATATATATATATATATATATATATATATGCAGAGCCGGATCCAGGATTGTCTGAGGTGGGTGCACCAATAACTATTAAAATAATCAATCACACTGATCTTCAAAGTGACATGCGACAATATTTTTTACACCTGACAACGCTGATACATATAACGGGGGAAGGGGAGTATTTTAAAGAAAAAGCGGAAATTTTGGCACCAGTAGTTTTTGACACGGTAATTTTGGCACCAAGAAACGAAGCAAACGGAAATTTTGGCACCATTTTTAGTAGAAGTACAGAAAATGTGAGAAAATACTCTGAATGTAATTGATATTTAAATTTACATATTATTAACTGAACGGCTCCAGCGCGACGAATCAAACCAGTGACGAATGTACAGTCAGCGACAAAATTTCTCTCTCTTCTGTAAAATTTATTTTGCTTATAACTTTGGAATTTATGGACTGATTTGAGTAGTTTTCTGAAATTTACCGAAAACTATATCTGCTTTAAGTTGCTGAATATTGCACTCAAATCTGTCCGTCCATTCGAGAGATATTCGCGGAAGAAATTTTAACATAGAAAAAGAACTTTTGTTACTGACAGTACAGATACCGGTAAAGATACTATTGGCAGTTTCATTATATATTCAAAGCAAATTAAAATTCCCCTCTAATGAGTTTGTATTTTACTTTCAAGTGCAAACAGTGAAAGCTAATTGGAACCATGGAAATTGAAATACAGAGTAAGAAAATTAGAAAATACTCTGGATATAATAGATGTTAATGTACCAATTTATTTTGCAGAGGAGATTACACCGAGATTCTTTCCATCGAAACTTCCGGCTCCCCTCTCACGCATATCTCAAAGCCTCATTAAAAGATTAAGATTGAAATTGAAACAAATCCCTGAACGTGATTGGCTTGTCACACGGCGGTGCTGAAATCCGATTTTCCGGTCAACGGATGTTGTCGAAAAATGAAAGTATAAATTCAGTATATGATTTTTACTTCATTATTTTCAGTAGTGTCATTAACTGAAAGCATGGAGGTGATAAGTTCAACGCGAGGAGGCGAGAAATTGTGTTTAGAGGGTTATATGTATACAAAACATAAGATTTCGAAAGAAAGTATTCGGTGGAGAAGTTGTAAAAGAGTTAGTCTTCAGTGCCCATGAATTTTGAACAGTGATTTAAATAAGTGCAATACAGTTTGGATTCACGAACATAACCATATCGGTGACGAAGATGCAGTGAAGGTTGCTGTTAGCCGAGAAGAAATGAAGAAGAGGTGCCTTTTGAATGATGGAAACCCATCACAGGTTTTCGCTGCGGTTGTGACACAGTTACCTGAAAATTCCCGTGCAATTTTGCCAAATGCAGAAGCATGTAAAAGAACAATAAGGAATCAGAGAAGGAAGAAGTTTCCTCCGGAACCAGCGGATCTTCGAAATTTGGTTATTGAGGGTACGTTTAGTAAAGTTTCTATTTCTTTCACTGTAGTAACATTTGTTTCTGAATTTTTCCTTTAGGTAAAGTATGATACATTCTGCAAATAGTGAGGTTCTCTTATTCAATGCAAGTAGTTTTTGTTTTGTAGGCCTATGTTGCAAAAAAGCTAGTTGCCGGCTAATTCTATTTTAGGCGTGCTGTGTTTCGTACGTAACAGAGTCAAGTAATTAACTGAAGGTTAAACATTTGAAAGTTAGGGCCTAAACGTGGTCATTTTTTAATCAGTTGTGTGGAGCCTATCAACGTTTTATGACCACATTTTTCTAGCTTAGTTTCATACATAACTATATTAGATCTCCTGGTGGTGTACCAACAATTCTAATTTCCTTTGTTTGTTCTTTCAGGGGAATGGACACTCACTAAAGGATCGGAGCCAAAAACATTTTTATTCTATGACAATGGAGCGGAAGCTGAGTCAAGACTTATAATTTTTGGGACAGAAAATTGTCTAAGAGAATTATCCAGCAGTGAAACATGGCTTATGGACGGTAACTTTTATATGGCTCCTAAACACTTCACCCAAGTGTATGTAATCCGAGTGCCGACAGGACAAACGTCCATCACAACAGTGTATGCTCTGATAGAACGAAAGACTCAAGCTTCGTACGAGGAATTGTTTCGAGCCGTAACACGATGCAACGAACTATTTCTTTTCCCTGATCCTAAAAACGTTGTCATGGATTTTGAAATAGCAGCAATGAATGCAATCAAGACAACGTTCGGTGATTCCATTCGTGTACGAGGTTGTTTCTTCCACTTAGCTCAGTCTACGTGGAGGAAAATTCAAGAACTTGGGCTTACAAATCTCTACAAACAGAATGAGGAATTTCGTATATTTTGTGGAAAATTGAACGGCCTTGCTTTTCTTCCAATACAAGATGTATGTCAAGGGATGCAACTGCTTAGAGAAGAGGCTGCAGAAGAAGCAATAGGGCTTGTGGGTTACTTCGACCAGACCTACATTTCCGGTACATACCGGCGTGTTCGGGCCTTTGGAAGAAAAGACGATAACATCCGTCTGAGAAATGTGCGCCCAATTTTCCCTCCAGAAGCATGGAATGTTCACGACGTCACACTAAATAACGAACCGAGAACAAACAACATGTGCGAGTCCTGGAATGACAAGTTCAAACATCTGGTTGGAGTCTCTCATCCGCCAATCTGGAAATTAATCCAATGCATCCAGCAGGATGAAGCCATGGTCTCGACACTGCTTTTGCAGATTGCTGTAGGGGAGCGTCCAGCCAAGAAAACGAAGCGGATCTATGAGCATTTGCAGATAGGACTTCAAAATTTGTGCTTGGCCTACAATGCTGGAACAAAGAGCATGCAAGAATTTTTGCATGCTGTTTCATTTAATGTTGTGCACAACAAAAGTTAAAGGTGTAAAGAAAAGGTGCAATGTTTTACAATTGGGATTATTGTGAACCATATATTATTGCAAATCATGTGTTATTGAAATTCATTTATTGATTTGCTAATTTTTCTTGCGTAAGTGTGTATTTAAGTTTTCTTGAGTTCAATAATTTCCATTTTGACTTGCTTTGAATACCTAATGAAGCTACCAATATTACCTTTTACTGGCGTTTGTACATTCGTCGCTGGTTTCATAATTCGTGCTAATACAGTTCTAGTCATTAACATGTGAACGTAAATATATCCAGAGTATTTTCTATTTTTTTTCTCTGTACTTTAATTTCCATGGTTCGAATCAGCTGTTACTGTTTGCACTTGAAAGTAAAATACAAACCCAGTGCAGTGAACATAGTGCAGTCTTCAGCAACTCAAAGAAGATACAGTTTTCCATAAATTACAGAAAACTTCTCAAATCAGTCCATAAATTCCAAAGTTCTAGGCAAATAAATTTTACAGAAGAGAAAGAAATTTTGTCGCTGACTGTTCATTCGTCACTGATTTGATTCGTCGCGCTGGAGCAGTTCTAGTTAATAACATGTGAATTTAAATATCTATTACATTCAGAGTATTTTCTCACATTTTCTGTACTCCAATTACAAATGGTGCCAAAATTTCCGTTTGCTTCGTTTCTTGGTGCCAAAATTACCGTGTCAAAACTACTGGTGCCAAAATTACCGCGCCCCAGGGTCGCAAGTGTTATGCAGGAAGAAAAAGTTCTTCTCTCCTCCTGGTTTCTGTTTTCTTCCCTACTTGACAAATGCTATATTGTTTTGCTTGGTGAATCCTTTTCCTTCAACCCTTTAAAAATCGACTTAAAATTTTGCTGTTGCAAAGGTCTGCTTTCTTTAAGCCCCAAAGAGAGCTAGCTTCTTATTTTAGATAGTGTATAGGGGTCTATTTACAACGAACAGGGGGTGCATGTGCACCTTTGCACCCCCCTAAATCCGGTCCTGTATATATATATATATATATATATATATATATATATATATATATATATATATATATATATATATATATATATATATATATGTGTGTGTGTGTGTGTGTGTGTGTGTGTGCGTATGTGTGTGTTTTTCTCTAAATAATATTATATCCTTTATCTGTAAACAGATGGCAAACTGTTTATTACAAAATTAATAACGATGGCCAATGTTTGGCATTCGCACTTTCTAGGTGCCTCGTAAATTTCCATGTGTTACTCAGTGTTCTCTGGTTTGGACTACACTTATTTATCTCTTCTGAATATATAAATAGTTTTGAAGGGCGAAATGCGGGGATATATAAGATTCTTTCATTGCTTTTAGTGCCCTTCTATTGTCTTTATTACGGGAAGACTTACAATTAAATAAATTCCATTGGGAATTTATTTAAATGGACGTGTTGCTTGCAGCAGCTTTGCAGAACATGTTTTTACCAAACGAACACTACAACTCTGTCGAACGTGACTTGAAAGTTGGATACAAATATTGTGGCTCTTGTGTTCTACTACCTGAAACACGAAGTCTTTCCTCATGCTGATCGTTTTACTAACCTTATGGTTTTACTTTATGAATTAAGATGTCCTCTTCCGCCTAAAAATTTGTTATTGTATTCTTTGTTTTATTTTCTATCAGTGACACTATTAAATAATACATCCGTGTCTACAGTAGTATAACTGAATTTTTTTCAGCTCTATTTTTTTCACCTTGCAGGTTTCAAATTTACCATTATTCCTGATATATTTTACATTTCTATGCCTTATCAATTAAACTTTTTCTATGAGATAAAAAAATATTACTTGCCAATAAAGATATTGAAAAGATAAATTTTCATGATTACAATTACATGAATAAAATGTATAAAAATAACGTACAAAATAGCATATGTATATTAATTATTGCAACAGTGTTTATATACGAAATAGAAGTATATATATACGAAATAGAAATATTTATTGAGTCTCCGACAGAGTCGTAGCTAGAGGGGGACCAGCGGGGCGTTCGCCCCGAGCGCTGGTAGCAAGGGGGCGCCGAACGAGCAAGAAGAAAGGAAAAGTGTTTGAAATGAATAAACGACGCGGCGCCCCGTAAAAATTCTGGCGCCCTATTAAATCAATATTGTCGTTTAGCAAAGAAATGGATTTGTTAAAAATTTTCTTGCTCGCAACTCAAATGTTTCAATAACAGTCACAAGTTTTTCACTTATTAAAGAAAGTTAGTATATATGATTTGTTAATGACGATGTGATATCAAGGTGCCGAGTAATGTCTTACAGATTACACAGGAGCGTTTTCGAAGTCAGAAACGATTAAAGCCTGAAATACGTGTTCGGTGTTTTTATGGTGATGAATTTGCTTAGTTAATCACACCTTTCTACCCAATCGGGTTAATCACGATGGTGAGAATGAAGGTATGAAAATGAGAGGAGTTAAGAGAACATGCAATCTGCTGTTTGCGCGGGAATATCAAAAATGAAAGTAAACAATAAAATATTTTCGAACTTGAAGAAGTTGTAAAATAGGGGCTTAAGAGCTCAGAACTTAACCCAACGATTTTGTCTTTTCCAAACACTGTTCACTACCAGTGATTTTTTAAAAATTCAATTGACATAGGAATTGCTTCCAATTTCAAAGAATTTATTGGAATCATTTCTCCATGGATATTCTTCTTGTATATGTATCTAGTTGTGTGGCACTTTTACCTATTTACATACATATAAAATATACACACATTATATATCCGTATGTATTCCGTTACATTTCACAATATATATATATATATATATATATATATATATATATATATATATATATATATATTTGTAAAAGATTCGAAATTAAAATGTTATTTGTTGGTCAAATAGAGAATAAAATTACGAAAGTTTACAATTATTACTGGAAATCAATGCTGTCACCCATTTCGAACATTTTAAAAGAACATAGTTTCTAATGTATTGAAATTTCATTTCTTATGGATAGTTTGAAACGTTGTAAATAGTTGTAAAGAGCCTGGAAAAAAATTCATTAATATCCTCCTACGATAGGGAAGCCGTGTTTAGACCTAGAGTTAGTGGAGGCAGGTGGTGGCGTTGGAAAATTCCGGGTCTCCTGAGCACAATGGTGATGTCAGAAACCGGGCCCCGGTCATGAGGCTCCAGAAAAGTGGGGTCCCGAAGTTTTGGGCACGGGTTCTTTTTATACGCCTATTTAACATTGAATTGTACGTGGGTGGTGAAGTTGGAAAGGTTCGTGTCATCTGAGCACAGTGGTAATGTCAGAAATTGGTCCGTTGTCTCGAAGGTTCAAAAATGGGGTCCCGAAATTTTTAGCTCGGTTTTATTCTACTTTTCTCTTAAGCATGGGTTATTGGATACAGATTGTGGTGTTGGAAAGCTCCGGGACCTGAGATCCCATAAGTTTGGGTTCGGGTCTCTTTTATTTGCCTATTAGACATATTGTTGTTGTACTAGGGTGTTGGCGTTTGAAAGGTCGGGGTCGATTAATGAAAGCGGTAATGTCAAAAATTGGGCCCTGGCCTCGGAGCCCCAGAAATGAGGTTCCGAAATGTTGGGCTCGAGTTTATTCTATTTCTCATTTAAGCATGGAGTTCTTGCATGCAAATGGTGACGTTGGAAAAATCCGGTTCCCCTCAGCACAGTGGTGGTCAGGTTACCGGGCCCCGAGCATGAGGTTCCAGAAATGGGATCCCGATATTTTGGGCATGGGCCCCTTCTATACGCCTATTAAACACGAATTGTTGTACGATGGTAGTGGCGTTCGAAAGGTTCGGGTTGTATGAGCATTGCAGTAATGTCAGAACTCAGGACCTGGGTTCAAGGTCCCGGAAATGAGGTCCCGAAATATTGCTTTCGGGTCTCTTACATTCGGCTATTAAACAAGTGTTTTGGACGCTGGTGGTGGCGTTGGAAACGTCTTGGTAACTTGAGCAGTGTGGTGATGTCAGAAATCAGGTCCGGGTTCCGAAGTTTGGGTTGTGTCGTAAACGTTTGCTATAGCCAAATCTCAATACTTGATTGCGAGAGGTAGAACCATCAATTCAGCTATTAATATGGTTTTATCTTGCACAATTGGGTATTGATATCAAGATAGACAAAGGTTTACGGCACAAATAAAAAAAATGGGGGCCCGGAACCAATTTTTCATCAACGTTGTGTTCAAGGCACAAAGACTTTCCAATGCCACCACTTTCGTCCTACAATTCCATCTTTAATAGGCAAATAAAAGGAACCCGAGCCAAAGACTTCGGGACCCCATTTCTGAGGCTTCAGGGCTCGATCCCCGATTTCTGACATCACCGCTGTGCTCAGAAGACCCAGACCTTTCCTGCTTTACCATGCTCGTCCAACAACTCCACGTTTAATAGGCAAATAGGATGGACCCAAATCCAAAATTTCGGAACCCAACTTCTGAAGCTGTGAGACCAGGGCAAGATTTCTGATGTTACACTACTCAGACTCCTAGGACCTTTCCAATGCCACCGCCCGTGTCCAACAACCCCATGTTTAAATAAGGAATAGAATGAACCTGGGATGAAAACTTCTAGATCCCATTTCTGAGGTTTCGAGGCCAGGGCCCGATTTCTGACGTCACAACTATATTCAAGGGACCAAAACCTTCCCAACGCTACTACACTCGTCCAACAACTACATGTTTAATAGGCAAATAGAATGAACCCGAATCCAAAATTTCGGAACCTCATTTCTCGGGCCTCGGTTTCCATTTCCGACATCACCAATGTGCTAATGAAATCCAGACCTTTCCGTCGGCACCACCCGCGTCCAAGAATCCCACGTTTTTTTTTTTAGTCGAATAGAATGAACATGAGCTCAAAATTTTAGGACCCTATCTGTTTGGATTCGGGGTCCGGATTAGATTTCTGATATCACCACTATGCTCAAGGGACCAAGACCTCTCCAATGCTACTAACACCTTCCAACAATTTTATGTTTAATAGGTGAGAAATGGGTTCCATTTATAACATAACCGATGTGCTAAGGGGACAAAGATCTTTCCAACGTCACCACCTACGCTACGTCCAAGAACTCCGTGTTTAATAGGCGAATAGAAGAAACCCGAGTCCAAAACCTGGCCATTTCTGGGGCCTCCGGGTCTGGGCTCGATTTCTGACATTACTGCTATGCTAAGCGAAACCGGATATTTTCAACGCCATCACCCGCGTTCACCAACTAAATGTCTAACACAGTTTCCCTGGCGTAGGAGAATTCGCTCCATGCTCTTTCCATAACTGTTCTGCAAATGGATTTGTATACAACCAAAAGTAGTTTTGTCAAGTTAAACAGAAAGTACAAAATAAGCATCTTGAAAACAGCTCTTATTTCTAAAAGGATACATAATGATCGCTTTTAGCTGTTGCAATGTTCTGTCCAAGAAGCTTGATAAAAAGTTTGCGTAGCATAACAACAAAAGCTGCTTCTCTTACATATATATAACTTGGTAAGGTGAGTGTAGAGGGGCGCCGAATTCTACTTCGCCCCGGGCGCCGAAATATGTAGCTACGGCTCTGGTCTCCGAACAACTTTATTTACGGAATATTGAAAAATTGTACCAATATTTTTTAATTACAAATAATTTGAATTACAGTTCCCGCCTGGAAGGGAACTGGAGGAGGTGTTTCTTCTCTAGTACAACAGAAACAAGCGAACAATAGAATAACTACAAGTGTTAAGTACACTTTTAATGTAAAAGTGATTTCAGAAAATTCTTGTTACATAATCCAAAACAAATATGCTCAATTTTATTTATATTTCTAGAGATTTCATTATGTTATTTCTATTTCTTTATCAATTTCATGTTGCTAATTTTTATCTCTCTCTTGGAATTAAAATTTCTCCACTCAGAAAGTAGATTTTCTGTTTTTTAAAGATCATCATCATCATCATAGGTATTCTGCCTTTATTGGCAGGTCACTTGCCGCAGCTGAGAAGCTTCCATGCTCCACGGTCCTCCGCTAACTTCTTCGTCTTCGCGTATGATCTTTCTGTTTTAATATCATCCATTAATTGTAGTCTCCTTCGCCCCCTCCCTCTCTTTCCCGCCACCATACCCTCTAGGACGTTCCTCATGATACAATCTCTTCTTAGGCAATGTCCCAACCAGTTTCTCTTCCTCTTCCTGATAATATCTAAAAGTGTTCTTTTCTCACCCACCATTTCTAACACTCTCATTCGTTTTCCGCTCGACCCAACTAATTCTTTCCATTCTTCTTCACACCCACATTTCGAAGGCTTCCAGTCGATTTTCGTCACCTTTACGTAATGTCCACGTTTCCGCCCCGTACAGTACAACACTCCACACGAAGCATTTTATGAGTCTTTTTCTCAACTCTTTATTCAAGGTCCCACAAAACAGACTTTTCTTCCTCCTGAAGGCTTCTTTCGCCGTTCCTATCCTTGCTTTTATTTCACGTTCGCATTTCATGTCATTACTAAGAATACTACCCAGGTATCGAAAACTATTCACTTGTTCTATTTTCTCCCCTCCTACTTTTATATTTGACACAGACCCCTTCGTTCCAATAACCATGGCTTTTGTCTTTTTAACATTTATTTTCATCCCATATTCTTCAAAGCCCTTTCTCATTTTTTCTAACATTTTATTGATTTTCTTTTCAGATTCTGTAAGAAGCGCCATATCGTCTGCAAATCTTATGCATCTAATCATTCTACCTTCTACCGAAATGCCATCATCATCATGTAGGCTCTTTTTCACTATCTCTTCTAGATAGACATTAAATAGTGTTGGCGAGAGGCAGCATTCCTGTCGAACTCCCCTTCCAATTGCACTCTCTTCCGTCAGTTCTTCCTCTATCCTAACACTTACTTGTTGGTTCATGTATAAGTTTCTTATGAGTCTTCTATCTTTCCATTCCAACCCTATCTTTGTTAGAACTCCCAACATCAATTCCCAATTCACGCGGTCAAAAGCCTTTTCTAGATCAATAAATACAACATACACCTTTTTCCCTTTTCTATAAATCTTTCACCGATCGCTCTTAATAATCCAATAGCATCTCTTGTGCCCTTGCCTCTTCTGAACCCGCCCTGCTCCTCCTCAACATATTTATTTGTTTTTCCATATAACCTTCTGTTCAGTATTCTGAGCAGAATTTTAGCTGCATGAGATATGAGAGTAATAGTTCTATAATCCTCACATCTCTTTGGGTTCGATTTCTTAGCCATCGGTACCATGATCGTTTTCAGAAAGTCTTTTGGCCATTCTCCTGTTTCATATATTTCATTGCATAGTCGCAACAATTCTTTCCCTTGTCTCCTATATTTTTTAATGAATTCGATTGGTATGTTATCTATTCCGGTTGCCTTTCCATTCCTAATCTCGGATATAGCCTTTTCAAACTCATCCCGAAGAATACTAAATCCTTTATCATCCTCGCCTACTTCATTTTCCACTTCAACATTTAGGCTACACGGTCCATCCCTACTCCCATATAAGTCTTCAACGTATTCTTTCCACCTTCCTATGACCTTTTCTTCTTTTTTCTTTCCTTTTGTTAAAGAAGGATGTGGCGGAACCAAATCATCGCTTACATTTATAAAAATTTGCTAGTTTGCTCAATGGAAAACCAGTTTTCAATATTATATATATATATATATATATATATATATATATATATATATATATATATATATATATATATATAATCAAGTCCTTAATCCGAGTGTGGGTTTGTTATATTATGTTGTTTCGCTTTTTTAAAGAAGCAATTCATATTTTTTTTTATTTAACGTGACTGAACGTGATTAAAAATTGTTTCAAAAATAAATAAATGCAATTTGGATTGATTTATCGAAAAACGAGGAAACAATATTTGACCTGTCATTTGTGTTCAATATTTCGGTACTAATCACGCTCTTAGCGTGACTGCAGTGGGTACAATCTCGGATTTTGGTGATAAGGAATGCTACTTTTTTTTTCAGACGGGTAAGCCGTATAGCTTTTGAGCTTCTACCAGTTATCACTGATTTCCGTCGAGAGTAGGAGATAAACGCTTTTTAGAAAATTTCCATATTTTATGTTTAAAATTTCTTGGTTTGAAAAATTTTGATTGTTAAAAATTATAGCTTCCGAAACACACTTCTTCTTCAGTGTGTGAGGGAAGGGCTGTATGTACACAATCGATTTAGCGCCCCAAGAATAAGTTCCATCTTCTTCAGTAATAGTTCCATGACTTCTATTTAAAAAAAAAAATTGTAAACACTCAGAATCTTAAAAAAAGAACTTATTTTCTTCGTAGAGAGGGACATCAGACAAACAATTTTCTTTCGTGTACATCTACTAAATTGAGTGTGTACAATTCAAATTTATTTCCATATAAATAGAAAATTCAACATAATCTTTTTCTTTATTAATGAGGAGGCTTGACTTTGTCCCTCTTTGATTTTTAGTTTTTTTTTGGGGGGGGGGGCAATTTCTTAAGTCTTTCAGAGAGCAGGCTCATGTACCCCTCCGGAGTGCATTTGGTAGTTCCTTCTCAAAGAAAGCTAGCAGGTAGTTCCTCCTCAAGGCATACACACTGATACCAAAACGGCGCCCCAACAAAAACAATTATGTTAATCCGAAAGAAAATTTAAATCAGATGGCTAAAGGATTAAGCTGATGAGTTGAAGAGGGAGATGAATAGTATATGTAGGGACAAAGCTTGACTGCTATCTATTTTAAGGGCTCACCATTGGGACAAAAAGGATAAACAGTCCTGACTCTAAACACAATACGATACGGACGAATACTAGTGTGGTATGTTAGTTTTGCCAGTAATACGTACATAATATTCGCTTTTGTGCTGTACGTCGTACATGTTAGAAGCTATGGACTTGGAATTTTACTACTTCTTTACAAAATTCAGCCCCTTGGGGCAAAATAATGGTAAACCACAAAATTCGAATTTTTGAGATACAGTAACAACAGTATCCTGCAATAGATGGCTACTCAATCAACTATTAACATTCTGTCGAAAAATACATCTAGTGACAAAATGCGAAGGTATTCATCATGGTAACCCCAACATGTTACTGTTAAGACAATGGTAAACCACAAAGCAAGATGACCGTCGATAAGACGTCTCTGTCGCAGGACGGTGCATCTCTTGGAGGTGCTATTTACTATGAACAGGAAGACAAGTGCGTCTAGTGGAAGTAGCTATAACCCATCGGATCCAGAGTTGTCTCCTGATACAGAAAAGGTAGGTTTAGAATATGAATGACAGTATACTAATGTAAAATATCTGTAGTCTTAGTCTGGAAGCTCTCAATGACATTCCATCGGATAAATGCACGTATAATGAAAACAAGACGTTGTGTACAGTATTCAATATGGAACAGAGAACATTATAGTATAATAAGAATGACGAAACGATCCAAAGACGAAGTAGATGGTCCGGAAACGTGTGTTTAGTGTGGGTTACCGTTATATTTCACGGAAATTTGTTTTTAATGTGGGTTATCATTGTATGGACAGCATGGTATCCCATATTTGCTCATGGTATTGCACAAAGTATTGTGAATCATCCCTTTTTTTATTTCAGCCAAAGAACTGACCAAGGGAAGCAAAACAACCGCGTTACCCACCAGTTCCGACACAGCAAGTATTGCTCAGCAGTTTCAACCTCAATCTGCTAGAAAGAGAAAGAGAAAACAACACCAAGAACAATGGAAATGTAATGAGATTAAACAAAGGAGAGAAAGTGGGATGTCTTACAGGGCCACAACAGGGAAAGAAGTGGCAGCAGCTTGCATTGGGTCAACATGTGGTTGTGTTAGAAAATGTTTTCAAAGAATATCGGATGACAAACACCAGAAACTGTTTGAAGACTTTTGGGCTTTATCAGACTTTGATCTCCAAAATGCATATTTGACCGGCATAAAGAAAGTGTGTAATACAAAAAGAACACATAAAACAGAGAAGACCAGAAGAAGCCGCGCCTTCCAATAATTTGATAAAACCAATGACTGAGTGATATATGTATTTAGGAAAGCATTTCTATCAATACATGGTTTACAATGTGACTGAGGAAGAGTTGAAAATATTCAAAAGCTTATGATCATGAAAGGAAGTCATATGGTACGAAAAGATCAAAAAGAGGGTCAGGAACTAGACCTAATAAACTGGAGGATAAAAATCTGTACGAAGACACATTGAGGGCATTTCTGTTTATGAATCAATAAGCAACAGTGTTCTTTTTCATTTAAAAAAAATTATAGAATCCTGATTTTATAGAGTTAAGTGGTTACTCACTAGTGTTCCTTTTAATTTATTATTTAATAGATAGCATAATTTTATATACTTTCACTTTTGTAAGGAAGTAATAAATACCTTGTCCGTTTTCGTATTTAATCTTTTTTTATTTCTGTAATAAAATGATATACCTTATTCTTCCTGCAATATAATGGTAAACAAGATTTGGAGTATCTGTTGAAGCTTCCGAATATATGATTATTACTTTTCTCTAAAGAACCCACGCAGTTTCCTGTGATAAAGATTACTGACACTCACATTTACGAATTGTAGCAAATCTTGAAATTTTCATTCGCGTTTTCTCGAAAGTGCATAACTGAGGGTTACCATTTTCTTGACCCAAGGGGCTGAATTCTTGAAGGGGAAACTACGCACATGAAATTTATGAACCAGTTATATTACATTAAGTGTAAACCAACCACTATTTGTTGAATCAAGAAAACCAAGTAAAGGACTATATTTACGTCTGTAATATGACCAATAGTCAGTTATGAATGAAAAAAATCAGTAATATCATTCCCTTTTCAACCGAAAAAGAAGACTTATTTGGAAGCAAAAGTATGTATAGTGGCAGAGGTTTAACTTACCTGCAATTTACTAAATTTACTATCAATTAAGAATTATAGTAGAAAGAATTGGGAATTACATTTTAGAAATTGCCACCGGATAGCTTTTAGTTTGCAGATTACACTTGGATTCGTTTCGATATGTATGTAGGAAATTCAACGGTAAACAGAAGATACACAAATCATAATATGATGTCACTCGTACATACTCACGATTTGTTGGATTTCAATGTGGCATTGAATAAAATTTCATGTTGTTTGTTAAAACATCTTCCAAGCTCCAATACTCACCTATAAGAAAACAGAAGGAAATATTATTAATGAGGAGACAATGCTATTTTCATTTGCTTTTAATGCAATGTAGAAGAGTTTCTAAATTCACAGGATATTGTATGATACAACTGAGTATGACATAGAAACTGAAACATTGATATAGAATCTGAAATATTGAAGCATTGACAAACTAATGCCTTACTATTGCTTGTGGATATCAAATGACTTCATATAAACAGAGACTGCCTTTAAGAGGGTTGCAGGATTGGTCTACGTGAAGACAGTATCTCATACCGAGGAATTTGAAAGTGTATAGGGTATAACACTATAAAAGTTATTAACATCTGGAAGCTAAAAACATAAATAAAATATGAAGCGACAAATCTGAAGTGAACCGCCCAATGTGATTATAGTAGGAGATGATAGACATCTTTGCATGTCCTCATGGACGACCAATACAGCGTCGTCCACAATGGTAGCTGGCGCTGGAGCATGGTGATGGGTGTAGATTTGTGCAAGTTGACGGTTCTTTTGAACGCTGAGCAGTCAGCACGCATGTCTTTCCATCGACTTCCATTGAAGAAGAATCACAAACATCTCAGGGTACAATGAATATCCTCGGGCCATGTCTAGTAGCAAACGGTCGTGTTTATCGATGAGTCTTATTTCTGTCTCTTAGTGATACAGTGAAACCTGTCTATGTTGGCCACCTCGGTTCCATTGAAAAGTGGCCAACTTAGACAGGTGGCCAACTTACAGAAAATAAGTGTGATTGGTGTGTTTTTAGAATAGAATTTCTAGTATTACTTGATTGTAAAATTTTAATAAGCAATGGCACGACAGCTAGTTTTAAATAATATATGAACAGTAATCATAACAATACACAGTACTAGAAAAAAAATTATCACAGTATGTTTAATATATGTACTTTTACTTTCCTAAAAACTATTCTGGTACACTTAGTTATTCAGATTGAAAACACAATATCACAAAATAGAAGCATATGTAGGCAGTTTATTGAAATTGATATTGTAGCACACTGAGGTATTCAGATTAAAAACAGAAAAGCAAAATTGTAAACTGAACAATTTATGTGGAGTTTATATGACTTTTTTCGACAGTCACAAATATTTTCTGTAGATACCTTTCGAAAAAATAGCAAATCAGTTATTATACATTTATTCATGGTGGTTCATTCTAAACGTACTTCTTTCATTCCTTTTGGCACATATACACATTCTAATTTTGTAGTTAACTACCTCTTGTTAATGAGCTACAAGCGTTTTCCTCGGAGCAAAGTATGTTTTGAGGGAATTCATATCTCAAAACCCCCGCTACCTTTCGACAAGCCGCCAGGTGCCAATAATTGGCAATTGATATGGTTAGCTTTAACGTTGAGAATTTTCTGGAATTACTAAAGCTTCCCACTGATGAAAGGAGCTGATATAACTAATGGTTTTACCAAAACAAACAGGGTAAACAAATACGTACAACCATTTCCTGAATTCCTCTACGTACTTTTCCATATTCACATCTTCCTTCACCACTCCTTTATGGGGGTAGTGTTCTGGTCATTGACCTCCAAGAACAAATCGTGCGAATCTATGCTTCTTTGTGCCCAGTCACAAATACAGAACATCTGCCTCTCATATGGGAATACGAAAAAGTTAAGAAAAATAACAAAACGGTATTTTGCGTGGCCAAGACACGCAGGTAAATTTATCATTATCATCATAGGGTAAACATTGCTTCAATGTGGCCAATTTCCAAGATAGACAGGTGCCCAACTTACAGAGTAATAAGTAACAAATGTCTTATGGGAAAATGCAGGTTCAAGACGAACCAGGCCAAGATAAGCAGGTGGCCAACTTAGAGAGATGGCCAAGTTCACAGGTTTTACTGTATCTGTGTTCTGATGTGAGTACTGTATAGTGATGTCTGCATTCCCATCAGTCATTGTCGTGGTATGCAAAATCTACAGCGTACATTGCCGAACGTCATGCTGACCGAATGGCTTGTGTGATTGTATTCTGTGTCTGAGTATAATATGTGATTATGACTATTACACACTGAGTATAACCTCGTCAATGACCGCTACATTAGTGAAATTCTAGAACTCGATATCACACCTTTCTTTCTAACAGGTCTAGACGTCATATTTCATCAGGACAGTGCCTGGTTACATGTGTGGAAGTCTTCTTAAGAAATTATATTTACCACTGATAAACGATATATATATATATATATATATATATATACACTTTTCTTATGAGGTGTCCATATATTTACTTACTTGAAACATGATGCTCTTTGGCTTGTCCATATCGAATAAAAAGACAAAACATTTTGTTTCATCATAGAGATTTAGAGCATATTGAATAATTCTGCAGGGTGTCGTAACCAAAACATTGACATTATTTTGCCACTTAATATTAAAGCTATTTCTAATTATTACTGTTATTATAAAAATCTGGTTATGTGTATATGATAATATGACTAGATTCAAGGCAAACAGTTATAACGACTCACCAAGGGTAGTCGTTAACCTGGTTCGATCGATGATATATGAATTTCGAGTGGTAGTAATAGTTTGCATGTAAAAATATCTTTAATAATTATATATACTATTATTCTCACCTTTTCTATAATAATTATAAAGTCGATGAACGGTACTAAATGGTTTATTAGTTGATACACTTTTATGTATTTTCATTTAAACTGTCATGCACACAGACATGATGATTAGGTATCCATAAACAACTACATAGCAACTAACTACATAACACTATCCCATAATATATATTTTTACATATATTAAAAACATTCTTCTTTTGTTATTATTAAATTAACATTCTATTAAGTATAGTGCACATGTATGAGCACTGTCTGCCCAAGGTACAGGTAATTAATAATCTATCCAAAGTATTTCGTTATATAAAATGTCGCCCGACAATTGGACTGAATATAAAAGTCATAAGAAAGCTTGGCTTTTATCTTCAAGAACCACTGGTCCGTTTACAATAATGGTCTTACTTTACACATGTTCATCACATTTTGATCGCCCCTCGTATGTATCTTCATTACATATCTATATATACATTTATAACAAATCTTTCATTTCATTAATACTTATTTTTGACAATAAAGTTTCAACACAAATTAATATAATGAAAACAATTTTTGTGTTTAATCAATCATGAATTAAATTATAATCCTCAACGTTAATAAGAAAGAATTAAAATCATTGAAAACTTATCGTTGGTTAATGAAAATCAAAGAAAATAAAATTGACTAAAATCCAAAAATTAAACATAACCTACGTTCGAATGACCAAAAGGAAGAAAATAAATCTATTTTTACATAAACAGAAGACACCCTTTTGTGATATTTTTTTTCAGTCTTCTTCATTCCTATTTATTTGAGCAAGAATGTCAGGCGCAACTAATTCTTTCACTAGATGCATCCATTTTTCTTTTGTATACTGAGTAGGTTTCCAAACCTTTAGCTCATCTATATTACGAAGTCCAATTGACATACCCGTTTTAGCGTTCAACAATTCAAAAACTTTAGGATTTATTTCCTTAAAACATAAATAAGGACCTGAGAAAATGTCACAAAATTTATAAATCTTCTTTAACAACATATTACTTTGTGGATGTTGTTTAACAAAAACTAAGTCATTGACCTTGATCCGATATTTTCCTTCTTGCAAAGACTCTACTTGAGAATTACGTTTCAAAAATTTATTATGTCTTCGGATTTTTACCATATTCACTAAACTGGCAGAATCTATAATTGTTGAATCTTCTAACTTGACATCAAAATGTTGTTCCACAGGGAAAATCAAATCAGAACCATTATGTACATTAGCAGGAGACACGCCTAAAGTATCTGATATAGAATGATTCAAAAGGTACGTGATTTGATTGACATGCTTGATCCATTCGGCATGTTTGTCTTTACAAAAGTGTCGAAACAACATACCAAAATTACGATGTACATTTTCTACAACAGAGCTACTAGGATGGTACGGAGTTACAAAATGAATTTTAATGTTAGCCTTGTTCATGGCTTTGATGAACACATCACTTTTGAACTGTGAACCATTATCGCATAATATGTGTTCGATAGGGTCACAATTTGGAATATATACATTCAAGATTTTATTTATGATAGCAGCGGAAGTTGCTCTACGCAGAGGATAAGCTACTACATAACGTGAAAAGATATCCATGGTTGTTAGTAAATAAGTTTCTCCAGTAGCTGCTCTTGGTAAAGGTCCATATAAATCGATTGACAGAAACGAATGTGGTCTTTCAGGCGTTATTGAGAGCATTGGTTTTTGTACAGCCTGGTAATTATGTTTAATTCGCATGCACTCAATACAGTCCTTGATATAATTTTTGATTTGAGTTCTCATTCCCTTCCAATAAAAGGATTTATTAATCAAAGCACATACTTTTAAATAACCAAAATGACCAAAATCGTCATGATAGGCCTTTAATATGCGTGTTGTTAGCGTAGGTGGAATACAAATTTTGTTTCTAGATTTGAATTTAAAATCTTTAATAAGTAGAATTCCGTTGGTCAATTTAAATCTGGAATTCCAATGTTTGGGACAATTACATTCCTCACTGCATGAAGATAAATGTTCCATAATTTGTTTATATTCATGATAATTCATTTGATGTTCTCGTAGATCTTCTATTGAAATGGTAGCTATTTCATCCTGTAAGATCTTAAATTCGTTGATGGACAAGATATGTTGTTCTTCTCCAGGAAACAGACGTGATAAGGTATCTACGGGTCCATTATCTACCCCTTTAATGTGTCGTACTTCAAAATCATAAGCTTGAAGATCTAACGACCAGCGAAGTAGTCTGTTATTATATCCCTGTACGCTGTTAAGGTATCGCAATGAATTATGATCGGTAAGTACTATGAAATGACATCCGCTAAGATATGGAGCAAATTTTTGTATCGCAAAACGTACAGCCAAAAGTTCGATTTCTGTCGTGGTGTATCCTTTTTCAGCTTTCTTCAAAGTACGGCTAGCGCAATGAATGACAGCCGGTTCCTGAATAGTTGGATTAGGTTGCCAGAGTACTGCAGAAATTCCAAGTTGGGAACCGTCACACTGAACATAGAAAGGAACGTCATATCGGGGGTGATTCAAATGGATGTTTCGTTTTACGCACTCCTTCAACTTATTAAAACTGTGTTCTTGAATCGGACCCCATTGCCATGGTACTCCTTTCTTTATAATCATAAATAAAGGCTGGGCTATCTCGGCAAATCGCGGGATGGCTTTGCGAAACCAATTGAAGAGCCCTAATATTTGCCGTGTCTGTTTCACATTTAATGGGGCAGGCAGATCTTCTATGGCTTGTACTTTAGATTGACTGAATTGTAAACCTGAGGCATCAATTTGGTATCTAAGAAATTCTATGGAATTCTGCAGAAATTTTGATTTCTGTAGATTGATAGTAAGGCCCGAACTTTCCAATCTGTCTAAAACTATATCTAAGTACTTCAAATATTCATGTGGATTTTTTCCCATTATTAAGATGTCATCAGCGTAAGTTATCACGTTGCTACGTAAGTCTTGACCCAAGACTTTATTCAAGCAGGATGCTAACGCCGCACTACCATTGATAAGCCCAAAGACTACACGGTTGTATTCGTATAAGTGACCTTCAAAACTAAATGCCGTGTACGGTTTCGAATCTTCATGTAATTCGACCTGATTATATGCCATTACTAGGTCTAAATTTCCGAAGACAGCATTCCCTTGTAAAGAAGCTAGTATTTCTTCCACTGGAGGATACCTCACTTGTTCCAGATCAATGTGACAATTCGTGCGTCTCAAATCTAATACCACACGTAGAGAACCATTTTTCTTTGGAACAACATGTAATGGATTAAGATGCACGCTTCGTGAAGGCCTAATGATCTCATCTCTTAACATATCTGTAATTTGCTGACGTACATTTTCCCTGTATCTATATGGAATTATATAAGGCTTGGTTACTATGGGTTTGTCTGTTTTAACTTTAAAAGAATAAACAAAATCCTTGCAACGCCCAGGACGTTCTGAAAATACATTTTTATGTTTATATAGGATATTCTTAAAGTCAGCTTTTACTGTATTATCTGTAAAATCAAGACTACTTTCGAGTGATTTAACACGTTCAGAAAACAATACATCGTCTTTTAAATTCACCAAATTTTGTGTGTCTTCCATTCGTTGATCATTTAATTTACCACTTTCTGCACTAACAGAGATATTATTCATTACATGAGAAATATTATTATATTGACAAGCACTATTATCTAATTTTGGAAGCAGTTTCTGAACGATTTCCTGAGGTATACCAGGTATAGTTAACGTTTGGTTTTTAAAATCAAGCATGACACGTAATTGATATAATAAATCTAAACCCATAATTAATTTCTCGTTAAGTTCCTTTATTACCAGAATGGGGATTGATATTTCAAAATCTTGAATAGTTATTGTCACACGAGTAATTCCAGCTACTCTCTTTTTATGTTTACCGGTAAAATCAACTATAATAAGGTTCTCAGCCTTTTGTAGCTTAGGATTCGAATAATTACTAGTAATTGCTTTCCACAACGAATACGATAATAGAGAGGCATTTGCTCCTGTATCAAGTAAGGCTTCAGTACTTAACCCATTGACTTTAATAGGTATTTTAGCTGTACTATATGATTTTAAAAATACAAAATTTTCTTCAATATTAAAACCATCATTGACAGTATCATCTTCGAACCAACAACGATTTACAACAGGTATAAATTGGTACTGACATCTATTAATTGCTATTTCCGAATAATTATTTACAGAGACGTCATGTGAAAGATCATTTTCATCATTAACATGAACATGTAAATTGGAAGATAAATGTTCATAAGAATTATCGCTTAAATTTGTAGATAAATGTTCATGAGAATCCACAGCTGATATGGGTTTAACCCCTACCACATCAGCCGCAATTAGTTTAAATTCATACTCGTGTATGGTTCCAATAAAGTACATTGTACAGCACAATCATGATTATGTCCCGTATTACTGTTCTGTACAGGAATTACTTCAATACCTGGATCTTGATGCGAAGTGCCATCTCTTGACCTCCAATTACGTCTATCCACGTAGTTTGTTGTATTCCTGGAATTTCGCCATACATTACGTCTATTTTTAAACCTATTTTGATTATATGGTCTAACATAAGGATTGCTACGATTAATTAGGTTAGGCGGATTCCCTACATAACTTTGCCTATTTCGCTCGTTTTGATTGCTAGAATTTACTCGGCTTAGGTTGTGTTCCGTATCGTTCACACTTCTGATATTTAGATTCCGAACAGGTACAAAATGATCTGAATTATTCTCTTTTTTACCTACTCCTGCTTGTTGACTCATAGCATGGTATTGAGTTTCATAGCATTGGACAAGCATTAATAAATGGTTGAAACTCATACACTGTGTAGAAAACAAGATCTGTTGTAACTTAAATGGGAGCAAATTTCGAATCGATGCTATTATTCTAGATTCCGATTGCAATGGATTAACGACTTTTAATTCGTTGTATGTATTTACGACAAATTCAACAACAGATTTGTGCAAACGAGGATTGAAATGTTGATTTCTAATGGTGGCATCTCGATTTGCAAGCAAAAAGTCATTTTCATAATTCGCAATTAGCGCTGCTTTGAATTCCTCATAAGTATCGATGTGATCACGTACGGCTTTAAACCATAAAGAACATGGTGGGAGTAATACATGAGGGATTAATTTCATATATTGTGATCTATCTATACACATTATATTGCATTCGTCCTGAAATTTTTCCAGGAAAGAAGTAGCGTTCTCATTACATTTACCACTGAATTTACTCATAGCCCGTATTTCACTCATCTTAACACTTAACTTTACCTTCCTTTTATCATTCCGTGTACTTATTGGCTGACAATTCCTATCCATGACGTGATGTGTCGTTGCACCATCCCTTTTCCGCCCATCTGTCCTCTTCGGATGAATTTCTTCCAAAATAATATCCTCATCAGACACAGGTGAAGGCGAAGTCATCTCTGGTGAGTGGGGAAAATCCAAGCGATCACTACCCATATTATTGTGGTATGTGTTGTCCTTAACCTGTAGCGTTCTAATTTCTTCCTGTAGAGTAGCTATCAATTGCGTATTTGCACGTATGTTGTTAGAATTATTGATGACTTGAATCTTTTGCTGTTGAACAGAAGATTCTATTACTTCTAAATCCTTTTTTACATCACTGATTTCTTGGCTCAGGTGGTTGTGATTATCCTGGCATTCCTCAGATATTCCTTTTAACTTTTCCTCGAACTGCGAGGTGATATCGTTCATCGTCTGGATAATTAATTGTTTCGTTTCATCTGACTTCTGTTCCATTCGTCTGCTTAATTCCTCGTATTGCTTGTTGGATTCTTCGGAGTTTTGCTCTATCTTCTGCTTCAATTCTTCGTATTGCTTATTGGATTCTTCGGACTTCTGCTCTATCGTCTGCTTCAATTCTTCGCATTGCTTGTTGGACTCTTCGGACTTCTGCTCTATCGTCTGCTTTAATTCGGTAGACATCTGAATCAATTGTCGCTGTAAGGCTAGCAAGATTCGGTCTTCTGATGTCATTCCTGGTGCTACACTATGTTCACCGTCGTCACTATTATTGGATTCTTTCTCAATTGCCTCACCGTTCATTTTTCTTATAATTATTCTACCACTTCTTAGTCTGGTGAAATTTGTATTCATTAACTTTATTACAAAAGTAAATTCACCCTTACTTTGCTTCGGGATATGAATTTACAGCAATTCCCGGGTGAGGTAAACCAAAATTTTTATAACGACTCACCAAGGGTAGTCGTTAACCTGGTTCGATCGATGATATATGAATTTCGAGTGGTAGTAATAGTTTGCATGTAAAAATATCTTTAATAATTATATATACTATTATTCTCACCTTTTCTATAATAATTATAAAGTCGATGAACGGTACTAAATGGTTTATTAGTTGATACACTTTTATGTATTTTCATTTAAACTGTCATGCACACAGACATGATGATTAGGTATCCATAAACAACTACATAGCAACTAACTACATAACACTATCCCATAATATATATTTTTACATATATTAAAAACATTCTTCTTTTGTTATTATTAAATTAACATTCTATTAAGTATAGTGCACATGTATGAGCACTTTCTGCCCAAGGTACAGGTAATTAATAATCTATCCAAAGTATTTCGTTATACAGTTGAGTTCAGTTAGATCTCTATATATCAAAAACCTCGTTCTCTTACGTTCAAAATTAACAACTAAATACTCTGAAGTAATCTGGACACAAGTATGACAGAATATACTTCCATCGCGTGTTAAAAGGATACTTCAATCTACGTAATATGCTGTAGTAAATGATATTGTTGATAAAATTCTAAAAGATATCGTTTAAAGTTTGGAGATACTGATAATTGCGGACAGTATGGTCAAGTGAATGATATGAGACATCATTTAACAAATTGTACAGCAATAGCAGGTACTCGAAATTGTTATACAGCAACTACTTAATAGAATGTGTCGTGCTGTGAAACATATGGTAAATATTCAAACATTTTAAATCAGATTTCAACTTCTTTAAAAAAAAAAAAAAAACATTAAATAAAAATAACGTTGTTACACGGTCGTCTGCGAATACTATACATTACGTATTATTACATTATAAGTGCAACACCAACATAAATATTATAAATTTAGTTATGATATGTACTGTCATTTTCCGTAGCTAGAAAGAAAAAAATCCAAGTTTTCTAGAAGATTGATTATTGATTGTTTCTGTTAATCCAGTGTACCTTATTCATTTCTTTAATATTCATTAGTGTGTTTACGGACAAGGTACTATGCAAATTACCCATGTAGTTCTTTAGCACTACTGATAATTTATATTTAGGAATAAACAGGACTTATAATTATTCTTTCGTTTTATTATTGAGATTTTAAAGTGCGATTAAGTTAAATACGAATTACAAGGATGCACGCCCTATGGTGATGTCAAGAGCAAGAGTGGTTCCATACTTCATATTGATATTTACCTTCTGTATGACAGGTTACTTGCCAGAACGCTATGTGGCTACTCGGGTTCGTTATATATGTTTTTGGTGTATTACATATTTTTGAACACTCGGAATAACATGGATATTAGACAATTGCAATGTAAAGACTGTCATAATCTACTTTTGTGTACTAACTGAAGGTGTGAATTCGTACTGGATCTTCTAACCCTTTGGCTTTCAAGTTCGAATATCTGCATAAAAAAGCACAGCAAAGAATACCAGTTACGAATATGCACGCATAAATGTAGCATAAGATTAAATTGTTTTGTAGCGTATCGAGGTATGGTAATACATGAATTCTTATCGTCGTATGATATTTATACATAGGTAGATTGCAAAGACTCCCACAAGAGGACTTGCAAGATGATGAACGCCTGTTTTTAGTTTTCTATTGCTTGTTCATTATTTCACTGGTTTTCCAACAGAATTCAGTACTGAAACTACAACAAATATAGCCTCAAAATCTTCTCCACTGTGATTTAATATTTATTTATTTATTTATGTTTCGTGAAAAATATAAACAAAGTGAAAATACGGGATTTTAAACATCAATGCACGCAGCGACGAGGAGGAGGCTTTTCTCTCCTTATACAGGGAAATTTAAATTAGTAAGCATAAGGTTGCTTTTCCAATTGTGAATTTGAACTTTATGTGAACGTTTTAATAGAAAGTTTCTAAATTAAAGGGTTTTCTCTCATATTGTATAGAGATTTTCTAAAAGTAAAGAGAAGGTTGTTTACACCATCTGGGAAGATATTGCACATAAAAGACAAATAAAAACACGTACGTAAGTGAAACGAGTAATTCTTTTTCGCATTAAAGCCTCGAAAGGTATATAAAAATGAAATTACAAGACGAATAGTGACAAAGCGATATTTTATAGAAATGTTGCGACAAATTATCAATGATATGGTCTGTGCAATGGTATAAAGATCAGGAACTACAGTCGATAAGCAAGGGATTCCTTAAACTTTAGAAGATTCCACAGACCTCATGGATGTCATTAGGGTCGAAAGCAGGAATGCCTACATGAAATATTGTTTTGAGGGGACAATTTTTCATATAAGATGGCACAATTGGATTTTGATTGTATCATAATGATATTTTCAAGGACGACAAAATGTTCCGAAATAAAAAAAATTTAGTCTACGTTGTATGTTCTTGGTTTTGTTACAACCAATTAAGGTACTCTCTGTCGCTTTCTTCTTTCGGAAATATTATCAGTTACGGGCGATTTCGCCCAAGTACTTAGTAGTGATGAGCGCAAGAGTCTTGGTCTTGCAGTTCTTGGAAGAGTCTTGCATGCAAGATCAAGACCAAGACCATACCTGCAAGACCGAGATAAAGACCAAGACTCTTGCGCAAGAGTCTTGCACAAGTGCCGGTACTATTTGAATCATTAGAATATAAAAAGGGAAAAAAAGTCATTACATCTTTTACTTGAATTTCTTGGCTTCTGTAAAAATGCCGCTGGAGTGAATTTGTTTGCAGTAGTTTATGCAATCCGTGTGAGTCGATCTGTTCCTGTAGCATATAGCTACAGTATGTCGTTTTCTGAATTGGTTGTTTGCGTTTTCTGTAGATATTGCTCGTTTTCAAGCCACATAGGTGTCATCTCGCGCCATGTGAGATTTTTTGGTGAACAAATACCGTGTGCGTGGGTTTTCTCGGTATTTTCCGTTTCCTCCAAATTTCTTCATTCCAGCATTTCAGTCATTTCTCATCATCACTGTCTCCCTTAGCCTTGGTGCATAATAGTGGGGCGTTAAACTAAACCCTCATTTCATTTCGAAGCATATTGTGGTGTTCTTCTAAAAGTAAAGAGAAATGTAGCATTGAACATCTGTAATTCTGTACAAACAGGTGCCGACTACATGGGTATGGCCTTGGCTCCGAGACTCAAGCATCCGTTGGAAATTTTTAATATGTGCTCATAAAATAACATCGAAATAACATTTTCATGACTTTGACAAAAACTTGCATGTGCATGTGACCGCAAGTTTGATTTCATGGGCGCATGCTTATACGCTGAATAATTGTCTATCAATATAACTTTTAGCCTCCTTAGATATACGGCACATCGAGGATTGAGCGATATAACGTACTACAACAATAAATCTATATTGTAAAATTGAAAATGACTATTTTTGTGACTCCTAATTTCTTGAACCACCCGACCAATCGAAAATGACCGATATTAGAGTTGAATCTATAGTTTTGGGGGGTGGCTGAGATAAACAGAGACACTTCCGATGCTGTTTAAATCCAAATTTGGCCCCGTAGCTTGATGGAAGGGATAGATATATATAAATGATCGCTGAGTTGAATACTGACACTTCCGATACCGTTTACGATTCCGACTAAATTCAGCCCCGTAACTCTGGAAAGGAGTAGATACATAAAAATGATCAGAAATGACCAAATGCTAGTGTCAAATCCATAGTTTTTGGGGTTGCTAAGGTAAACAGTGATACTTCCGATCCCATTTAAATGCAAATTCAGCACCGCAACTTTTGGGAGGGGGAGGAAGGAGATACATAAAAATTACCGACAATGACCAGTATCAATGTCGAATCCATGGTTTTCGAGGTCATCGAGATGAACAGTGACATTTCCGATGCCGTGTTTTGCAGCATAGAGGAGGAGGAGATACATAAATTTATTGAAAATGACCGATATTAGTGCCAAATCCGTATTTTTTGGGATCTGTGAGATGAACAGTGACACTTCTGATGCCGTTTAAATCCAAATTCAGCCCCGCAACTTGAAGAGCAGGAGAGGAGAGAAATCATCGAAAATGGCCGATATCAGAGAGCGCTTTAGTAATAGTAAAAACTGACTGACTAACGAAACATATTTAAAAAAAAATAACACAATGAAGTGGGTAATTCATGCTAGTAATCCATATTGACAAGTGATAATGATTTTCTACAGTAATAGGTCAAAATTATTTACATAAATTGAGTTTACACAAAAGACAAGACAGTTGAGTCGTTTTCAGTTTTCACTCAAATTATTCTAAAATATTAAGAGGTTTTATTATAATAATTAATATTTTATTTTTCCTCTTTTTTGGTCAATATTGCTGAACATACCATCATCATTATCATAGCTGTTCTGCCATTATTGGCAGGTTAATTGCTGCAACTGAGAAGCTTCGTTACGGTGGTCCTCAGCTAGTCTCTTCGTCTTGACGTAACAATTTTCTGTTTTAATACCTTCCTTCAACTAGTCTCCTTCGCTCCCTCCCTCTCTTTCCTTCCACAATACCCTCTAGCACGTCCCTCATAATATAGTTCCTCCTCACCCAATATCCCAACCAGTTCCTCTTCCTCCTCTTAACAATATCTAAAATTCTTCTTTTTTCCCCTACTACTAATATTTGTAACACCTTATTCGTTTTCCGTTCAACACAGCTAATTCTCTCCTTTTTTTTCTCCATGTCCACGTTTGGAAAGCCTGTAATATTTAAATCGCTTTTGCGTAATGTCAATGTTTCTGCCCCATAGAGTACATATTGGAATCAGTAAAACAAAATCTCAATATTTAATTGGAATTTTGTTCAATACAAGGATTAGCTAAACCTTGAAAATTCTTGAAAAGAAAAATATGACGTCTTTAGACTGTAAAAATAATTTTGCAATTCATGGTATTTCAATAATCTGTGCCGTCTTGATTTTCTTTCATGCGTTTCACGGGTAGCCTCCCTAGTTTGGGAACCAGTGGAGTGTTGGATCTGTTAAAAAAAATATAAAAAGATTACGAAACGTTGTGATTTATCTTATAAGTACTGAAGTGTGGGCACCCATTAAAAAAATAAAGGTCATCATCTACGTTGTACACTATTATCATATTGCAAGAAGGTAAACTATATTACATTTAGAAACATACATTGTATTTCCGTTACTATTGGCGCATTGCAGAATTTATTATCCCTTGTATCCAGAGTAAAATTTACTTATGAAAAGCATAAGATTTCTTAAAAGCAAGACTTGCAATACTTTTGCAAGGATGACCAAGACCAAGACCAAGACCAAGATTGGGTGTGCAAGACCAAGACCAAGACCAAGACCACCCCGGCTATTTCTATTAGACTATTTCTATCAGCACTTATTTCTACTATTGATCTAATAGTATCTTAGAAGTAAACCTACTGTTGTGCCTAACAAACCTTAAACAAAGATATCAAAATACAAATTTAAAAAGATATCTTCTTTTCATTTTGCAACATAATAATTTTCTGAAGGTATGTCGGTTTTGGGGGCTGGTTTCTAAAAATATGATTTCGGAGACAATTGAACAAATCGTCATAATAGTGACAACATATGGCAATTTTTAAAACTGGTTACATAATTTTATTGAGTAATGTTGCTGAGTTAAGGAAATATATTTACTTCATTATCCTGGTCCTTCAGTTTAACTTTATGAGCCAAAAACAAAATTGTATGTCGGTTCTCTCTCTCTCTCTCTCTCTCTCTATATATATATATATATATATATATATATATATATATATATATATATGTGTGTGTGTGTGTGTGTGTGTGTAAACACTCTTAAATAATAGTACATACTAGGTCGTTGTTCTTTATTTTGCACATGAACTAGCTACTGTAGTTTTTAGTATAGAAAATATTGTTTTATTTTTAGCTTTCATCGCAATTTATTTGGAACTTTTGACTTATGTATCTGTTTCGCGAAGAAAACTAAGAGAATTTTATAATAGTACTGAAAGAAAAGTGAACGTGGATGCACAAAAACTTTACGCATGAGGAAACGGAAATTCTATTTCACTGTTCGGAAGGATGAAAAATTCAAAAGCTTTTAAGGGCCTAGAGTTCTTCTTGATAAAGTTTGTAACCACCAGTGTAGTGGAACAGCGTTTCTCTCTGGTATTGTTCTCTCTCACGTATAAATATACCAATTGGATAAAAGAACGAAGGAAACAAACATTCTTCATAAAGTGCATTGTTTTCTCATTTGATTGCATTAAATTAGATAATTGTCCAGTGCGTTTCCTGGTGTGTGTAGATTATTATATCGAGATATTATAAGGATTTTCTCTAAATTATTTTTACATAAAGTGTAATGTCATTGTTGGACAGGCCATGAATTGTGTCGGTGAAGGAAAATGCTCCGCACTACTTTCTTCATTTCGACACTCACAAGGGAACATATTATATTGATAGTAGCATTGACCAATCAAACAATGCATAATCGATAGAGGAGTGAAGTAAAGTAAGAAATCTAAAGTTTTACGAGCCAACACCCAAAAACACAGGAGATACAGAGGAAAGAAGTACCTAGAATCATGCGAAGATAGCAATGCAAAAGGTACACTAACACAAAAAGAACTTCAAGATGATTAAAGTAAATCGAAATGACATTTACACAACAGTATAGTAAGCAAACACTGTACCCACAGACATGCACAATAACATCATATGTAATGCAGTGTTGTCAACTGAGCACAAAATGAAGTTATGTTAAATGGCACAGAACACAAATTATAACATCTAGAAAATCTAATTATGAGTAGAACTATACCTGCGAAGTCTTGATGTACAGTGTTGTCAACGTTTGAGGATAGGCCTATATGAATTCTTATATGAACCTTGAATGTAGAAGAGTACATACAGTTCACGATTCGAACTAGTTAAAACCAATATATGAGACCACAAAGAAGAATATAATAACTGAAATACGAAAATAATGAACGAAGCACAGTGTCAAAGCATTTTTTTCCAAGTGGAAAATAACTGAAATGTTGCATGCGCTTGGATTGACAATTGATTAGCAGGCTCACTGATTGTGATGCACGTAATATTGTATACCCTCAGACGTTATGGATAGTCAGTTTTGCAGTGCTGCAAACACGTATATCTTCCCCCTTCCTCACAATTTTGCGTCGAAGTGGCGCTCCTACATACTCTCAACCAGCTGCGTCTTGGGCAAATGCCCCGATTTGACCCCCCTAGATCCGACCCTGCATCTAACTTAATGTAGGATTCCAACTATGTTGTAGAACGCTCCAATCGGAAATCGAACATGTGCACCAGCAGCGAGCCTGCAGACCACTTGGTCATCCAAGGGCATGGATCATTTCAGCTTATCTGCTATGTTTTGGTACTATTCCGACGTTTTCCTTTGGCAAAAAATGCTTCCACACTGTGCTTTGTCTTTATTTTAGTACTTCAGTGATTAGTTATATTCTTGTTTGTGGTTTCATATTTTGGTTTTAACTAGTTCGAATCGTGAACTGTATATACTCTTCTACATCCAAGATTCATATAGGAATTCATATAGGCCTATCCTCAAACGTAGGCAACACTGTGCATCAAGACGTCACAGGTATGGTTCTAGTCATAATTAGATTTGATAGATCTTATAATTTGTATTCCGTGCCATTTGACAAAACTTCATTTTGTGCTCAGTTGGCAACACTGTGTTACATATGATGTTATTGAGCATGTCTGTGGGTACAATATGTGCTTACTATACTGTTGTGTAAATGTCATTTCGATTACTTTAATAATTTTGAAGTTCTTTCTGTGTCTGTGTCTGTGCATTGCTGTCTTCACATGATTCTAGATCCTTCTTTCCTCTGTATCTCCTGTGTTTTTGGGTGTCGGCCCGTAAAACTTTGGATTTCTCGCTTTTCTTCACTCCTCTGTCGATTGCGCATTGTTTGATTGGTCAATGCTACTATCAATATAAGATATTCCCTTGTCAGATAATGTGGTCAGCAAAACGTTACGGCCTCATTTCTCCTTCAGTTTGCCCTAAGAACAAATTTTGAAGATGTTCCTAAAAGCCGCTTTAACTTGCGGCTCCTAGCGGGGATCAAGCCCAAGTCGATCAGTTGACAAGTAGATACTTTAACAACTACGTTTCTGCACCTCATATTTATTAAGATAGGCAGTTCAGAATAAATATATGAGTTTAAGAAATTATTAATAATATTCTAGTAAATTAATAATAGAGCAAAGAAGTTTCGTCAAGTATTTAAGTTGCCACAAACACTGAAAGAAAAATCGTTATCCAGATAGCGGTATATTGTACAAATATACGGTATCCATAAGTTTACTAAGGAAATTTGTATGTAGAAGATGTTATCCATATGCTACACACGTACTGCCTTTTCCTGCTTAGATGTTACGTCATGCAGCTGCAGGTTGTCTGACCTAACAGTCTTCTGTATATTACATACGTACACAATGTTACATATGTCAGATATGCGTCACGTCCATCTGCATGTGAGATCCTTAATGTCAATACACATTTTTTTGTTTCATACGGAAAGAACGTATTGACGGAACACTTATTTGGAAAATATTATAAAACATACGTTTCCAGTCATACGTTTCCTGTAGGATGTTACGTATAATTAATCGTATGTTAAGTCCAAAATCTACAGGATTTACGAATGTATCCTACGTTTTTACGTACGCCACATTCGTTTTTGTATGTACCTCCTATACAATTCAATCCTTTTTATAATACAAATACAGAACATGTTGAGGTTACGTATGTATTTGCCGATTTTCGATTTTTCTGGAAGTTATAACCGTTAGTATGTACATATTATACTGTACAGGATCTAGTCATGCTAGTAACTGTCGCTACCTGTGCTATCGTTTGCATTCTTGACGCTAATAGATCTTGCTAGTTTTGCTATCGCTTACTATTCCATGCTTTAAATGAACACTGTGATGTAAATAAGGAATTCCTTAATTACTTGCGTAAGTATGGTATGGAGTTTTGGCGTGTTGGTAGGCTAACTCAAAATAAAATAACATATTTGTTATGCGTATATAATTAGAACTTTTAATTAAGCACAATTTTAATGTATGGTGTGTAGCGGGCAGAAGGCTTAGAAGAAAGAACTATTAGTAATAATGAAACAAAAAGAAAATTTGAATAAACCTTTTAATAACTCTTCTCCTAATTGACTGAATTGCTTTATATTTGGAATACTGCATCAGATTAATGGTTTTCAACTAACTTGAGGAAACTTTTGTTAGCCTTTCAATGTAATTATCTCTTATCTTCTGAACGAAGAAACAGAAAAACGAAAATGACTTCATAATATCAATACAGAATCTGTGGAAGCCCCTGAGTATTCTAGATTTAATACAATTGAAATTAATCATTTACTTTGTTACTCTCATTTGCATAATTGGATGCACACAGTTGCATTTTTTTTACTATAGTATTGAATAAGGATGTCTGAGTCTGATCATATTTCTAAAAAGTTCTGTTTACCAAAACTCCCTTATATGTTTACCATATCCGTCTCCGTCCGAGAGACAAAAAATCTCGGGAACTACTTAAGCAATCACCATCAAATTTGGTCAAAAGTTAGAAATTTACTTCGTTTCTAGACACTATACTAAAATCGAAAACTGTAGAATTTAATATTTTCTGGTTTAAACGTTGGTCGCTGTAAAGCAAAAACGATAATAGATAGAGGGATAGAGTTTTCTGCAATCGATTAAGCCTGCAAAGAATAAAATTACATTTCCATTATAAAATATGTTAAAACCGGAAATGATTTAAATTCACTACATCTTCCGGTTTCAATATTGATCTACGTAGAGTAAAATCAATAACAGATAGCGAGAAGCAGTTTTTTTTGGGGGGGGAGTTGATTTAGTGTTCTCTTTCAACAACTTATTTAAACCGTAAGGGGCAGAAATCAACTACTTCCGATTTTAACATTGATTGCAATAGAATAAAAAAAAGCGTAATAGATAGCAAGAGCCGCTTTCCTGTAATCAATTAAGTGTCCTCTTTATTTCCACCTAATGTCTCTGCTAAAACCGAAAACGGAAGAAACCAACGACTTCCGGTTTTAATGTTGGTCGTTATAGAGTAAAAAGTCTAAGAAGCGGTTTTCTGTAATAAAATAGTCCCAAGAATATATTTCATCTCAACTCTAATTTACGTATTAAAACCGTAAGTGGCAGAAATAAACCAGTTCCGGTTTTGACGTTGATCGCCATAGAAGAAAACCTGTAATAGCTTGCGAGAAGTGGTTTTCTCTAATCTATTGAGTTTCTCAAGAATATATATATCATTTCCACTTTAATCTTTCTTCTGAAACCGGAATTAGGAGAAATCAACCATTTCCTGTTTTAGCGTTGATTATTATAGACTCAAAATGGTAACACGTAGCGAGAACCGTTTTTCTAAATCAATTAAACATCTCAAAAATATATGTATATTCCATATCCATTCTGATCTCTCTACTGAAGCCTGAATTGGTATAAATATATAATATCACTTAAAGTTTCAACAATCACTGAGCAAGTATCACACCATAAGACATCAAACTCCTTCACGTGGTATTCGCGTGACATTACTACTTGTTTAAATTCTTTTTAACCATTTATACATCATGAACACAAACATATAAATGAACTTCTATAAACAGTTCTTTTTTTTTTACTTATAAATAGCTTGTGCCTACAGTTACTATGACCAGTGATTCAAAGTTCACACACTGTCACATCTCATTCTTGAAAAATTTAATATAATATATAATGAATAATAATATTATTATTATTATTAATAATAATAATAATAATAATAATAATAATAATAATAATAATAATAATAATAATAATAATAATAATAAAGTCACTGCGCCTTTGAAAACTGCTATGCGAAGTTTTTCTTTAAAATGCGAAATATACAAGTATAAGAGCAGTTTCGTGTACAACATATATTATTTATTTGATTTATCTGTGCGTGTAGCTGAGAACTAATTTCCTTGTTTACAAGTGACCTTTAAGTCACATTGTAGGGTTACCAGAGGTACTGGGTATCTTTGAGATTTCTTTCATATGCAGTTTCTAAAGAAAATCAAAACGATATTCTGAACCAATTTAAATTTAATGGACGCAGTTTTGTACATAATTTAAGTTGTTGTGCAGTGAATACGTACACAGAGGAAAAAAAACATATGTGGCGTAAGTGGAAATGTAGGTTACATGCGTAAATCCTGTAGTTTTTGGACTTAATGTACGATTATATATAACATCCTGCAATAAACGTTTAACTGAAAACGTATGTTTTATAATACTTTCCGTATAAGTGTTCCATCTATACGTATTTTCCGTACGAAAGAAAGAATTGTGTATATGGGGTAAGGATCTCACATACAGGTGGACGCATATAACATATAGATGATGTATGTAACATTCGTATAACGTATGTTATATACGGAAGACTGTTAGATGTCAGACATGATTCAGCGACATGATGTAATATCTAAGTGGGAAAAAGGCAGTATGTACAGTATGTGGCGTACGGGTAACGTATGCTCTGTGTAGATTTCCGAAGTAAACATATGGATTCCGTATATTTGTACAATATACTGCTGTCCGAATAACGGATTTTCTCAGCGTAAAGAGTATTTAATAAGGAATCATATACTAAAACATGTAGATAGCTACAAACTTCCCATATGAAAGCAGAACTTAAAGAATATTAAAAAAAATATATTAAAAGCATTAACTTCAAGCATTAACCATAGTTCTACAGCAGTGACGAAGTAATAAAACATCATGGTTCTAATAAACTGCAATGTCGAACAAACGTATACAAGCATATATATTCATTATATAAGATGATCTACTCACCAGTGTCACCGGCTGAAACGTTCACCGCAACGCCTGATAGACTCTTATGTGCTGTTGCGACATCACTTAAGTATTTCATTTTAGTAAGATAACCCGAATTACGGGGCTCAAAAAAGTATCAGATTTCATTATTTCTAACTTCCTAGACCTGAGTTCGCTACTTCTTAATTAGCGCAGTTCCCCAGTTGCCTCACGATTATGAGAAAAATAAAATGAAATCTTTGTTTTACGACCCACGATTATGCCTTGGAGGCTATGGGTGATGATTATAATGAACAAAATGAAGAAAGTGAGAGGAAACGGGAGAACACGAACAAATCCAAACATTGGTAACTGATCACCACAAGGACCACTTGACGTGAGCTGGGATTAAACCAAGGACCCCACGCGCCACAGGGCAACGCTCTACCACTGAGTCGTCGTGGTCTTTCATGACAATGGGTCAACACCAGATAATATTAATGATCCAATTGGAAGCAGAACCAGGGACCATCAATTACGATGGCGCGTACGTTAACAATTCAGCTAAAAAGATCAATCATTTCATTGATCATTTCATTTTTTTTTAAACTTGTGCCGCTTATTTGTTTTTCATTGCTATTACTCACACCCGCAGATGGTACCTTTTGATTCTTATGCTGACGAGAAAGAGCCCCTCCCCACGTTGAAATCTTATATAAGGTTAAAGGGCGCTTCTGAAAAGTAAGTTTGCTTTTAATATGACTGTACAATACTTGTGATAAATTATATGAAAAGTCATATTAATGGGGATCACAGGTTTAATATTCTGCATATTATCATAATTAATTTTTGATATGGCTACACCTAGAACGAGTAGGCTTAATCTTGTCAGCACTTTCAATACGTCACTGGTCTACAGTGTAAATTTGTCAACATACTTTGAATAATACGATTAAATAATAATAATAATAATAATAATAATAATAATAATAATAATAATAATAATAATTTCAACAAGTTCTCACATTTTTGTCTATCACAGAGGGAGCTGTTTGAGTTGATTTATTAAAAATAATAAGAGTTCCCTTTTTCTTTTTCGTTTTTGAAAAGTTTTAACATTTTACATGTAGTTCTAAAACTGGAATTGTGTGCTGATTATTTTCGTTTGTATTTTCTACTACAAATTGCAACAATAAGTGTACCAATATTATAATAAAACAAATCACATATTTACTTTTATTCCTCGTATGTTCTGGGCACTCTAAAGTAATACAGGGAAACACCCCTACAACTGCTTCAACCAATAGCAGAACATAAACACACAACAGTAATTCCACGAAACAAACGCAGATATGTAGTACCTACAAAGATCCTTACTTAATATCGTTCATTTAAGGGGTCGTTACGTCATAAAACAAAAATCTTATCATGTGCTGTTGTGGTCAAATTGCTCCTATCATTTTCCGAGAAGTGTTCTCTAAAACATATAGCTGATTTTGTCAAAATAATAACAATAATACCCAGTTGTTGCTCATATCTGACTGTTATTCTACCGCTTAAAAACAATGCACAAGGTTTTCTCCTATAAAATTTTAAATGTTCATATAACAGTTTCTGAAGGCGCAAAGACAGTTATTAATAGAAGGTGAAATAAATATGTAGGTTAAGTGAGTTAATACTCTTTAATTTGTTCCTGAGTATGATTTTGGTCTGTTAATATTGATCCTAGATATTTGAAAGTATTCACTTTGTCGAAAGTGTTATATGATATTTTAATTTATCCATGATTTGCAGTATTACGATTCCGAGAAACTTCCATGTTTTTAGTTTTCTTTGCATTTGTTTTCCCATGCCGCTGCAAGCATGTCCGAATGTTTAGTAAGATTTGTGCATTTCTTTCTATTGTTCTCCTATCATCCCCTATTATATTTACATTATCCGCATACGCCAAAATCTGGTGAATACCATTCAGCTCTAAGCCCTGATTGCTGTTTTTTATTTTCCTTATAGCGTACTCCAGAACCAAGTTGAATAATAATGGCGACAACGCATCTCATTGTTTCAGGCCATTCTCGACCCGAAAGCTCGTGGACATGAACTTTCCTATGCGGACTTTGCTTTGGGATTAATTTAGACATCTCTTAATTAACCTAACTAACTTTTTCGGTATTCCAAATTCTGTAAGAATGTAGTACAATGTATCTCTTCTAACAGAGTCTACAGTAGTAGGGAAATTGCGATCTAAAATTTCTGGATAGAATTAATATTCCAATGAATTTTATGGCTAGTATGCCATTGTCTTTAAAATGATACTATTTCTCAACTGTAATACTGTCCATGCCTCTGTGACGTATGGGAAAAGGGAAATTTGGGGGAAATCGGGAAATTTATCTGAAAATCCTTCTCTGATTGTTTGGGCTCTTTAGAGCGGTCCCGGGTGAGAGTACGCGACCTAATTGTACCCTGAATAATACTTTGTGGTATTGGTAATGTTTTTGCCAAATTTCATTCCGATATCATACATAGTAACTTGTGAAAAATAATTTCCCATTCTTGTTTGAAAGGACAAAATATCACTTTTTAGCCGTACTGTATGAATTAACTCTGACGTTATTAATCATATTGTTGAGGGTCAAAGAAAACCACTCCGTTGTGTCAACGGAGTCAGAAATTGAACATCTACGATAAATTAAGGAATGTATATCAAAGTGCATCATACTACAAGGGCAAGGTGTGTACATCAGGTGACATTATGTGCCCTGTTTATCTTGAGATAACAAGCTTATACTCAATATATTAATAAGCATGAAGAAAAACGTGGTACTAGTGAATCTCTTCTGTTTGAGGAATGGTGTGGACACCAACTGTGAAAAAAAAATCCCAAATTTCGTAAATTGGAGTAGTGATGGAACTAGAGAATTCACTTCTGGAATTTTTGACATCAATCAGAAGCTCCAAACTTTGCGCTCTATGTGAACTCTTTGACAAGATTGGTGATTCCTTGATTCTTTTCATTTAACCACCAAAACTATGATAAATGGCTTCCAGTGCATTTGCGTGACATGAAGAACCTGACAGAGATGCACCGAGGAGTTTTTGGCCAGGAAGTTTACTGCCAACATTAGTGGGAGATTATTTTCTGCAATAGCATTGGACCAGGCGCATGAACAGTGCAATGCTTACGTTAAAGAGGATGGAGGTGCAGTGGAATTAACAGAAACACAGATGCTTTGAGGCGATGGATAGTAGCTGGTCCTGAAGTAGCAAGATTGATACAAAAATTTGAAGAAGGATTTAAAATGCCTAAGACAGCCTCAAAGGATCACCATGAATGCTCATCAAAAACCTTGTATTTATTTTTTAAACACGTAAAGACTTTGAAAAAACGCAATTGAAGATTTAGGAAATCCATTGGAGACAGGATCCAAGACAATGTGCATAATAAAGTCATTGTTTCTCAAAGCGGAATTGAGGATTTAAGAGAAATAAGAGACCTTGGAATGTATCAATTTAAAGAATTTGTCAACAACAGACTTGAATAGCAAGTAGTATTAATTGATAAACCGATCAAACGCAATCAAGTGAAGTTATTCAAAACAAAAACTCTAACCAAGAGCAAATCCCAATTGGTGATGAGAAGCGCAAGAAATGATGCCTATCTCTTTTCAAAACTATATATCGGGTGTCAGCACCGAGGTTCTGATGTTAGCAGTTTTTTTAGCCGTGAAAACCAACCGTTTCCACCTTCTTTGTCAGCCTGTCGGCATCTTCTAAAATCTAAGAAATCTGATCTTCCTCAGTGCTTCAGAAATATGTATAACTATCCCAGTGACAAACCTTCAGCATCATGTTCCATACTGGATGACCCAGCCTTAGTTCCATGCTACCTCCTGGAGATGCCAAGACTTTTGATGAGCATACAGAGAGATTTGCCAACATAGTTTTTCACGAATGGGACAGTGAAAACAGAATTGACTTTGTCTGGGATGACCACAAACTTGACAGTTTGAAAGATGAGACCAGGATGTTTATTGGTACTGGTATAAGACGAAAAGTTTATAGAATACGCCTATGCCTAGAAATTGGAAGAGGTTTTTGATCAATGGGGAAAACAAGAAAGAACTCTTTGATCTACTTGCAACTAAACTTGTATCTCGAGTCGGAAAAAAGTGGTGAATACGAAAGGATAAGTGATATTATGCAAAATACCATTATGTACCCATAAAAATCTTCAGCCATACAGTCAAGAGGAAGCGGATACAAGAATTTTGCTTCATGCCAAGGAAGAGTGTAAAGCTGGACACAAATCTATCTTCATTCGGACAGTGGACACTGATGTTGAAGTGCTTTCTTTGGCAACATTTAATCAACTACAAGCAGACTACTTATGACTGCATTTGGCACTGGAAAGAATTCAGAGTACATCCCAATTCATCTACTATTTACCAAGCTTGGAGTAGATAAAGCTACTTTCCTTCCATTTTTGCATGCACTGTCGTGTTGCGACACAACTTCCTTGTTTGTTGGTTATGAAAAAAACGCTTGAAAAACACAAAGAAATCTCCCGGAATTCACACAGACATTCCAGATTTTGTCCCAACCATCTGCAGAAATTGAGACGATTATGGAAGAAGTTGAAAAATTTGTTGTTTTGATACATGATAAGTCATCATGTCATAGCACAGTTAATGAGTGCAGGAAAGATCTCTTTACAAAGAAAGGACGTTCCATAGAAAGAACGACATAAAAAAAGCAGCTTTATTTCAACTTGGCTTGAGTGCTTATCAACCTGGCTATTGTTGAGGACAGTGTTTGGCTAAACAATCTACCTTATGTGATCTACGACTTTCGGGTTTGCACAGAAATGAAACTGTGAGCTGGGAGCCAACATGGACAACTCTTCCTGAAGCAGCTCGTGCATGTAGAGAATTATTAAGTTGTTGTTGCAAAAAGTGTAACACTACTCGTTACAAGTGCAAAAATTCATGGATGCGGTGTACTATGCTTTGCAAGTATATTGACTGTGAAAATGAAAGTGAACAATTCGATGTTCCAACTTTTGTTGACAGTAGTGATGATGATTTTGACGACGTTATGACTAACATTTAGTGGTTTGTTACATGATATTACAGTCGGCGAGAACTATCTTGGCAGTGACGTCAACGCTCTCAGTTGCAAAGCTACCAACTTACGCTATTCACAAATAGTGCTTAGATGCACACTGAACGCTTCGCATGTCACGTCCTAACTACAGTTTAAAATAATGCTGGTAGCGAACTAGAGAAAGTTTAGATAACAATGTATTTAAATAATATGCATTGTTACGACAAAGAAAGAAAACATAAGATTAGACCCTATATTTGTGTCGTCAAATGACAATATCTTTCCTTTCAGAAAGCAGTTTTCTATTTCCAATAGTTTTTTTTTTTTTTTTTTTTTTAACCTAAATCCAAACTTGCCCAGTATTTGTTGTAATGCCCACTCAGAACCTTTGAAGTCAATGCTTTTCTTAAGTTCGCACAATAATTTATTTAAGGTGGCGACAATGCCTTCAGTGTAGAGATTGTGAATTGTTCTACGAACTACTACTTCATCGAAAGAATCTAAATTTGTTTGTCTTTTCTGTGTATTTGGCCTTGCTTTACAGGGTGTTATGACGGGTTGTCCAGACTTTACTCCTTCTCTTTCACAATTCGCCACACGGATCTCTCACTGACTTATGTTGCTCGGGAGGTTTCATGAACACTGTCAGATTTATTATTGTTTGCTGCAAGAAAAGTTCTAAACATTAAAAACAATGTCTCCTGCATCACAATGCAACGGCTTTCCTTTCTTTAAGGTACTATCGCCCATTCTCATACAGAAAATTTCGAGAACGAGAATAAAACAAAGGATTGACAACTTTCACCAGTCTGTACAGCCCTACAGAAAGAAAACACGCGTTTTTCAGTTCATTTCATTTCGCTTTTGTTTTTTAATTTGTTTGTTTTTCTTGGAAGTGCTGTTTTTATGTCCTATTGGTAAATGTTATACTTTTCGAAGCTACATTCACTAACCCCCACGCTCTGTTTCCGCGACCAGGAAACACGTTCACATATCATCCTCTAACTCAAGGACCGTGATAGGTAAAGACATGGGGGCTTCTTTAAAATAAACTTTGGACTTCCTTTCCCATTTCGTCCACTACATATTTGTGTCTATCTTTAATAGAACGAAAGTTTGTAGCATGTTGAAATCGGAGTGTTGTTAGAACAGAATAAACGTAAATGGCTATCATTTAAAATAATTTTCCACATACTTATAATATAAAATTCAAATATAAAATAACCATATTCTTCATGAAAGTTATATAAATATAAAAGCAAAAAATGTAGCATTTATGTCTCCTCGAACTCCAGTTATCGTTGTACAAAGATGACAAGTATATTTATCGAAAATGAATCTCCATTTCGGTTCATTTCTTTCGCTTTGCTATTGTAGAGAACGGAGCGTGCTTTTAAGTTGGTATTTGTGTTCGCGCATTTTCTCTTTCCTGGGATTGGACGTTGAATGGAACGAAGCGTCTGCCTTAACCAGTGGGATGGCATTTGAGCAAGAGCAAAGTCTACGTCACTGCCAGGATAATTCTCGGGCACTGTAGTTCTACATTTATTTTAAAAGTTTTTTGATCTCTAATACTTCTTTCTCTTTTCTTTCTAACGTGTCAGATAGGAGCAAAGGTGTTTGTTGTGTCAAAGTAAAAAAAAAAAAAAAAAAAAAAAAAAAAAGTACGATAATGCAAAATTAGTAAATGAAACACGAACAAATGAAATGTTAAAAATAATTTCCCTTTATGTCTTCAGGTTTCAAACTAAAGGATGTCTAAAGACCATCCTAATGCACAATTGTATAATTAAGAGGATTGGAAAATGATTTGTCACTACGTTACTATATAAAATATTGGAATAATATTTGTTAGAAACAATACTAATATCACAATGCATTATTCAGGTTATATTAAGGTCGCGTACTCTTACCTGGAATCGCTCTAAAGAGCCCAAACCATTAGAGAAGGATTTTCAAATAACTTTCCCGATTTCCCCCAAATTTCCCTTTTCCCATACGTCACAGAGGCATAGATAGTATTACAGTTGAGAAATTGTATTGTTTAAAGAAAATGACTTAATAGCCATGAAATTCGTTGGAATATTAATTTATCCAGAAATTTTAGATCGCAATTTTCCCTATTAGTGTAAATATTCTACTTTCCAACAGGATTAGGAAATAATTTTTCCCCATGTCATTATATAGGATATTCCAATGTTATTTGACAAAGAGAATACCATAACCCCATACCATAACCCATTATTTTAGGCTACATTAGGGTTACATACTCTCACCTGGAGCAGCTCTAGTGGTGCTCAAACTTCCAGAAAGGTTATTTTTTAAAGAAAAATTCCCGATTTCCTGCAAATTTCCCTTTCCTTGTACGTCATATGGATATGCACCATATTGCATTTAAAAAGCCCTTTTATTCTGAAGAGAATGACGTATTAACCATGAGATTAGGATGAATAGTGTTGAAGCAGTAGCTACTTGGAATAGATATTCTGAAAAATAGCCCTATTTTCCAAGATGGCGTCCATTTTCCCATATGGCTGTCAAAATCTTTGAGCCCTACCTCTAGATTTCTTCTGCCAGATGTAAACAAGTATTCATAAAGGTTTCATCTGTTTTTTTTTTTTTCAGAAGTACACAATTCTTATAGAATTGCCCACTTAAACTCCGCACTACGTTGTTTATTTCATTTGCTTTTTTTCTTTTTTTACTTTTTCCTTCACTTTGTTTACTTAAAAAATACACACAAATACTTGCACTCAACAATGAGTGTAAATTATGCTAATTTAAACACACACACACACACACACACACACATACACAAACTATTGCTATTAAGGATTTATATTATCAATCAGCCAGCGCAAGAATTTCCCTGAATTTTCACGTTTTATCGAAAAAATCCCTTTTCTCTTTTTTTTCTAAATGTAAGTACGAAATTTCCCTAGATTAGGAAAATTTCCCTCAAACTGCGAACACCGGACTGCCACCCAGTGCGTTGCTTAGCTTGCACCCCCCACACAATCCTACCCCTGGGGAGCGTGCTACTGACGACTGGAGCGCCGCGCGGCGGCCAGTATCATTACTTTCTGGAGAAACCCTATAGAAAGGAAATGCACCGATAATTCTTACAATCGGTTTTATCGCCTTTCTTGTGATTTCACTTTTGTGGCAATTCTTCCTTGTTTCAGATAAGGAGAATGAATTTGTATATCTTGTTCCACAATTTTCCCCTTTCAGCTAAAATTAAGTCAGCCGGAATTTCGTCTATACGAGGAGATTTGTGTTTCTTTAGTTTCTTTATAGCAATTTCTACTCCTCAGGTTGCATATCGAGGAGAAGGCATCTAGATATAGAACTTAGCTGCGAATATACTGAATAAGCAGTCGCGGACATACGACAAGGAGTGGCCCTCTAGCTTGGGGGTTTGGCTTGAGGCTAACAACCCAGGGGCGTCATTTAGGGGGGGCAGGAGGGGGCAATTGCTCCCCCCAAGAGTTTGAGGAACACATATACTTTAATCAATTGTATACTAATATACTAGTACAAAACATGAAAGTCCTTTGTCGGTGGTGCTCTTGTCCCCCCCCCCAAGCGAAGTCTGAAATGACACCCCTGTAACAACCTCACCCTATAAAAAGGGCACTTGTTCAGGAACATTCACAGAAGCCTCGGACCAGGATTACACCTTTGAAATAACTACATTTTATATCAAGTAGAATTTGCAGATTAAGTCATATGTTCAACATTGCACTGGCGTTAATTCTATTCTCGCCATACTAGACGGGCGAAGAGAAAATATAAATGAAATGATATTAAGATGAACTGTACGCAAAAAGCAAAGAATATGACAGTTACCTATTTTCTATATTGTTTCTTGAAGATAAGAAAAACAGGCTCTTTGCCACAGTCAGAAAAATGAGTTATTTTTAGTATTTTACCGATAGTTAAACAAAGGAAGAAAGAGGAATCTCAAAAACAGTTGATACCTGGTAAAAATAAATAACCTGCTAAGAATTTAATAACACAATTTACATTTTGTATATAAATGTAAGGATATAATATTTACAGAGAATTTGTAGTTATTTGGCATGGCTAATTAAAAATTTTAAAATGTAGTGGTTTACTTTGAATCAGGCCTGTATCCAGGGGGGTGTAAGTGGGCAGGCCCCTCTAAATTTTTGCTGCTCTCCCTAAACTTTTCACGGTAGGCTTGCAAATGAACTATAATATGATGATGAACTATAATAAGGTTGGATCGGGCCCCCCTAACTTCAGCCGCCCCCCCCTACATGGGCTGACTACCGGCCTGTTTTGAATGCTAGTATACAGCAGAAGTGATCTGTGATTACTTATTGAGTGCGACCAACAAGTATGAGAAACTTCAAAATGCTCCTGAAGAATAACGAAGAACTCATATAAATATTGTTTTACAATAATAACACAAAAGAAAAAAGTAAAAGAAAGAGAAAGCCTGTAAATAAATGTTTGATTTTAGGGATCATATCTCAAGTCTTTTTTCAACGATGATCGGCTCGGCCTTTGTCTCGACTCGATCTGGAAATGTTTGTCTCGGGCTCCGTCCCTTATTGATCTCGTCTTGATAGTCTAGATACACATTGTAGAAAATTTAAGAAGTAGCGTAACCTTATAAATATTTTATTCTTTTCTACTTTTCCATTTCATTCTTTAACGGTAGAATAAATGTAGTTTATGCTCTTCTTCGTAATTCAAATAGGCAAATTGAATTACGCTGTCCATTTGTGTGGTCACGAGTTTTATCGGTCATGCGAATAGTAAGTCTTACAAATCCAAGTTGTGGTTCGGATCAGACTTTAAGCATTGCACCACATGACATATAGTTCCTATGATAAACAGAAAAAAAAGCTTTAAATCCTATCAATCAGTAACGTATTTATTCATCGTCTTATTTAAATCAAAAGAAAAATACCGTATTATTCAATCTCTAATTCCACATAAGACAATATATACACTAATATATTGTGTATATATACACAATATAAGACTATTAAGTCGAATCTTTCATATACAGTATATTCTACCTGCTATACTGATAAAAGTTCAATTTGAGTAACTGAAAGTCGGAACTCTGCAAAGTCAAGAGTTTTGAATAGTACCAATCTTGTTTCTTTGAAGTATTACACTGTAACAAAATTGCCAAAATCCCATGTATGCTTCTATTTCTAAATAGACAAAGCTTTTTTTTTGTTTGTTTGTTTACGTACATTCGAACTTCACTCCTTTTCTGACAAGTAAGTGCTACTTTTGGGTGAATCAAGTTGCTGCCTGAGACACATGTAGCAGAATAGTACTAGATGTGCTCAATATGGCTGGGAAGTTTTAGGTGCAAAGCTCAAAGGGTTTAGGAGATACAGTCACTAGAATGTCACATGGAGGAACATGTTATAGCCGTAATATATAGTCTAAAACATAAGAGAGATGTCTTATACGTATTATTTCCTCTGAACTAGATCATGTTCGTGTTTCCAGTATGTTTAAATGATGAAACAAGAGAAAGTTGTTTGTTTTGCAAATCTGAAGTGATTTAGTTATTGCATAGAAAAGTTACCAATTACTACAATCAATATATATACAGTCCAGAAAAGAGTGCACTACACGCACAAATACTCTGCTCACAGTGAGCACACCAGACAAACGCAATCGAGTCGCACTTGAAACATTTGCCGTTCAAGATTCCGTCAAAGCAGTAACCTTAAGGAGCGACTCAACTTCCAGGCTCCTCATTCAAGTGTCTAGAATTATGGAAACCGAATCGAATCATGTTGCAAAAACGAGAAGCACTGAACTGGTGAATTGTGAACGACTGAAGTTGTATTAACCTGTCACGAAGCTAAATATTCACGTCACTTCCTGTTATTGTTGTATCAGTGATAAAACGGTCAAAGGGTTTGTATGGATGGACCAAGTGAACATCCAGAGGCTGAATTAAGCCAGTACATCCACCAGGAGTATCAGCCATTTAATCAATTCAAAGTCTTCTGGCACACAGACTGACAAAAGACTGTTGTCTTTGTTTGCAGACCACGAATCAAGTAAGAGGAGGACTTTCTTCTTATCACTTGGAATGCTTTTCTACACTGTTAAAAACGGTTTCTTAAATTCGAGAAAAAAAGTCCTCGTATTTGAGAACATCCGTTTCTTACCTGTGCACCGAGTAATACATTCTTAAAAGTTAGATTTTGATTTTCTCAAATCATTTTGAGAAATAATGACTCAAATGCGAGGAATTATGTCTCATTTTTGAGGGTGCGAATGCTTTCTCAAATTTGAGAAAAAAATAATAAAATTGAGAAAGTAACATTTGAGGAAATAAGACGTATAGCCCCAATTTTGAGAAACACATTTCTCAAAAAGATTTGAGAAATATCTTCCTCAAAAGCGAGAAACGGTGCACAGAAAAGGGGTTCCCAAATACGAGAAGACGGGAAAGAATATAAACAAAATATAAACATGCAAAAAATTCCAACTATTAGTACACCCAAAATTTATATTAAATAAATACCTACAGTTATAGATATTGTTTAAAACATAACACATTTAAATCTTCACTTCAACTCAAGAAAATTCCGCGAATACCACGATGACTTGTATTTTACTTATTCCTATTGCATCAGACAATTGAACATTTTCCTGAGAGAGACTGTGATAGAGATGAATAATAATGGTGTAATGAAAATGTGGACATTCTTGGCAGGTTTTGCAAGGGTTTGTGACCTTGTTTCCAATCTGAATTGAATGCTTAGCAATTGAGTTTCAGCACCTTTATGAGAGGCAGAAAATGTCGCATGCTCCTGCCGTAATGAAGGTGGAAGGTAGGGGGTGAGTGCGTTACTTATTTTATTGCATCAGACAGTTGAACATTTTCCTTTTCATCACTGTCCACTTTCTCAAGGCTTTTCTTTTTCATCGACGTGGTTTACTCATGATTCTCCCGTTTTCTCCAACATTATACCAACTTCTTGATAATTCAGATTCAAGAATTATACGTCTACTTCAGAATAACGGCAACAATTTCTGCTGGAGTGTAACGTCCCACGGTTATGCTACGAAGCTCAGGAACACGTTATGATGATAATGAGCGAAAATGCTGTAATGAAGAAAGTAAGGGAATCCCGAGAAAACACACATAAGATGTTTACTCACACTGCCCACTTGACGAGGTGAAATCAAACTAGAGACCCCATGCATCGGAGGCTAGTTCTACTACTGAGTCATCGCAGTCCAATATGCCTCAATTATCTACCATAAAAAAAAGTTGCCTATATGAGAAACAGCGTGTTCGTGGGCTTTTCCAGGATTCTCTAGTTTCCTCCTACAAGAAACGTACGCAGGAATTTATTTCGGAGGGACTCCAAGTTCGGAGGACAAATTGTATTAACATATGTAAAATTGCCCCTAAAATTAGATAAAATTTACATAAAAGTAGCGATTTCGGGGAAGGTCCGGAGTTCCAGGACTTACCTCCTACCTTCCACCTTCATTACGGCAGGAGCATGCGACAGTTTCTGCCCCTCATAAATGTGCTGAAACTCCACTGCTAAGCATTCAATTCAGATTGGAAACAAGGTCACAAACCCTTGCAAAAACTGCCAAGAATGACCACATTTTCATTACACCATTATTATCCATCTCTATCACAGTCTCTCTCAGCCTTGGAGCACAATCGTGGAACGTTGGGTTAAAAAATAAATGAAATCTTTGAGTTTTACTTCCCACAGTTGTGTTGGGTAGGCTAAAGGAGACGATGATGATGAGAATGAAAAATATAGTGGAATGAAGAAAGTGGGAAGAAATGGGAGAACCCCGAGAAAACCCATGTACACTGTGTTTATCCACCAGAAAGCTCACTTGTCGCGAGCTGGGAATCCTGTGATCAAAGCAAGGACCTCATCGCACCAGAGGTGAGCGCTCTACCACTGAGGTACGCAGCCTCTATGTTAAATTAAAAGCAAATGCATACAGTACTATGCCACAAATAACCTGCAAACGTGTGTCATTGAAACAATTACTGGTGGTGAAAAAAGGAGGCGCCAATCTATGCTAGGTGATCAGTACATAGTACCTTTGTATTACAATTCCATAATAATAAATCACACTTTCGTAACGCTGTTTCTAACTACAAAGATGTCTTATGTATTCTTTGTTTCAGCACATAAGCTATTTTGCACATTATATCGAATGGCGAAGAGTGTAAAACATTGACATGCCTTCCCGTTCTATTGTAATATAGAAAACAGCATGCCCTACGGGGCTCTAACTCGCCTTCACTTGTTATTGCTGCACTCGTTATTATGTGAATTGAGTACTGAGCTTTGATACTGTACATAAAGGAGCCAACCTGACTGCTATAGCGTATATATAACCTGTATGAGGGGGTCAGCGTTCTACACCCTAACGAATGTACAACAGTAACTTTTAGTCTATGGTATGTTTACAATTCACCCAAACTTACGTTCGAATGTTGATATGATGCTGCTCCTCGCCGCTGTCACATGACATGTATCTATACGCCACCTCAGCTGCATCACCTATTGCGTACTCATATCCATTCGCACTCTGCTACAACTGAAATCCCTTTATTTCGTTTCCTGAATAGTAATTAAGCCCTAGCAATATTACTCCCTAGTAAAACATAGTAATATTATTTCAGTAAGATTGTTACCGTTATTTTTTAATCATCTATGACATTGCAAATCACGCACTATTCCATTCTCATTTTTAAGAAGTGAGAAAATCTCATAAATGGGAGCCTGAAAATTTCCTTGAGCTCAGAAATGAAAACACATTTGGAAATAATGAGACATTTTTCCTCAAATATGAGCAAACATTACTTATTTTGTTTTGAACATGTATTTTTCTCATTTCTGAGCAAAGAAATTCTTAAGAGTTTACATGACGTCCGAATAGTAACATTTGATGTCACACCTTCTAGTGGCTGTATCTCCTAAACTCTTTGAGTTTTTTTCCTAATATCCCTGACATATTGAGCATAGGCCTACTTAGTACTACTCTAACAAATGTGTCTCGGGCAGCAAATCGATTCACAGAAAACGTAATGATTACTTAAGAGTAATAGTCGAAGTGGAATTGCCAACTCTACCTAATTAAAAATGAATTTTCTCACAAAATTCGAAAGCCTGAAAATATATCGAAGTTCCTTAATCGCTTTCAGACTAGGGTAAGATTTTATTGAGAACAAATCTTATCTGATGGTGAGACACTATAACCAAATCTCGATATTTCGTGTTCCAAAGTGACAACCTTTTATTTCAAAAATTTGCGTTTATCTATCCTAAGTCTAAGTCTTACTTTTCTTATATTCTTAAGTAATTCTACTAATACACTAAGGATTTTTTTCTTGTAAGTTCGCCTGAAGGATTATATCGTCTACAAAAATGCTAACATATTGGGGCTTTACATTAGATAATGTCGCTGAAATTACTTTATAAGAAATGGCGGGACTGTTACAATACCACACAGAGCAAGATAACATTTAAAAGTCAGAAATTAGAAACGTGTAAGGTCTTCTTTTTGTGATAATTCTATAGTGTAAAAAACTTAGCTTATATCTTACACGCAAAACCTTGAATTACCTGCAATATTTGTTAATAATTTATTTATTGATGGCAAACTCATTGAATGATGGACTACATGTGAGTTCAGTTCGAGTAAATCCACAATTGTCAGTTACTAGATTTATGCTATAGTTCCCGTGGTGATGCCCATGATGTGGAAATAACACATTGAAGTGATAGTTAAAGTGTGTTTTCTTCAACGCCAGCTTTAACATCGCATTTTTGCTGTGTATATACGTATAGTCTGTATGCTGCATACAGAAAAGTTATATGCGACTTTGGGAAAATCCACATAATGCATACATAGAGTACCCATGCTGTCTGATGAATGAATGTAACAAGCCTACTTAAAGGACGTGTGTTACATTCTTGTTTCTATTATATTGTGTACTGATAGTCAGTTTGTGTCGTCATTATTAATTCGTACATTTGGACATGACTAGTTGGTACTGCGTGTATTCTGGTACTTGCTGATGATGTCGTATTAACGACGCCATTACATTTATATGGAAGGTTCCTATGACACATACGTTTGCACTTAAATGTCCGCTGTAGATCTAGCATATACATGGTCGTTAAGACCACAAATTACAGGATTTACTCATGTAACATACATTATTCCGTATGCCACGTACATATTTTCCCAGTATGATATTCCTCATTTTCAAAGATTTGTAACTCGGAAAGAAGGATTTTTTCCATCCATTTTATTAGAACCTTTTCTTTCGTTTGCCACAAGGACTCAGCTCTTGGAGATCAGTAATAGAGATTTTAAACATACTCTATATGTTACGTACTAAGCGATTTCCATTTAAATAATATTCGTAAAGATGTAGTCAACCACATATGGCATAAAAATCATTACAATATTCGTTATCCTCGGACGGCGTGATGTTTATCGAACATTATTGTACTTTACAGATCGCGGGTAAAACCAATAAAAGAAGAATGTAAAAATAGTTTAACTTCTTGAAGAAATTCCAATTTGTTTGTTTACCTTTCTTTTCTTTCAGAACAAAACTTCAAAGTTGTAACAAGTACTATGTGCAGAAGAAAGAGGAGAAACAGAAAGGCATTGCTTCTGTTTGAAAGAAGACAGTAGAAGTAACTTAAAAGATTTGATTCTGTAGGAAAAGGGAACGAGATACACAAAAGATATTTGTTATCCTTCTATTTGTTGGTGTCTTATACGTTAGTTTATGTCTAACAAGAACAGGCAAAGGATACAATCAAATACCTCCAAACTCATCGCTGTTACCAATAAATAAAAGAAGAAAAGTTTGACATGTTACTTTTACGAAACTTAATTTCATTGTGCAGGAAACTTCTTCTTTCTCTGCATTTTTTCTATTTGTTTCCTTACTCTTTGTTGTAAAATTAGATCTTAGAACTAACCAATTAGCATATATATTAAACACATAGAAGCAGACAGATGTTATTAAGTTGAACAGAATTATTTGACAAGCGTACATCCTCATGCATAGCTTTCGAGAAAATACAGGAATTATATCACAAGCCCACAGATGAAAAAAATACAAGGTAAATGATAGTTGAACTTAATGTAGTTTTTGGTACTGATTTAAAACAAAATAATAATAAATGTCTATCATGTTACGTTTTCTTGAAAATTTTAAATTTACTTGGATTTGTATGAACATTTACCATAAAACGTGTTTTTCGGCGTTGAATGTCTTCCCTCGCTGTGTGACCTGACCATCATTCTACTGTAATGAAACCTACAGAATACCCCTCTGTGACACCTCCCCGTCACCGTCCCTCTCTCTACGTCGTAATCTCTCGCTACCAATAGCGTCTCACGAGCCTGCTGTCAGATTTTGACCTGGGTCCGGTGACCTCACAGGAACGCTCTCGAAGTATCCTTCTAGTTGGTCGAGCTTTATCTGGATTTATCCTGAACGTGTTAATTTTCGAAAGAATGAATTCTTCCGACTCTTCTGGAGTCACCAGAAAAGATAGAAAAGAGCTGTCCTCATGAGAGACTCAGTTTATCTCTCTTTAACCCAGAGGATCGTGTACGTACCGTGTTCCTAGTAAGATAAAAGGCGTGGAAAGGTTTAAATTTGTACGAAAGTTTCATTTATCTGTACTGTCGTGCGTGCGCTGATACACTGACAAGTGGAAATTTAATCACAGAAACAATTGTAACTGTTGCTTTTCTCTGTGCGTTTCGTGGAATATGACTTCAAATTGGAGACGTGAAAATTTGCCAGGTGACTTTTGTTACATATGCGACGAATATAGTGTTATTAAAAATCACATGAGGAGCATTACAACCTACGTCAGACAATTGTGTCTTGCGTATTTTGGCATACAACTCGGGAACCAGGACAAATCGTAGCCTCTTCATAAAGTTTGCGTGCAGTGCATGCAATCTAGCCTATGGCTCAAAGGAAAGAAGACTGCTTTACGATTTGGAATTCCAATGACATGGAGGAACCTGCAAAACCACTTTAATGATTGTTACTTTTGTTCCTGCTATGTGCCTGAGTGTAACCGCAAAAATCAAATCCTGAGAACATTCCATCGGCCATTCACTTCGTTCCTGATGGACCTAATGTGCCAGCGGCTTTGCCTTCAACTGAATTGCTAGCCATCTCTTCAGTCTTCAGACTCCGAACATCCAGAAGTTCAAGGCTCCGATACCGAATATAAGCCCTCTGGGGGCAGGCCCATCGCGTGGGTTTTAAGCACCCAGCGCGAGAATTACCAGGCGCCCCCATCTCAGTGTGTTATGAAAAACAACCGGAGTTTATTCTGTACTCCCAGATTTAAATATGGAATGTAAGATAAAAGAAGTTAATATTATGTCAATTTTTTAAAGCGAATGGCTTTTGTAATTAAAACATAAAAGTTAATGAAAACAGGTTTTAAATTATTGAAATCGAGTGCTATTATTGTTTATTTTGAACTTGATACACATCAACATAGTAATAGCATAGAATATACAAATAACGATACAAGTATTAAACCCAATGTGTAACTAATAACAAAAACTTTGTAATTTTCTGATTTTTGCTTAAAAAAACGAAAATAAATTTTTTCTTTTCTTGCGATTAACACATAAATTTTTCAGTAAATTTATCATAGCGTTGGAATACTAAAGTAACTTTTTCAGGTGACGTTTGCAATTATTTGCATTTGTTTCAATTCAATCCTACAATTATAATTTATGTTCAAAATGTACAGTTTGTTAATGTGTATTCTGCAAGCCAATGCTAACGATACCTTGCTCCAAAACATGTAGTGTAAAGATCATATAATGATAACATAAAAAATAGTAATAAATTAAAATAGAAGTGAGCAAAATTAACTGCATAATGACATACACATACTTTATTCAAACAGTAAATCGCATTCTCCTGACTTTTCCGCGAGCAAATATTGACAATATTCCTTTGAAATCTAAGTTTCTGGCTTCATTATTTTCAATAGCTACTATGGTCAATGAATTAAGTCTTTCCTGGGCCATTATTGAGCATAATTACGTCCTTATCAGCTTTAACTTACTAAAATGTCAATGGGACAGACATTTTTACATAAATAGAAAAAGTAGAAAATTATTTTTAAAAAATAGATGTTTCTTGGACACAACAACGATTTGTGTTGTTGACATTTTAATAGTTGACAGGGACCCAGCCAGGATTTCGATTCGGGGACACCGGGAAAGGGTGTCTGGGAATACCTCCATCCCCGCGTACATGAGGTCTGGCAGTACCCTTCAATACTTTTTGTAAAACTTAAGGCTAAAAATTTCATTGTAATGCTTTTTAAAAACTGTTTTCACTTTAAACCAATATAGGATAGCCTAAATTTGAATTTTATTAAGATTTCTTTTTCCATTTTAGTGGAGGGACCCCTGAGCCCCCTCCATGGCTACGTCCCTATTAGTTGATAAACACAGTTGTATGAGGTTAATACAGAATTGAAGGACTGAAAAGATATTTACTCTGTTATTGGAACATTTCTTGGACAATAGGAATAAAGAAATGTTATTGAATTCTACTGAAGTTTCTTCAGTTTGTACCAAACAGTTATACGGATAAGTAAGTAATAGCAGATCTTGGTAAGTTTTCCAAGATAAAATCTCTTCTGATAGAGGGCTGGAGAGAGTTCAAGTTTAATAATCCTAGACGATGTTTTACATTACCGGTAATTTTACTTAGCCGTGGCTGATTATTATTAAAATATCTGAATTAACATTAAATTTTTAAAAAAATCATTTACCAACATATGAATTCCTTGAATTTTGTTAATTTGCCGTCCCGGCGCCCCCATTGGGCGCGACGGTCCTGTCTGGGGGCGATATAAGCCCTTCTCTCAGGTTGAACCTAATGATCTGATTAGAGCTCTGGTTCTTTCAAAAGAGGCAGCTGAATTGTTGGGCTTCAGATTGAAAGCTGTCCTTCGTCACGGAAGCCGGTATGCATCTGTTCTAGTTAGACACTCGATGCATTTAACAGAAAGCTATGCAAACCTGGGTCACGTTCTCAACAAAATAAAATATGCCGACCACAATTAGGCCATTTGCGGTGATTTGAAATTGATCTTCATGCTTCTTGGTCAACAGGGAGAATGTACAAAATTCCCATGTTTCATTGGTGAGTGGAACAGCCGTGATAAGACTTACTATTGGGTCAAAAAGACTGGCCAAAAAGACAAACTCTTGAACCAGGCACCAAGAATGTGATTCAGAACAGCTTAGTTGATCCAAGAAAAAATGTTGTTGCCCCTTCTGTATATAAAATTAGGTGTAATGAAGCAGTTTGTGAAGGCTATTCCAAAAGATGGTAATTATTTCAAATACTTGTGAAAAAAGTTTCCAAGTTTATCCGAAGACAAGTTGAAAGAGGCTATCTTTGTTGGTCCAGATATCCGCAAGTTTATGAAGGATAAAGACTTTGAAACTAGCATGACAACAAAGGAAAAAGATGCTTGAGTTACCTTCAAAGATGTCGGCATTAAATTTCTGGATAATTACACAGATGCTGGATATAAAACAAATGTTATGAATATGCTGGACAATTCTCAAGTGTTGGGTTGCTCCATGAGTGTTAAACTGCATTCTCTTCACTAGACCCTTCCCCCGAAAATTTAGTATCAGACAGTGAAGAATTTGGTAAAAGGTTTCACCAAGACCTCAAAGATATGGAGCGCAAATATCAAGGAAGATGGAACAAGAACATGCTCGCCGACTACTGTTGGATATTAACACGAGATAGGCCTGAGATTGAATATGAAAGAAGAAAGTGAAAAAGAACTTTCACATCAAACAGAAGTTTCAAAGGAAAAAAGGACATACTTTCCATAGGATGTTTTGTTTGGTTTGTTTTTTGCTCAGTGTAAAATTTGTTTCAAACTTTCATGTACATATTTGCTCCTCTTGGTCAATCGTCTATTTAGGTAAGTTACCTTAATACAACCAAATTACAATTATATGTTGGTGATTTTCTTTTAAAAACTTCACCATAATTTGACGTTACAAGTTTAAACTCAAGAGTTCTTGTTTTTCTCTCAATCAGACGCTGTCCGTGCAATCTGCAACAGTGGTTTTCATCCATTTAACGCTATCATAATAAATCGATCACTGACAAATCAATTTGCTTCACCAAGAATCGCTTAGTTTACATAGATTTAAACGAGTAAAAACTCACAATTGCCAGATATTATGTGCAACATTTCTCGAGAGAATTCCTTTTCAAATAGGATGTTAGCCAATATATCGATATCGATTTTACAAAAAAAAAAAAAAAAAAAAAAAAAAAATCCTGACTTGATGAACAAAAAAATGGAGATCATTTTCGAAATTAGCACACCAAATCACATACAACTCAGCGAAAACTTCTCTTTACTTTTCAAGAACGTCAATTTTGCAGGCCTGTGTATTTTTGATAAACCTAAAAAATTCTACAGAGCAAAAAATGAGGTGTTGAAATAACACAAAATGACTACCACTTTAGCGTGTTACTTGTATATTATTCAGCACCAAGACATCGCTTTCCGAGCAAATCAGAAATAACTTGTTACCACCTGAGAGAATTTACATTGGTACTTATCGTTTAATATGAGCAAAGCTTTACAAAATATCACAATGATATTGTTGTAAACCTGTGAATCGTCTGACAACAGTTACATAGGCAACAGTTCTGCCATCTTATGTTCATATATGCTAAGACACAAGAATAATAAATAAAGAAAACAGATGGAAGCACAGCTATCTGTGTAACTGTTCTCAGATGATTTACAGGTTTACAACAATATTATTGTGACCGATTACAGAAAACAGAACATTATTCGTTACTTGTCATAAGTGCCAAAGATATTTTGCAAAGCTTTGCTCATATTAAACGATAAATACCAATGCAAATTCTCTCAGGTAGTAAGTAGTTATTAATTATATGCTAGGAAAGCGATGTCTTGGTGCTGAATTAACACACAAGTAAACCGCTAAAGTGGTAGTCATTTTGTGTTGTTTCAATCCCTCATTTTTTACAGTGTATGTTAGACGATAACCACGTTGGCAGTTAAGATGAAACTGAGGTGACGTATGACACTGGTAAGATGATAGCAAATAGTATGTTTCGTTGTCCCAAAATTATGACTAACTCTCAAACTTTATTCTTTTCACTATAATATTGCCGAAAATTAAGGTATATTTAGTTCTAAAGGAGCTAAGTGCCAAGTTTTGGTAAATACACATTTGTTGGATTATAGATCTATGTGCCAACGATAATCTGTACCTAAAGAATCTAACAAGTAAAGGGTCCAAATGGATGAATCGAGTTGCGGGATGAGACAGTGCGTCTGATAGAGGATGTGCAAAGTTATAGCGGCTGAGCGCCATAAGAAACGGAGAGGGAGGGGGTCAAAGTTGGTGGGGAAGGCCTATGCTATGCTATAGAAATGCATCAAATAAATTGTTCAGTCGTAAAAATAGTGAAAGATAGACAATACAAACAGTAGTAGTTTCACATATTGGCAAAAGAAGAATGGGCAGAGTAGATCATGAACCTACGCCGCCATCTTGAAATCCGCCATTTTGAAATCTGTGATATTGTTTGAAATGGAAAGGTAGTCATGTGATATACCAATTACGGCCAGCATGTTCTCAAAAACTCAATTATGAACTTTAGTTTCATTATCTGTACTAGGGATGGCCAAAATTTTCCGGAATCCGGATTCCGGAAATTTTGTTTTCCGGAATCGGAAAATTTACTTTCCGGAATTCGGAAAAATTCCGGAATTCGGAAAAATTCCGGAATTCGGAAAAAATCCGGAATTCGGAAAAATTCCGGAATTCAGAAAAATTCCGGATTTCGGAAAAATTCCGGAATTCAGAAAAATTCCGGAATTCAGAAAAATTCCGGATTTCGGAAAAATTCCGGAATTCAGAAAAATTCCGGATTTCGGAAAAATTCCGGAATTCAGAAAAAATTCGGAATTCGGAAAAATTCCGGATTTCGGAAAAATTCCGGAATTCAGAAAAATTCCGACATTCGGAAAAAATCCGGAATTTAGAAAAAATCGGAATTTTTCCGAGATCCGGAATTTTTCCGATTTTACTTTCCGGATTCCGGAAAGTAAAAATTCTGGAATTGGCCATCCCTAGCTAGTAGCTGTTAAAAGAGAAACACAATAATGAATATATATACTGTATTAGTTTCTTGTAGTTGGATATGTCTTTATCACTTACGTAGACAATTGCTACTGCAGTTATTTACTGCTTTATGAGAAGGTCTTATTTTCACACACAAAAAAGTCGCCGGTATGTCTCAAACATTATCGCGTTCTCACCTGCAGCTGCTCCAAAGCACTGCAAACTACTTTTTAATCAGGCGAAAGGCAGTGAAGGAAAAGAAATCTCAACAAATATTCTAATAACATTCGCTTATTGTCAACATACCTACAGTGAGCGCAGAAAGTGTTCGTACACCGTGCATACTTTATATTGAAAACCGCTAGCATGAGAACGGGAGGTGGAAAATATATATATAACCAGAATTAAGACTACACATTCATACATTTTATTTCTATATACAAGAGAAAGGCCAAACAAAGACAATCACTGTTTTGCTCAGAAGAAAAGAGAGAATTCCTTTTTTGTAAACGCAAAAAGTCACCGTACACTTATGATTGAATTAATGCTTATAAAGTATATTACGTTATTTATTATTTTGTGGGATTACCCTGTGCGTTAATGATTGTCTGTAGTCTTCGTGGCATTGATTTCACCTGTAGTAGTTCGTAGTTCTGTAGCTTCGGGACTATAGAAGTCAGTGGAGAGCTTTTGTGAACGCGGCATTGAACCTCCGGGCTCCATAGGCCATAGAGTTAGTTAGTTAGTTAGTAGCTTCGGGACTGATTATGTCCCATTCTTCTTGAATAGCTTTTCTCAGGCCTTCTTTAGTAGAGAAGCTGTGCCTTCTGATTCTTGTCACCAGAACAGACCATAGATGTTCTATGGGGTTCATGTCTGGGGATTGGGGAGGTGTGCGAAGCTGTTTCAAGGTATTATAGAGTAGCCACAATCGAGTATTTTCCACTGTATGTTTGGAGTTGTTGCCTTGCTGAACAATAAATTGTTTTCTGCGCACTAGTATGGATATTTTCCTTTAATATGTTAATATACACTTTGTGGATCATCACTCCATCGATAAAGTGGAGACGACCCACTCCTGAGGCACTCATACAACCCCAGACGAGCACGGACCCTTCTCCGTGTCTTACTTTAGGGACGAGATTTTGAGATTCATCTCTGTATTCACCTTGCGTCATACCATACGCCTCCCATTGGATTCGATAAGATTAAATTTACTTTCGTCCGAAAATATGACCCTATTCCAGAAAGAAGCCTGATCCCTTATCTTTATACTCTTTTTCAAACTTTAGTCTCTTTATACGATTTGTCTTGTTCACCCATAACATTTTCCTGGCTATCCGAGCATGATACCCTACAAATATTCCGCACTGTACTGGCTGATACTTTAACACCGCGTGTTTCCAGATCCGTTGCCAATTGCACAGCACTACTTTTCGGAAACTTTTTTTCTTTCCCTAATAATGTAACGTTTATCTTGTTCACTCAACACTCTTGGTCTTCCAGTTTTTTTTTTTTTTTTTTTTTTCGCACAGTGATAGAAACATTATACATCGCAATTATTGTTTGTACTGTTGAACGAGGTCTGTCTGCAAGGTTTGCTATCTTTCTCAAAGATTTACCCTTCTTATGCAATTTAATAATTACTTTTCTTGTCTCCTCATTTGTTTCTGTTCGGTTGCTTCCCAGTTTTACAGCCCACCGTGCAGTTTTTTCACTCCTATTCACAACTAAACTCATTCTGTTATTCGTCATGCTATAAACAGAGGTGTATAATCAGGTGAATACTAGTGAACCCCAGTTGTGGTATCTTTGTTTCGTATTCGTACGTCAGGTGTACGATCTCTTTTTGCGTCTACTCTATACACTTTCTACGGAATTTATTTACTTTCTGACCATTAAACTTGTCTTTTTGTTCTTTATTGGTATATTCATAAAGCTTAGTTTTCATTATTCATATTGTGTGTGTTACTACACTTCTTAAATTTTCTGTTTCTTTTTCGCAAGCATTCTCGTTTCAATAGCATAGGTGTACGAACACTTTCTGCGCTCACTGTATGTACAGTAAATACAAATTTATAATTTTTGACTTTACGAAGTATACAATGTAATTGTTCAATAATTAACATAAGCAGGCATTCATTAATTTATATTAATATAATAATTAATAAAACTAATAAGCGGGTGATTGATGACTCAGTGGTAGAGTTTTCATCTATGGTATTCTAACCCAGGACATGTGGGTTTTCGATGGCTAATTTTGTGTTCGAAAATTTTTCCGGTGGTAGGCCTACTCTTGGTTCCCTTTCTTATATTTGTTCCATCATCACTCATTAACGAATTTAGTTTATCAAAACTCTATAGCCATATATTCATTCTGTCCGTCAGTGAAACAAACAGTCTCAAGTACTATCTGATGGATTACCATCAATTTTGGCCACGATGTACAGAGTCAATAGTTAAGAATCGAGTTCCCCGATGAATGTAATATTCAAACCGGAAGCGGTACAAATCAACCATTTCCGGTTTTAACGTTAATCATTATATAGTAAATATGGTAATAGATAGCGAGAAACGGTTTCCAGTAATCGACATATATAACATTCATGTAGATAGAATGTTACCCAATTTGTGCATCTGCTGAAAATAATGAGCTTAGGTATTTAGAGAGCATTTTCCGCTTTAGAAAATGTGTGCTTGGTAAAGAATGTAGAGAATTAGCTGAGTCAGGCACGTAGCTAGAATATGGTAATAGGAAGGGGGGGTCTGTCACGAAATACTGTGGTTATTTACCAGGGGCTCAATCATTCTAAATTATTTTATTGGCAACATATATTGGTTCGTTTAGCCAAGATTTCTAATGGAGGGATGATATGAAATACTGTGGTTACACACCAGAGGCTCGATCAATCTAAATATTTTACTGACAACATACCCATATTGATTGGTTAGGACAATAAAATGAGGATATATTAGTAAGTATTTTAATAAGAAGCTATGAAGATATCTCGAGTAAAAAATTATAAAAAAGTATTTAAAAAGATATAGTCTTCCGAGGTCATTCGAACGGTGTCGAGAATTTTGCGTCTGGGAAATTTGCGCCCTACCTCAAGAACAAGGAAAATTGCGCCTGCAATGTACCTCCACCGGGAAGTTTGAGCCCTGCGAAATAAAAGAACCTATTCGAGCTTACGCATTTGCTCGGAAGGGCTGACATTACAGCATAAACAATCCTCCCCCCACAACCATGCCATTTGTGATTTATTTTCATTGTGGCTATATAAAGGGAGAATAAACTTCAATATAAGCCAAAAGAACACAACGGGTCAACGCAATCACTGCTTCTTCCAGAGATGATTTTGGGGGAACACTGGCCTCCCCAGAGCTCTCAAAGTGCCCCCTCGGAGGAGACCAAAATAATACGTCTATAATATAATAATAAATAGAATAGTACCAGCAGTGACCCCCTCCGGAATACTAAGTGTGCCCCCCGGAACATTTTTTCTGAAAGAACGACTGAACGCAATTGTGTGTTTAAAGTGTAATTCCAGCAAGTAAACACACTGTACATAGTTTTCTTGATAATATTACTGAACTGATTTTAAATTCACGTTACATTTTCTTTTCTATATTTTGTGTCCTAAAAAGCCAAACAACTCGCAAGGATTGTGAACAGAGATATCTGGGTAGAGCCAAACAGCCTTTTGTAGATTAAATTATACTCTTTGATTATATTAATAAATAATTATATATCAGTCATTTATACTTTTATTGTAAATTTTGTAGTATAATGAAAAATTGTATTTGTATGGATTGCCCTTCAGTGAACTAAAATTGTATATTTTTTTTTTCATTTGTTCGGAATATTATAACGGATGGAGTAACTCACTGAGACGATGAGAGGCAAGCCTAGTTCAAGTGTGAGTGGAAGTTACTTTACACAGTACAAAAATAAGTTGAATTGTAGGGCGCTAACATCCCAGTGCAAATATATAGCCGGCGCATTTCCCCCTCTTTTTGCGGTAGGGCGCAAACATCCCAGTGCAAATATATTGCGAGCGCATTTTTTCCTATTTTTGTGGTAGGGCGTAAATTTCCTGGGCGCAAAATTCTCGCATTCAAGGGAAATATACGGTGCAACGACATTGCGCAAATTTTTCTAAGGATTAGATCGTTGATAATCTCTGTAGTCTATGACTTATTAAGGAGGAACAGAAAGTGCTGAAATTGCGCAAATTTCCACCGCGACGTTGCCAACAACAGGATTCAGGAAATTCGTGCTTGGTGAAAGCAACGAAACCTAAAGCTTCCCTTTAATACACAAGGTACACTTTTTCTTTTCTGTTTTCGTCGATATAAACTTCATCCTGAAACTTTCATTGATGTTTCTCCAGTTTATTGCTTCCTGTTTATAGACCCTCCTTACTAAACTTTGCTATTAATTCTCGATCCTGATTGGCTCGTTGTGATTTTCGTTCCTCATTGGCTTCTTACATTATTCTTACTATATCCGCAACCAGCAAACTGACCACTCATTTTTGTAACAATTTATACGATAATAATACATAACATATCTTCCTCACAGCACCTAACAACAGTATCTAACCAGGGATGACTTCAAAGTTGAACTTTGAATCTGGGGATAACCTATATATTTACTGAAAGAGTTTGCCAGGTAACTTCCAAAACAAGTTTCAAATCCTTGCCCAGAAGTGACTCCCACCCCTTAGGGTTGGAAATAGGCCTATATAGAACCACTTCATAGGCCTATATGTCCTATACATCAAAGCGATCTGCATGACTACTAGATTAAGAATACAATATGCACTACTCAATTATATCCTATATTAAAGATTAAAACAAAAAAACATCATTATTTCACTACAAATATCATATATTAATAGGCCTATAAAGTTGACACATCTGTAAACAAATGCTTGTTTGTGATTGGCCAAAACTGGAAAATGTAAACAAATCTTTATCTCTGATTGATCGAACGCCTATCTACGATATTTAAAGGGAACTTCTAAAAATATTTAGGCCTATATTTTTTGTTTATTTCATACGTTTGTTTTCCTTACAGTTTTCCAGTAACTATTTGCTTCCAATAACTATTTTCTTACAGTTTTAATCTTACAGAAAATCTTACAGTTAGACATGATACAGGAAATTATTGACTGAGACATGTTTTTTCGTCCCTCTCTCTAACGACGCCCGTGCACACATTATAATAGCGATAACTGAAAATGCTATTGTTACCCACTACTTTGTATTTTTTACTTAAAACAACTTGCGTTTTGGTGACTTTTTATTAGTTGAAATGCTTGTGGTAATATTGGCAACGTTGCAAACATTTTTTACGCAATTTCCATTTTGTTGCTTCCTCATTAAGGCTTTATCTCTGTCAATAGATAAGGGAATGAAAGCTTGCGCAATTTCAGTGCACCCGAAATATAATGTCCGTGAAGTTGACAAGCCACTTATGTCAGACTCCAATTTTGACTTTAAACGTCGCTAGTGCTATGTTAGTGTTCGATAGTGACGCAAATCGTTAGCACTCCACAGATAACGTGTGCTTTTCAAATAATGGATATGTCTTCTAACTGCATGCCAACACGCCCACTTCTAAGAATCATCTCAAAAATGAGGTTAACCGTTAGAGCAAGTAAGTGCTCATTAGTACCATTAACATTAACGTTAATGCCTCCATTGTACGGCCCTTTGAGTAATAATTACACCACGTATAGTCTCAATGGGTCCCTATATTCTCGCGAACATTCTGACGTGCCCAAGTTAGTTACTTTTTTTTGGAACTATTGTTTATCTGTTATTGTTTATTGTTTATTGCTAGTCTGCAGAGTAGTCCTTACATTAATATGCCATTGTCCTTGATAATCATTGCGTATTTACAAGCAGTTTGTTATTACTGTTAGAAGATATCAAAAAACAACAGATAAAATCTACTACTTAACGGTTCATATTTTTCTTTTACAGTACACAAACGATTAATAATAATAATAATAATAATAATAATAATAATAATAATAATAATAATAATAATAATAATAATAATAATAATAAGACTATTCCAGCATAAAAGTTATCAATTGCATCACACTGGCAACAAGCGACGCATATTTTAACTTCATAAAAATTCGTTTCTCACGATTTTCTGGAAAACTACGTATGATATCTTCATTCTGTCAAGTTGTTTATCTCAGTGTGATATATATATTACCTCTGGACAATATCACAGTAAAACAAAAATTAAATATTAGGACTGCATCGTACTTTTGGACTACATCTCATTAACCATGGGAAGATTGAGTAGTGTATACTTTAGGATGTAAGTTTCAGCTTAACTTGCATCATACATTCTTAGGATTACAAAAAGGAAATTTGTTCGTTTGCATTTGAACAAAATTCTTAGGATTACAAAAAGAAAAAATAATTTTTCCGAATTCCGGAATTTTTCTGAATTCCGGAATTTTTCCGAAATCCGGATTTTTTCCGAATTCCGGAATTTTTCCGAATTCCGGATTTTTTCTAAAATCCGGAATTTTTCTGAATTCCGGAATTTTTCCGAAATCCGGAATTTTTCTGAATTCCGGAATTTTTCCGAATTCCGGAATTTTTCTGAATTCCGGAATTTTTCCGAATTCCGGAATTTTTCTAAATTCCGGAATTTTTCCGAAATCCGGAATTTTTCCGAATTCCGGAATTTTTCCGAAATCCGGAATTTTTCCGAAATCCGGAATTTTTCCGAATTCCGGAATTTTCCGATTTTACTTTCCGGATTCCGGAAAGTAAAAATTCCGGAATTGGCCATCCCTAATCTGTACTTATTTGGAAGATTTAGGATAAACTTTATAGTTAGGCTTTTTTACAAAAATCTAGGAGCCTGATATTTGTATGTTGAAAGTTTGGATTATCACGAAAACAAATTTAAGTTAAACATATCTACAAACCAAGAAAACTAACAGTGAAATTTGATATCCAAGGTGTATATTTGTGCATTATTAAGTATGACATTACTTCCGATTTGCTTCATATAATGCCGAAGAGAACTGTTCGAAACTGTATGGAAGAACAGTTTCAGCTTTGTTTTTCGCTTTTGGTTGAAAATGTGGAGTTTATATAGCTACCTTTTGCTAAATGACATACTTACTAATATAGACCATAACACAATAAAATCTGATAGATTGGAATGCAATTATAATGTACTATATGTAGACCACTATTTTTTTTTCACAACTTGCTATATTTTCACTCAACTTTCTTTGTCCACCTTCGTAAGCAAAAGTAACTTGGGACGAGCGTAGCATGTAATATCTGGATGAAAAGTGGGCTACTGCATTCGAATGTGTTTTCGTAATAATCCAAACTTTCAGCATACGGGTATCAGTCTCCAAAATTTTCGTAAATAACTATAAAGATAATCCTAAATCTTCCAAATAAGTATAGGTAACGATCACTAAAGTTCATAATTGATTTTTTGAGAATATTCTGACCCTAATTGATATATCGCATGACTACCTTTCCATTTCAAAAATACCAAAGATTTCAAAGTGGCGGCGGAGGTTAATTATCTACTCTGCCTATTCTTCTTTTGCCAATATGTGAAACTACTACTGTTTGTATTGCCTATCTTTCACTATTTTTACGACTTAACACTATTTGATGTATTTCTGTAACATAGCATAGACCTTCCCCACCAACTTTGACCCCCTCCCTCTCCATTTCTTACGGCGCTCAGCCGCTATAACTTTGCACATGCACATATTTTCGCATCCTCTATAAGACACACTGTGTCCTAGCCCGCAACTCGGTTAATCTATTTGGACCCTTTACTTGTAAGTGCAATGTGTTTCCTAATAGTTCATAGCACGGCTTATATGGAACATTTGTTTATGATCATATAGTGAATATAGACAGTTTCTTTTCGTTAATACCCAAAATTTTACATTACTATATTAATATACTAGTCGATATTTGACTTGAAGATGAGTAAAATGATGAGCTTGAATGTAAAGTCTAATAAATAGTTTTCGATAAAATCTACGAAAAGGAATATTATGGCGTTAGAAAGTATATCGTTCGTTGCCAGTCCGATGCAGTTGATAATTTTTGTTCTATTGAAATATATTTTTTAAAATATAAATGTATTGTATATGAAATATAAATATTTATCCCTACAATTACAATTGAAAAATGAAATAAAATCTTTGAGTTTTACGTCCCATGGTTATGACAATTACAATTGAATACCGGCAATGATTAACTAATGGGCAATGGATAATAGTAGTTAGTGATCAGACCTAAGTCGCAGCTTCCAACTTCTAAGATTCGTTGCAATGTGAATGTCTTGAACTCACTACTTGTTCTTCCATTTTGGATTTCTGACTAGAATTCTTCAGAGGGAAATAAATGCTGAAACACCTGAAAGTGTGTGAAAACTATGAACACGTTCTCAAATTGTTGTAACAGCTCATTCTGAGTCTTCTTCCATGAAGCCACATTCCGCAACACCAGAATCATTGTGTTACTTGTATCTATAATTCTCTATTTCTGTTCTTCTCAACAGCAACATAGCAGGGGAAAAAACGAGAAGCGAATATAATATTGAAGTTAGTTTGTTTAGGTCAGATTTTCCAGTCAGCTCTTCACCAACTTTTATCGAACTGCTTTTCTTGCATTTTTCTTTGTCTCTGATTTCTATACAACCCATGAAGTGTAACTCACATTTTTTGTGTAACTCACATTTTATTGCGCTGCTTGCTATTAAAAATGCAACACAAAGAAAAAGATATAGTAGTAAGTCCAAATTTGCAGAACATAGAGCGCCTAAGTACAAATCATTGATTAGTACGACAGCTCCGTGGAGCAATATAGGCGCCGCGTATGCCTCTAGTGAAAGCAACTGGATGCCAGCCAGAGAGTCTCAGTTCAGGAATAGACGACGCTTGGTGCGACATGAGTGTATGTATACGGTCAAAAGATACTGTAGACATGTCAGCAGGTTTCAACCTTTGAGCATAGACGAATAGAGGATTATCGCAAGCGTCATTTATTCTTCCGTGGCATTAATGTATATATTGGACAGAATACAGCCACAAGTGAGCGAATACGGACTCCATGGCTTCACGAAAGCACTATGCAACGGCACGCCGGATCTTAACTACCGCGGTATACCATCGACCGCCACGACGAACGGCTTATGCGGGTCTCTCTGGCAGGTGTTACAGTGACATCATGCACACTGGCGAAAGAACTGAATCCAGCAGTCCGCAGTGTCTCCACGAACAATTTTACTTGTCAGCAGGTCAAATTTGCGCAGTCAAAATTTCTTCCGTTGACTGTATAGCGTAGGTGTAGGAGACTACAATGTGATCGCGCGTATAAAGGTGTATGGTAGAACATCATCTTTTGAACCGAATAACGTTTCTCTTTGCAGCATAATGAAGGCTGCACTACTTCTGGCACTATCGTAGCACTAGGCTGGGTGACGCATATATTTTGCATCTTCACGTCAAATTGGTATTCGGTGTTATGGTGTAGGGTGCTATTTGATTCCATGCCGATTCGTGCCTTCTCCATAAATGAACATTTGACAAGAAAAATTTACATTGACGAGATTTTGGAACCTATTTTGGTCTCTTTAATACAGATCATACCGGGGATTTCAGCAGAATAACGCGCATTGTAATGGTGCATATATTGTCGTACACTTTCTGGCTGGACACATTTCTGTGCTTTCTTTGCAGGTGTATTCCCCAGCACATATGGTCGATGGTTGCGCATCGCCTCTTACACCTGAGAACTCTGTCAACTATAATTGATGAGTTGTGGGATAGTAGCGAAGAGGCATGGTTTGCCATACCCCAAATGACGTCTAAGGGTTCATATTCTTGATGCCTCGTCATGTTGCACTTGTTCTGACCATTCATGGTTTGGACACAGGTTACTGACAGTAGTCAGTTCTGTTCCGCTGTCGCCACTTTGTCAAGCGTCTCACAGAGCAGTAAGTTTAATAATTTGCTACTTGCATTATCAACTTTAGCTATCTTGTTTTCTTATTGAGTGTTTCATTTTAAATGGTAGGCAGTGTACTTTAATGTATATATGTGTGTGTGGTCCTAGTTCAGTCTTCATGGCACGTTGATTATAAACGCAAGTAGCAGTTTGGGTCCTACTTCAAACAGTAATCTTTCATATTTTGTTGTTCGTTAAAAATGGTATATGGATTCAACTTTACTACTTTTAATTTAAATAATCCCATCCGCCTGAGCTACGTTTTACCCTGAGACTTTATTTGCAAATTCAAATTGGCCTAGACCTCTTCCCCTCCACACTTGCTTCACCTATGATCTCGTATCTCATATTTCAGATCTTGCTTCCGTTCTTCGCATGGCAAAATCACGTTTATGAGATTATTCTTTACGAAAAATTGAAATCCCTTTCCCCGCCTTAGAATATGCATTTCTCTCAAAGTAAAATGATAGAAACTCATATCGAAGTCAGCTGTTAGCAGTGTTTCGAAGTTCATTTCAAATGGTGTACCCATTTTTCCTGATTATGAGACGGACAGATTCGAGGTCATAGTTATATATTGACAAAAAATTAGAAATTGTCCCTGTTCTTCCGTTAAAAGCAGAATTTCCAGGAAAAAAATCTTAGTGGCACCTCACGTCAGAAACGCTATGCACTGTAAAAAATAAATAAATAAATACATTTCCAGCTTAAGTGGTTTGGCCTCGACGTTGTTCTGTCACTGTTCGTGGTGTATGGAAAACTGTATTACACGTGGAATTTAGTACCTTGTGATCTACATTATCTTTGACTCCAAAAAGTGGATGTAAGGTTATCATAAATCAGTCCGGCGCGGCGTCAACACTAGAGACACTGAGACTTCCACTTGCTTGGGAACTTCCGTGCAATAGTAAGTATAACTGAGAGATGAACTTTAGTCCATCGCTGTTGATAAGAAACGAAGATTCTTTCCCACATGGGAGAGGGAAAGGCTCTTAAACTTGAAGGCAGTGATGTAATCGAAAGTATATGGAGAAGTATATCAATTTCAGAGCGTGTTATTCAATCAACATCATATGTTAACCTCATTTCATTATATACTGTATATTCAAAGAAATAAAAACACTGATCACATATAAATCAGAAAATGCTTGAAAGTATCTGAAAATATCAAATCTAGAACAACTATTGGAAATAACTTTGTAAATGATTGCCTCCATTCAGAGACCTACCCCAATTCTCCTCATTCCAACACCTTTTTCTTTCTAAGGAAGAGAAGATCTTGCTTATCACACTGAGTATGCATTGAAATTGAAATTGAAACAGGAACACTTGAAAATGTTTCAGCCTTGCCGGGATTCGAACCCGGGTCTACCGAACAGAAGTTCAATGTGCTAACCACTCACCTACCGTGCCACTTAACCTTCCACCAAAGCTAATAACAAGTTAAAATCGTTTCATGAAAAAATATATACAAGATACTCAAATATAACAAAAACAAATATAAACAAAAGATAAATAAAAATATAAATAAGAAAATATAAGCAACTTATGTGAATGTCTTAATGATTTACTCGAGATTTCCCTGTTTAACTCAAAAACAAGTTATATATACGTTGCTCAATGAAGAAATGTTTCTTGCGTCATCTACTCATAATTTTACTTCCATACAGACTTGACTCAGTGCTACCAACTGCTGTCAGTGACGATAAAAGTTACGTGTAATTTTGGTTGCATCTGTGTAGGCGTTCTCACAACCGCAAATGATCTGGACCCCAAGTAATGTAGCGCTTAGGGGGGAATTACTTTTGAGGCTGGCTGTACTTGTCCATTATATATATAAAAATATAAATAAAATATATTTTATATATAGGATTATATATATAGGATTATATATATAGGATTACTGTCCAGATTCCATTTTTCAAATTGGCGTGGGAGACCCGGGTTCGATTCCCGGCGGGAGCTCATGTGGTTCGGATTCCACGTTAATTAGTAGGTCCATGTCTCATATAGCCTCGTTGCTGAACGGGACGTTAAACTCAAAATCAACTCAACTCAACTCCATTTTTCAAAATCGACTCATTATCTAGTTTATGATAATATCTAATGGACGTCACCAATGGACGTGCCTGAAGTAGATTCTGTAAATTATGCAACTGCATGATTCACTGCTAAGTCACTATTCACTATTAGCTTCACCTTGCACACACGAAAAGTAATCATATTGTGGAGATTCCGTGATCATAAAGGAGATGGGGGAAAGTTAAATAAGTTCTAAATTCAGGTTTTTCAGTATAACATTTGGATATACAAAGGTTCTTGAATACTTCGCGATAACTTGCCTACCTACTCTAACATGCAGTTAATGAGTGTTAGTACAAGAGTATTAGACATATATATTTGCAGTGTCATAAAAATAAGGAAAGAACAACACTTATCCACATCGGCGATATACAATAAATATTCTTATTTACATCTATCAACATTTCGTAGATATGGCAGAAAACGCACTAGTCGGGTTTAAGCTGGGAAACGACGAAACCTATCGCTCACATTGAAACGATGTATTATACTACTAAATTATGTTTAGTCATTATTACGCAAACATTTATAAAATATCAATATTTCTATATATATTCAACCATATTAAACAGCTTCGCCGCTACGTGTCCAGTTTACACAATATTGTAATATGACTAAAGCATTTTGGTGAAGGGCGATTAACATTTTATTGGTTTTGACTTCAATATTTTGTAAACCTGGTTATATTAACTGCAAATAAAAATCCAATTCCCAGTCTGGTGCTGTAGGTCATTCACACATGCAAAGAAATCAAGGAAGTCTCATAATAATTTAAAACTATGTCTAGTTAAAACATTCTTCTAAATAGGAAATATAAAAATATGTTATGCAGCAATGTATCAAGGAAATAATAAGACTTCCTACTTCACGTTATGAAGTAACTCTAAAAATGTAATGGTAAGCGGAAGAAATGTCGCTACCAAAACGAGGAAGAAAAGGTAGGTGGACGAAAAAGAGTAGGGAATTAGAGGGAGTTCTGAAGTGACCGTCTGACTGGAAGGATCAAAATCTAAAAAATTTACTCGTCAAAGTCTGGGTGAGTACAATGCTGGTTATTAATTGATATCACACTTTATTTATTCGACCTTGTCTCAAAATTCGTTTAATTCTTATCCTATCTTCAAAATTCATTATGACAGTTATTATAAATTTTAACGTAAGGCCTCAGCACCAGACTTTGGGTAATATTCTGATCTGATATCTCTACTTTTATTTCTACAATTTAATTTATCCATCTTAACTAATTATTTGCTCTACCTAAAATTTATTGGTTAAGTTTATTATAAGAAAACTCTTCAAACTGCCCCCTTGCTATTATGGTTATTAATACATTGAGTTATGTGTGGATAAAATTGTATATGTCAACGTTCGGATTCTCGGTCCAATATGTTGGCATATGTTATGGTGGAATAAGCGCCGAGTTTTGTGGCTAGCGCCCGTGTTAGAAACACGTTATAGAACAATTTTCCGTTTAAATTATAGATATCGATCCCGAAGCCACACATATATGAGTAAGGAATTAAATCATGCAGAGAAAAATTACATGGGATATCAGATTTGTTATTATCCAGGATGGTGCTGATATATATGTTTGAATATGTGCATACCATTTCCTATAGAGAATTCTGTGGTAACTTACAACAAAGAAATATTACATATACATATAGATACGTTTTGCGTTCATGTTTGAGTTGTTTTTCATATGTTAGGCATTCTTAGGATATCGTATTGCAGTGCATTGAAACAGGAAATGCTTATGTAGACATTAGCGTGTGCGAAGGTTATCTTGAAAAACGAAGTTAGTTTCAGTACAGAAATCACGTTCAAGAATTAAATATTATTCTTATAAAACTTATGAGCAGACGTAGGGTGAAATTAAGATCAGACATGGCGACCCCTCTATCTCCCTCCCATAATGTTTCTCAATCTAGTTCTCAGTCAGGAACACCCAACCAAAATTCACGACCTATTGTAAATGTGTATAGCAATGCTTTTCCTTTTCCTAAATATGATCCGAAAGAAATGACTATTCAGCAATTCTTTTCTGCATTTGACGATACTATAAAGCTAAACAAATTATCCCCGGATGAGGCTAAAGATTTAGTAATTACGTGTTTTGCAGGAAAAGATAAAGAAAGATTACGTGTTTTTATAAATAGAAAGCAGTTAAATTCTAAGTCATATGACACATTTAAGGAAGAAGTAAAAAAGTGTTTTAAAAGACCGAAAGAGAATGTAGATATCTTTGCCAAAATTCAAAATAGAATTCAAAAGAAACATGAGTCGGTACAGAGTTACATATACGATGTATTAGGACTAATTGAGAAAGGAGCACCTACATTAACGGAAGCTCAGATTATTTCTATTTTGACAAACGGTTTGAGGCCATACTTTTTAGAAAGAGTAGGTGTGCAGCAATTTAATTCATTGGATGAGTTTATTCAAGCCCTTAATAACCTCGAAACGAATAGGTATAGGGTGAAAAATAGGAAGAAACACGAGCTTCATGCTAGACTAAATTCATCAATGAAAAAGGAGTTGCGTAAATTGGGAAAATTGCGTAAATATATGTCTTCGGATTCTGAAACATCATCAGAATCAAGTGAGACTGAATTATCCGAGTCAGATGAAGATGAAGATAATATAGTTTTGCGTCAAAATAGGAGATCGCGTACTAATATAAGATCTAGTTCGCAGGTTGCGAAAGTGACTAAACAGGACGACAATAAATTTGAAACTAGTGGGTCGGAACGGAATAACAAAGAACATGACAAAATATCGCAGGCAATGGAGAATGTCCAGAAACTACTAGAACAATTAACGTTGAAAATGGAAAATTTTGAGGATACACAAAAACAATGTGAGGAAACTAATGTCCAGATAACACAGGGAAATAATTCTGCTAAACAAAATTTTAATCAGAACAACAGAGGTTTCCATAGAGGAAATTTTCGTGGAAATTTCAGAGGAAATTCGAGAAATTATAGACAAAATAATTATCAGTCACAAAATAGTGTTGGAACAGGTTCATATAGAGGCAAAGATTTTAGGGGTAAAAATAATTTTTAAAGTAGAGGTCGAAATAACTACTACCCACAACAGTCATTTGTACCCCAGATGTATCAAACTTGGCAATTACCAGCAGTTAATGACCCAAATTATATGTCACAAGGAAATCTGTGCATTCCACAAATGGTACCAGTACAACAAAGCTTTCCCCAGTATGTAGTTCCTACTTATCAAAATATGCAGGTTTCAAACGCAAATGCATCTCAAACGCAAGGTTTAAACTGAGTTCATCCGTGCATGACGGCGGTGCATGTTCGGAGAATAACAAAGTACAGCCTAATAATCAAAACCGTCAACAGAAAGATAATCTAGTCACATATAACGAATGGCGTAAAAATGCTAGGAAATCGAAAAAGGAATTCATTCAAGTCCCTTTAAATATAGAAAACGAAATAGCTAAGTTTCCTATAGACGTAAATTCTAAGACAGTCAATGCTATTGCTGATTCTGCTTCTACTATCAGCATCATAGAAAAATCATTGTTACCCAGAAATGTAACACTTATTGAAACACAGACTAAAGTGTCGGGTGTATCTCAGAACCCCGTAATTATAAAATATATGGCAATTGTTAGATTTTGCATTAATGGAAGGACTTTTCACCACAAGTTTCGTGTCTTGGAACATTTTAAACCGAAAGTGTTAATAGGGAACGATTTCTTAATATTTCATCAAGCTAACTTGTGTCTAGGAAAGAATCTTTTAACGTTAACTAGGTTTGGATTACCACCCAAGAATGCAGAAATTGATGTAAATAAGGAGCATAATGTGTCGAATTTCGTATTCTTTTTAGTTGAGGAAGCTCTTGCACCTAAATTTGTTGTAAAGAAGAGATCTATGCTACCAGCGAGATCTAAGGTTATCGTTCCACTTACATTAAAACAATCTAGGTCACATAAAGAAATTGTTCTTGAACCGAATCAAGAATTACCGGAAAGGTTAGGAATTTTAATTCCGAGAGCTCTTGTGTCAGATAAGTCTCCAGTTATTGAAATAATAAATCCATTAGCACATAAGGTAGTATTAAATACTAATCTTGTAGTTGGTAAGGCAGAAGACGTATATATTCAACCGACAGATGTTATTATCGCATTAGAAGATGACGATTACATAAATCATGAATTTTTGGAAGAAGGTCAAAGGTTATTTGATGCTTCAAAATTGAAAATAGGAGAAAAAGCTAGTCCGGAATATAAACGAAAAGTAATAGATCTATGTTGGGAATTTGCCGATATTTTTACCTGGAATCCAAATAAATTAGGCCGTGCGAGAGGATATCAATACAGGGTGCAACTAAAGTCAGAGTTACCTACCTCTCGTAAACAATATCAAATTCCGAAAGCCTTGCAATCAGAAGTACGTGAATACATGAATACTTTAATTCAGCAACGTGTTGTGGAAAGGTCTAATTCTCCTTTTAATTCGCCAGTGTTATTTTTGAGAAAACCATCGGGAAAGTTGAGAAAAATAGCTGATATGCGAATGTTGAATTCAAAAGTGGTTCATCATTCCTTGGCTTTACCACCTATACATGATATAATTTCTTCCATGGCTGGACATGTTTGGTATGTAAATTTGGACGTCTCTTCAGCATATTTTAATATAGAATTAACACCAGATTCTCGTCCATATTTTGCCTTTTCTCTACCGTCACTTGGGACATTTCAGTATTGTGTTACTCCCCAAGGATTTGTAAATAGTGGTGCTGTGTACAATAGATTCATGTCTATGGTGTTGGCCAACCTCCATCCAGAAAACATAGCCTGTTATGTAGACGATTTATACATTTTTGCCAACTCACAGGAGCAAATTTTTGAGATTTTAAGAGATCTCTTTAAACGTCTTAGAAAATCAGGACTTAGAATTTCAGTAGAAAAATCTCAATTTTTATTTCAAGAAATTTTAGCGCTCGGACACAAAGTGTCGCGTTATGGCTACCAAATCTCAGATCGGCTGCTAAAAGCAATTGAAACTTATCCTGTTCCAAAATCGACGAAGAACGTTAGATCGTTTCTCGGTTTGTGCAATTTTGTAAGGAAATTTTTACCTAATTACGCGGAAGTAGTACAAAATTTACAAAAGTTATTAAAAAAGGGCGTGAAATTTAGTTGGGACTCTACTCACCAACAAGCATTTGAGACATTAAAGAAGAAACTTTTGGAAGCACCAATATTAGCTCCTTATCGGCCAGACAAACCTTTGTGTTTATGGACAGATGCATCCAAAATAGGAATTTCTGCAATGTGTACGCAGTGTACGGACGAAAAATCACAAGATTGGACTCCCATTGGTTATTACTCGAGGCTGTTGACACCAGCAGAACAGAAACTTTCAACAATAGAACAGGAATTGCTAGCCGTATTAGCCGCAGTAAAGGCATTTAAATATTATTTAATAGGAAGGCATTTTTGTTTGAAAATAGACAACCGAGCATTAGTCTACCTCAAGACAGCAGCTAATCTACCGCCCAAACTACTTCGTTGGAGTTTAATTTTGTCGGAGTATGATTTTACCCCTGTTCATGTTCGCAGTGAGAATAACCCTGTTGACTCGATGAGTCGCATTTCGGTTGTTCCCCCACAACCGGGAGACCTGTTATTAGAAGATTTGGACGAAGAGAGATGTTTAGTAAATTTCCAAGCACCCGAAAACATTGGAAAAATGCAGAAGACGGACCCTTATTTTGGACCCATATACAGATGCTTACAGGAAAATAAGCAAGGAGAAGACTACAGGCTCGAACGGCAAGCTAGAGCATTTCAATTAATTGATGGAAAGTTATACCGTGCACATAGATTTGGAAATATCACGAAGCATTTATTGTGTATTCCATTCAAAATGAGAGATGAAATTTTTAACTTATTGCACGCTCATCCGTCAGCCGCAGCGCATGCAGGCCAGAATCGTACATATCAATTGGCGCTACAAAAGGTGTATTTTCCACACATGCGCAATTACTTTCGTCAGAAAATTAGACAATGTGTTTCTTGTCAAGTGAATAAAAGAGGAAGCCAAGTAGCTACTATTAAACCTCAAATATTTCCAAAAGCGGCCCAATTTTCAGTAGTCACAATTGATCAATGCGGCCCCTTTCCAACATCTTCTACATATCGTCACAAGTATATTTTAATTATGTGTGATGCGTGTACAAGATATGTCATAGCTGAAAGCATACCGGATTTAACGGGAGACACTATTGCGACTGCTATTTATAATAAACTCATCTTAAGGTACGGGGCACCATCATCCTTAATACTAGACCGTCTTCCATCTCATAAATCTAAGATCATGTCAGAATTAGCGAAATTATTAGGAATAGAATTGAAATTCATTCCAGTTAATTCACATTATTCTCTCAATTTGGCTGAGAAAACAAGTGACACAATTCAAAGAGCGTTACGTCACTACATCAAATCAACTGGAAATAATTGGGACATTATGTTACCGCAAATTGTGTTTGGATTAAATAATTTGAAGAATCAAACTACTAAATATTCGAGTTTCTACTTACTCCATGGATTTGAAGCAAAGATTGTTTTTGATCTCCAATTTAATACTCCAATTCAAGAGGAAGAAAATGTCGAACGGATGGAAACGATGCGTCTCGCGAGAGATGATGCCTATCAGAATATGTATAAAAGTTATCTCAAGCAATTGGAGAAATACGAAGACCATTATGCGCAAACACAATTTCACACTGGACAAAAGGTTCTCATTCAAAATGTGACAAGACATAAAGGAATACCAGCAGCATTTGATTTCCGTTATGACAAGCAAGGTGTGATACTATCACGTTTGCCCAGCTCAAACAAATATCTTGTTTCTTTTAAAAATGCAAAAGGAGCTGATGTCCAAGATGAGATAGAAGTACGTCGATTAAAGCCGCTGCAATCTTCAACAGCAAATGAAAATGCTAACAAAGGGCAAGAAGAGACAAACGTCATCCTTGGAAATATGCAACCAGTGAAACACAGCATAATTGTGCAAGAAGAAGTCTATATCTAAATTATCAAAATAATTTAAATAACATAATTAGTGAAATTCATGAAAGAAAAGAGTAAATTAGAATACTTTTTATTTCATCCCCTTTTCCCCTCTGTAAATACGGTTTAAGTTAGGTTATATGTTGGTGTGGTCTATTTGTACTAAATAGTATTCTTTGTGGGTGAGCGAGTATAAGGCGCTCTCCTAAAACTCAACCAAACCTTAAGCTAAAAGCTGCAAAATCGAGCTGCAGAAATGTAGTTCAAACCTTCATTTTTCGAACATTGAATACGATTTAGTACTCTTGTAACATTGTGTTGTCTCTTTCATCTATCTTTGGGGTAGAATAGGACGTCATTTCGATTTCGGAATCCCCTCCCATTTCCCCCCAGAATAAAAATTTTCGTTAGAGACATTAGCTGAAACTGATATATATATATATATATATATATATATATATATATATATATATATATATATATATATATATATATATATTGCATTTTAGATTAATTAATGTTATATATTTTTTTTGTATTAGTAAAGTACACAACCTATTATTTCGTTTTTCTCCTTTTATTTCAGGCAACATGAACGAAATCATTAGGAAATTGATCATAGCTTCAATTATTATTTTCGCTAGTGTCGATACATACGCAAGTGTGGACGATTTAATTGAACATTCGCAGTTAACCTTACAGACGTTCGGCGTTGCTATTCATAAAATTGGACTTTCGATTCAACATAGTGACCAAATTTTCGTTCCTTTAAGGATACATTTTGATTTGAAATTTGAAACAATAAGAATTAACCATTGTTCTAATTCGCATTTATTTGCGAAATCTTGGATTCAAAACGACACGACATTTTACGACCAATTAGCGAATCTCATTTCATGTTTTCGGAACAAAACAACACGTTAGCATGTGAATCTATGAAGAAACGTTCATTATTCTTCTCAGCCTTATCTGGACTTTTAAGTCTTGGCTTTTCATCATATAATTATTACGAAACACAAAAGTTAAAGCACGTAGTTAACAATCTTAAAAATTACGATCAAATTCTCACTACTGAAATTTCAAAATTGAAGGCAGATTTTAAGAATCAAATGTCTATACAACATGACACTATTTTGGCAATACAATCGGCTCTTCATGAATTAAAGAAAGACATGTTTGAACAATACTGCAACCATCTGTCATCTGATGCTTGGTTATTAGCTAAACAAGCTTACGAAGCTTCAAAAGATGAAACCTTACGTACTTTTAGAGATGTGCTATCAAATAAATTAACTTTTCGAATTCTAAATTCTATTCATGCCAAAGAACTTATTGCTAATCATTCTTTACTCAAGTATAGTGTGTTTCAAAAAGACTTAGGTTTATTTTATGCTATTACAAAAACGCTTCTTTTAGAGTATAATCCCAACATTCATACGCTATCTGTTTTATTAGACATTCCTTTAATTCTTCCACAAAACATAAATCCTTTATACCAAGTAACCAATTTGGGTTATTTATCACAAAATCGTATTGTTTCCTTCAAGCTTCCAGAACATGTATACTTATACCAAGATTCTCTTCACTTAATAGAAAAAGATCAGTGCCATTGGATTTCTTTCTTGTTTCTTTGCTACACTAATCAAATGTCGATCTTACTTAAAGCGAAATGTTTATCAAACTTATTGTTTCATAACTCTACAGAATTTTGTGAAATGCAAACCAGAGAAACAAATGCTAAGTTTATTTTTAAGCATACTCCTTTGGGAATAATTCTCTCCACAAATGTAAATGGTCACCTAATTAAAAGGATACACGGAAAACCAGCCTATAGCAGTGTCAACGTCAATCATGAAAATGCTTCATTTTTCGTGTACGAAGATTTTGAATCCATAACAATAGCCGATCAAATTCTTGATTCACGACGCACTTTAAATTTAACTCACAAAATGTTAATGCCTAACATCACTTATCCTCCATTTTCTCCTCATATGGATACTTTTTCGAATAAGTTGGAATCTTTAGCGCAGCAAATAGAAAATATAACTGTAAATGCCTACACTCCATCTTTACAAATTTCTAAGGACCCAATGTCGTTGCTATTAATAATATCTATTACAAGTGCTGTACTGTCACCTCTCATTATCATATTTTTATCTATAAAATTATTTAAAATTAATAGGGAGTTATCAAATATAAACACGAAATTACATTTACATAATGAAGAAACTTTAAATGATTTTAAGCACGTGCAAACGAATAGTGTATGAAAGGTTTCCTTAAACGAAAAATATTATTGCAACATAATGATAGAAACCTAAGTTATATATTACTGAAGTAATCAAATAATAGTCATAACATGATTTGCAAAGCAAATCCAAAGACAGATTATTATTTTTTTTTAAAGAAAAATTCCAGTTTTGAATATCAATTTCTTGCAAAGCGTGACGAAGACATCAAACTAGACAAAAAAAAAGGTGGTACACAAAAAGGCATTCGCAAAGCGAATTTTTGGAAGTGTGTATGCGCATATGAAACAAATATATATTGTGTCTTATGTAATTATAAATCTATTCATTAAACTCCCATACTAAAATTATATAGTATTTTCTTCTGTTTTCCTTTATAGGAAAATAATCAACATGAACGTCGCCATATTCTATATAATTATATTCACTGTCATTTCTCTCTTAATTCTCCTTATGTTAGCCATTTTTATTTACTTTCAATGCAGAAAATCTTCAGAAAATGTAAATCAACAGCCACAGCAAAAAAATTGTTCTATTCAAATCCCATCTTTACCTCAACTAGACCCTGTATATGATGATATCTACTTCGAAAATGAACAAAATCAAAACATTCCTAATTTCTCTTCAGATAATATCTCTCTGCGCGTTCATGGTTTAAATTACATAATTACTTATTCCAACTATACTTCAAATATTTCTTCTTAAGTCGAATTTGTGTCGTGTCAATCAAACCAGCATGCATGTACTCTAAGACATCCCAGCAGTTTTGAAATTACAAATCACCAACCATTGACCTTAAAGAATATATATTCAAGACGGCTATGTCGACATACCATATGCTAATAAATAATCATTCTTTACATCAAGACGACATTTAACTACTAAATTCCATCAACATATTTTCCATGGACACTAAAAATTTCAACAAGTACAACGGAAGAGGACACATTTGGATTCCTGCCATATCCACTGGAAATAGGATGAACCAGGAAATACTCGTCTGAATCCCCCTAGTGTGATTTCCCCTCCCCTCAAGTCTATATGTGTAAGTGAACAGTGCTAAGTGATTATGTGTGAAATAATGTGCTATCAATAGTGAAAATCTTATATATATATAATTATGTAAAATAGGGTGGTGATTTTAGTGCATATTTAATCTTTAGTAAAAAAAAGTGAGAGTGAATTCACGAATAATTTTGGTGATGGATATAATTATGATTATCTTCATGTTACTTATACACATATATACATATATTCACAATTATTTAGTGTAGTACAGTTGCGAACATCAGTGAAAATTCACATAACATACAATCAGTGTTTATAAAATAAAAAAAACGAGTGAATTTTGTTTTTATATAATGATATAAATAATTACTTACCAATATATCAGCGAACAAATCTTAAAAACAAATACATTTCACTCCATCACAGAACACAAACAATGTAAAACTGACCTATATTCTGTTTTGCTGTGTGGAGATTTTTTTCTACATGTGACATTGCAAGGACGCATGCATATTCTTGTGACTGTATTACTGACCTTGTAATATGCAAACGTAATCATAACATCTTCCTTTCTATGTTTGATATGATTATCTTGGACTAAGCAGTGCTTTAAAATTCATTCATTTCAGCTTGTCACAAACTGATTTTTATTTTAACAAAATGTTTGATACATATATTCAATTTATTTATGGTTTGGTGTTACTTTGATTTTTAAATATTTATATCGACATCGGAGATGCCGAATATCCAAGCGGGGAGGAATGTAATATGACTAAAGCATTTTGGTGAAGGGCGATTAACATTTTATTGGTTTTGACTTCAATATTTTGTAAACCTTGTTATATTAACTGCAAATAAAAATCCAATTCCCAGTCTGGTGCTGTAGGTCATTCACACATGCAAAGAAATCAAGGAAGTCTCATAATAATTTAAAACTATGTCTAGTTAAAACATTCTTCTAAATAGGAAATATAAAAATATGTTATGCAGCAATGTATCAAGGAAATAATAAGACTTCCTACTTCACGTTATGAAGTAACTCTAAAAATGTAATGGTAAGCGGAAGAAATGTCGCTACCAAAACGAGGAAGAAAAGGTAGGTGGACGAAAAAGAGTAGGGAATTAGAGGGAGTTCTGAAGTGACGTCTGACTGGAAGGATCAAAATCTAAAAAATTTACTCGTTTAATTCTTATCCTATCTTCAAAATTCATTATGACAGTTATTATAAATTTTAACGTAAGGCCTCAGCACCAGACTTTGGGTAATATTCTGATCTGATATCTCTACTTTTATTTCTACAATTTAATTTATCCATCTTAACTAATTATTTGCTCCACCTAAAATTTATTGGTTAAGTTTATTATAAGAAAACTCTTCAAACTGCCCCCTTGCTATTATGGTTATTAATACATTGAGTTATGTGTGGATAAAATTGTATATGTCAACGTTCGGATTCTCGGTCCAATATGTTGGCATATGTTAATATTTCAAATTTATTTAGATACATGAAATACAAAAGAAAACCCGGCCAAACGAAACGAAATGAACAATTATATATATTTATATATATTCGCTAACTACTGAAGATATGAAACTCATAGTTGAAACAGTAGCTAGGAGGCTTGAACGCCGGATATTTAGATATTTTTGAACATAAACAACTGATAAGTATTGTTAAATAAGATTCAACAGATTTCAACTAATATAATACATATTACTGATGATGTTATGATTAAGGCTATTAGCGGGACCCGAAAACTTATAAGCTGAAACAAATAATATTTCTTACTGAAAGAATGTAATTTGTTCCAGAGACTGTTAGTAATTTCAAAGGAAAAGAGGCACGATAAAGTCATCAGGCGGACATCCGACTATGCCACTACGTATCGAAGGGAGCAAGAAACCCACCGGTTAGGATTATCCATGTCCCTCAGTACATTACGGAGGGGCCTAACCATGCTAATTATCACTCTCAGTATTTGATACGAAGAAACCTAATTTCTAGATAATATCTTGAAAATTAAAAGACATTAAGCTAAATTGATTACATGAAACTTCAAAATGGGGATTAGGTAAAAAAAAAAGTAACAAAAACTGTAAAGAGATAAAATTGAAGAGAAAGTAGAGAAAACAAACAGAAGCTTATAAAGAAGAGAAAGACTGAAGATGGACTACCACTAAGATGGTAATCGGATCTAACAAAAGCTTGCAACAAGTGTCGACTTTAAACACAAACATTTATCTTAATATGCCGAAACGTTTGTAGCCTCAAAATATATACAGCCACGTGGGGAAAACATTTGGTGCCAAGGTAAAAAGTCTGTGTCCTGTAGATAGGGGTCTCAAATCTTTATGAAACTCCGCTATGTGCCCAGTTTCATGAAGAAGCTTCATGAAACTCCCACCTATTCACCATGATCCGGCCCTAACCACTAAGATGTATAGGGGGAACGAAATGGCAATGCCTTAAATTTTGCAATTTCTAAAAGAAATAATCCGACGACTCAAAGTAGCGACGGAGAAGAGTTCAGATTACGGCGTAGTGGAAAATAGTCTAAAGGTCAGCAAGTAAAGAATATCCTAAACGGGGATAGCCAAAAATTTAAAAAAATTAAAGAAAAGAATTTTGTGGTAACAAGTTGATTTTAGGCCAAAAGCTCGTTAGTCACTACCAGTCCGCAAGGGTCATGAAGCCTTGAGATGGCACTATTTCAAACAATACTTTGTCTAGAAGCAGAAACGAAAGTGCAAGGACAAGCGACTTGGCATACTGGTACGGAAGAAAATTACAGTACTAATTATAATATTTCCACTATTATCTATTATATCATATGTGTAAAAAGAAATTAATTTAATCACGTACAAATATTAGTACTCAGTAACGTACAAAAAATCTCCGAAGTAAAGAAAAAATAACGCACGAAAACTACACTTATCAACAGTACACGTCTATTTTAACTACTCAACGGTTCAACTACTATCTATAACATTCCATGTTTAAATGTAAACTGAGATATATATTTGTAAACAAAACACTGTACATGTCGTCCAACTCAAAAAATTGTTAACGTACGTATGCTTTTAGTTACCTCAATTACTAGAACCGCAAATATGTATATATGTAGAACGAAAGAAAGGAGGAAAAATCTTAGTAATTGTCCACCACACTGCTACTCTATTTACGATTCATTACATTCATTTCACTCGCGACGTTATCTTGTAGAAGTTGTAATGACATCCAAGTTTCGAAGTGTAATCGTAGTCAGACATACATATTCAGTAACCACACACACACACACATATATATATATATATATATATATATATATATATATATATACATAAATCTCTAACAACGTATCGTGCTCCTTTGTGGCTAAGCGGTTAGCGTACGCGCCTTTGGCGTAGGAGATCCTGTTCGATTCCCGGCGGGAGGTCATGTGGTTCGGATTCCACGTTAATTAGTAGTTTCCATCTCATATAGCCTCGCTGCTGAAAGGGACGTTAAACTCAAAATCAACTCAACTCAGCTCTAACAAAGTGGTAAAAGAGAAAAATGAGCTCACACTTAAATTATATAACGGTGTCTTATGATTCATTTACATTTACAATACACCCATATCTATATCTATCCATCTATCTATATATAGTCTGTGGAAGTGTTCAGTTTCATTTCACTCTGTGAATTGAAATGTGTATTGGTGGGTAATATTGTTTTCACATTTGCGTAATTTATGTTATTGAATGCCTGAATATGTCTGACAGTCTAATATAAATGGGTAACAATTAATTTTCCCTAGAATGGGATATATAAATATAATTAATTTATAACTACAAATTTGTTGACTAGGAGCCAATATGGCTGCCATGGCAACAACGTCTACTACTGATATTAATACAGATAATTTGGTAAACAGCGGAAAACAAACAGGATTGAATATGCAACCTAATAAAAAATATGCTGTGGTATTCGATAGTACTCCTGGTTTAGTCTTAGAGGACTATTTAGTGGCTGTTGCAGATAAAGTGCAAGGTATAAACATTGCTTATGCTTCTCGAATTAGTGGTGGCAGAGTTTGTATTTATTTAAATAGTGAAGATAATGTTCAAAAGCTTATTAGTGTAAGTGGATTGTCAATTCAAGGTATATTTGTGCCGGTTCGGCGCTATATCTCACCTGCAACGAAAGTTGTATTATCAAATGTTTTACCTGACATACCAAATGATTTATTACTGAATGTTTTGAGTAAGTATGAAAAAGTAGTAAGTACGATAAGGCATATACCTGTAGGATGTAAACGTCCAGATTTGCAACACGTTAGATCTTTTCGACGGGTTGTGTATGTGTTGTTTGACAACCCAAATGTGGTACCAAACTCTTTTCCTTTAGAATATGATGGTACTCATTACAGTATATTTGTTTCTAAGGACGATGTGCAATGTCTAAAATGTCATTTATACGGACATGTTGCACGAAATTGTTCCCTTGTACCAAAAAAGCCTTCAGTATCTAATGAGAATCAACATCTAGTTACGTTAGCTGATATTGTTAGTTCTTCCCAACAGGCAAGAAAAATTCCGGAAGTTAATGACAACAAAAATAGAAGTTTCCCAACGCCAATGAAATCTCAGCCAGAGAATGTACAATTAAGTGAAAATAATCCAATTGTACTTCCGGTAAAAATAAAACCCAGAGTTCGACCAATGATCATAAATAGGCCTCTTTCAGATATAGAATTCCCTCCATTAACTCCAGTTGAAGATAATGAAGACATATTCACTGATAAACATAATTTAAATAATTGCACTTCGAATTTAAATTCTTGTAACTCAAAATCTGACAAGGAGCCCAACAATCAGACTGATAGTCCAGATAATATGAATACTTATAATAGTATAGTTAATCAAAATGGTGGTGATGTAAACGACGATACACTTAATGATTCAATGTCTGACGATAGTTTTATTCCACCAGGACAATGCGAGAAATCTATTTCAGAAGAAACCACGGATCAACAAAATGATATGTATATCACGGGTATAAAACGAAAGCAGATCAGTAATACCGTAGATGAAGTATTATCAAAAAAACAACCGGTATCAGTATCCGATAATGAAAATAATGAAAATGATGACCAATTATCCACAATATCAGCAAGTTCTGACTCGTCATTGCAAAAAGACGGAAAAAAAATAGAGTTTAACCTAACGACAGAAACGCCTTTAAGCCAAAGTCAATTCCAAGATTTTCTAACGAATGTTCGTAGTTTTAAGAAGGCCATGCCTATTGCTAAAACTTTTACTAGTGACATTCCTGGTCTTATTGTACAATTAGAACAGGTCAAATCATCTGGAGTGGAATATAATTTACGAAGGCGTCTTAGCAGAATTATTAAATCACTACATAGTGATATGTGAAGTAATATGTCAGAGAATGTTCATTTTCTGTAAAATAATTTGCCTATTTCTTTCGATTTTAATTATGGTCAAATTTTTATCTTTAAATGTGAATAGTATAGCAGATGAAAAACGAGAAATTAGTTTATATCTGTGTACACAAAAACATAATCCGGATGTACTGTTTCTTCAAGAGACAAATGTACATGAGGTACCTACATCAAAAACTCTAAATGACTATGCTTTTTATATAAATCCTGGCAAACATGCTTTTTCTGGAACTCTTATTGGTGTTCGCAAACAATTTTATATCCAGTTGAGTGAAGTATCTCATAACATTAGATTTGATGGACAGGTACAAGTGCTATCGTGTATATACAATTCCCGTAGGTGGCATTTTATTAATGTATATATACCTTGTAACAGTCCGGTAGCTATGAAAGTAGTGAAGTCAATAGATGAATTTTTGTCTACAATACCTTCTGTTGATTATGTTATTATGGGTGGTGACTGGAATGTAACTTTGTACCCAGAGGACCGGAGTAATTCTGTGGAAAGAAATACAACACTGGCTAATGTACTATATGATATTATACAACATAATAATTTACAAGATGTATGGAAACATCTTTTTCCCAATAAATGTGGGTATACATATGTGGGAACGCAGTCACACTCTCCAAGATCTCGTCTTGATCGTTATTATACGTCATATTCAGTTTTACCTCGGATTTTAGACATAAAAATATTTCCGTCATTTTCAGATCATTCTAATGTATTAATGTCTTTATCTGGATCAGAAACTCTAAATCGTCCTGCATATTGGCGTCTGGATAATGATTTACTTCATAACCCTTTGTATCGTGAAATTGTTGTAAATTACATTAATTTTTATGTTTCTCAGTTAGTTTGTGTTTCGGTTAAAATTGGATTGTGGGAGTCTTTTATTAATGAAATTAGACGTATTTCTATTCAATTCTCAGTGTCTTGTAAGGACGATATAAACAGAATTAATATAAAACAAATTGAAGCCATTTGTAATGATTTCCTATGCAAAGATAATGTGAATCATGAAGAAATAAATGCATTTAATGAGTGTAAAGCTATGCTGAAAAATAAGTATGCGGTGCTAGCAACAAGAGTAATTAATACTAAGAGGAGAGCCTTTCAACACACTGATGCTAGTAGTTTTTCCAATATAAGAGCTCTTCAGAATGATTGCAATAGAATTTCACATATTTCAAGACTTCGTGTAGGTGAGAATATAATGTCTGATTCAAAAGCGATTGGAAAACACATCAGGGATCATTTTCAAAGTCACTTTCAAGGCACTGACTGTCAAGATATTAAATTATTTCATAGAACTTTATCAGAATTGCCGAAGATATGTGATGTAGAACGGGATATTTGCGAAGAACCTATTACAGAAGATGAAATTACGGCTGCAGTTTTTCAAATGAACAAAAGGAAAACGTCATTATGGGATGGTTTAACTGCGGAATTTTATATGTGTTTTTGGTCTCAATTAAAACCATTATTTATAGAAGTAATTCGTAGTTGTCTATCGGAATATCGTCTTCCTCCATCCATGACTATGGGAGTACTAGTTCTTCTACCAAAAAAGGGAGATCTTTTAGAACTTAATAACTGCAGGCCAATCACATTGCTAAACACGTCATATAAAATTTTGTCTCGTGTATTAGTTAACCGGTTGCGTCGAGTAATGCATTCAATTGTTCATGAAGATCAAACATATGGAGTATCCAACCGTTCAATGTATAATAATATTCATCTAATACGAGATGCTATTAGTTATTGTAATATAAAAGACCTCCCACTTGCATTACTTAACCTAGATCAATCATCTGCCTTCGACAGAGTAAATCATTCATATCTTTTTGAAGTTTTAAATGCTTTTGGGTTTGGCCCTGGTTTTATTTCATGTATCAGACTGTTGTATCAGAAGGCATCAACAGCAGTGCGTCATGGATCTGTGTTGTTAGAGCCTTTTCTTCATCTTTGTGGTGTACGTCAGGGTGATCCGCTGTCAGGTCCTCTTTTCGCTTTATCTATCGAGCCTTTTTTGCATATGTGTCGACGTCATTTAATCCAATATGGGTTATCGATTCCAAAGCCTCTTCATATATCGCCTAACATTGTTGAAGAAAACAAAATAATTGTTTCAAGTTTTGCCGATGATGTAGTGTTATTCATAACACGGAATGATGGTTTTAATGAAATTTATAATTTATTTTCTGAGTACAGTGTGGTGTCTGGAGCAAAGCTTAATCTTCAAAAATCATGTGGACTTTGGGTTGGCAGTTGGAAACATCGCAAAGACGCACCACTGAAAGCCACATGGACTTCAAGATCGTGTAAATTTTTAGGAGTACACTTGGGGAATACAGAACACGATGAAAGAGTTAACTGGGATAATCTGGAAAGCAAAATAAAGAAGAGTCTTTTAAGGTGGCAGCACTTTTCGTATTGCACTTCATATTATAGTCGTCGCCTATTATTGAATACGTTTGTGGGATCAAAGTTGACACACGTATTTACGGTTTTACAACCTCCGTTGGATTTTTTACAGCGAATAGATAAATTATTTTTGAATTTCCTCTGGAATAGACATCATTGGCTACACCCAAATTATGTATTTTCTCCAGTAATGCAAGGTGGTTTAGGAACAGTGCATATTTATAGTAAAGTAATATCGTTGCGGTTACGTTTTATAGCAAATATTTTACGATCAAATTTTCATTCAGTTCTTAATGATTTAATTTTGTTTCACTTATCATCCTGCTGTACACATCCATTAAACCCTGTCCATTTTTTTTATTATGGATTATAATTGAAATAGCATTAATGGTGTAAATTCTTTCTACTCATCTGTTATTAATTCATGGAAGCATATGAATGTCTATCCAAATCTGGAAAAATTTACATTGGATTTCTTTCGCTCTTTGCCCGTTTACAACTGTCTAATATTTCGATCAAACACAGGTTTGATTTCTTTGAGTCCTGAATGGAAGCGATTATCTGTATATGCAGTTGGAGATTTAATATCTGAAACTGGTAGTTGGTACGAAGAGGACCATTTTGATTATTCAAATCTCACAAAATGCTCCCAACGTGTCTTGACACTTGGTTTAAGAAGATTTAAGAATTTACTGAAACAATTTTTGACAAGAATTGACCATATGGCTGAAAATAAGATTGAATATACCTTTTTGCGATTTGGAACAAACGATACTATACATTTTCCAACAACATCAAAAACGCTATATCGACAGGTACTTTCTCGATCATTATCTCCTAATCCAATTACAAATAAATGTCGTTGGACGAATGAAAGGATTCCGTGGACTGAAATATGCCGATTTCCCTCAATTGGATATGATGCTCAGAATTCATGGAGGTTTTTACATGATAGGCTAATAACTCCTGAAAGACTGTATCAATGAAAGAAATTAGATGGTCCCAAGTGTCTTTTCTGCCGGCAAGTCGGTACAGGATTACATATAATTTATGAATGTGATGCTGTTCAGTCAGTTTGGAAATTTGTAAGCACTTTAATCTGTAAAGTTTTGGACTTAAACGAAATACCTAATAGTAAACTCATGGTAGGCTATTTTAACTCTAAAAAGTCAACTGCTATTTCTCTCTCTAACTTTTTGATTATTTAGCACGTAGTACAATATACATTGTATATAGATATCATTTATATTGCAGTTTCAATTGTCCTCTGGATTTTTTGAGTATCTATATTCGCCGTTTAAAGTATGCTATAAATAATGCTTATAAAGAAGCTGTATCTCAAAATAATATTGTAGCCTTCGCAAATATATGGACATACAATGATGTTCTTTGTACCTTCAACGAGCAAGAACTTGTGTCTAAAATATAATATGCACTTATATGTTGAATATAAATACGAAAATTTAAATTTGTAGAACAGTGTACAGTCTAGTTTATAAAATATTGATGGTAGAATTACCGATGTAACCTTATTGAATGGAAATAAAAAAATCTATCTATCTATCTATCTATCTATCTATCTATCTATCTATATATATATATATATATATATATACCGGGTGCACCATTTATACGAGTAATGTCCCACCTTTTAACAGAGAAACCAAGAGAAGAAGAGAAGCGAATCTTTGCACAAAGCAACTATAGGAAGGGGAACATCTATCCATATTGGGTAACATCGAAGATGAACAGTGTTGCAACCCAATATAAAGTTGCTTTTTTAAATGGAATGACCTAAATTTAATTTCATAATTCGAAACAGCAATGAAAAACAAGGGCGAAAGAGATGACACTCGCAGATCAGTGTTGCATACTTTTGTAGAAATAACGTTAAACATGTGCCAAATTTGAAAGCCTTTAACACACACCAGGAATAAAGTAGTAGCTATTTGTGCACATTAAATTAAATACTGGTAAGAATTCTTTAAGATGACTTCAAGTTTAGAAGAATAAGTTAAACAGTGTTGCCATAACAGAAGAGGGAAAAGTTGAGTTTGGAAATAGTGTATTAACTTGTAAAAGGTCCCTAGTACAGTATGATTTAAAATTCATAGAACAAATCAGTATGTCATAAGGAGCATTGTCAAGTTTATTTTAGATTGATAAGTACAGGGTGCGGCACGTAAAAGCGGCCCGTCGTAATATTCTGGTATATTGTGTTTTTGGCAACATTTAAATAATCTACCTTCCTACCAAGAGATGGCGTGTCGAGGTCGGGTCGACTTACGTGACCTGCAGCAGTCACGTGCAGCCGCAGCCAGTGAAACTTGTCGAAACCAGTTGAGAAACAGGCCTCGTTGTGTTAAGCCGGGTGAGCGTCAGTGTGTGATAATGCCGTATTCGATACCCGAGCGTGTTGCCATTGTTGAAGGGTTCATTCTCACTGGATCTTTTGTGAAAACAAAGAATTTGTTTCGGGAGAAATTTCCAGGACGTTCTGTGCCACCAAAAAGCACCATTCAGGAATTGATTGAAAAATGGCGGCGTACAGGATCGGTTCAAAATGCTCCCAGGAACAGACGACCATCTGTCTGCACACCTGATTTTAAGATGCAGGTGGAGGAGATAATGACAAGAAGTCCTCGAAAGTCAACCAGGAGATTGAGTCAACAGGTTCATGTGAATGAGAGAAGTTGCAGACGTGTTTTAAGGGGACTGAAGTTAAAACCGTACCGGATAAGTGTTGTGCAAGAACTGAAGGAGCCTGACCTGCAGAAGAGGGTGCATTTCTGTTCATGGCTGTTGAGCAATGTTGCCAGTGGTTTCTTAGATCCACTAATGCTCATCATGAGTGACGAGGCGTGGTTCCACCTGTCTGGGTACGTAAATTCCCAAAACAACCGGTATTGGTCGACAGAAAATCCACACGCATTCCACCAGGTACCCTTGCATGATGAGAAGATTGGTGTTTGGTGTGCCATTTCCGCCACACGCGTTATTGGGCCCATATTCTTTGAGACGACAGTGAACAGTGACGTGTATATGGGAATCCTGGAGGAGATTTATACACACTTGACCGAAGAGGAGCGTCAGTTATGTTACTTTCAGCAGGACGGTGCAACATGCCACACATCAGCTTACATTACATTTCATTTTATGTGTTCACTTTACGGGCCGGTTTTACGTGCCGCACCCTGTACTTACCGAGATATTCGGTACTTTGTAAAAGCTGAGAACTTTGTGCTGTACAAGATGGTAACACTGTCTCAAAATTCCCTATTTTCCCCTCTGCGTTGGAGAAATATTAAAGGAGTAATCTGTGACAGAAGTTAAATTCTGTGACCTGCCGGACTAAAGCAAACCATTTAAAATACGGAAACACAATATTTTTTCTGTTTCATGAATTCTGTAATGTATGGTATGAATAATTGTTTCTTGATCATCATAAACATATATTTCTTTAATTTAATGTCTTTCTCCTGAATATAAGTTAGAAAAGACAATAAAACGTAGATATTAATAGTTGCCCAACTTTAATTGGAAATTTCATAGGTCATCGTATTCCTTAGCTCAGTTTAACTTTCTGTATAACGTCCCACGGTTATGCCATTTAGGCTAAGGGGGACAATGATAAAGACAAGTGACTGATGATGGAAGAATTGGTGGAATGAGAATGTGAGAGAAAACGAGAATACCCGGCAACCCCACGGACATAATGTTATCCACCACAAACTTACTGGACCGGGAATGGTACCAGGGACCCGACGTACCAGAGGTAAGCGCTCTACCGCTGAGCCACCGTGCCCTCGCAACTTAACTTTAAGAAGGCATAACCACACAATTTCCTATTATAATTCAATCAAAATCTTTTGCTTTTTGATCAATGCTTCAAAATAATTGAATACAGATTTATAATATACTGCACAATATGTCTGAAAAGCGATTATTCTCGGGAAAAAATACGTACAAACCTCTGCATGGTGGTCACTAGAAACTAACATTTCATCTATTAAACAGAACGAAGTTGGAAACTCACACGGGCTTGTGTCCGTATGGAGAAGGCATGTCAGCGACAGTGTGTATGTGCGTAAAGGAAGACAAGGGCGGGAAACGAGCACCATCCTGTGCTACTTGGTCATTATGATGTAACATATACTTGGAGTTCAGGCTAAGCAAATGTGGGACTATGTCCGTAGAAAACAAACACTTCAGAATGTGAAAGTAAAACCAAAATGCTCATTTTTGCTTTGCGTTGACGCAAACCATTACAAAATAAGAGAGTCCAGGTATAAGTACGAGGGTTATTTCAAAAATCTTGCACACAGCCCATGCACGACCATTTGAGTGGTTTTGATCAAGTTTACTTTTATTTTAGTTGTTGGTCAGAGTTTGGACTTGACGATTGCTGGTTTACATAGCTGTGTTGTGAGAAATTCAGTGGTGAACCCGACTGACGTTGGGTTACACATGGTTCCTATATCAAAATCGAAACTCTATGTGGAAAGAATCCAACTGAAATTTACAATGCTTTGCGAGAGGTTTGTAGAATAGTGTAGTTTACAATATCACCGTATTACGATGCTCAGCTCGTTTCCGTGAAGATCGTGTAAGCACTGTGGACAACCCAAGACGTGAAAGATCATCAACTGCAACAGACTACACCTCTGGGATTTATTGTGAATGACATTTTGAGAGAAGATCGACGAAAGCATGTAAGAAAATTGCATATGAGGTAAGAATATCTGTCACTTCAGTTTACAGAATCAATACTGAGAAGCTGAAGCTGAAGATGAGACGGGTTCCATATGATTTGAGTGAAGAGCAGAAAACATGTCGAAAAAGAATCGCAAAAGAATTGCTTCAACGTTACCAAACAGAAGGAGATTAGTTCCTACGAAGGACTGTCGTAATTGAAGAGCTCAATTCCAAAAGAGCCTAAGTCAAAAAAGTAAGTTTTTGAGGAGACGATTTTTGTGTGTGTTTCCATCATTCCATTTCGGTCAAAAAAAAAAATCTACGTGAAAGAAAATTGCAATTGCCTGCTTTTCGTAAGATAACGGTGAAATTATCATTTATAACAAGAGTTTTATAAGTGTTTTTAGGAATGAGTCAGAAAAAACCTTCAGAGAATACTGTTGACTAAGGACATCTTGGAAAACAACTCCGTTTCCTTTTGCGTACAATTAATTTGATTTATGAAGTTTTGGCATAAAACCTTGTTCAATATACGAAGATGCTAAAATGGAACTAAATAGAACCAGTATCTCAAAATTGACATAAATTGACTTTTTCAAAATTCACCCCTTCAATTGATGAAAGCTGGACGCGAGATTTTGAACCAGAACTGAAGTCTCAGTCGTCACAATGAAACTGTTCAGGCTCTCCACGACCGAATAAATTCCTCCGCCAACAATCAAAGGTTAAACTAACGATGATCTTTGCGTATGATATGACTGGAGATATGGTTACAATAGAGTGCCGCAGGGGACGTCTGTACCAGGCGTATATTACAAGTTGTTTCTGTAAAATGTTTCACGCCCGAAAATTCGTGAAGGAACGCCTGACGTGCTTGCAGCTGGTGTACTCATTTTGAACGATAATGCAAGACCGCATAGTATTGTACAAGTAAGGGAGACACTCGACAAGTATGGATGGGAACTACTTTCCTACCCAATATAGTCCTGATTTGAGCCCACTAGACTTTGATTTGTTTCCCAAATTGAAAGAGTCACTCTGTGGAAAACGTTTTCATTCAATTGACGAAGCTTTCAGTGAGGTGACTCGAGTGATCAGACACCTCAACAATGAAGGTGCTCTATCCAGAATACAGAATTTACCAAAACGTTGGGAAGCTGTCACAAACAAGTATGGAGATTATATTGAAGGTCTGTAAAGGGATTTGTACAATAAATTATTTACTTCTATAATATCTTTCAGTGTGCAGAGCTTTTGAAATGACTGTTGTACAATACATTGCAAAAAATATTCCGAACAGTTGCTAGGACATAACAATTTACGTAAGGGTACATGTAAACACTAAATGCAAACATTAGAAACTTTGGTGCCATAAAAAAATAAGTCTATGTGCCACGCCAAATAACAGTATATGAGTCTAATTTCGTAATAATGTTCGCAAAATTTGCGGATCACAAACGAACGCAAATAGTGAAATAAAAAAATTATAATTACACACCAAGTATCGCAAACAAAAATGCCAAAGTTTACATTTCGTTAACACAATCCACTGAAGAATGAAGCCGTATAAAACAATTTAAGACATTTATTAATTACGACCTAGCAAGTGCGTATGTAAAAAAAAACATTTGATTTTTGTGATATTAATGCTATATTACATTATAATATAGTGTAAAAAATCAAGGAAGTATTTAACCTACTCAGGGCAGGGCGAAACTAGTGGAATTTCGAGATATCTATAGGGGCCAGGCGCGTTAGGAAAGGTGAGTATGCTTGTAAAGAAAATAATGAAAACATACTGTGTGAAAGAATATTCCATAGTTCTTCTGCAAATTATATGCGACATCGTATTCCTTAGCGCAATTTAACTTTCTGTAGAACGTCCCACGATTATGCCTTTTAGGCTAAGGGAGACAATGATAAAGACAAGTGACTGATGATGGAAGAATTGGTGGAATGAGAATGTGAGAGAAAGCGAGAGTACCCTACAACCCCACGGACACGATGTTATCCATCACAAACTCACTGGACCGGAAATCGTATCAGAGACCCCACGTACCAGAGGTAAGTGCTCTACCACCGAGCCACCGTGCCCTAGCAGCTTAACTTTAAGAAGGCATAACCACACAATTTCCCTATTATAATTCAATCAAAATCTTTTGTTTTTTGATCAAAGCTTCACAATAATTGAAGGCAGATTTATAATATACTGCAAAATATGTCTGAAAAGCGATTATTCTCGGAAATACTTCCCTATGCAATATAGTCCTAATTTGAGCCCACTAGACTTTGATTTGTTTCCCAAATTGAAAGAGCCACTCTGTAGAAAACGTTTTCATTCAATTGACGAAGCTTTCAGTGAGGTGACTCGAGTGATCAGAAATCTCAACAATGAAGGTGCTCTATCCAGAATACAGAATTTACCAAAACGTTGGGAAGCTCTCATAAACAAGTAAGGAGATTATATTGAAGGTCTGTAAAGGGATTTTGTATAATAAATTATTTACTTCTATAATATCTTTCAGTGTGCAGAGCTTTTGAAATGACTGTCGTACAATACATTGCAAAAAATATTCCGAACAGTTGCTAGGATATAACATTGTACGTAAGGGTACATGTAAACACTAAATGCAAACATTAGAAACTATTGGTGCCATAAATAATAACAGTCTATGTGCCACGCCAAATAACAGTATATGAGTCTAATTTCGTAATAATGTTCGCAAGATTTGCGGATCGCAAACGAGCGCAAATAGTGAAATAAAAAATTATAATTGCACACCAAGTATCGCAAACAAAAAAGGCCAAAGTTTACATATCATTAACACAATGCACTGAAGAGTGAAACCGTATGAAACATTTTAAGACATTCATTCATTAATTACGACCTAGCTACTGCGTGTGTAAAAGAAAACTTAAACCTATGATTTTTGTGATATTAATGCAAAATTCACATATTTTAACGTTTGGTGAAGTATCGTACAAGGAGTTTACCAAATCCTATACTTTGCTAAGCTAAGCAAAGCCAACCTACCTATTCTAACTCATATTTTATGTTCAAGAACAAAAAGAAAAAAAAAACACCTAAGTGAAATTTTAGTGAACCCCATCAGCACTATATTACATAAGTTAAACATATCACGCAGTATTGTACGTGAGCCTGTGTATAGTACATTACGTCAGTACTTGCTACTATTTATATTTTGGTCAATTTATTTACCTTTGAATTTATAAGAAATATGGTGCTGATTTACTTTTGGCTCACCAGATTTTGGAAGATTTACAAGTAAAATTCAATACTTCGCATGAGCAGACATAATTATAAAGAACAAATTTCTGCAAGACATAGAATTAAGTACAAAGTAATACACCTGTATTATATGTTTACATGTGTAGGGTTACTAGTGTAAAATCCTTACAAGTACTTTACTATGCATATGAAAGATAGTTATATTAGAAACTATTTTCCACCTGTGCTGTATCTGTGCACAGTGTACAGAAGTTGTATTTTATGTTTACAAGTAAAACGCTACTAGCATGAAACCGTGACAAGTACTATTGAAACTCATATCATTGCCAAAATCCACTCGTTTTCACTATTTTCGTTTTTGCATATACCAACCCTCGTTGACGCACCTGCTCCCTTTGGAAGCACCCCCTCGCTAGAACTCGGGCCCACCCAGCTTCCCCTTCCGTGACTCGGTTAGATAGCATTCGTGCTTTTTAGTTGCCACCCCTGGTTACAAGCTCCCTGAAGACCTCGGAGTGGAAAATGACTGTACTGTCTTCCAAAAAATTCAAACCCTCTTTATCGAACTATAAACAAGAATTATTGATACCCCTTACGAAAACTTTCCAGTAACTATCGCCGAAGAGGACTTCTTGCACGACTGAACTTAAATACAGGTAGCTTCAATTTTTGCATGCCATACATATTTCATTAAAAATTTGTTGTTGCAGCAACACGCTTCCCCTGATTTCGTGACAATACCTGGAGGTGCCGCCACTTTAATGTATTTAAGTTTTCACTGCTATTTCTTGTTCTTAATCTACATTCTTATTTGCAAGATATCTATAAGAGTACCGCATTTTCGTAGCTACAAATATTTAATAGAACTAGTTACACAAAGGGAAGAACAGAATTAACATAGTCCTTAAAAAACTTTTATAGGATGCACTGAAAAGAGAAAATACTTTACGTTGGAGTAATATGTAGGAATGGCATTTACTCTAATAGAAATGAACATTTTTCCTGAGGTTGAGGGCTAAAGTTTTCATAGGAATTAGAAAAGTGGTTTGCTATAATCCACTATACCCAGTGGGTCTCATGTTTGATGCACTATGTTTATTACATGTTCATAATTAAAGGGATAGATTAAATTTTAGCGCCCCTTGCGGCACCAAGGCTATAAGAAACTGCACGTACAATTTAAGGAGATCTAAACTACGTGTATCCCCACCTGAAATCATGAAATCTACAAAACTTCAGGAAACGGAAACGCCTTTGCAGGCTTTGTTGAACAGAGGAAATTGCGAACAAGAGAACTTCTGTTTATACCTATTTCTTCACAGGATCTTCAGGATTTTGCTCAAATGACCGGAAAAACATTTGAAAGGATTGTTTTGTGGTTCCTTCCAATATAAACAGGCAATATGTTATTTGGCTGCAATGTTGGATGAAAGAGGTAATATTATTATGCAGTATGTTAAAGATAACGGCAAGATATTGAAAACGACAGTGCATTCAAGACACACGCAGAGCAAGACATACAAATGCTTCATCTAAAACCAAATATAGAAGGTTACAAAAGTAGGTATTGTTGCGACTGTGCAAATGGATTGCAAACACTTGGCTGTTGCTCCCATGTTGCAGCCATTATTTAATACTTAAGTTATGGAACATATTTGTCTAGGATCCCAAAACCAGCACAAATATACAATCACGACAACATTTGTATGATCATAAATGGAAACAGTGACAAGGACTGAAGTATGTACTACAATGGTCCTTTCATCCTTAACATGTATCGTTCATAGAATAAATAGAACTGCAGAAGACATACGAGGTCAATTTTCAAATATTAACTAACTTATTTCTTCTGTAAAAATATGTTTGTAATTTCACCTTTCAGAGTGGTTTCATTTAGAGATATATTGCTTGGGATACCATTACTTCCAGAACCAAAACTAACGCGGTGGAGGACATGGATCGAAGCAGCATTGTATTACAGCCAACACTTATAAGATCTCGAAAGAATACTAGACTGTTTCGATCCACAAGAAGTTAGGTGCATACAGGAAACCAGGAATACATGCAGCCTTGACAATATTCACTCCGATCTAACCTGTATTAGTACTCACTTTAGGTTACTACCCAAAACGATCACTTATTTAGAAGAACAATATTTGCGGCTTTCGACATTACGGAACTCTTTGATAGTGTTGTGAAACAAACCCAGCCTGTGGAAGTCGGAAAAATTTTTGAAAAATGATGATATAAGTGATCCAGGACTGAAATTCTTGCACAATGTAAATGGAGTACTAAGTGGTGTTTCAATTTTTGAAAAACATTGTTGATGAAATAGGATCACTAAAATTCTGTCCAATTACAACTTGTGACACTGTAAGATCATTTTCCAGTTATAAAAACATTAATTTATTGCACTGCAAACGATCAAATGTGCAGAAGTAAATTGTATTGTGTGCAACATACTTGAAGCGCTGAAATAAACGTGATTTCGTTATTTATTTAATTAACTTATATGTTTCTTTTAATGCATATTTCACAATTTTAAATGCATATCCTAAAGCTTTCTTTGGGCATATTTGCATGCATATTTAGGTAAGTTTTAGTGCATACCGATCCGCCCTCTGATTATTATAAACGTTTTAGTCCTTACTTACAGTTAGTACCGTGCAGAGTCTTTTAACAAGTAGAATTGGATATGTACTGCGGTATAATTAACCCCTTCTATGTATGCAACCAAAATTGCTTATATGATATTTGGGTGGCTTGGTTCGTTGGTTGGTTAGTTTCAAGTTTAGCGTCTCTTTCCGCAGCGAGGCTGTGTGAGACGTAGTCATACAGCTTAATATGAGATACAAACTACACAAGCTCCCACCGGGAATCGACCTGGTTTTTCCACGTTGAAGACATACGCTAATAATTTAACCACGAAGGAGCTCTATTATTTGGGTGGCATGCATAATGATAGGATCCATATTTCACATAATCAATTATGTATTATTGAAGCGAATGTTAGCGAAGCTTCTACTATTTGACTCGATTAGCATTTCTGTGTCTGTCCGTTTCTCTATCTATCTGTCCATGCGTCTGTTCCACGATAACCCTTGCAAAACTTTTCCGATTTTGATGGAATTTGGTATGTTTTTTCTTCTACTTGCAGAAATAACTATATTGCATTGTATTAAGTATAAGCGGAATGAAAGGGATAAAATCCACTCCATGTTGTAAGTTTATAAAACATGGAAGACATTTTTTCAATATATATTATGTAAAAATATTCGATTACGGCAAAACTTAGTGTATATTTTCTTTATAGATTGTGAATACCCCAGTGTTTGGGGTTAATATTAGTCAAGAATAAATGTTAAATTCAGTCCCCTCATGTGAGATAGATCCCTTATAACACACAAATAATATGTTACGCGACATTATCCGTACAACTGTTCGATTTTAGTGTAAGACGTCCTACATTTTCCTTTAGTTTTAGAAGCATGAAGCTGAAAAATAAAGTAAATAAAATAGTGATACACCCCGCGATGTTTTAGAGTTCCACGATAACTTATACAAAACTTTTATATACTCTTTTCACTAATCGCTAGTACTTTGAATTAAAATCAATCAAAAAAGAGCGTTGAATTTAGTCACCCAATTACTAAATACTTCATACCCCCTTCAGATTAAAATAAATGATTCACGATATCTTTCATAGAAATATTAGATTTTCTTGGAATGTGGCTTATATTTTTTGAGGTTTCACAATCATTCCCACTACTTGGATTTAAAATTTATCCAGAACGAGAGAATGAACCTTCCCCCTCCACACCCAGATTGAAGAAATATATGCTCTATAATAATTTTTGTAAATATTTTTGAATTATAACTGAATATGATGTGTATGTTTATTGAGGTTTTAACATAATTCCCGTTCTTGTAATCGAGTCAATCAAATACCAAGACTCCTTTAACATCTGTTCCGAAAATTTAAATAAAAATTCTATGATAACTGTTGTAAAAAATACAATTTTGTATAATTTATCCAATTTTTGTTAGAGAATTTCCAATCATCTCAATTACTTCCAGTTGAAACGAGGCAGTAATGAAGGAGCATGTTTTCCAGTTTTATATATTTTGCTGAATATTTATTAAACATACTCAGATTCTTATAGAACATTGTGTGTATTTTGTCGGAGGTTAAACTCCTGTAATTTAGAATTAAAATTAGAGGGGAGGATCGCCTGCAGCAAAATGCATAGCATCGCTTTCTGCTTTATAATAGAGAATTATTTAAAAAAAAAATTTAAGTGAGAATATGTCTTGTGTTTGGATTTACGTGCGTGCATAAAATTTCAGAGCTCTAGTTAATGTGAAACTGTATAAACTTCAGGTTTGGAAATTTGACTGTATCGAACGAATGGAAAAGAGACTTCACAAAAGCAATATAAAAGTACAAAAAGAAAGAAATATCTAGTTAGTAACATTACTTACACAGAGACTGGTATCAAAATTACAGAGATTTAATTTATAAAGATCTGACTGCTTTCACTAGCACCCATGTTAATAGACTTCAATAATTATACTAAAACTGTTAGTATACTTTATATCTCTTTCACTTTATCATGATTAGATTGTTGCGGTTAGTTTTACTTCTTGCAGCAAACACGTAGGAGCGTCACTTGAGATTATGATTTTTGGAATCTTTTAAAGCCAAATATAAGAAATAAATAGGGGAACCATTCTATATGATATTATTAATTATACTCTGATAACAATAATCTACAAAAACAGATTTTGTGATACTTGAATACAAAATAACGCAGAAAATATATTTAATAAGTTATGCTTAAAGCTTATAAAGAAAGAAATTTACAAGCGTGACATTTGAACTACAGAAGCAAGCGGCTCTGGAAGGGCGAACTCGTTCCCATTAACGAGGGAAACAACATGAAGATAAAAGCGTGAGATATAGATCTAAAATACCACAGATAAATCCCTTCCAATGTTCAAACAGTTACTGAGTAGCAATCCAGCTCTAAATTGAAGCGAATGAAATCACACTTTTATGAGAAATTTTAGCTGGCTTTCGTTAAACGCAAGTAAACAAACGCTGTTGTTATCCGTATTACAAGCACATCATGCGACACATTAATATTTATAGAGATTTGCAACAAAATGAAATTATCAACATTGGCGAGTAGAATGTGAATTGACGAATGCATACTGAGACAATGAGCTGCCTTCTTAGTTTTCAAGTTCGTGGTTCGTAAATTTAAAAAAATTCAGCTCCAGAAAATGATTTCAAACGGCAATGCAATTACATTTACAAACATTTGTGAAATAGCGGTGAACATTACTTTCTCTCCGGAAGGACTGCGTACGAAAAGAGATTCCAAATTACTTCGCTGGACCTTCATTCATTTCACTTTGATCTCTTGTGAGGATTCTTCTTCATTAGGCGTAGATCGAAGATCGCCTGTGTCCATGAAATGACTCCATTCTGATAATTGTTTTTTCCTTACCACTTGTCCTTAGGATCGAAGGAGATGTATTCCATTGCAAAGTCTTTACTTTGGAAAGAAGTATTTTTATATTAAAGTTATCTCTGCTATATATATATATATATATATATATATATATATATATATATATATATATATATATATATATAGTGTATTTTCTCGGTAAGAGGACAGAGTCATTAAGACGACACCAAATAGGTTGGCTTAACTTCATGCCAGCAATATATGACGAGTGACGATGTGATGGCGTTAGCTTCGGACCACTGTTACAAACATAAGGTGTTTTTGGAAGTTTCGGAAGATAATGTAATAACTGGGATTTTCGATTCTTTGTTCTCAGCCGAAGACAGCTCAGTTTGCGTGGAAGTTTCAGATGTCTGGATAATTACACTTTTCACAGCGATAGTAGCAACAGAAATAAACAAACACGAAACAAGGTTGGTACACTGTCTTTTAGATGATGGTTCGCATTGGCTGCGAAAATCTTTTCATTAATCATGAACTCTCAAAAATGTTTTACTCCTTGAAGTCTGAACAATCCCTATATCAAGCACAATAATCACCCTTATACAAGAGGGCTTAGTCGCTGTACAGAAACTCGCACTATGACTACCCTAGCCACAATTCACACAAATAACAGCCTTCGCATTGCACGATGTGTTGGTGTGCATGCAATACGAATACTTAAAAGAATAGAGAACTGGGAATGTAGGTTTGAACTTTTAGTCTATAAAATTCTGCATTTACAAATTCCAGGAGAGTAGGCAAACTGACGTTGGAAGCAGTTCAACTGAATTCTTGCTTTTAATTCGAACTAGTACTATGACATGTTGGTCAGCAAATTTGGAGTTGATCTCTTCTCCAGTAGCATTCAAGAGATCTCGATATGGTCGACTCTCCGACTGACATTGAGTGGACGGTGAGGTTCTACTGATACAGAAACAGATCTAATGCTATTCAATTTAAGAAACTTCGCAGTTTGCTTCTGATTTACTGTTTCCATTAACAAAGTGACATTTCGCAGTTTTCGGATATATTTAAGTTGTACAACTGTATAGTTGATAGTTTTAATATTGTCAGCATTATTTTCCTTAATCACAAGGCACCAGAACATAGGAACCGTGATAGTTGGTTTTCCAAATCTCGACACTGATTTGTGTTTCGGTCTCGCTCATAATGGATTTGATCTTCTTCCTAGAGGGAGAGCCCGGACCCAAAAATAGATGAATTTTTACTGATATAGTTTTTTTTCTAACATTTATATAATGAAAACTGCTTGTGGTCTCCGCAACACCACACCGAAGCTTCATGAGGAGAACTAACTCTTCTCCCCTGGCAATCCCGTAGGATCGCCCGCACCGAAGGATCAGCGTGAAGCCAACGTCGTCAAGAAGGAGACCACCATATCCATCGGCAAAACACATGACCCCGAAATAATAATAATAACATACAAAAACAATAAAAACCTGATTTAATTAACCAAATAATTAAAATGATGGAGATTTCTTTTTTAGGATTTTACATTTATATACTTTTTGAAAAGATTTTAATATGCGATATGTTGTATAAACAAAACACAGAATTAGCTTAAGAGGATGAAATGTTGCACATCCACCTCTATCAGGAAACCATTTACTGTTCGTTCTCTATTAAGTCTCCGCCAACATCCGCAATTCCGATTGCTGTATTCATGGCTGAGAGGACATGCGAGAACATGCAGGATGAAACAGTGATATACACTAAGACATGAAAAACTAAGCTGCCCTTTCAACTCGACTCTCTTTCCGACGATGACGATCCGCTACATAAAGGGAAGCTAAGAATAGTGCATAAGTGTGAATTATATAATTATGCTAATTCATATAAGTTATATTCATTAACATACGCGAGGTTTTGTAATTCATACTGTCCATTTTAGCCTCTCTTTTGGTACGAAACTTATTATTCATTCATTTATGTACAGTACATGAAACATTGTATCTATTTCTCCTAAGTTTGGTTTCTCCTAAGTCTGATGCAATACTCCTAATATACTCTTAAAAGTAACGCTCATAATCTTTACAGTGACGCCACATATTACTTGTTAATATCCTGCAAGAAAAAAAATCCATTTCACGTATTCGTGTCAAAATCATGAGTAACAAAGGATAATGTCATTTTGATTTTTTCAAAGCAGAAAGAGAGATCACTTCTCACATTACATGTATCCTATTACAGAATTTACAGGAATATTTTTTAATAAGATGTGACAACAAAAAATGTTGTAATGAGAATCTAAATGTTAATCGTGACAACGTTCATCAAAACGAGAGAGAATTTAATCTCTCCCTCGCTTTCCTCCTCATACTTCCTCGTAACGTGAGGAAAGAGAAAAAAGTTCCGAAATACAGTGAAATTAAAAGCGTATGGTCGTAGTTATCTAGTCAAATATGTTAGTATTTTATTAATGTTGAACTTTTTACAAAAAATAAACACAAATCTTCTATTATCCTTTATTCTTAATCTGTGCTTTTCTGCAACACAGTTCACTATCAATCGTAATCCACAATTACACTAATCTTGTTTTAACAAATCAATCCATATCTCTTTAATCTATATCTTCCTAATCTATATCTTCATAATCTCTACCTTTAAAATCTATCCAATTTTTGGGGACGATTAAATATTGACTTATGTGATCACAACGAATCTTTGCTATCAATTTATGACAAACAACGAGACTAAGTGAATATCGTTCTTCGAACCTTTGCAGTCACAGTGTCTCGCATAATTTTTGTTTACGACGTGTTTGCGATTTTACTTTGTGTGGAATTTGCATATCTACGTTAGTCAAATTCCGAATGAAAGCTTGTGATTTTGTACAATTTTGCTTGCTCTCTGAAAAAAAATCACCAAACAGAAAGCATGTTTATTCAGAAATGTTCTAAAATTCGGATTCAAGGCTTTTATTATGATAAATTTAGTTTCAAGATCGCAAAATCTTACGATTGACGTCATTGATCGCAAAGATGCGTTACGATCACGCAAGTCAGTATTTAATCGGCTTCTTTGTCCTTACGACTTATATTCTGAATCTTCAATCCGTCTTGTTTATCTTAGTAAACACTTCTTTTGCATAACAACCACAGACTACGAACCTTACGCTATCCAGCATGTGTAGTCTACCGTGACATTTCCTGCCAACAATTAAAAATAAGTTTATTGTTTTCGTATATTTATTTCTACTATATTTTACCTTGAATAAAAGTAACTTATGTTTATATTTTTGTCATCCTTCGTCTCATACTTTAACAAATGGTAATCAAATTTAGTTGAAGTCTGTGTATTGGCATATTAATACCCTCTATACTCCTACAGGAGTGTAGAGAGTATTAATAAACCTCCGACACTCTCCTACAGGATATACCATTCAAAGTATCGATACCAAATTTTAAACTTAAGGGTTTCACGAAGTTCTTTAGGGCGTTTTTCGAATGTTCTTACTACCTCCAAAAACAAAGGTAGTGTACTGAAGAGTGAAAATCAAAATTTACGATTTTCTCAAAAACATCTCTAATGATTTTATTCATATTTCACAATCAATGTTTTCTTAACAATTCTATAGTATAATATAGTAGGTTATTCTTCTAGGCTCGATTCAGAAGAGGTAGTTTATTATTGGAGGTTGGTTCTCTGTAGACGATTTTCTTAATAAAGGCGAGGCGAGTTTCTTCATCTTTCGTTGATATATAATTTATTAATAAACACAATGCTGTGACGTGATGTTAAGTAGTTTCTCTTTTAAAAATGTACAAGGAATAGTTTACTATTGGGGTATTTTGAAATGTTTTTTTTTTTTTTTTTTTAATGTGAAACCATTAGAAAAAAAGCAAATTGTTAATTTGTTGTTTAATGTCTTTATTCCCACTTATTAGGAATATGTTATATCATGGTAATAGTATCCTACACTAAGATACTTCCGATATGCATTGAAATGCACATCTTACTTCCGTTAGTATTTATAAACAATACACTAGACTCTCGCTAATTTGGCCATTCCTGGAACACATGAGTATCAGATTAGCGGAAGTGCCGGATTATTGAGTGTTTGACATACAGTATATAAAGCATACGTAAAGAATACGTACAGTATATAAAGCATTGTTTAACTAAGCATTGTTGCGCATGCGCACGATAATTCATTGTGCACGTGTTTTTGATTTGATGTGCGCCGGATTACTGAGAGGCCGGACTACTGAGGGCCGGATTAGCGAGAGTCTAGTGTATTTATAGATAGAAGCAAGTGTAGTATCTGTTTTCTGGTAAGTTAAAATTTAACTCTTGAATGCATTTCCCATTACTTCAATTGTTTTGTAGTTGAAGTTACTGGCAAGAGCATCTATCAATTTCTTTTCCACAGAGCTCCAGAATTTACCGGCAAATGATTGGAGCTTATGCTTAACTTTATGAACTGGAGTTTAGCTTTCACTGAGCAGTTCCTAGCTTCTCTTGTTTCTGAATTGATGTTGACACGATATTACAATGAGTGTTTATTATTAGATTTGTCTTAACGTCTTCGCAATTGTATGTGTTTATGCTCTGCTGATCGGTTGCTAATAATACTGGTCCTACATAAACTAGGCAGTTTTCCATCCTCCCACGCAATAAACCGTTCTGCTGCATAGACATTTAAATGCGTCGAAAATACAAACGAAAACTGGATTTATTGTATGCTATAAGCATATGTCTGAAATAAAACAGAATATGCTGAATATACATTTATATGCACTATAAAACTTCAAACTCGAGCTGTATTACTGTTGTTAGAAACCCCTATAAGGATATGCATATAAGCAAACAAAATACGCATTTCAATAAAAATTCGATGTCTAGTTATGACTAAGTTTCGGATTCTCAGATTTAATCCTATTTTATTCATGTCCATACACTGGCGCAAATCCCAGGGGGATGAGGGGGACATGTCCCCTCCAAATCTTGGAACTGGGAGGGACTGTCTCTCCAATATTCCGATTTGAAATGTGCTTTTTTGGGGAAAATTTGATAATTTGTGTCCAATTGCCACAAAGGAAAGCGAAATGAAATTGATGTGTCCCAGAATAAGTCTCAAAGCTGCCCGCCTCCTAATGTTGAAGACAACTCTGGTCCCCTGATTCTCCACAGCGTTGTTTTCCAACTTCACAAATATTTTGAACATCGCAAAAAAAAAAAAAAAAAAAAAAAAGGAGTGGTCTTACCCGTCCCCCCAATGTTGAAGGCAGATTTGCGCCGCTGTGTACATAGATATATTTAATGGAGAAATCCCATGTTTAATTTACACTTCACTTTGCTATGAGCAAGAATACGTATAATAATTTTGTAGGACCTAAAATGTTCTAATTTGGGAATTAGTGTCTAAAATATCCTAAATTAGCTTTCAGAACCTACAACGTCCTGCATTGCCGTTTATAGTTATTTTTATCCTTTAAAATGCTTTAGAAATAAAAATGAGTTTCTTAGACGCATGAAATATTCGGTAAAGTGTTGCGGGCTGTGATGGTATGTGCTCTTGAGAGTCTGAATCGACAGCATGTCTCTATCTATTATCATTCTTCTATGGTGATAAATGTTGAAACCATAAATGGTTAATTTGAAGCACTTCCGGTTTGAATAAAGGATTAACGGAGAAGATTAAACCTATTCTTGGGATACTGAATCGATTGCTAAAAGAGAATACATCTCTTACCATGTTTGCTCTATAGAAATCAATACTGAAACCGGACATAGTAGTAAATTTGAACCACTTCCGTTTTTGGTAGAGTGTTGTGGTTTGTGATTATATGCTCTCTTGAAACCTTAAATCGATTGCAGCAAACTGCTTCTCTCTATCTGTTACCGTTTCTGTTCTATGGTGATGAATGTTGAAACTGAGTATGTTTCATTCGAACCACTTCCGGTTTCAATAGAAGTTAACGAAGAAGATGGAACCTATCCTTAGCACACTAAATCGATCGTTAAAATCCGTATCCCGAAATATCTTAGCGTTTTTGCTCTGACACCTGTCGACAGACGGAAGGACGGACAAAGCCGTTCAATAAGACCCTCGACAGTTATGCATAGCATAGTTCAAAAATCTATTAATTCGGAGTAAATTGTTTCCGTAACATGGTTTACACATATTTTTTGCTACTTCTAGTTTTCTTCAGGAAGTCTGTCTTAGACATGATGGTATCTTAGCATAATATGTAACATGGATTGTGTTTCTAGTTTTACGAATGCTGAATATTGATATAAATTGTGCATGCGTTAAATTCAAGTTACTTCTTTTGTCTGTCCACTGAAGATATAGCATAGAAAACATGCTGCAGCATTAAGCTTTACAAGCGTACACTTGTTTAGTGCGGGAAAGCCGGGTTTAATTCCCAGTAAGAGCTAATGTGGTTTGGAGCCCATGATAAGTTGTAAGTCTACGTCTCATATAGTCTCGCTCATGAAAGGGACTCCAAGCTCTAATCCGACTAAACAAACAATTAAACTCTACAGTTGCATATTATTTCATATATGGCTTTATCATTCCACTTGATATCTAAAAGAAAGGAAGAAACATAGAAATACCAAAAGGTTGGGATTAACTATACACAATATGCAAAGAGTATAACATATACTTATTTGTTTTTGTAACACTTCCTCGAGAAGCTTTCTAGCGCAGTCAGCAAAACTGGTGATTGAGCGCAGTCAGCAAAACTGGTGATTGCTAATTAAGTTGGGGTATCAAAACCGGTGGTGCCCACTAGAAACGGATAATTTGGTGATCCTATTTGTCTCTTGGATATTTTTTGGAATGACTTCGTTGTGCGCAGGTTTTGTACGAATTTGAAAGAAGGACATATAGATATGGAGCTTCTAATAGTTGTCCAAATTTCTCTAATTTTACTTGCTCCCATAGTTTTCGAACAATAGTGTCTTATAAGATTATTTTCCATCACTTCCAGGGCTATGTTACTGTGAAACTGCATATTGCGTAGATGCGTGTTTATTGCAACTGTTTCTTTTTTTCTTTTGGCGTAATGTATAAAATCGTGGCCTTAATTTCATCAATTTCCCCCTAGTCATAAAATGAGGAAGACTGGATTTGGATTTGATTTGAGTTTAGCGTCCCGCTCAGCAGTGAGACTATATGATCCGTGACCCTACAGCTTAATGTGGAATCGGAAGCAAATAAGACTCCGTCGGAAATAACGAAGACATTGTAGATACTGAGAAATACGTTAAGAAATAAAAATCAAGAGAACTACAAATTGTTTTAGTAGAACTAGTTTGGTAATATTCCTACTTATGAGAGCATGCTCAAATTGTACACCCACATGTTCGGCACTTGAATCTAATTCATGTAGACTACTTATGTAAAGTGTTGCATTCTAATTGCGTCATTGCTATAAAGGTTTATACAATTGAAAATACGAGGTATAGTAAACATTGTCATCATTATCATAGGTTCTGCAAGTATTGACAGGTTACTTGCCGCAACTGAGAAACATCCATGCTCCACAGTCTTCCGTTAACTTCTTCGTTTTCCCGTACGATTTTTCTGTTTTCTCGTCCATTAATTGTAACCTCCCTCGCCCCTTCCCTCTTTTTCCTGGCACCATACTTTCTAATACGTTCCTCATAATAGTTCCTTCTTAGCCAATGTCACAAACAGTTTCTCTTCCTCTTCTTAATAATATCTAAAATTGTTTTTTTCTCTCTCACCATTTCTAACACCCTCTCATTCCATGTTTAGAAAGCTTCTAGTCGTTTCTTTAAAATCATTTTTGCGTAATGCCCATATTCCTGACCAATATAAAAGAATACTTCATACGAAGCATTTTATGAGTCTTTTTCTCAACTCTTTTTTCAAGGTCTTACAAAATAGTACTTTCTTACTCCTAAAGGCTTCTTTCGCCATTCCTATATTTGCTTTTATTTCACGTTCACACTTCATATCATCACTAATAATACTACTCAGATATCGAAAACTTGTCACCTGTTCTATTTTCTCCCCTCCTACTTGACACTTACCTTTTGGATCCAATCACCATGGTTTTTGTCTTTCTAACATTCATTTTCATTCCATATTCTTGACAGACCTTCCTCACGTTTTCTAACATCTTATTGATTTTCCCTTTAGATTCCTAACAAGCACCATATCATCTGCAAGCCGTATACACCTAATCATTCTACCTTCTACTGAAATGCCGCCTTCTTTTTGTAAGCTCTTTTTCACTATCTCTTCCATATAAATATTTAAATAATGTTGCTAAAAGACACCATCCCTGTAGAATTCCCCTTCCAACTGCACTCTCCTCTGTCGTTTCCTCCCCTATTCTAACATTTACTTCTTTGTTCACATGTAAGTTTCTTATTAATCTTTGGTCTTTTCATTCCAACCCAACTTTCTTTAGAACTTCCAACAACAGTTTCATATTAAATATAGTAATAGATGGATAAATAAATCGATTCAGAATCTTTCCATTTAATACTGTTGTTTTGATGTCTAAAAATGAAATGAAATGTTTATTTTTGCGACCCACAGTGGAGACTAAAAGAGACTGAAGATAAATGTAAGTGAAGTATTATGAAATAATTGGTAGAATAATAATGTAGGAGGAAACGGACAACACTGAGAAAGAATGTGGACACGGTTGTCTACCACAATCTCACATGACCTGGGATTGAACTAAGGAAACCTCATCACTGAGCCATCAAGTTCCCTAATTACAATTATTACTGTTATTTTAATATCAAGAACGGAGGCATTGAAAGAAACAGTCACACTGTAGAAGAATAATGAAAGAAAAATATTTCACATGGAGTTATCCATGGGAATATTGAAATGTTTTCTAAATTATTTTAGGGGAAGGCGTTGTACCTGTGAACACTTTTAGAGTTTTCGAAATTTTGGTGCTAATATTCAGCACTTTTTCCCCAATTTATGTCGTGTATTTGAAGTGCCATCTCTTTGCTATCAGATAGGATGATTTTTAAACGTGTTACGTAATTACATTAGCTTTTATAGAATATAACAAGAGCATATCCGTTTCGTTCACAGGTACATTATGGTCGTGTACCATTGAACAGACCCTCTTGTACCTTTGAACAAAGTCATAGTTACAACGTTTCTGAGGCAATAATATAAAAAGAAGCCGTAAATATTAACGGTTATAAATTGCAATAAAAGGTTTAGCTATAAAAAGTTCCCCAGAATTGAAATTTTATTAATTAAATAAAAAATTGAAGAGAAGTTCTAACAAAAACTTATGAACAATAAAGTTGAGCATATCCAACTCTTAACATTATGTTATACAATAAGCGAATATATAGAAACTACTTAAAATTATAATTAATAACTTTATATCCTAACCTAACCTATATAAAATATATCAATTGTTTTAACTACTTACATTGTGTAGCTTTAAACAGTATTATTTATCGTTCAAAGGTACACGATGCATTAATGTTCATAGGTACAAGAGGATCACCATTACGAAACAAAGTTCTCCACTAGCTTAAATATTGAACAGATGTTAAAACTAAAAATATTACTGTATTCACCAATGATTCTACCCCAAGTTTGGACAAATAAATATCACAAGCTGCGAAACTCAAAACTCAAAAGGTAACTACAAAAAATCGTTTTCGGGGTGAAAAAATTAAAAGGAACATTACTCGGCACAATACTCAGTAAACAACAGCCAAACGCGTTTGTAGCGCTTTTTTTCATTTAATCTTTCAAACGAATTTTAATCACTGCACCTAGATAGCTCTGAATTCGAGAAAAGCACAGGTGTTCAAAGGTACATTGTTTCAAAGGTACAACGCCTTCCCCTACTTGCTTACTCTATACATTCCTCCCCCCCAAAAGAAACTAGTTCATTGATGATCGAAACTTTTAAATTGCTCATTTTTATCTCATAACGATTCTACTCACTGTTGCCACACTTGGTACAATTGTACCAAATTCAGCCCTTGTTGTCATTCATCGGCCCGTTGGTACCACGCTGGCATTTTCAGCCCCTTTTGTGAAAAAGATGGTACAATTCTACCCAATTCAGCACCATTTAACAAATACTTGTCACATTTTCAAAAGTGTCGGTAAGACTTTTCCTACATCTCACGTTACTCATACTGTGTGATGTCATGAGGAGCGAACTCGGAGATGATTGATTTGTTTCTCGTTTTATATATATATATTCTTATATGGCCATAATACCGTTTTGATTTATGGTCACTTTGAAATAGAGGCGCGTTTGGTTTCCTTGCAATACATACCGAAGATGATAACTGTTTTTTTTTTTTTTTTTTTTAATTTGCGGCCTCTGTTATACTTCCTATGTGCGAGAAAAGTTTCATCTACTTCCACGGTTGTTTAAGATCCTCCCAGCGGCGTAGCAATAGGGTAGACAGGGTAGGCATTGCCTACGGGCGCATGACGTATCGGTATATCAGGGGGAGCCCCAGGTTTTTAATAAAAAAGAAACAAATTATATAAATGGAGCCCCAAGTTTTCGTGGTCTTCACTTTCAAACATGGCTAGGATAAAAATTCCTTCCCCCTCTCTCGCAGTTTATTACATTTGTGTATAAAATTATTGGCATTACTATAAACTCGTCGAGGTTATAGCACTGTATGATTAAGAAATTAATCCTCCTGGTAGTTAATTATTACTGTATTAATACGATACCAGTCCTATATTACATGTACTGAGCTTACTAACTATAAATAAAATTCCCCTGCGCAACAGGCTTTCAACAATAACGACAAATTCTCCAAGCACCAAAGGTTGTGCAAACCGGGCAACCGATTGCAATACTACTTACAGCATTTTTGTAGACTTGATAACTTTTTTTTTTTTTTTTTTTTTTGTAGTTAGCGAATTTTAGGTCTGTTTTAGCGGAAAGAAAAATCTCATATTGGCAACACTGCCCAAAGCTAGTCAAATGTGGGATATGGCGCATACGCGTAAGTTACAAATGGTCATACATTGGTCTATTAAATGGGTGAGGGGGCGCCACTAGGTATTTTGCTTAGGGGCGCGAAAGGCCATTGTTATGCCACTGGGTCCTGCTATTTGGATGCTTTTAAAAAATAATTTTTAAAAAGAGCACTTTCTTGATTTGGACTTGGAAGAGGGGGGTTTCTACAACTTTACCTCTTTTAGTTTCGTGTTATAGAACTATGTATTACACTGATATAAAATAATGAATTCAGCCCTTTTTGTTTCAATTTGGTACTATTTTTCAGCCCACTCCAGAGCGAGGATTGTGGCAACACTGATTCTACTTGTATTTCAGAACTAAATGTCCCCATGCTGATATATTGTTTGCCGTTACTGAAAAAAATAAAATAAAATAACTAATATTTTCATACGATATGAAACTAGTATCGAGGAACATGTAACCAGGACGTATTATGTCGGTTAAGATTCCACTGTATTTTCATGATAGAGGTCCTTGCCGGTGCGCTCATACTGCATTCATTTAATTACACAGTTAGTGAGCATAATGACAAGGAAAGTCACGAGCTTGAGGAAAGGAGAAAATTTGGTAACGAATTTAAAATTTATTTTTTTGTTACAGGTTTTCAAGACTGGATGAAAAGTTGATTTTCAATGAAAAGCATCTGCATGATAAAATGAACGTTATTCAATACGAATCCGTTAAGCTGATATTTGTAAACAGATAGGTTTTGAGGTATTATTTTACAGAATAACATAACAAAAACCACAACTAGGATTATAACTTTATGAAGGTGTGTTACAGTTGTCAAAAATGAGCTTAAACTCAGGCATAACTTGTCCTATACCCTTTCGATAACAATTCCTAAGGAAGTCACGGAAATCATTCATAATCTTTTTCCTTGTAATGATCTTGATTTTATTCTGAATCAATGTAGCTTATTGTACTGATTCTTTTGTCTCAGATGACCTTCCAACGCAAGTACCTATGACCTTGTATTCTGACCTCGCAGTATGGATGCGGCATGATATCACAGTAAGATATTCCGTAAAGGTTTTGATAATCTCAATCTTGGTTAACTAAAAGTGGACTTTGTAGTGGATAAACATCGGATGAGTGGGTTTTCTCGGGGTTCTGCCGTTTCCTCCCACTTTATTCATTCCACCATTGCATCCATTTTTCATCACCACCGTCTCCTTTAGCCTAACCGGCATAACCGTGGGACGCAAAACTGAAAGATTTAACTTTTTTCTTGGCTAGCTAAGTAACCCTGTACACGAATGTAAAGCATGAATGTTGACTGAGGCTGTCACATGTCATGTCTTAACAATCAACAATCAAGGTCTCATTGAATGTGGCATCAGTAATCAATTCGTGCATATGGAAAGAAGTCACCATGTCAACATGCCCAGGTGGATTCTCGAATAGAATAGACTGTTGTTGTAGAATCCAATCACCCAACACTGCCATCATCTCTTCATTAAGAAGCTTGTAGTCATGATTAAGTTGATATATTGAAATAGCATTTGTGCGGGCACTTTTGCGAGTTGGAAATTTGACTGGAGAGTAGTAACTACAAAGATTCTCTCATCCATCAGTTGATTTGAAACTGGTATTATGCTTGCTTGCTGTTATTATTAAGATATGCGGCCCCTATATATATAGAGAGAGAGAATTTTTTTTTTTTTTTTTTGCTTTTTATTTACTATCCCATTAACCTATATTCTGTAACGTCGCTCAGACCCAGTATTTCTTGGTCTACTTCTGTGCACTAAATTTCTGCTCGATCGGTTGAGTACTTGTTTATATAACGAAACGCAATTGTTACATTTTTGTCTTCCGTGGAAACATTATCTTTGAAGTCGAATCTGCTGTTACTGTATTTTATATCTTTAAAAAATAATAAAAACAGAAAAAAGGTAATACAGATATAGTAAGGGTATGTAAAGTTGGCTTTCATTTTACTGAAAAGAATCCAGGCAGAATCCATCTTTAGACAGATAGAAGGTTGGAAATCATTGTATCCAATCTTCCAGAAATTTGTATACTTGAAACTATGAGAGAATCTGAAGAAAGCACATATTTTGTTTTAATTTACAAAATATGTGTACTGGAGATATAGCTGAGTTTTTGAATTTTTTTTAGTTTAACTTCCTTTTCAGCAGCGAGGGTATATGAGACGTGGACCTTCTGAATATAGCACATCAAATTTAACCATTCAGAAGCCACTAAAGAACGTCACATTTTTAATGAATTGGTAAATCGAAAAATCTTTGAAGAAAAATATGACTCTTTTTTGTTTGTTTTAAAGTATAGTTATTGCCACATCATATAAGCAAACAATTAATCTAGACTTACGTTCAACACAAACTTTGTACAACAATTACAAAGCACTTTTTAAAAGTAATTATTCTTAAAAAAGTCTCAAAAACTCTGAAAATATTACAAGAATTGTAGACCTAAGAATACCACATATTATGAAAGCAACAATACGCCACTGTGCCTCCGGATTTCGTAACCAAGTTTCGAAAATCTGCGAAGAATGTGTAACTAATGTGCAAACAATATGCAATCACATCCCCCATGCTAAAGATGAAACAAGAACATCTGTCCTACATTCGGTTAATCGTTATGATTTTGCAGAGGAGTAGTCTGTTATTCTACTACGAGAAGCATAGGACTACCATTGGCAGAATAACGAAATATAAATGTTTACAACAATGACCTATTGCAACAATGAAACAAAAGCTTCGCAATTGTAAGTGATGATACAGAATATTATTATTCTCATTGTTTGCTAGCACTTCAGAAGACCAAAGAAAACCTTGGTGTTAAATCAACCCAAACTAGAATAATCTCAGATGGGGCTACTGGTCACTTTGAAAACTGCTTTCAACTCTAAGAACTTTCAAAATTAGCAGCTCTCTCGGAATAGATTTTTAGTACAAGCAGACAAGGAAAAGGACCATGTGATGGGATCGGGGATCTAGTGAAACATTATCCCACTAGACACAACTTATGTGGCGTACGTAAAAACATAGGTTACATGTGTAAATCCTGTACTTTTGGACTTATTGTACAGCAAACATATAACTGAAAAAGTATATTTTATAGGCTACGTACTTTCCATATAAGTGTTCCGAATAAACGCACTTCCCTTACGAACGAAAGACTGCATATAAGAGTCAGGATCTCACATACAGGTGGACGTATGTAACATACATCTTACGTATGTTACATACGTATATATATGTAATATACTGAAGACTGTTAGATATCATACATCCTGGAACGCCATGATGTAACATCTAAGCGGGAAAAGTATGTATGGATAACGTACGGTCCGTTCTTTTTTCCGTAGTAAACATAAGGATTCCGCATATTTGTACAATATAACGCTGGCCGGATAACGGATTTTTCTCATTGAATGTATATAATATACTACTGCAGTTAGATGTATATTTTGTGCACAAAAGAAGTAGAAGATTTTCAGCATTTTTAAAAAACGAGTTGATAATTACTCGCTGGCTTTCCAACTGTGTGTAGCGTTATCACTACTATCCAGTTTTCGTAATCACTCCTTCCATTTTGCCTATGGGGTTACATGTAGAAATATACTCTTTTCTACAGCACAATTACAATGAGTCATCACATCGCACATTCCAGAGCCAGGTTCCTTCATTCTCCTCACAACCAACTGTATTGCGGTCTCTGGAACTTGGTAACAGTATTATAGCCAGACATGGTATATTACTAAAACATTTTAATAATTTCAATTTGGCTTTCATAATTTTCTTTCCATACCATTGAACGCATTGGCCCAAAAATATTTTTTTAACTTTGTTACACAACTCAAAGTGGCATTTTCTTATTTTCAGGATATTTTCTCTTTCGATTGTACGACTCCTACATATTTTCAGAATTTTCGAGATTGGTGATTTTGAGTAAAATAATTTTCAAAAATCCTTTGTAATTGCTATACAAAGATTGGTTTTAAACACAGGTCTAGATTTAAGTGTTTAAACTACGTAGCAATGAATATATTTTAAAAAAGGAAAACATTCATCTGGGTTGAAAGTTTTGTAATATTTATAATTTTTTTTTCTAAATATGACGTTCGACAGTGGCTTCCGCATGGTCAATTTGGCCTGCTATATCTTTGATGCAACTGGTTTTGAATCAGAAAATAAATCTATATTTGAGGCAAAACTTTTCTTGCAGGCCTTATTTCTGTAGAACTACATATAGTGTAGCCAAACCCAAACTATCACTTAACTCAATATAATGTGCTTATTTCGTAAATAAAAATACGAAAACTCGATTTTGAAGCTGTTCAGAAAGCCCCTGGTCCAAAATTGCATCAAAAGATCCAATATATTTCAACAAAATTTTGTTACAGTCCTTATATTTGAAAACTTACATATAATGTAGTCAAACCCAAACTATCAGTTTAGTCAGTATAATGTGTTTATTCCGTAAAAGATACGAAAACTCAATTTAGGGCCGTTCAAAAATTTTGTGGCCCCTGATCCAAAAACTAATTATTGTCCAAGATCCCAATATTTTGATACATTTCTTGGGATTATTGCTAAACTGCTTGGCCAAGATCGCAATACTTCGATCCATTGTTTGGAACATTCCTAAAATTCTTGTTTTAAAGGAAAACAAAACACGTGTTTTTCTCAGATTCTCCATAGTTTCACATATTCAAGTCTCAGGAAAATCAGAGACGATGGTTGTTCCATTTTTATTTTTATTGCCTGTCTGGAGATGGATTCAACCTACATTGATACTCTTCATACTTCATTAGTTCTTTTATTGAATATCACACATAACGTATTCCTTTATTTATTTATGAAAATTTCAGAAAATGCACTTATGATATTAAAAGTTTCATCATTTTCTTGAAAAAAGGTATTACGACAAAGAACGAAGGAAATTACTTTCCACTTTTTGTCATTTTGGATATATTTCATCTTTAAGATCTCTATCTGAATCCTCTTTCAAAGCTTAAAAAATACATGTCTAGATATTTTTAGTAAGTTTTAGTGAAAAACAGTGCCAACTTTTGGATATACTTGAGCGTAAGGTACAAACTTCTTGTCTTCTTTTCCCACACAACTTTGGTATTTATACCCAACTCCTTTGTGCTTTGAACGCCCTCTATGTTTCAAGTTCCCTGAAGGACTGATATATATAATAATACGTGCATAATATTCCTGTAACGACATTACTACTCTGGTCAATATCTCAAAATCTGTACTGCTCTCAGGGTCATCAGTGCCGGATTAACACACTTTAGCGTCCTACGATATGCTTCCGAATCCCTTCCTCCCTTCTAGAAGAAAGACGCATTTCTTGTGTTGTAAGTCGGAACGAGCGAATTGTTCTCACCAATGGGTTCACAGCGGTGCCTACACAAAACATCATTGTTGAATAATACACGTTTATACACTGAGAAAAGAAACGTATGCGGTGTACGTAAAAACGTAATTACATGCTGTAAATCCTTGAATTTTTGGACTTTACGTACAACTCTATGTAACTTTTGCAGCAAATGCATAACTAAAAACGTATGTTTTATAGGTACTTTCCGTACGAAACAAAGAACCGTATAAAGGCGGTCAGGATTTCATACAGCTGGACGTATCTAACATATAATTGGCGTATGTAACATACGTATACATATGTAATATACGGAAGACTGTTAGATGTTAGACATCCTGCAGCGGCATAATGTAACATCTAAGCGGAAAAAGGGCAGCATGTATGTAGCATATGGATAACGTATGCTCTCTACAGATTTCCATAGTAAACATAAGGATTTCGTATGTTCGTACAATATACCGCTGTGCGAATAACGTATTTTTTCCTCAGTATATTTTTTCATCACTTTGGACAAGCATATTGTAATGTGGAATGCAGAAATGTTCAATAGCGAAACACTCTATAATATATAAGACACGGAAGTAAGATTGAAATATGCCTCCCCACGTTGCAGTCTATTCAATCTAGGCACTAATATGAACTTGCGGGGAATCGAACCTGAGATCTCGCGCCCGACTATTTGCTACAAGTGAGCACATTTTGTTGCATTATACGCTAAAAAGGAAGCAATAACATTTTCTTCTTAAAAATGAAACCACATATACATATAAAGTGAAATAAAATACAAACTACACTTACTTAAAGTGACTAGCATTTCAACTTATAAAAACGAAACGCATATGAATCGGGGAGAGGGGAAAGAAAACGGGTAAAATTCAGAGATTTAATTTTTTGCACCAGAAGTGTTTCCAAGTTACAAAATACACAAGTAAAGGTGATGCCACAGCGTTTCTTAAGTGATACCCAACAATTATTAGTTGAGGCACAGACTAAAAATTCCTAATAAGTGTTGATACCAACGAAAGAGTGAGTTTGTTTAACGAAAAAGTGAAATTTGTTCCAATCATTTATATTTTGAATAACAATTTCGAGACACTTTGTTCTGATTTGCTTAGAAACAGGACATTTATTTGTCCCATTTGAGATTCAAAAGAAACCGGAACAAGAGTTGAAAAAAGAGCCTGTTCCAGCTAAAACGGAACGTCTGGTCACCTTGCACTTACTAGTAGCAAGAAGATGCTTTGCTTATCTGAATAAACCGAGTTATAAGAAATGTATTTTATTTTGGGGGGATTTAGACTGGAACATATAGCTAACTACTCCCTCACGAGACAGACAACGGAAGAATTACTATTCTAGTTCTTTGTTACAATGGAACCAACTTTATATTCCGAAGATTTATGTGTCATTTTACAATAAGTTCAGAGTAATAAAAAGTTATGGGCCACCATACTAAACTTTTAGCTCCCGTTTCTTCGAGGAAAAAAAGAAATGTTATGAATCTTGCTACAGCTGTTAAGAAAACAGTTATTTACGAAATATGTGCCGAAGTTTTGGAAAGCTTAATCTGAAGAAAACTTCCCTATTAGTAGAATACACTCTTGAGTTCCTCAGAAAGAAATGTGTTCTGTCTAGATTTTATGCCGAAGTACATTTTTCACAAAATATCAAGAAAATCATTAGAATCAGACAAAGTCATTTTAGAGAAAGTCATCAGAGTAAAAAATATGCAACCACACCTGGTAAAATTTGATGAAATAAAATAAATTATACTATATCTTCAGGTTGTTATGAAATATTAATTTATGAAATATGAACGTAAAAATTATAGATGTTCTTGTCAATATCACAACTCCTGATGTACTCTTGAATGTAGTATAGTGTGGGTGCAGTTCGAAGGAAAATTCAATACAACTATCTTGGAGAATATTACTGAAACAATGTTTCAATATTTGGTATCGATATGTCATTTAGTATTTCTTCCAGGTGTACAGAGTCCAAAAACTACTTCTTAGGCATGTCCAGGTAACTCGTAAGTCCATCTAAATTTTCATTTTTTCTTCATAATTACAAGAGTTAACTACTATTATAGTGAACGACTTACACTACATTGTAGGGCTCCAATGAACACAATCGCTTAGGTCACTTTTGTAAAGATTGACCGAGAAATGACTAACTTAACTCGAAGAGAAAACTCTTCTTGTAAATTTTCTTTCATGAGGAATGGCATCAATGACTCGGACCACATTGTAGCATCCTTAATGAAATAATTATTTATAAAATATGAACAAAATTATCCTACATTATTTGTGAGAAAATCATCCGAACACGAGAAAACTACTCACTTTGAGTGTGCTCCGAAGAAATGGATTGTATCATTTTCTAGGACTGATGGTGAAATTCTGATTTGTAGACAAAACCGTTAGAACCATTTTCAAGAAAACTGATTTTTTTTTTCATTTTTCAATAAACTACTTTTTACTTTTGGGAGCAGGAAGAAAATTTGAAAAGCACGTCTGAAGAATCTTAAGAAAATGAAAACATCTAATGTTTAACATTTAGTACTCTAGATGTATGTACTGTACACACTGTACATCGAAGTGAACGGATGAACAAAGAGAAATCACTATTCACGAAGTATATTCCATGAAACAAGTAAATCTGCTCTAAAACCCAAATCGATTTTTGTAAAGGATTACGTTACATTTTTATTATTATTACGCAAATATAATAAAAAATATTAATACTGTATTTTTACTTAGAATATTTTAGATTTTTCAATTAAGTTCCACTTCTAAGAAAAAGAATTAATTGTTCCTTGTTTTAGCATTTTCATTTACGCAAAGAATTGCATTAATAATTGTATCCTTAATACAAGCATAAGATTATGTTGGAAGCTTTGAATCTTTTAAAATATATTTATAGTCGTCTCAGTCTTCGTATCGAAAGGATTTTAGCCTACTTACCTAGTGAAGTTAGTAGGACTCTAAGTCAGTAAAGCCAAAGTAGATGTCAAACTTCTAGTAGTGCTTGCATAATAATTTAGTAATTATTTTATAGTTTCTTTCTAAAATAAATCGAAATTTTAATGTTTATGATGCTTCTAAGTAATATACTTTAAGAATTCGATTAACGAAGGAGTGTATACAAGCTTTAATTTACGATAATTATCATTTTAAAAATGCTAGTACTAATAAAGTTTAGCTAAGTTGAAAGTCCTATGCAACACATTAAAAGTTTCTTTAATGTAATACCTAGAATTAAACTTAAAAAGTTATGGAATATATTTTCGATGTTAAATAAATAAATAGAAAGTATTATAGTTAGGATTACACTTGTACGGTATTAATCTTTAAGCATAGTACTTTGATAAACGAAAACAGTAATATGAATGCTAATCCGAAAATCTTTATCATTATCATCTTAACTATCCCAGTATTACTTGAATATAATGTATTGTCAATTGAGGGCTTGCAGACATAATGGTTCCTAATTAATATTTTCTTTTGAGTTAAAATTTATGAGCTTGTCTTGAAACCATTCTGCTTTTCATGATTTTCAAGTAAAATGGTCCGTTATTCCATTTCACGGTTAAAATGCAAAATTATGTGAACAAACTCAGTTGTTTCGAATACTTTCATATGCAAAAGATTGTTCAATTATGATGCTCTTTTGTAGTTTTCAGACTTCATTGAAATAATATTTAGAATTACATTTAATAATTAACATACAAAAAAATCGAAAACATCGAGAAGTCATTATCCTCATATCATAGAATAACATTATTACCCTCAGCTTTTCTCAAATTATGGTAATCATAAATTAGTTACGGGAGCTAAATACAGAGATTGAAAAGAAAAAGAAAAAACAAAAACAAAACTATAAAGAACTAAAACAAGAAAGAAAATCAGGAAGTTTAGTATCACTTTCGCAGTAATAAATTCAGTTAATGCTAAAAATAAAGGAAATAACGCTGTTCTATAAATACTCGACCGTCCGTAAACCAATACATTACAAGCGTTTATGGAAAATCTAACGAACGATGAATTAATATTTAAAAAAAATACTTAAAACTTTTATAATTTCTTTTTCGTCTGTAATAAGACAGCATAGAACATGATTAGAGTTTATTAAAAGAAAAAAACAACAAAAGAAACCCCAAAAATCAATAATCAGAAGTATTCCTGCTACTTCAACTTTCTAACTGCGCGCTTCAATGACTAGAAAAATCTTGGAAATCCAAGAACAAGAGCGTATCACAAAAGGAGGGAAAGGAGTGTGTGAGATATTCTCACTAAATGTAAGACTTGAAAATTGTAATATTTAATTATTTGCTATTACGCTTATTGTTGAATCTAGAATTAAAAGAAAAATGAAAAACCAGTTCATTTACCTGGAAGAAGAGGTGTTGTAAAAAGTAGTCAGCTCTCGTCGCAAGTAGCTGCAAAGAATGATATAATTGGTCTTTCTAATCTAACGCGAATCCTGACAATCAACAAGTTTAAGATGCAGAGCTCCTGAGTTGTCTTTTATATCTTTCCAACGAAATTCTTGTATCTGATACCGAAAATTGTGCTAGCGGGGGTTAACAGGGGAAGGTTTAGTACGGTGACGTCGATACAAGGGCGGGTTATACGACGGCGCTAAGGCGCCGCATGTATGACGTCACTCATTCAGAAATTGTGGGACGCTGATGTTTCCAACTTCTAATTCTTTCCACTGCCCAGCATATGTTCACAAGCAAAAACATTTTTCTCTTTCCTTCTTTCTTCGTTCTTCTTCTTTCCATAAAATTCGCTTCAGAGTTTTGTTCTCATCTGGTATTATTATTGATTTTTAACTTCGCGCATCAAGGTTGAGTCGTAAGTGGAATGTATGGCTCTCATCTGTAATGAAAATCTACTATTTGACCATGGCTTACTCATCCCCTTAAGTAAGATAACTCTTCATTATCTAATTTAACTCGATAAGGACTGTTTCTAATTTTACTGTTAAAACTTTTCTAATGCGTCTGATGTATTTACAGTCATATATGATAGTGCCGCTCAAGAATCTGGTGGTGTTATTACTGTAATTATGAATTGCATAAAATGGTTTACGTTTTTAAAAGATATATATCAACAATGAATTAACTAATTTAATATGTAGAAGAGTGAAACATTTAAAGTACTATCATTTCATCTTAAGATCTAATTTAATTTTCATAACAAGAAAAAATACTTATAATGTGGTATATATCACAATTGGACTATATTGGATTTCCAAATGTAGAAGTACGAGGGTGATTAAGAAAGTAATGCATCTAAGATGATACCTTTATTTGTGTTTGACAGATAGCACCGACACGGGTATCATCTTGTCATTGGAAAATTTGCAATGTCTGCTACAAATGGTGGCATCATTTTTCAACATAGTCCTCATTACGGGCAACACATATGCCCCAACGCGAAACAAGGTTCTTAATGCCGTCGGTAAAGAATTGTGATGGCTGCTGGCAACGCCATAACTGAACTGCTGTTTCCACCTCTGTGTCATACCTCTCTGTGTTTCCACGCTTCGTTTCCTGGTCGTAATGGTGTATCCACGACTCGTCGCCGGCGGTTCAATGACAGCGCGCTATTTCAACTGGACTTCACCACTAGATGCCATGGATTCCTCCATTACTCTGAAACGAGAAGAGATAGGAAGGTGAAACAAGTGGCATTCTATAGCTGAAGCATCAGTGCATTAATGATAAACAGTTCAGAATGTTTGCATCACTATTGGCCAAGTAGTGAGCTTGGAGGAATTACTTTTTGAATCATCCTCGTACCAGATGAAACAATGGAGTTTTGCTTCTCATTGTGAAATTACAATAGACTATCAAAACATGAGGATGCAATAGCACTTTAAACATTATTGCTTGCTGCAACCGGAAATAGCATAGGAATACGGGTGGAGGAACTTATTCTTGGAACACTTAATGCATTAAAATACCTAACAGTTAACTTTGCTTTCGCCGCCGTTCTGACACCCATCGACAGAGACGGGTAGATTTGTCATACTGAATAGCATAGTTTGGAAGTATAAAATTATGTTTTAAGATTACAAAAATAAAATATAAGTAAGAAAAATTGAAAACTTACAAACTATACGTTAAGATATTCCTCCATTACACGTACAATGATTTTGGAAGACGAGAGAAATTCACTTCTCATAGATAGCCAGCATCCTATTCATGCTGGAATATCGCTTCTCGCGATGTCAGCATAGCCAAGCAGTGCAGTCAGAGAGAAAAAGTGGGTGATCGTTCGTACACACCAAATGATATTGAGATTGTGGCGTTCACTCAGCGCCGTGAAGACAATTTGGGAGCCACTTGAAAGAAAGAAGTAGGGAGCTCCAGTCTAGAAATCCAGCGATTAGGGGAGGATCAGACATCACCCCAAAAGGAATGAATGCCATCAGCGGGCTGGTTGGTCTTGGTTCTCCAAGCCTTATTGCACCAGGCGAGGAGGAGGAGAAGATATTTGCAGTATAATAGATGTGAATGTGTCCTCGTTTCCCAAGGATGATAGGTGTTGGGATTACGGAAAGCTACCATCCCACACAGGACCCACAATGTGCACACATTAATTGTAACTATATTCTTTGCTCAATACAACATATAATAATAAAATAACACATAATCAACTGCTTGTATATAAAACAGCTTTCTTGAGGGAGATCCTTTAATTTAGGGTGGATGTTACCTTTATAATATTGTTTTCCATTTGTTCAACTGTCGCATCTTCTTTCCACTACATTAAAAATTGTAAATTGGCATATTAATCACTTTATATGAAAGGAAATCAATTGTCAATCTTTGTTGCTATACAATGACTCTAATATTGAGCTATGGATCCAGTGGTTCTCATTCTGATATTTTGTGTGTGTCGAATATTTGTTACATATGATTAAATAATTTCAATTTATTTACATTATTTCTCACATAAATCATTTATACATTTACTTTTTACGTATTCCGGAAATTATTAGAATACTATTTTACAATATAATTATAGGCTTTAAGTGTGTAAAATAAGCATAACCCGAACTTTACACGCCATAATTTACTGTGCTCTATTCGAAAGCATGGGAGACTATACGCAATATCTCCAATTGAACATGACAAATTTATATGATGTTTTTCTTCATTGTTTAGTAAACTATGGAAACAGATAATTATATTTGAAATATCTATTGCTACTTAGTCTTAAGTATAATATATCTTCTTCATTGGTAATACCTTTACGATTACTAATTATAATTTCCTCATCATTATGCAGGTTTATCAATATCTTTGCTGGGTGTCCAACAGAAGTACGTGAGAATATCAAATATATTTTGGATTGGTGTGACTGAAATGTATTATTTACGAGTGTCATTTTCAAAAGTGGAAAATGAAAACTACAGGACTTGCCTATTCAAACCAGTCTCAGTCTGCCGTCACATCGAACATCCAACGATTGGTTCCATGTCGAAGAAAGTTTTGAGTCTGTGATGCGAAGGAGTTCTCAACCACACGTTGCATCGTTGGTCTCAGGGAAGTTCTTCTCTGCTAAAAAGTGATCTAAATGCCAAAAGAGATAGCAGTCGGTAGAACAAACGTGAGGGAAATATTATTGGTGAGAAAAAAATTCATATTGCAGCTTATGAAGCATCTGAACTTCTATTAAGCTACACGTACACAAGCATTATTGTGCTATATTAGGACATCATGTCTGTTGTTTGCAAACAAGTTCGTTGTGTATTTTATAGAGATTATCACTGTTACGATACTCAGTGATGGTTTCACCTCGACAGAGATATACATGATGGATCGCTCTCTGGCAATGAATTGCTAAGCTTCCGGGGTTCGAAAGAGCCTCTGATGGTTTCGGGAAACGAGGCAAGACACTGACTTATAAATCTGTGCTTCAGAGATATGCTAGCTCCATATAGATTTTTCTTTTTCAGTACAAACCACAATATATACAGGGTGTTTCAAAACATCACCGGCAACATTTGGAAGGTGATTCCTGACACCAAGATGAGACAAAAATATAGACCATCCTGGTTGCACAAATGTTTCTTTTCGGAGTTATAGGCTGCCGAAACATAAAAAAATGAACTTTAAAGGTCCATAGCTCCAAAATTATGGGACCTACCGTAGTCGGGTCAAGACTTCACTTAGGAACTAGTATGTGCCCTATCCAAATATCCATGTTTCAGAATCCTACGTTACTTCCGCAACAATTTTTATAGAGGCAGTTGGAGAGCACTTCAAATTATATGACCGTAGCCAAACTCCCTCTATAAAAATTGCTTCTTGAATACCTTAAGATTCTGAAACATATTTTTGGATAGGACACATATTAGTTCCTAAGTGAAGTCTTGACCCGACTACGGTAGGTCCCATAGTTTTAGAGCTATGAGCCTTTAAAGTTCATTTTTTCATGTTTTCGGCAGCCTAAACTCCGAAAGGAAGCATTTGTGCACCCAGGATGGTCTATACTTTTTGTCTTATCTTGGTGTCAGAAATCACCTCCCAAACGTTGTCGGCATTGTTTTGAAATACCTTGTATATTCACTACTGAAGAACTTGACTAGCAGTGAAATAGGAAGTGCTAATTAAAGTGAATATTTTAACTTTGATTGCGAGGTGTCCTTGGAATTGGCTCTCAGGATAATAGTGAAAACGCAGGAATTAAAATACCATGTAGTGAAATTAAATAGTGTGGTGTATCTACTTACAACTTATGTGTGTAACTAAGTATCGATTAGTTATCAACTGTTTGCCTTTTAGAGTGAACTTAAAAAAACTATCAATATTAAAAGTACTCAATTTGCTATTGTAATTTTATGTTTATATTGTTGGTCGAATTATTTAGTTTTCAATAAGAGGTATAATATTAAACTTCGTTCATTTTTATTGTTTAGAAAAAATTGAACCATAACCCGTAACTTTTATAAGATGTAAGCATTTAGATTATATAGTAATTTCAGCTTAAGTGGATTTTCACGAAGCTTCTCTGTTCTGCGGAAGGAAACAATCTTCTCTGGAAGACTGTCACACATATCCGTGTTGCTCCTCCCTTTTAGATGACCTAGCTACGTAATTAAGTATTCATTGCATTTCTCCCTTTTACGCTCTAACGCCATTCTAGCAAAGATTTGATAAGAGGAGTATTTCCGAATCTCATTCCAAGGGATGGCTAATAATGGGTGCCGCCAAGACAAAAGGAGGTGATGTACCCTAAATAAACCAGGGATCTTTCCTTACGAAGTTAAACAAAATAACATAACAAGAAACTAAACAAAAAGAGTTAAGAGATTTAGCAATGACTTTGCGTGATTAGTGGCGCGATACTTGTCAGAATATTGAAGATTATTATTCTGAAAAGTATTCACTGATCACATTTTAGCACCATGATACTCAATGTCTTATGCATAGACAATGTCTAAGTATTTCAAGTTCTTGAGTCCACGAAAATTCTTCGCTCCTCCCTCCTTATTTGTTCATCGCAGGCCCCCCCCCCCAAAAAGTCCGCTTCCGCTTACATTAACCATTAGCAACAGGGCGGGGAGTACAGAACCAAATGCATGGATTACACTAGCAGCATTCTAGCAACGTAGCGTCGTACGAAAAAGCTCGGTCGCACAGGGGTACCAAGACTATTTTCAGCGTAGATCTACTTTAAATTTCTATACTGTGGTCATCCTCTTTTTCTAACTACCATACTTGAATCTTAATTTTTTAATATGCCGCTCATGGGAACTTGTAACCCTGAGTCCGGGCCCGTGTGGCTCATGCGTAAATACGAACTTACTTATATTCATTTTATAACATATATTGTACCCGAATAAACCCCATATGCACTCATACTCGGTGTGAACTCAATAGTCATTTATTTATTTATTTTAAGAATTGACGCAGAATTGATTGCATCTTTCCATAAAAGTATACACCTATTATAAAACAACTAGGAATTGTCATTTTTATGATAAAGTTAAGATACTTTTTAGGATTAACGGCCATTATTCATCTCCAAATAACGGTATTATTCATTTATTGTGAAAGATGAATTTTAGGATATTTATTATTGCTTTGATGATCAGAGAAATGTTCTCTCTATCTCCTCCTCAAACTACCTGTACTACTAAAGTTATAATATTTTGTGTTTCGTTATTTAAAATATGAAAACGTTTTTATTTGTTTTTTATTTCGTTCTTCAAAATGTTCGTATATCCTGTTTTTAATATCAGAGCTGTACTCAAAAGGATCCAAGAAGCTATGGTACTTATTTGAACAGTGATTTAAGAAAAACATGATCACATGCTCTTTTTTTCTTTTTTTCTTTTCTTTTTTTTTTTTTTTACAATTAATTGAGTTTTGATTTGAAGTCCGTTTCAGTACCGAGGTTTATCAGAAGTTTAGCTTGGGATTCAAACCACTCCCCACCGGGAATCGAACACGGGCCACTCGTGTCGGAGGCGAGTATCCTAACCATATAGCCAGGAGGGAGTTCATTTTTATAGATATATTCTGGATCGTACATACTTATTTGTTTCATGTGGCCAGATAGTCAATGATTAGGTCTACACAAAGGGGCGCGGTGGCTCAGTGGTAGAGCGTTCACCTCCGGTGCTTGGAGTCCCTGGTTAGATCCCAGCTCACGCCGTGTGGACTTTGTGGTGGACAAGCACCGTGCTCGTGAGTTTTCTCGGTGTTATCCCGTTTCCTCCCACTTTCTTCATTCCACCATTTCACTCATTTCTCATAATCACCGTCTCCTTTAGCCTAATCGGCATAATCGTGGGACGTAAAACTGAAAGATTTCATTTCATAGGTCTACACAGCTATTTCACAACAGTTATTTGATTCCGTTCATCGTAAGCGGCAGGACAAGTGGATCTGGGCAACGGTGTTCGTGGTATGACAATGATCTGTATCACACTTCAGGAATAGTGTCCAACTTCTTGGCCAAACACACATCTCCAACATATATTATACCCCTTACTTATCGTATTTAGCTCCGTGTGATTTCTTCTTGTTCCCTATAAAAAAAATGTTTAAAAGAGAAGTAAATTGACACCATAAAGAACATCCACTATTACAGACGGAGGGATCTCCGGCGCATTCTACAACAGGCGTTCCAAGACTGTTTCCAGGCATGATACATAACAACATTGGAATCGGTATATAAATGCAGTAGGAAAGTACTTTGAAGGAGACACGCTATGATCTTTTTACAGGATCGGTTCGAGATTTAAATGAACAGCCTTTGCAAATGAAGTAAAAGATAAATGTACGATGCTTTATAACGATGTGTGTGTGTGTGATCAAAGGAACCCTCGAGAGCCCAGAAGAAGCTCTGTGGGTCACCAGCATGTCAGTCCACCATAGGCATTCAGAATAGTTACAACATGACTATATATAAGTTGAACGAAATTCGAATGCACTCAGGGACATGGCAAGCGACACACTGCCAAAACTTACCAACTGTATCTCGAGAACTTCTTAGGCGTGTAAGGCGTTGTGTAGCCACGCACCAGACTTCTTCAATGTGCACGGACACTCGTAAAAATCTCGACTCGACTCGAATGTCTCGGAAATCTTTCTATAATTTTTAATATTATTTTGAAGAAAGTATCCACTCAGAAACAGCCTTGAAACCAATTCCAGCATTTATTAGTTTAGAAAGGTCAGAACGCATAAGCTTAATAGTTAATCTTGAGAGATCAAGGTTTAATTTTCAGCTTAATTCAGTTAATTAAAAATAATAATTAATGTCATGATGTTTGATTGTACTTCAAATATAATAATAATAATAATAATAATAATAATAATAATAATAATAATAATAATAATAATAATAATTGATTATCTAGTTTGTATAAAACTATTGCGATAAAGTGAACATCATAAATTCTGTGAATGAGATGGGAGAGTGCGAATACGTAGTGTTCCGAGGGAACAGCTCCTTGACACCTGTACAGCGGGAAAGAGACAAGCTGGCGGCGGCTTAATTATGCTCTTGGGAACATTCACGTGAGCATCCATGTCTAGTGGAGCTTGAGCAAGGCACCATGACAGCCGAGGCGTATCGCACACTGTTGCAGACTATGTATACCCCTTCACGACGACCATGTTTCCCAACGGTAGTGGCATTTTTCGACAAGATAATGCACCATGTCCAAAGGCCAGGAGTGTGATGGAGTGCTTCGAGGAACACAGGGGTGAGTTCCAAGTGATGTGCTGGCCCCCCCAACTCGCCGGATCTGAACCCAATCGAACACATCTGGGATGTGGTTGAACGTGACGTCAGAGCGCATCGCCCCACTTCCCAGGATTTACGGGAATTAGGTGACCTGTGTGTGCACATGTGGTGCCAACTCTCTCCACCGACTTACCAAGGATCATTGCGTCCATACCAAGACGCGTCGCCGTTGTTATTCGTTCTAAAGGTGGGCATATTGACACCTTAGGTAGGTAGTCATAATGTTCTGGCTGTGTGCGTATATTTTAACTCGTATATTTTATCTCAACTCGAATTTTGAGATGTCTCGTCACAAATTTGAGTCGAGTCCAGATAGAAACTGTCGAGTCGAGCAGAAACATATTTTCGAGTCGAGACAACATTTTCTCGAGACAGGCTTAAATCTCGACTCGACTCGACTGCGCATTCCTACATTCTCCAGGTATCGGGTAAATCCTATGACTCCTATTTAGCGATGCACAATGGACCCACGGGTTACGAACTTAATCCGTTCCGTAACACTATTCGTAACATAAATTATTTTTTCCAATTCTATTTATAATACTAAAACACATTGAAATTAATGTAAATACAGTTAATCCGTTCTAGACTCGGAAACATGGTATTATATGTCTTCTTATTTTATATGTTTAGAATGAAGATAACATTATTCCTTTTAAAGAAAATAAGTAACACTAAAATAAAAAAAAAATAGTATCAGAGCTTTAAAAAAATACATAAAAATGACAAAAAGGTAGTTTCTGAAAACAGACCTCTTACAAATAATATTTACAGCAAACGTTTAAGCGCACTACTGGCACATGGAATTAGGATTAGGATTAAGAATTAGATTTCTGGGCTTTCGCCGTCTATGGCCATATTAGACCATGACATATATGAGGGATTACGTCCCTCGGAAATCACATTGCCTGGGGCATTGGAGAGGAAGTGGCCTGGGTACCATGTTAGGTACCATCTGCCATTTGCCTGGTACGAATGAGTAAAAAATAAGAAAAACTTTATTCAGAATAGCTGGCTTGAAAAAGCTGTTACACCTTTTCGACCGAGTGTCTTCACCGGAAATCGAACCCGGGACCGCTCGCGCGAAAGGCGAGAGGCCATATGGGATTGTCGGTATAGAGATGTGTGTGCGTTCGTATCTCAAAATATTGTTCATAAGTTGAGGGAAAATTATTCACATAGTTATTGTTCGTAAACCGAATTGTTCGCAATCCGAGGGGTTCGTAAACCGAAACTCGCCTATGTTTTTAACGTCCAGCAGTGTTTTAAAATCAAAGATCAAAATCAGTATTCTTTTTACTAAAATCAAATAAACAAAAGAAAATTATAGTTTTAGCACAAAACTAATTTTCAGTGGTGATGAATAATTTAACAGCCAAGCTACACATAATACCACTTTTAATCTACACACGGCAAAAATAAACATGTGAGAATTAGTTTGCCAGTCACAATTAGTCAGATTGATTCCATTTAGCTTTCAAAGAAGAAAGTTTTAACAAAATAATATGACCGAAACTAGCACCCTCAATGTAAAATACCAAGGTGGTTCCTTCATTCACTGACAATTTTTTGTATTAATTTCCTTCGTTTTCCCCAATGTGGAAGCAAAAAAGAGGGATGAAAAAAGTAAGAAAAGATAAACGAGAGGATATAAAGAGTTTATAACACAAAATCGCTACCCTGATGTGTATAACAATTCGAATATAATTTGCAAGCACTCATATAGATTGTAATTTCACCATAAAAAGCAAAGGATATAAAATAGTTTTCAGAGATACGTTGAAGAAGACGCATCCTAATAAATCTCTTCTCCTATAATGGTATATTTATTGTGGGATTTTATTTTCCCTTTGTATTTGACCAACCGTTTTATGGGAGCGAAGTTTCTTATCAGCTTCTTCTCTGTAGCATCATTGCAAAATAGAAACTTTGTAAGTAGTTGATCACCAAATTTTACATGTTGTTAGTGATTACAACGGACAATGATTTTATATAAAAGTAAAGTGAAACAGTGTTCTTAATGCCTGGTAACAGTACCAAAAACTTATGCCGTACATTTAACTTTTGGACAGGACTTTACTATTTATCTTTTTATGATTTGTGATATGTAATGCAGAATATTACATGAAAGAAACTTAGTATCCGTTTTGTGTCATGTTTTGTATGTCCATTGTCTTACGTTTATCGATGCTAAATCAGCGCCAATAAATTTGGTATGTTGGGTGACTTGAAGTTTATCATCTCATTGAACACCGTGAGCTCTAGCTACATGAGACGTGACCTATAACTTATTGTGTAGCCAAACTACATGAGCTGCTACCTGGAATGGAACCAGGTCGATAAATTTGTTCACCACTAGGGATCGAACGTGGTACCAGACATACCGACAGTTTGTTCGCGAGTTTCTCTGTCTCATATGAGAGAGGTTTAATTGAATTTGGAAGACAAAATGACAGTGAAAAGATTTTCAATATTCTGGTTACAACGTTCTGTAATTTCGTGTTTAATGGTTGTTGATATGTAGTCACTGCATCAAATCCAAACCTATAGTAATGACTAACGAAATAACTGATTTAGAGATTGTCAAATATTTTATGGTCAAAATGAAACAAGTTTTTGTGAAAAAGAATTGGAAAGAACAAACTTTCTTGAGATATGGTCAGGCTAGCGAATAGAACATTGTTTCTTAATTTTTTTTTCTGACTTAACTTTTCTTCACTTAAATAGAATCCGAGACAACACAGGAGAGTGTGTCCTCCGAATGAAAATAAAGCAGATAGCATGCACATCGAAAGTGAATTTTCGAACTTTCTATTACATCTGAAGTAGACCCATTTTTGACAATGTATTACCATTTAATAAGTTTTCACCAATCTTTACACATCGTTGAATGGTCACAATGGCTCATTATATTGGATCATAAATTTATGTATGAAATTATTATCAAAAATTGTCTTTGATACTTTTTACAGAGTATGGTAATAAATAGAATACATTGTAAAAAAAACTGTATATATAACAATTAACAATAATTTTTGTAACAAAACAGTGAGAAATTGTTCTCAATGCGTGGCCAACATACCGAATATTAACACTCTATTTTCAACATTGGTCGAACAGGTTTCACTTTCTCATCATTTAGATGCCTACCAAATTGTTTCAGGATTCTAAACGAACACCAATAAATATACTAAGTACACGTGAATACACTGACTTGTTAAGTATCAAACTGAATACCAATCAGTAAAATATACTAGTAATTATAACTATTTTGCTAGTTTTCAATTTAGTACACTGCGTAGAACAGTCGTTAACTCTCTCGCATCTTGTGCGAATGGTCCGGGGTTCAATTCCTGATGGGGACATTCACGTCAGTCAAAAAGGTGTAAAAGCCTTTTCAGGCTAGCCATCCTGAAGTGAGGTTTTTCTTGGACTTTTCTCATTCACACCAGGCAAATGCTGGAATAATACTTAACATAAAGGTTCCCAGGCCGTTTATTTTCTTCCTCTCTCCCTCTGGTAGCGTGATGGACACATCTCTCATACGTGATGGGCTAAACTGGCCATAGATGCCGGTAATGCCCAGACATACAGGGTGGCCTAAAAGTAGGTATACAGACCTGCATCTAACAAGTATGACATTTTTATTTATGAAAATAATGAATTTATTTGCTTCGGTTTGTTACGAGCTTAAGATATAAGTGGAAATAAATTAAGAACCGATAAGGAAGAAACTAAATCAGTATCTGTATGGATAACAATAAGTAAATGATATAAAATGTCATGACCGATCAGCACATAACTGTATATCTACTTTTGGGCCACCCAGTATAATAACTAATTCTAATTTTCAATTTGTAACTTGAGGTTTCTAATGCAAAATTTCTGTAAATACATTGTGCTTGTGACATCAGTAATGTCTATGGTAACTATAAAGTTCACAGTATAAACAGTATAATATGAAAATTTGTAGCTCACCTCAGTGGGTATTGAAATGGTTGCTTTTGCTTAATAACTAACAATCTTTGAGTATTCTGTAGGGAACTTAAATTTACTTAGAAATTAAATTAGAATTTACAGAGACACAAACAGTAGAAAATGCGGCACAGTCAATAAATCTACGACTCACAGCTACACTATACAGCCCTTAATTTCTGAAATCGGTGTTCTGTTATCACCGTTGTTAATTATTTTACAGGAAAAGAATGGAACATTTGGCCCTACAGTCCAAAATAACCTTTTTTAATCTAAAAATGTTCTTATGAAAGCATCAAATTCGGGAAAATTAACACTGAGATCATGGTTTCAAGAGGTTTGTCTCCCAGCGTCTAATGCAAAGTCCATTTTGTTATTAGATTCGTGGAGTGGTCACAATTAATCAACTTTTCAACTTATTTTACGAACAAAAGAGTACCTCAAAATAAAAACCATTCATCACTAACAACTGGTAGGATTCAGCCTCTGATGTGTTCGGCTTTAGACGGTGGAAAAACTTCTTGATAATTTTTTCTGATATTGTCCTCTACAACCATAACATAAATTTACATCTCCGTAATAATATAATTTAGATCCAAATCACTGAAGCAGTTTTCTTCTCCCAGATTTGCAAATCTTATTAGATATTCGTGATACAAAAAATTATTCGGAAAAAGATTGTGTTGCATTTTGCGATTTGTGACAGTTATTGCTGTAATAAGGCGAGCTTGGTGTAAACAATGTTTATGCATCGTTATGATAACATTTTTTTTTTTTTTTTTTGCGAAATATCATTACTGTGAAGCGTTTGCAATGTTTATGCTAACTTTTTTTCTTTTACAAAATATCATTACTGTGAAGCGTTTTCTCAATAAATTTATAATTATGACAATTGAGAATATGTGAAGTTCTGGCATAGTGAGAGGCGAGGGGACTCACTATACATAAGCACCCCGAACAGGGTGAGGTGCAGAGACTCACTTTAATCAAGCATCCCGTTAAAATAAAGGGCTCTCAAATCAATAGAAAAGGATTTCAAATCGGTCTTCAACCTTCTCGTAGTAACCCCTAACAACTATAATTGTTCTTGGCTAAGTGCAGAGAATTTCAAACCAGAAGACATTTTGCAATTGTGATCACTATATTGGATCCGCCATTTTGAATTTTGTAATTTTGACGTCAGATTCTTAATCAGCTGTCCTAAAACCTCTCTGATAGTATGTTTTCTTCTAAATTAAATGGTTGTTTTCTGCCTATGCTTAACGACCACCCCCAACATTCAAAGGATGGTTTCCGCCCTTAAATCTTCACCATTGCCGATATAAAAAAAATACTTGTCGATTATTTTGCGATGTTCTAGAAGTGTGCAAAATTTCATTCAAATCGGTGAGTGACACTTCCGTAAGTCTCCTAGTTAGTTATCTGTTGCAACCAATAGTTAAAGCTGTATTACTTGAAGTTTGAGTGTTGAATGTTTAACACGGTAAAACAAAACTCACTTGTTTCTATTTATTTTCGAGAAGCAGTAGGAGAGGGGAAACTATGGTAATTGTGAAAAAAAAAAAAAAAAAAAATTGGACTTGAGATTCCAACGGATCTATATGTTTCGTGAATCCTTCGTGACGAAGAAATGATTTTTCGAAGTCTTTCCGTCTGTTCCTTCTGATGGCTAAAGGGCATGCCGTTCAAAGAATCTGTACCAAATTTTAAACTTAAATATTTTATGCGATCCTCCAGAGGGGTTTTTCTTTAAACTTTCTCCCTATCCCCCAAAATAAAGATAATTTACTGAAGGGTGACAATTTAAAAAAAATGTAATTTTCTCGAAACTGGCTCTAACGACTATGTTCAATTTCTGATTAATCAATAGTTCGTTAACAACGGTATACTATTGTATAACCTATACCTTTGAGAAAAATCGATAAAGGGTAGTTTATTTTTAGGGGCGCGTTTTTCTTGGACGATTTTCAAAAAAAAAAAAAAAAAAAAAAAGAATGTCTCAGGCATTTGTTCATATTTCATAAATTCTCACTAATAAACTTACAATAAATTAAAAATCATTTTTCATTTAAAAATACATAGGCACAGGCAATTTTGTACTTATTTCATAAATAAATGTTCCTATAAACCTCAATATTATTTACTCATTTTTCATACTAGAAAGAATCACAAGGAGAAGTCTCCTCGTGAGGTGCGATTAATTTGGCAGAAAGTGTTCTGAAAACGCCTAGTATAACTGTCTTTATATTTCATTCATAAATGTTTATGTAATAACTACAGCAGGATAAGATTCAATTTGTGAGAGCGACTGAGTTTAGTCCTGTGACCCATACTTCTTTTTCTTAAAATATCTAAATGAAAGTTGACTTGCCATGTATGACTTTCTCTTAACATTGATAGAATATGTCGTTTGCCGTACAATATTTACTTTTCTTTCCCTATGTGAATGTTAGAAAAATGGATTGTTTTTTTAGTGCAGAAGTAACAACAGTATAGAAGATCCAAACTCTTGACTTCTTCAGTTCTCGTTCGTTTTTCCTTCTTTTTCTTTTTCTTCTTTTTTTTACTTCAAATACCATGCTACAGCCAAATGATCAGCGCGTAGAATTTCTGCAACCACTCGTGTCGTTTTCGTCTGATCTAATTCGAGAATCAGCTTCATGTTGTAGTCCTTATCAGCCAAACAACTTTAACAGTCCTTCCTATCCTCCAAGCGTAAGTCACCACGACAAAGTTTCCGGAATCGATCTTACACTATATTCGCTTACGTTGTCCTAATAATTTTATCCTTTCTTTCATTAATTGTCCTACTGTTTGGACTTCTTAGGACCGATTTTAAATATGCTGAAGTAGATTTGCGGAAAATCTTGTTTTGGCTTTCTATATTCTCAGACATGAAAATAGACGGATACATAAATATATTTCCTTTGATGTAATTATATATCTACAAAGTGAAAAACATAAACCTTTGAATGATATTAACATGGCATACAGACATCATATTTTATGGCCACTAGTACGTGTCAAAGTAAAAGTAATCAAATTTCTACATTAATTTTGATAGCCCAATCTAATAGGACATAAGGATCCTGCAGTCCACTAGAATATTATATGGTTTGAAGCTTCCAGGGAAATGGAAATTTCATCTCGTGGCACTCGTGTCATGCTGTATTTAGTCACGGGCCGCCACTGATCCTATTACTAAATTAATCTATCAAGACTGCTGTTTGCATTATTTTTAAATGTCAAGTATATGCATTTACGGGATGAAATGAGATGACAAATTTTCGAAATGAGACGAGAAGAACCTTGCCGAGAATAGAGACGAAAGGAGACTTCTACAATAATTTACGAGACAAGAAAACCTTATTTTTCGTCTCGTCTCGTAGGCAACAGTAAATGTAAATTAAAACCGTTATTTTCACCTACCATTGTCAGCTATTGACAAACAAGTCAAACTCACAAGCCAAAAAAATAGCTGTGTAACGCTATCATAGTAAGAAACTTAATTCAATTTGGCAGCACTGCTACCGTATATGTCGTTCTATCGAAAATTAAATAATTTCTTGAAAACAGGTTGACATCTCCCTGGGGAACTGACAGCGAACTCTCCTCTTTGTGTGCCTTTGGGTGATAAGATCTCGGAATTGAGATCACAGTTCTTCGCATGAAGCAAGGCGAGACCACTTATTGACAGGAATTTGTATTGCTATAAGCTCAGTGCACCTTAAGAGACTATATCTAAAAAAATGATTAAAAAAGTGGAATCTTAAACTAAAGCGAAAGAATGTTACCGTTTTGCTTTTCAGGAATTAGCTGTTGGTCAGTCCGGATCATTTAATTTGGTATTAAAATATTTTGCTTTAACATTTGGTTTAAAAACACGAATTACTGATTTCTCGTACGCATGTTAGCGTGCATTCTCTCCTGCACGTTAGCGTACGCATCTTTGGTGCGATAGACCCGGGTTTGATTCTCAGTGGGAGCTCGTATGGCATGCGAGCCATATGAAGCTTTAGGTCCACGTCTCATATAGCCTTGGTGCCGAAAGGAACGATAAATTTCAGTCCAACTAACCAAACGTCTTGCGCGTTTTTAACCCACTGGTGGAGACTTAGGACTAGGCTAGTCGACAAAGCGTTACCCCCCACAGTGAACGCGGCCTAAGTGGCTAAACGGTAATTTTAGTTTCACCAAAGTTGTAAATCATACTATGAGCCAGTCAGGGTTTCCAGGTCTTTTCTTTTCATTTCCCGCGCCAGAAGTGGTAGACCTGGATTCGATTCTAGGCAGGAGGTTATGTGGTTAGGGTCCCACGTTGAGCTGTAGTTCACGTCTGAGGTAGCCTCGCTGATATAGTCGAAAGAGACGAAGCAAGAGGCATTTTCTTAAAGATATCCTCTGTATCGAAAACAAATATTAGACCCCAATCAATAACTTCCAACATTTACACTACTTTATACTTTACTAGCTATGCACGTGCCTTTGGAGAATGGGGTTCCGGATTCGAATCCTGTGGGAGATCATTGAAAAGTTTCAGCGCATAAAGGTAGTTTAGATTCCACCTTAAACTGTAGGTTCACATCTTGTATAGCTTCGGTGCTGAAAGGACCGCTAAATTCCAAGCCACCAAGTATAAAATTTACATCATGATATTTTTAACCAATTCTCTGGTTTAATCTTTTAATTTTTTTCCTCTCATGATTTTGGCTTCTTCTGAAATTCCTACTCTCTTCCAATTTTAGCACCTTATTTTCAGTTTCAGAACAAAGTTGATAAAACACGAGCAGTTACAGTTAAAATAAATAAATAAAATAAAATAAACATATCTTTCCCAGGAATATTTCTAAGCTGCATGGAAAGAAATGTCTGGAAACTGAAACATTATGTGTTTGTTTTACAAAACTAAGTTTCGAAATAATTTGGCAACGTAGTTTTTCGGTAATTTCAAAGACTGGAAAGAGAATAAGATGTATTGAACCCCAATTTAAAATTATGGTCTTTGCTGTTTAAAACATTTTCGATATACCTAAGTACCAAACTATTAGAGGTGGCATTTTCCGCCTTTCTACTGTGCACACATCTATGGCTTAAACCATCTAAGGGCAATTGTTCCATCATCCACCCCATAAAATGACGCATAGGCGACCCTGGCCCTTTCGGACTGTTGCGCCTGAAGGTTTGGTATATATTAGGTATATTGGAAGTTGGCACAACTTTAACAAAGTATTTATTATTATTATTATTATTATTATTATTATTATTATTATTATTATTATTATTCATAGTGAACATCAATTTGGCTCGATGTAGCTCTACTTAACAGTATTAAATGAAATCATAAAATAAGAATATTCTTACCTTCTTCATTCTGAGAATTCCGTTCCATTCCCTTTCAGTCTGGAACAAATATCGCAGCCACTTCTCTTCACATTTTTATTTTTAAGTCACGATTCATGTAGTTCGGATCTCTTAAATCATATAGGCATGGCATATTTTGTATTTCGATTATAAACGCCTCTGTGTTAAACACACTAACCATGACTGGATATGTACACAGGACACGTTTTCAAACACAACTGATAATTTCTCTTTGTGATTACACTTGTGGTTATCTGTTTGGGGGTGGAGTTCGAGCTTCGGAGATAGGGGCTCAAATTCAAGTTATTTCGTTGTTTCATCTTTTGCCTAAAGCCAAATATTTTGCTTATAGATTACCATGGCATCAGCTAACTGTCAATCAAGTGTATCACGAGAAATCACCCTATTGTGTTACATAGATTTTTCTGTAATTAGCTAATTTTTCGGAATTTCCTTCTATTTTTGTGAATTTTCTTTTGTTATACACACATACTTTATAATAGCAGAGTTCCATTCTCTGCACAAAGCGTCTTCCAAGCAGCTGTTTCTTGCTACAATCCCCTTGCCTGGCAACACGTCTTTCTTTTCTGTCCTTCCTTTTGAAATCTTTTAAACAGCAGGCGGTCTATTGTTCCGACCTGCACCAAATACGCTCGAGCCGGCGTTTTTTCAGCGATTTTATTGCTTTCGCGTTCATGTTTAGCCGCTCAGATTTAAATACATGGTCAGCGTATTTCAAGCATACGCAGGAGCAATAAATACGCTTTGCGATCGCTTAAAGTAGCCGGGGACTTAGGACTAGGCTAGTCGACAAAGCGTTACCCCCCACAGTGAACGCGGCCTAAGTGGCTAAACGGTAATTTTAGTTTCACCAAAGTTGTAAATCATACTATGAGCCAGTCAGGGTTTCCAGGTCTTTTCTTTTCATTTCCCGCGCCAGAAGTGGTAGACCTGGATTCGATTCTAGGCAGGAGGTTATGTGGTTAGGGTCCCACGTTGAGCTGTAGTTCACGTCTGATGTAGCCTCGCTGATATAGTCGAAAGAGACGAAGCAAGAGGCATTTTCTTAAAGATATCCTCTGTATCGAAAACAAATATTAGACCCCAATCAATAACTTCCAACATTTACACTACTTTATACTTTACTAGCTATGCACGTGCCTTTGGAGAATGGGGTTCCGGATTCGAATCCTGTGGGAGATCATTGAAAAGTTTCAGCGCATAAAGGTAGTTTAGATTCCACCTTAAACTGTAGGTTCACATCTTGTATAGCTTCGGTGCTGAAAGGACCGCTAAATTCCAAGCCACCAAGTATAAAATTTACATCATGATATTTTTAACCAATTCTCTGGTTTAATCTTTTAATTTTTTTCCTCTCATGATTTTGGCTTCTTCTGAAATTCCTACTCTCTTCCAATTTTAGCACCTTATTTTCAGTTTCAGAACAAAGTTGATAAAACACGAGCAGTTACAGTTAAAATAAATAAATAAAATAAAATAAACATATCTTTCCCAGGAATATTTCTAAGCTGCATGGAAAGAAATGTCTGGAAACTGAAACATTATGTGTTTGTTTTACAAAACTAAGTTTCGAAATAATTTGGCAACGTAGTTTTTCGGTAATTTCAAAGACTGGAAAGAGAATAAGATGTATTGAACCCCAATTTAAAATTATGGTCTTTGCTGTTTAAAACATTTTCGATATACCTAAGTACCAAACTATTAGAGGTGGCATTTTCCGCCTTTCTACTGTGCACACATCTATGGCTTAAACCATCTAAGGGCAATTGTTCCATCATCCACCCCATAAAATGACGCATAGGCGACCCTGGCCCTTTCGGACTGTTGCGCCTGAAGGTTTGGTATATATTAGGTATATTGGAAGTTGGCACAACTTTAACAAAGTATTTATTATTATTATTATTATTATTATTATTATTATTATTATTATTATTATTATTATTATTATTATTCATAGTGAACATCAATTTGGCTCGATGTAGCTCTACTTAACAGTATTAAATGAAATCATAAAATAAGAATATTCTTACCTTCTTCATTCTGAGAATTCCGTTCCATTCCCTTTCAGTCTGGAACAAATATCGCAGCCACTTCTCTTCACATTTTTATTTTTAAGTCACGATTCATGTAGTTCGGATCTCTTAAATCATATAGGCATGGCATATTTTGTATTTCGATTATAAACGCCTCTGTGTTAAACACACTAACCATGACTGGATATGTACACAGGACACGTTTTCAAACACAACTGATAATTTCTCTTTGTGATTACACTTGTGGTTATCTGTTTGGGGGTGGAGTTCGAGCTTCGGAGATAGGGGCTCAAATTCAAGTTATTTCGTTGTTTCATCTTTTGCCTAAAGCCAAATATTTTGCTTATAGATTACCATGGCATCAGCTAACTGTCAATCAAGTGTATCACGAGAAATCACCCTATTGTGTTACATAGATTTTTCTGTAATTAGCTAATTTTTCGGAATTTCCTTCTATTTTTGTGAATTTTCTTTTGTTATACACACATACTTTATAATAGCAGAGTTCCATTCTCTGCACAAAGCGTCTTCCAAGCAGCTGTTTCTTGCTACAATCCCCTTGCCTGGCAACACGTCTTTCTTTTCTGTCCTTCCTTTTGAAATCTTTTAAACAGCAGGCGGTCTATTGTTCCGACCTGCACCAAATACGCTCGAGCCGGCGTTTTTTCAGCGATTTTATTGCTTTCGCGTTCATGTTTAGCCGCTCAGATTTAAATACATGGTCAGCGTATTTCAAGCATACGCAGGAGCAATAAATACGCTTTGCGATCGCTTAAAGTAGCCGGGGACTTACGGAAAAGTTCCACATGTTCGTAAGTGGACAAAAGGCAGACTTAAGAAAACTTTCAGTTTCACCTTACTCTATTCCGTTTCCCTCATACTAAGTCAAGCGTTAGTATGAATTTGCTTAGGAACATGTTTTATAGTGGTCTCTGTCACTTATGTTCATGCAAACATTATGATACTATTTTTAACGTTTCTAGTAAGTGATTATAAAATACGAAGTACATTGTGTCATTTTTTCTGAAAAAAAAATCACTAAAAATCTGCCTGAACACATTATAATTTCCAGAAAACGTATGTGCCAATGAGTTAACAAACATGGTTCTGTTAGTCCAATATTGGATTGACCAGATTGATGTTTCTAATAATTTCGCGTAATAGGGCGAAGTTAAAGGAGCAGTGTTGATTTGAGATCTAGCTTTTAGGAAAGTTTCCCCTGAAGATAAGAATTTCTCTCCCTAGACATCTCCTATCCAACGCAATATGGTTTACCGATATTTTCGTAGTACTACTTCAATCCCTCTGTGTATTGAAACTCTCCCAAGAAAAAATCTGAAATCATCAACTGCTATTGCCACTTAGTAGCTCACGCACGCCATCTATTTTGGATTAAATATCACAATGTTGCACCAGGCGTGGGACGTGAAGGTAACAAATAAATAAATAAATAATACAGTACCTACATGATTGTTAAAGTCTAGAAATTTACAGGTATGTTTGGACTACCCGAATTTATTGTCGGTTACGCAGATCCTTGAGCACTACATTCCAGATTTAACTAACAATCACAACTTATCACTTTGAAAAGTTTAACTCTGAATAATACAATGAGAAATATTTGGGTTCTTTGGTGAACACTAGAAAAATACCACATTTCGTAACAGATTTCATTGCTTTCCAGATACATTTGGAGGAAAGAGATATATTGTTGGCATTTAGGATTACAAGTAGTGATGTCTCTAGACTTTTTTTCTTTCTTTAGGAAGCCCTTCAATCATTTGTAGGCAGTGAATAACTTAATGCTATAATTAGTTATGTTCCATAATGCAAACGTACAACTATAGAATAGCCTCATTTAAGTTGCGACCTTAGCTCAAAAAAATTACTTTCGTTCGGTTTTTCAACCTATTGTATGATCATACTTGTAAGATGTCAATATTTTTGTTCACCTCAGTGGCAAAAATGTTCATCGCCCATTTTTCTTCATCGGTTACCCTAATTTTTACTTTTAAAATTTTAACATATGTAGCCATTAAATAAGCCTTATATTATTCAGGATCATGTTAAAATAAGTAATTCATGGAATGTGAGACTTCGCACATAAACTTATATTTAAAAAACACATCCCATTTCAGTACATGCAATGAGAATCTACAGAGTTTATTGTAACGCCCGAACCACACTGACTTCTACCGGGAAACCCGTGACAAAACGTTTTTCCAGTATAAAACTACCAGGTGTAACAAACATTGATTGTCAACGTGTGATCTTATGCCTCACATCCCATGCAAGATCATGCCACGTGTCTGGTAGAATATTTCTCGAATAGTGAACCTATACCCCAGGTCACACAATTATTGCGGATCTGTATCATTACCAGTTAAAATGGTTGCAACGTGAATTGCAGCAGAAGGGAAAACTTAATTGCAAGGGTGCGCTGTATCTCTACGACCACCTGATACCACGCGTGGAAAAGCGACGAGGGATTCCATTCAGTGATTTGGCTGGAAGAAAGCGCCATCCACCATACTTGCTGGACCTAGCGCCATCGAGCAGTTCCATTCCCTATACAACCGCCTCATGATAGGGAGCTCCGATGGGCTAGCTAAACGTTTCCTTTGATGTGCCGTTTGACATTTTGCTATCTCACTTTTTGTTTTATCATTTTATTTCCAACCATTTATGATTTATGAAGCACTGAAATTTTTATCTGAAACAACTGGTGTATGTATAGCAAATAAACGACGTTCCTTTTATAGAGATATTGGATAAACTTTGATTAAGCTGAAATAGAAATGAATAAGATGACCGAAAATTTGAAACAATATACATTCAATGATGTCATAAGATTTAAATAGCAGAAATGATTTATAATAGGCAGCAAAAGATTTCGAAAGAGTAAGAAAGCGAGCTAAATCAATCGTGCAAATTTTCTTTTCGAAATGAAATGAAATCTTTCAGTTTAACATCCCACGATTATGCCCTGTAGGCTAAGGGAGACGGAGGATTAAGGCAAGTGAATGATGATAGAAGAATTGGTGGAATGAGAATGTACCTCGAGGGAACCCACGATATTGTTCAATACAAACCTCTTTGGCGGGGATCGAACCTGGACCCCGCGTACCACAGGTAAGAACTCTACCACTGAGCCACTGTGACTCATTTTCTTCAAAATATTAAAGACACGATGATTGATAATTAATATGTTCTATGTTTGACAGCAAATACTAGACACCTCTTGTAATATAGTTACACCATACAGGCACTTTAACTCTTGAAGATTCTAACCACTAGAGTTGACAACTCTGAAAAATAAAAGTCATGAACACGTGCTCATTATCCCGAAAACAGATGAAAAATAATTGTATTCACTTAGCAACTCGAATGTCCACAAACAACATTGAGAAATAATAATAATAATAATAATAATAATAATAATAATAATAATAATAATAATAATAATAATAATAATAATAATAATAATAATAATAATAATAATAATAATAAGTTTAGGATTACTTCGAGTGTTGCGAGGATCCATAGACATTCCATAAATATATCATTGTTAGTGATCTAATCTCTTTCGTCAAAGCTCAGTAGGAAATTCCCACCAGCAGCAACGAAAATAACAAATTCGGTTTTTATAACTTCATATAGCGATTACAAATTAACTCATAAAATCTTACAAATTACGTTTCACACAATCGTTGGATGAGTAACACTTCTACTTTTGTTTTCGCAATTTACTGTTCTGGATTAAATAGATTAACATGAATTAAAACTTTATTCTTTTTTTGATACTTAAATGGTCTCTTAGATAATGTAATATACGGATATATCCTTATCAACTGTTAACACTATCGCCAGCACTTATTTAAGATAGACAATAGTAAAAAAAAGGATAACAATATTATTGGCTGAAAATAAATATATTTGGATTAAATAGCAACTAAAATAAAAAAAAGAATAACAGGAAAGCAATTAAAGATATTGAATTTTCGCATGGGTATATACTTGTATGTAGAGGTCCAACAATCTCTTATCAGCAAAAGAATTCGTTTCTTTCTTTTCTTCTGTTGTTTCTTAAATATCTAGCCTAATAATTTGGCCTGAGAATCTCATCTATTCAAAAATTACTCTGCTCTAAATATACTATTACTACTACTAATAATAATAATAATAATAAAATTTTGTTTACATGTATGTAAACTAAACAATAAATTGTATTTCGTCAAGAATGTTATAGCTTTAAACAACAAAAACTTACGTGTACTAATGAAGTTAGTCAATTAAAAGCGCATATAGCTCAATTTGGGAGGTCACTGTACTATCCATTATTACAGTGATGCAGCTACTTTTATTACATCCAGGCACCAAGGCCATACTTAGAAAATCGATAAGTGGACGAAGTAGAGTCACTACTAAATGTATTGAATGCAAATTCCGCCAAAGGGATTTTGCGTAAGTTGAGATAATTAATATCCATTCGATTTTTAGTTAACATTTCTTACTCATTCAAAAAGTATTGTTTCACTTAATTGCAGTCCATTGATCATTTATTTCTATTGATCAGTCCATTGTACGGCATTGTAAGTATTGAAAGCGTCAATTCACTCCCGAGTAAAAGCTAGGAAGCACTCTTAAACAATAAAAGTTCGCAAGTGTAGACTACATGAAAATAATAGATAAAAAACCTGTTTAAAATCCTTGTACGCCATCTAATCCATTTTTAATTATTTACGTGATCACATCCTTTGTGGTCAACAACCCAAAACTATCTGTTTGATCACCTACCAACCCCCACCTTTCGTTAACCAGCTACAGCTTAGTTTTCATTAGCTTGTTAAGAATGCAATTTTTCCACCCCAATAGTCAGGGAGCAAGAAAAGAGATTATTCAACTTCGTCTTTTCCACATTCGTAAACCGTGTTCATTTAAAGATTTCCTTGTGTAGAAGAAAAAGAATAAAAAGACCATAAGTGACCTAAAAGTTACCTTAAAATATTTAAAAAAAAAAAAATTACCTGAAATTTCAAAATGGCAAAAAGTGACCAAAAGTTGACCCTAAAAAACTATATTTTTAGAACCTAGAGTTGGTGGATAACGTTTTTATTTGAACTTGCCTTGTCCTATGCGTAACAGAAAAAAGTTGACTTGTCAACAAGATCCGGGCCCTGCTTATCACATTATTCTTGTCTAGTAAAAAGACTCTGGGGGTGGCCAGCATTGCACCTGGGGTCCTGGTTGCTCTAACTCCCCGCTAGTTCCGCCTATGCACATATTTTCAAACAGTAGCAGGAACTCACAAGCCAGTCCAAAAATATAGAGAGGCCAATAGAAGTAAGCGGCGGGGGGAGGGGGAGATCCAACCATATTATAGTTCAATTAGAGTTCAAATCCTTCAATGAAAATTTTAGGTGGCCAGTAAAAATTTAGTGGGGCCCAGCCTGCCCTAGCCCCCGTGGATACGGGCCTGGGAACTAATTTTTTTTATAATTTACTCATTAATAACGAAAACAAAGCTGTTGCAAACATAGTTTGAGGAGGAAAGAATTATGTACGATGTCCCGAAAGAAGGTTTAACGAAAGAACAAAGAGTGAATAAGAGAAACATATAATGTGAACAGCATTTATTTGATCACTTGTGCGATCAAGATAAAGAATTGGTATTGAAGGATCTCAATCAGGTTCAAGTGATCTGCCACTGTAGGAGAGTTATTTACGTTATTGTTGATGATGCCAAGCATACATTTAAGTTCATCTCCCACCATTGAACACTAGCTACTGCATCCTACGGTTTGACCGCAGCACGGCAGTTCAACCCAATCCAGGAGCCCCAGGCATGCCCTAAGAGGTTTGTTCACTCCCGACTCTGGCTACTTCTTTTGTCAATCGCTACTCCTTCCGCGTAGAGGTACCACGAACACGTCGAGATACTCCTGCTTCTCAATCGGGATCTATGGTACGTGTTAAATCACCATTTCAGTTTTATGCCAGCCCCTTATTCTCTTAGAGCTTATTCCGTTCTACCGGGATCGCAAACCTTTACCTAGATACCTGGGATTGCCCCCTTTCCTCAGCCAACGTTCAGTCCCTCTTCAGACAGTAGACTTACAGTCCCCTCCCGGTAGAACCGTCCAAACAATACGAGACTACCTCTACGGTAGAGGTATACCGTACATTGCCGGAACCAATGACTGATATTGACCTTCTACGTACAGATATGTTAATTTGTGGTACAACAGCCTCCCTTGATAGGCTCACCAAGGAATAGGAGGCTGCCTATATATAACATGTTAAGGTACCACACACACGTTGTAGGTAAGCCTCCTTCTGAACTCAACGGTGCGTGTAGCCACCATTAGGAGTGACCTTCGAATTCTCCTCGATAGGGCCTCTCAAGCAACTCGAAACTTCTATGTAAGGAAGAGGGACACCGTACATTATAAGACCCAATGGCTGATATAGACTGTCTTCCTTGAAAGACAATGGTCATTTTTGAGCGGCGGCTCACCTGGTAGGGTCGTAGAGCTTCCAGGCGACTGGATGCATTCTACTACCTCTCTTGCTCTTGATGTATGATAATACATTAGGATTCTTGTATTCCATTCCGGATCCCAGAACACACACTAAACGCTCATTGAGGGCTTATGCTACATCATCCTCCCGGTAGGGTGTTGGATCCTCTTCTCTAGACACACCTGTAGAGTGTTCTTATGTTCTGAACTCAAGAGCATGCCGAGGTTATTTCCATTTCGGAAGTCCAGGCCCATTCGGGAGGTGTGAGATCTCATTTCAGCCGATAGGGGTTGAAGTTTACCTTGACTACCTACCTTGATGAGGACGTAACGAGGTCGCATGCACTCTCTCAGATTCAGTGGCACGATTTAGTTGCCCATTTGGAATATCTGGCCGAAACCTTGTTTCCCGTATATGCTCTCTGCTCATAGCGATATGCTGTGGGCATATGACAGTAATGTGTTTCCATGCACTTCCTGGAGTCCTATCTCTCCCTCGTCAACCTCGGACATCACAATGCATGTATACAGAGACAACACTAGGGAGTCTATCTCCATTTCTGAACACAGGTTTAGGATCGACCATGGGGGGTATATATACAATGAACTCTCTCTTAACCACCCTCTCTTTAACTGCACGTCAGCCCTTAACCACCCATCCTACAAGAAATAATTCTTTGTACGTAGTTATCAGCTACGCTAAGTGCTCCACAACAATATCAGAATGTAGTACTGTACTTCATTCAGTGTTGTAGTGTTAATCGTATTTCTTCAGTTTTGCACTTTATTCCCAATACGCCTTCACTATAAAGAAGTGTGTGGTTTGTGAGATAGTCTAATGTGATTTATTCAATATTAACGTGTGCTACAAATTTCTAACTGGAATGTACGGAGGATTTTGGGTACTTTACAATATACTGTATGCCATTCAACTGAGTGTCACTGGAGCAGTTTGTGGCCGAAACGTTTGATTTTGCCAAGTTAAATGTATTGAATTGTATTACTGTAAGCCTTTTGAAACCATTACAGAGATACTATACAATTTAGAGGCTATGAAATGGTGATTTTCGCTTTAATCGATTTTTCGTTATCCGACCAGAGCCCAGTCCCGTGGTAGACGGTTAACAGGGAGTCTATTGTATATACAAAAATCATGTTTGTATTGAAATGATAAGAGATTGAATTATTAAAGCCTCCCTGATAACATTCTGCATGTGCCACTGTCGCTCTTGTTACTGCGTGCAACATTTTGCTTTCTTCCTTCTGCATCTAGTTCGCCTGAGTTCAAAGTCTCGCACGAGCGCCTTCTATCGACATCTCAGTGAACCATTTCCACTTCTTTTTCTTCCATTTGAGGTCAAACATTTAATAGTACTGAAACACGTGTTTAATTATTTTAAATGGAATGTCTAAATACGAAATTTCATGTCTCTAACGTTATATGAATATTTTAATGTAATATAATAATTGCAATCCTCTGCCCCTTCTCTTTCCGCCCCTATTCTTTCCTTCTGGGACAAATATTTAAAAATGATGAAACTTTGCTTAATTATTCTAAATAAACATGTCATGTCTTAATCCTTGAGGGATACCAAAATATGGAATCTCATTATTATAACTGCAGCCCCATCTTCCCGCATTCCATATCGAATTTTCAAGAATGGTTCCCTAGTGATACCTTCCATTACAAATCCTACGTACTGTCCAAATTTCAAGTTTCTAGCTTAAACAGATTCCCTAGGCATTGATCAGTCAGTCACTCACGATTTCCAGATGTCTTATGTTAGAAAAATGCATCAAATTTAAAATACAATCGTCGTAATGAAACAAACATTGCTTTTTAAACTTCGAAGTTGGATACACTTATAGGCAAAAAGTATGAGCTAAACTTTGCGCACTCGCTGAAGTTTTTCAAACATTTGCCAGTAGTTTTCATTCCCCTTTATTCCAGATATCGGCGCCCGTTAGTCGCCAAAAAGGGGCGTGGCGTAGAGGTTTTGTCAGGGAGATTTTTGGGAAGTAAGACCTGGTCAATAGACATATTAGACGAAAAAGAGAACTGTATGAGCCACCCACACTTGCAAACGCACGCCTACGACATGAACAGATACTTCGCGCTTTCTTTCTTTTCTTTCACACACACACACAAACACAAAAGTATATAATTGATCACTTAGTTCTTCTTCTTTTTTTCTTAAGGCCTTGGAGACTGTGTTATTTGTTCCCTTTCTCGTAGTTTTGGTACTGCTGATTCAACACACAGGAAACATAATGCCATAATTTTGAATGATTAGAAAGAGAAAATATTATTTGTTAATAACTAGTTCCAAAATTAGTAAGAAATAAGAAAAAGAAAGGAAAGTCACTGTTATTAGATGTCGTGAAAAGAAAAGTGATAATGATTCTTAAATTTAACGACCGAGCATAGGTTAACATTATGATATTTAAAAAAAACACAACTTTCTTTTGTTTTTATTATTTCTTTCGTTGTTTTCTTGAAGATATAAACTAGATCTTTGATTACTACTTCTTTTTTTCAAACTTGCGTGGGTTTTCTCGAAGTTCCCACGTTTCCTCCCACTTTATTCATTTCACCATTCCATTCACTTCTCATCATCACTGTCTTCTTTACTCCAGCTGGAATAAGTGTGGGACGTAAAACTGAAAGCTTTTTCTTTCAAACTAGGAGTATTAGGGGTATTAGGGGAACTTGAAACTTGGACAGTGAGAAAGATTGACTAAGGGGCATGAAAGACAGAAAAGTGCTGTCATGCTTCCTGCAGCTCCCTAGTTTATTCCAGTACACTTTGAGCTGAGATAATTGTTAACTTCCTTAAGCAAAAAAGAAAATTAAAAAAAAAATTTAAAAATCTAATCCTGTAAGAAAGCAAGAGAAGCCTTACAGAAATTCGGTAACGTTGAATTGAATAATTTATACCGTTCACCAAACATTGTTAGGGTCATCAAGTCCAAGAGGCTCAGATGGGCGGGTCATGTAGCCAGAATGGAAGAAAGTAGGAACGCTTTCTAAGTTTTAACTGGAAGTCCAATCGGAAAAAGACAATTAGGAAGACCTTGACGCAGATAGGAGGATAATATTAAGATAGATCTCGAAGAAGTAGAAACTGGATGCAGTTGGCTAAGTACAGAAGTCCATGGAGAGCTTTTCTCAATGTGGCATTGAACCTCCGGATTCCATAGGCTATTCAGTTAGTTAGCCTCGCAGAAATACATTTGAAAATTTAAGGAAAGTTTATGCTAGTTGTTATTTGGTGATTTGAAGTTTAGAGCTCGTTCAGCATTGAGGCTATATGAGACCGACGCTGAAGGCGTGTTCGCTTGACAAATAGTCATCAGAGAACAGGGAAAATGTAGAATGTCGGATTGAAATCCAACAATGGTCACCAGTTCATTAATACAAGGCGGAACACACTGAACTGAGCAAATGTATGTGAAATTTTCATACTGTCAAGTGGGTATACCACGAGGAAGAGAACCTTGAAATATATCTGGATACAACATTCATTAATCAGTTTACAAAAAAAGAAGGATGAAATAAATAAATAAAATAAAATTTCAAGTAAAACGGATTATGCAGATTTTGCAAATTTCCCAATATAGCCTATGAGGCCAATGTAAGCTGGAATAATTTTATCAACGATAATGATAATAAACTAGAAAGGAATTAAGAGAACTCCCCTGCGTCAGGCGAGAATTGTTTAAAATAATCGTAAAAACCTACAACTGTGGAATTTGCAATGTGTATATCCGGGATTTCCTAATTGCCAAGAAGGAAGGAATGTTCGTCCCACACACACAGATCCACTCACAAAATGATATGGTTATAGTTATGTATGCAGTCTTGTAAAGAAATGACATCTTTATGCTGGTTGTTTACCTAACAGTTTTTCGTTTGTTTATATAATAATAATAATAATAATAATAATAATAATAATAATAATAATAATATCGTAAAACGCAAAATTCAATTTGCTAAAGAAAGTTTACAAATGTAGAAAGCTTGTTTCTGATATTCGTAACACTGATCAAGTTTTTAAACTTTCATCATATTCTTTTACACTCATAATGCTTAATGAGTTAGTCAAATTGAATAACTCTGCACTGCACCTGTCTTGTGTTAACCCTACGTTGAGTGAATAAGTAGGACACGAAGCACTGTAGTATGGATTATTTATATGTGCATTAGGAGAGGCAAAATGAGAGACGGGTAGGGCAAAATAGAAGACATCTCCTTCCTCAAAGAAAGAGAATTCTTTGAAGAAAGTATTTCCAATACTGTCCTTGTGTAAGGTGTATCCAGAGTATCAGTATACAACGAAATAAAGGAATATAGATCCCGCGGCAAGGCATCATCAGGGTACGGGAATACTGAATGGAAACCAAGTCAATGAGGTGAGGCAGATTGCCAAACACCCAAGTTAAAAAAAAAAAGCCCTAATGTAACACAGCTGACTGCTGAACTCAATAACTGAATTAGAATCTACACCGATCTATGTCTACAAACACACTACGACAACTGGTTAAATAATTTCAACAGTCTGGTTCCAATTTCGTAACATCTGATCACCGCCAATAAATCGGTAATGTGAAAAAGATGGTGCCGGGAGCAGAAACCATATACGTACTGCTAATGATTCGAAAAGGGAGATATTATCCAATGAGTTCTATTTCTCCTTGTCTGGAACAGTAGACAATGTTTATAAATAGTTAATAGCAAAAGATGTATCGTTAATCATAGCGGTGTCTTTGTACTGGTGTTGTGAGTAATGGTCGTATTATTACTCTCGAAGACCTAATTACTATTCGTAGATATTTTAGTGATCAGTACAAGGACTTCTTGGTGCGACTGTCAGCAGATATTTCTCCGAGTCACTGGGTAGGGATACATAAAGGTAGGATCACCTCATCTAAATTTTCACTTGCCCCTTAATTTTTCGGAGATGTGCGTAGAATCACCTCTTAAACTTTCGAAATTATCAAAACAAAATATTTGGTAGGGTTGTATAGGATCATGGAATGCACTTCTAAAAGTTTCGTTGTTCCATCTCGCTTCCTTGCAGAAATGTAGACAAGAATTTATTTCTGGAAAGTCCAAGTCCAATAAGAGGATAAATTATATTAACATTTGTAAAATTACCCCTAAAATTAGGCTGAATTTGCAGAAAAATCAGGATTTCGGATGGCACGTACCCCCAGGACTTACACACTGCGTACGTTCCTGTTACCTTGTATGAGTGAAAATTATTAAAAAATCAAATTTGGGAGAATTTTATTCTCCAAAATGAGACTTTCTTCCGTCATATGGTCCTACAGACGAATAGGGGAACGTGGGGCATAACGGGGTATCGGTATTTTTTGAACTGTAATTAACTGCAATCTAGCGATAAGTACCTAAACAAGATTCTCAAGGACGAAGGGCTGTTGTGCTTGAGCAGCGTTCTTATCAGTTCAAAAGGAACAGTGCTGTGTGTCAGTTCTTTGTTTTCGCGCTATGGCATATAACGATTGGGATTTTACTTCGGTCAAGGTAAGGCAAGTTATTTATTACACACTTTTAAACTATTGATATGTTGAAAGAATATTTCTTCTGTGTTTGTTGTGTGTTTTTGAGGTTTACGGATTGTAAGTTATAACAGAGATACTCGTTGATTTAACACTACAACTCATCTGGGGCAAAACGGGGTGGGGCAAAACGGTATTGCAATCACCCCATATTGCCCCATTACCCCATTATGCCCCGTAAGAGTATCGATTGTGTAGTTTACTATCCAGCTCGAAACATTTCTTGTTAATGCTGGGATTGCATTTGCGCAGTTTGTTTAAGTTCTTCATGCTGAATTTTCAAAATTTGGTTATGTTGATTTGATGTCAGGAAATATTAAGATTTAACTGACAATAATTCGATATAATCTGCATAAACTTTTAGTACAATTCCCAATGGTCACATTTTTTCTTTTTCTTAATAATGCCTAATTCAGAATGTACCTTTTGAAGTAATTATCAACATTTTTTTTTAAAAAAAGAGTACTCATCTTTTGTTATATTTGATTATTGAGTCTAATAAATATTTCATAAAATTCGAGTTGTGTTGTATAATAGTAATCATATATTGTTGTTTTATGATAAATCTATATTAGAGCTGGATATTATAGATGTAATAGTGTACGGGGCAGTATGGGGTAGGGGCATAATGGGGTTGACTGAAATCCAATGTTCCATTATGCCCCACGTAGGGGGCATAATGGGGAAAAGAGCCATTTTTGGAATAAGCTAACTAAAAAGGTGCAAAACAATATTTTTGAAAGGATTTGCTGGTTGAAATATCACAATAAATGTCCAACGTGTCTACCGCAGAAAAATTACTGCAATTCAGATATTGGTTACGAATTTAGAAAGGCAAATATCTTAGCTTCCCCATTATGCCCCACGTTCCCCTACATGGAACATTCTCTAACAGGACACGCGAACGTTGTAGCACCCCTTTTCAAACTATGGTTGAGGTACATTGACCCACCATTTAAATTTGGAATTGTGAAAATTGAAATTGGAAATTGTTCTACAGGACTAACAGTTTAGGAATATATATATTTATATATTCTCTCTATATATATATGGCTACTCTAGGAATATAAATATAGACCGCCTAAATTTACATCCATTTATATTTAGGTGCTCTTTCCTGTCTCCTTCTATAGGTAAAAATTGCCAAAAACATATATAATCAATACATTTTCCATGTGAGCGGTTTCTGTCTTAATTTGTTCTCTAAGATTATGTCCTTTTGTTTCACATGATCACATGGCTGGGTGTATTGGTCCATTCTCTTTCATAGGACAGGATGTCTTGATGCACCCCTCTCAAATTTTGGTAAAGATACGCTTGGATACCTCTTAAATTTGAGAATAATTAAAAAAAATTAAAATTGATAATTGTTCTATACTACTTATGAATACTCGTATACCTCTGTAAATTTAGATGGTCTACCATCTGGTTTTCCAAGAGTAAAAAATTTCCCAAATAAGTACACAGTCAATATGTTTTCCACGTAGACATTTTCTTCTTTTCCTTTTCTTTCTTGTCTCGATTCGCTGTCTAAGATGACACTTTTTTTTGTATCATATGGTTACTTGTATGAGTACACTGATCCACCCCTCTTAATAGGATATTGGTATAATAGTGGATCCGTCTCAAATTTTGACAGAGACGTATTAACCCACCCATTAAATTCAGGAAATACGTAAACTTAAAATTTGATAAATGTATAGAACTGCTGTATAGTTTGCCGCAATGAAAATGTCACAAAAATTTAAGTTCAAATTACTAACAAACTCTTGCGAAGTGTGCTTATGCATTCAGCAACTCACGTCTCGATCGATTACCCTTCAATCCAACTTGTCCTCTTTCTCCTCCTCCCCTTGTTCAAAGCAGTTCATGTGACGTAGTATCTTTCACATTTTATTACTTTACATGTCACCCCTTCCCCTCCTAGAAATGGTTTCTATGCCTTACCCCTCACAGTGTATTTTTCATATGCTAATTTATACTACACTAAATTCATTTGAAATTTCTCCAGGAGTCCATATTGCATCGTACGGTCCAATGTTCGTCTTATTCTTTGTCAAAAATTTCTAAAGTTATATAAACATACTACAGTGGCAATAGAATATCGTGTTAACCCCGTTTGCCGTCGTTGTGCAAAGTCCATCATGATATGATGTGGGGAAATGAGTAAAATTAAGGCTGTAAGATTTAATATCAAAGTTGAAACATCGCAAGTTAAAGAAAAACATGTAATAACAAATCTCATTTTTGAAAATAATTTCGGCTTAAACTAGCTGCGACTACATTTAATTCAAATTTGAAGCTCTGGAATGCACAGTATGAGCTTAGCTAAAAGAAAAGAACATTAAGAACAGTCGAGATTCGAACCTAGAACCATCCAGGTAGGAGTCCCTTACACTAAAAATTCATCTAACACATAATGACGTGAACAATATTTTTAAAGTGATATGTTGGCATCCAAGTTACATTCTTATGCGCATTTCCATTGTTTTTTTTTAAATTTTATTTCATTTTTTTAAAAAAAAAAAAAACTTTTCTTTTCAAAAGTCTAACATGTTTACGAAGTTTTGTTTTACTTTCCACTAGAGCTTCGCAAAAGATGATTTATGTGTGAGTATTTGGCACCACTTTATCAGATTGTTCTATCAAATATAACTCAGTAGTAGCACGTGTTTCAGAACAAGGGGAAGTTCATTATGCACCCTGTAACTAAGCTACGAGAAATCTACGTATAGTGTGAACGGCGCTCTTACCGAGTCAACGTTGGAGTATTCTATTTATTAGTTCTCAACGTAGTTAAAGGAAAAGTATATGAATGACTGCGTCGAGTTTTCCATGGCATCAATGGATAAAATCATGGTTCGATAGCTAAGAGCTTCGTAGTTCGAAACCCGTCTCAGAAGCTGAGGATTTTTAAAATTCTTAATTCCGCAGATGTTAAGATCTTTCTCTCTCTTCTTAATCATCTGATGCTCTAAAAAGAGTTCTCCGCCTTAATTCGACAACTGCCTCATGTGATTCTCGCAATTGGGAAACTCTCCCTCTCCTGTTTCACAAAATCACAAATTTCGACATAATATGGATGTTGTCCAATCATTTTTTCTCCAATTCTAAACTTGCATATGTAAATCATCCCATTCTTGTTTCCATATTTGAATCTCTCTCAATGTCATCTACTATGAACACACATGGTTTGGGTATCAAGCCTTCGACTCTTGAGATAAAATGTAGGCGCTCTAGTAATGTGCTATCGTAATTCTAAAGTTTGTTGCTAAAAATCAGCGTTATTTTAGATTTTGTTCGGATGAATCCTCCGCCGACATAAGAGTATCACTTTTTATCACTTTTTATATCAGTGTTTTATTATACATTTGATGAAACAATATGTTCATCACAATCAAGGAGGGGGGAATTACACCCTTCTATCCATACCAAACGACGCCCATGGAACGTTAGCTTGCAATTGCTGGGAAACAAAATGAAATTAATCATTGAATAATACATATTTCTGTCAGTAGTTTTTAGAGCTCTGCTGCTTCATTACAGACTTTCGGAAGCACAAAAACTACTGCTGTGATTGACAATTTCTATAGATTTCACAAGTAGCTTCTTTCTAGTTTGATGTGACATGCAGTCTTTGAAGAAGGGAAAGAATGCAAATAAAGGCGTTTATGAAGATGTGAGAACATTTTGTTACTTTTATAAATTCAGGCTCTAAAAAGGCATTTCAAAACAAAAGAATGAAAGGGATGGTCTTAGAGCTATAAAGCTTGTAAACATTGTTCTTTTTTTTCCGTCTGAATGAAAAGAGTATATCACGTCACACAGACTTCTTTCGACAAGGACAGGAGGATTAGGAGGACGAGTTGGATCGAATACTAGGAGTAGTAAGCGATCGAGAAGTGTGTTGTGATTGCATAAGCAAAAGACACTTCCCAAGAGTTTGTTATTAATTTGGACTTAACCTTTTGTAACATTTTTATTGCTGCGAACTATACATACTTCTGTAAAGTTAAGTAGTCCATCTTATCCAGGGCCGTGCTGGGATACTAATGAGGGCGGTGGACAAGTCTACTAAAAGGGAGCCCATACAAACGGAGATATATATATATATATATATATATATATATATATATATAGAGAGAGAGAGAGAGAGAGAGACTTTGAAAGAAAGTATGGGTGACATTTTATATGAAAATCACCACCAAATTTCCAAATTTGTTTTAGTATTAACGTAAATAGCTAACCTCGAATCGAAATCCTCTTTACTATAGAAAAACTTTTTAGTTCCTCTAATTACATTTCTGTCAAATAAAAAGAAGCTAAATGTATTAACAACTTAATATAGCACGCCTATGGATGCAGGAGGCTCATTGCCGCGTTTACAAAAGCGCTCCATTGATCTTTGTCCTTAGAAAACTGAACCCAGTTTCTACTTTATATTTCAATCTCTGCGAGAACCATTTTAATATTGTCCTCCCATCTGCGCCTCGGTCTTACCAACGGTCATTTTCCTATTTGGATTTCCAGTTACAACTTCGAAAGCGTTTCTAATTTCTTCCATACTGGCTACATAACCTGACCATTTGAGCCTCCTAGACTTGATGACCCTAACAATGTTTGATAAACGGTATAAAATTATGCAGTTCCCCGTTATGAAGCTTCCGCCTTTCCCCATTTCCGTTCCTTTTGGAGTTCGAATATTGGTTTTAGAATCTTGTTTTCAAATACTTTCAGTCTGCGATTTTCCCTCAGAGTCAGTTACCATGTTTCGCAACCATACAGCACAACAGACATGATTATCGTTTTATATTTTGAGCTACAAATTCCTCAACAGAATTAGAGACAACAAAAGATTTTTAACTGAATAATAGCACGAAATCCCTGCTTTCAGTTGACATCTTTTTTTTTTTTTTTTTTTTTTTTTTTTTTAGTGATTATGGTTTTGGTGTGTTAATAATGATCCTAGATATTTGAAAGTATCCACTTTGTCGAAAGAAAATATTATTTGGTATTTTAACACATCCATAAAATGCAGTATTACGATCCCGACAAACTTCCATTTATTTAGTTTGCTCTGCGTTTATTTCTAAGCCTATATCCGTGCAAGCGTTAATTAAGATTTCTGCATTCCTTTCTATTGTTCTATCATTCCCTATTAAATTTACATCATCAGCATACGCCATAATCTGGCAAATACAATTCAGCTCTAGTACCTGATTGCTGTCTTTGATTTTCCTTATAGTGTTCTCCAGAACAAAGTTAAATAATTATGGCGGGAACGCATCTCCTTGTTTCAGGTCATTCTCAACGTGAAAGCTCGTGAACAAGAATTTCTCTACTCGAACCTTACTTCGGGATTAATTTAAACATATCTTAATTAATCTACCTTTTTCTGTATTGCAAATTCTGTAAGCATATTGTACAATGTTTCCCTCCTACCAGAGTCTAAAGTCAATAATTGATGTGCCAGGATGTTGTATTCTCTCATTTTTTCCAAGTATTAGTCGAATGGTAAATATCTGGTCGATAGTTGATCGATTTTACCTAAATCCGTTCTGATAATCTCCAATAATTTCATCTCCGTATGGAGTCAATCTTCCTAATACAATGTGTAAGAGGATTTATTGGATGTTGACAGGAAAGAAATACCTCGATAATTATGAGATCTGTTTTGTTGCTTTTCTTTGAACTGGAACAATGATTGATTCTCTTCAGTCTTGTGGTAATTCCTCCTTGTTCCAGATAATGAGAATGAGTTTGTGTATCTTGCTCTACAATTTTTCCCTTCCAGCTAAAATTAAGTCAACCAGAATTTCGTCTACACCCGGAGATGTGTGTTTATTTTTATTTTTATTTTTTTTTTAAATAGCGATTTCTATTTCCGCCTGGTTAGGTTCTGGAATATACGGTTATGCTGCATGCATTTCACTTTCTCCACGTTGGCTATGTGTTAAACAAATCGTCAAAGTAATCTTTTCTTCTATTTAAGATGCTATCTGTACCAGTGAGAACTGTTCCTTTAGGTTTCTTTAATATATAAGCATGAAGTTGATAGCCCTTCTTAAGTTCGTTGATGCATTTATACATGTCCCGAATGTTTTTGTTCTAACTATTGTCTTCAAGTTAATTAATTTTAACTTTGAAAAGTAGCGTTTCTTTGTTCTAAAAGTTTTAGAAGTTTTCTACCAGATGACAATGAAATTTTGTGTAGTTATTTCGTTCGAATTTTGTAGCCAATGCAGTTTCTTCTATTTTCTCTTCTCTGCTACTTTAGTACATTCCTGATTGAACCATGGTTTGTTCCTACGTATTTCTGCGTGCTCCAATATTTATTTTGCTGAAATTTTAAAGTTAATTCTAATTTCAACCACGTATCTTGAACACTAGTGCACTCCGAACATTCTAAAACCGAGAATCTATTCGACACTTCAATCTGGCTCCCCTCTCACCTGACTCTTCTCTATTTTAAACAAAATACCACTCCGTTTTCAGATATTGAATATTTCTTTTATTCAACGATAGTCTCTCTCTTACAATCACAATCAACTCCTCTGAACGACCGAACATCAGTTGTGCTAGACTGTTCTTTTCTGTCTACTAAAACATGGTCAGTTTGAATATGTGTTTTTCCATCTGATGAGGTCCAAGTATATTTATGCATGTCGTGATGTTGGAATTTTGTAATCTTCACGATAAGGTTTCTGGATGTTGCACAGTTCACGAGTCTAACGCCGTTGTCACAACTTTCCTTATGCAAACATTTATTCCCTATAATCGGTTTGGAAATACCCTCTGGTCCTACCTTCTCATTGAAACCGCCTAACAGAATTTTCATATGGTATTGCAGGAGATGATCAAATACCCGTTCCATTCTTTCGTAAAAACTGTATTTTTTAAATCGCCATCCTTATTTTCTGTTGGGGCATGTGCATTTAAAATAATAATATTACACCACCGACCTTAAGAGAAGTAAAAGAAAAATCTATCATTAACAAATTCAACCTATGCAATTGCTGATATTACGTATTCGTTTGTGAACGGAAAGCCCTGTTTCTAATTGGTAATTTTTAATTTGTTCCCCTTAAAAGTACGCAAAATTTCCCGACTTGACTCCTCCATTTCCTTCTCATCTAACTTCCTGATATCCCACTAGGTCCAACCTCTATTTCTAAACTCATTTTTTTACAAATTTTAACGCGCCTGTCCTATAGAGACTTCTTATATTTTATGTTCCAAATCTCATGTCGATTTTACTTTGCGGAGTTCGTGCCAAGTTATCACTTCTGATCCGAGGATTCTGCGAACTTATCTGAAAAATCCTTTGTTTTTAATGGATGAGGTTGTTAGCCTCACGCCAAATTCTCAAGCTGGATTATCACCCCTTGTCTGTCCGCGACTGCTTACTCAGTATATTCACAGCTAACCTCTATATCCCAAAGGCTTTCTCCTCAATCCACAACCTGAGGACGCGCCGTGCCGTGGTGACAGGAAGACCACATTTTACGGAAATTAATACAGCTTTATTTCAGAAATACAACAGGTACTGATTATACGAACACTGCTTTAAAACACACAGGAACAATCAATATGCTCGGATATATGGATGCATATTAAGACTGTGAAAGCTTCGATGCCGCAAAAATCGTAAATTAGAGACTAGTGTCAGTGTAGTATCACATAAATGCATCGTACGTTTGACTATCCGAACTATTATTGATGTATCACATTGTTTCGTTTTATAGCTATATAACTTTCTGAAAGTATTTGAGAACAAGATCCTGAGACGAATATTCGAACCCAAGAGGAACGGGAATGGGGAATGGCGGAAATTATGTAACGAGGAATTACATAATTTATACGGTTTACCCAACATTGTTAGGGTCGTCAAGTCTAGGAGGCTTAGATGAGCAGGTCATGTAGCTAGAATGGAAGAAAGTAGAAACTCTTTCAAAGTCTTGACTGGAAGACCAATTGGAAAACGACCATTAGGAAGACCTAGGTGCAGATGGGAGGACAATATTAAGATGGATCTCGCAGAGATTGGAATACAAAGTAAAAACTGGATGCAGTTAGCTAAGGATAGAAGTCAGTGGAGAGCTTTTGTGAACGCGGCATTGAACCTCCGGGTTCCATAGGCCATAGAGTTAGTTAGTTAGTTAGTTAGATTATATTCTTTAACTGTTCTCTGCCAATAGCAACTGTATGAATTTATAATACAAAACTGAAATACAGAAGAATAAAATAAAAAAATAATGTGATATTTCGCAGAGCATCTTATGTAAAGGGCGCCTTGTATTCTTCACAGGTTCTGTACTGCCAGTCAGTATATGAATTTATTAAACAAAGCTGGTATACAGGATAACTAAAACCACTTATCTATAATGTGATGTTTCGTAGGGCGCCTTATGTAAAGGGCGCACTGTAGCTTTCACGGGTTCTTCGCCAACAGTAACGGTGTGTATTTATTGTACAGAGCTGTGCTATACAGAACAGTAAATAACACCGTTCATCTTCGATGTGGTCTCGGAAGGGCGCCTAATGTAAAGGGCGCACTGCACCTTTCACGGGTTCTTTACAAATAAAACTGTAAGAAATTATTACTAAAAACTTGTACCTTTATTTATACTGTGATATTTCGGAGGGCGCACCGGGACACGTCCCGGTGTCCCGGTGTCCCGGTGGGCCAGCACGGGCCTGATCTTATCTTCTCTGATGGGTAAAAATTGCTAAAATCAATGTTTTGAAATGGGAACTTTATTGTTCACTTATTTGGAACTGTATTACAGCTTACGGTAGACTGAATGTTAGGCCTCGGAAGATAGGAGTAAGAGTATATACTATTTATAAATTGAGTGGTCCATCTCGTTGCATTGAATGGGTGACAATTGCCAGAAATTATATTTTAGATGAGCATATTGCGATCTATTTTATAATTTTGGAACAATATTATAGCTTATGGTACACGCGAAGAAATACATTTTCCTTTCGGCTAAAGCATATCTGTTTAGCACAGTAAATCTACTATTGGCAACACCGCTCGACTGTCCAGCTGACTCCTCTCCCCTCCCGCTCTTGGCCAGCACACGAACCATACACAAGCTTCGAAAGCAGACAAACAGATGAAAAGTGTTTTAAGGCACAAGTAGTTTTTAAAACCATATTTAAAGACAGATTCTCTGAGAACATAACATACAGTGCTAATTAAGCTGAACTGCGGAAGGAGGAATGAACAGCTTTTGTTGTTTTTAAAACATGACTTGTAAGAAAACTACTATAATGACTCCTTTGCTAGCGTATAAGTGGGTATTTTGTTTATGATATTACTTGAAAGGTTTCACACATTTGTAACTTTAGTAATCAATTTTCTTAAGGAAATTGGCACCTAAATGCATAGGTCTCTGGCTATTTGGAGCCCGTGCTTTATATCCACATACTCCTAGATTCAACTCCCTGTAGGAAGGTCATTAGTAGACTCATTTATTTAAGTTTAGGGTTCTTTTTCAGCGTCCAATCCATAAGACTATCACCCTGTACTCATTTGCCAATGAATTCCTACAACTGGGGCTATAACGAACAAAATGATAGGCGGGGAACAGGTCAAAACTCCCACATCCAAAACCCCCACACTAAAGAAATGTCAAAACGCGAACACAAACGGTCATAACCCACACACAAATGGACAAATCTCCCAAATACACGAACGGTCACAACCCCCACAGCCAAAACTCCCACACTCAAGAAATGTCAAAACGTCCACACAATCGGTCATAACTCCCACACAAACGGACAAATCTCCCAAATGCACGAACGGCCATAACTTCCACAACCAAAACCCCCACACTGGTAATCGGTCATAACCTCCAACGGTCATAACTCCCACACAAATGGACAAAACTCCCATACATAGCAACGGTCACAATCCCCACATAAATGGACAAACCCCCCACACAAATGGACAAAACTCCCACATGCAGAAATTGTCACAACTGCCACACAAATGGACAAAACCCCCATACAATCGGACAAATCTCCCACACTCTGAAATGATCCTGGTGGCATGTCTTTCCCTTGTACTTTTTAATAACATTTTTTATTCCACTTAAACTGATGTTGCAACTATTCTTCTTGCACTGTTTTCTAATGACAGAAACACTAAAGTGGGCGTCATAAAGAGCCGCAACAAAGACGTGCAGTCACGATCATTTCAGTGTGTGGCGGATTTGTCCGATTGTGTGGGGGTTTTGTCCATTTGTGTGGCAGTTGTGACAATTTCTGCATGTGAGAGTTTTGACCATTTCTGTGGGAGTTTTGTCCATTTATGTGGGGATTATGACCGTTGCTATGTGTGGCTGTTTTGTCCATTTGGGTGGGAGTTATGACCGATTGTGTGGGCGTTTTGACATTTCTTGAGTGTGGGAGTTTTGGCTGTTGGGGTTTCGACCGTTCGTGCGTTTGGGAGATTTGTCCATTTGTGTGGGAGTTATGACCGATTGTGTGGGCGTTTTGATATTTCTTGAGTGTAGGGGTTTTGGCTGTGGGGGTTTTGACCTAGACCCGATAGGCGTCATATAAACTTTCCTGCACGTCACAAACTGAGGTAACATTCACCACACTTTTAATGTGCCCTTAAGGATAAAAATACAGTTTTTGATATCCAAAGACGATGCAGGACATGCTATATATCATCTCTGTTTAATCCATCTTCCTGGAAATATAATCCAAATAGCGGCATAGTCCGTACAAGTGAACCAGAGCACTGTCATGTATTACTCAGATGTGCTGTTGCACGGCTAGCAGCGCATCGGTTCATTTCCCATACGATATGACATTTCTTATAGGGTGGTACGCAACCACACTCTCCGAATATTATATAATTCTCTACGACAGACAACAGTATCTCGCAAACGAGGCATCGTTTATTAGTAATTAGGGGTCCTGTTCATGCTCCCAGTGTTCTCAAGAATCCTTTTCGCTTTGTGAGGAGCTAGCATTGGCAGCCAAGGTATGTCTTTGAATATAGCGGGCTACGAATCTATATATTTGGGCAATAGTCAATTTTCTTATCCCATTATTTCACAAGCCTGTAACTTCTTAGGTAATCCTTGCCGGACATGTGTTAATAGAGACATTTTTTCTTCTTTTTAATTGCAGAATTATCTTCCAAAAATAGTCTCCATAGTTCAGAAACCCCCCTCTCTCTCTGCCTGTCTCTCTTTCTAGGGTGTTTCAGATAAAACGCCCAGTGCTTATAAATCAGAAAGGGCTGAGAACAAAAAGATGAAACAAAAACTGAGATAGGAAAATGTAATAGGGCACATCACATGGTGTTGTTGTGTGGATACCCCCAGGGCCCTCCTTGAAGGGGGCCCAGGGGCCAACTTCAAATTAATACAGGACACACTTTTTGCGGATATTTGGAAAACAATGGCCCAAATCGAATTATTTCTACAAAAGTTGTTTCGTTTTTCAAGCACTACCGAATGAGGTATGATTAAATACATGTTCCCATTTGAAAATTTGAAGTTGGCACCTGGGACCCCTTCAAGGAGGGCCCTGGGGGTCACCACAACAACATCATGCGATGTGCTCTATGACATTTTCTTATCTCAGTGTTTGTTTCATCTTTTTATTCTCAACCGTTTCTGATTTATAAGCAGTGGACGTTTTATGATACAGGGCCCATATTTGAGCCCATTTTGAAAATGGTAACCCAAATCAAAAACTATTTTTCAAGGACTACCGAATGAGATATGATTCAATACGTGTTCCCACTTGAAAATTTGGAGTTGGCCTCTGGGCCCTCATGACATTTTCCTATCTCAGTTTTTGTTTCATCTTTTTATTCTCAGCCGTTTCTGATTTATAAGCACTGGACATTTTATCTGAAACATATATATATATATATATATATATATATATATATATATATATATATATATATATATATATATATATATATATATATATATATATTAGGGTGATTCAATAAAAACGCACCAGGCCTATATCGCAGCTAATACTGCACGTAGAGCCTTCAAATAAAAAGTTGCATTACCAAATCGTATGTGTAGAATGCAATAAAATTAGTAGCGAAACCAGTGGTGTCTCGTGAATACCTCCAACTTCAAAATTTGAAATGGAAAGTGGTATAACTGTTGGAATCATTCGAAAGGACATTAAATGTCATGCAACTTTTAGAGGACAAACTTTGTCATATCCTTTCCCATTTACCCGCTAGAGGCGTTGTTGCAGACTTGTATCATATGGCCTTTATCTCAGCTAATAATGCACATAGATCCGTCAAACAAACAATTCAACTATCAAATCGTATGTGTAGACGTCAATAAAAATAGTAGCGACACCAGTGGCGTATCATGAATATCTCCAACAGGGTCATCTGCAAAATTTGACATGGAAACAGGGGTTGGTTGTGCCTCCATTGAAACAAGCGCACAATAGGAGAAACGTCGAGAGGAAACACGTTGTCATATTTCTTCCTCTGTGGCAGCATCACGATCGCATTACGAGGTCAAAGTCAGATGATGCTAGAGTTTCTGCACGCGGAACCAAAGGGAAGAGTAAATACTGGTCTGAAACGAACGGGACGTACAATTGTACATACGCGGAATCACACCGTGTAAGTGGCGACAACCATGGCGTCAGCAAGAGACCACGACGGGGGAGGGTACACACTTTAACAGTAAGCAGAGGTACATTAGCTTCTGTTGAATGAAGCTCTAAATAGGGACATACGCAATATTTGAAGAGATTGGTTTCCGTATGGCTGCGACAGAAGCGCAGTGGATGGGGAGAACTATGATGAGGGACAATGTACGATGCTATAACAAAACGGAAGAAGAAACTATTGGTAGCAACAAAGAAAGACGTACTGAATGTGCTGTTGCCAAAGCATGGAACGAAACAGGAGGACAGAAAGCTGAGGCGTTGCAATCAAGCCATTGGAAATAGATGAGTAAAAAGCTAAAGAACCAGATTACCTTCTGCGGAATGTAGTCGACGCCCCCTGGTTTTTACCAATATTAGAAGTGCTGCCCCCGAACAGCAATACAGCGATTTATTAGCTGTACGTAATTGTGAGCAACAGCTTCCAACTCGGCCACGTTGATGGTCCGGAATGTGGTTGTAATGCGGTCTTGCGTGTTGCAAATTGTACTTGGTCGGTTGACATACACAAGATCCTTAATTCGACTCCAGAAAAAATAGTCCATACAAGTAAGGTCGGTCGACCGCAGAGGAAACTGTGGATTGGAACCTCTTCTGATCCAGCGTTGCGGAATTAGAACATTTAGCTCTTCCCTACGGCAGCATTATGGATGGGACAGCCATCTAATTGAAACCACAGCTTCTGACGTATATGGAGCGGTACGTTTTCCAATAGCGGCTGTAGATGGTGTCGCAAGAAATCACGAAACAGTGCTGGTTAAATGACCAGCAAAAAACCATGGCCCAATGACCTGCGTCCACCCCACACATTAATGCGCCATCGGTGTTGCCGATTGACATCTCTCATCCAGTGAGGGTTCTCCGCTGACCAGTAATGTGCATTGTGGAGATTCACCTTGCCACCACTGCAGAATGTCGCATCATCAGTCCATAAAATGAAGTGAATGAAATTCGGATGTTCTCTCACGCGATTGACCATCCAGTTGCAGAACAGAAGCCGTAAATTACAGTCCACATCACTTAGTTCTTGATGAAGAGAGAGGTGGTACGGGTGAAAATGTGATTTCCACAGAATACGCAGGACACTACCTTGTCTGACACCACGATCTCGTGCGATTTGCAGCGAAGATACATGAGGATTTACTGCTATAGCGGCAAGTACATCAATGGCAACGTCTTCATTTTGTACGACTCTTCTCCGGACACCATAGCGTCCACGCATGTTGCCTGTCTGCCGCAATCGTGCTGCTAATCTCCGCAGCAGATTGTGGGAAATAGCTTGTCGCTGTGGACAGCGTTCACCGTATAATCGAGCTGCAGCCCTATAATTTTCCCGGCATTCCCCTAAAATCACGAGCATTTGGAATGCCTCCAAATTCGTATACCGCATGAATGTTATTTACTACCGACACTTCCTACTACAATCACTCAAAAATCAAATCAATCACAGAGGTTTCACTGCTTGTGGAAATTTCGTATTCATCCCGTCACGAGCTTGTAATGCACAGGGGTAGTAGAACTCATTGCACGACACCTTGTCCAGTACACGGACCACTTTAACTCACTGCAGAGGCTAATCACTCTCGGACTCTACACGCTTGTATTACCTGGTTTGGCTACAGCATCGCTCCTTCTGCCCTCTGTCTGACATAGCAGCAATCGCCTGTTTGAGGCCGCATAGACTATGTCTTGAGCAAGGTCATGTACGTGTTAGCTACTGGATCTACAAGAGTACCACCACACAATCACTGGCAACGATAAATGAGTGCGCTGTTCGAAACATCGACAAACAAGCCCACAACACATACTCCCGGATTTGGGAGATATTTCATATTGTACGTACGCACACAAATACATCGCGCGTCCACGTCATTGTGGGTCTGGGCTACCCTTGGCTTAGGCCCCGAGTTAATCCTGCAAAGGCATCAGTGGTTGCTTGCCAGGGCATGGTTTGCACGTACCCTAACGGCATTCGCCTGGTGTGACTGGGGACACCCTCGCACCATCTGACGTTCACCTAGTAATGCGACTGTGTTGCCGCCACAGAGGAAGAAACATGACAACGTGTTTCCTCTCGACATTTATCCCATTGTGAGCTTGTTTCAATGGAGGCACAGCCAACCCCTGGTTCCATGTCAAATTTTGCAGATGAACAACTTGGAGATATTCACGATACGCCATTGGTGTTGCTACTATTTTTTATTGCATTCTACACATAAGATTTGGTAGTTCAATTGTTTGTTTGACGGATCTATGTGCATTATTAGGTGAGATAAAGGCCTGCTACGGGTAGTCAGATACAAGTCTGCAACAACGCCTCTAGCTGCTAAATGGGAAAGGATATGACAAAGTCTGTCGTCTTAAAAGTTGCATGACATTTAATTTCCTTTCGAACGATTCCAACAGTTATACCACTTTCCATTTCAAATTTTGAAGTTGCCCCCGTTGGAGATATTCACAAGACGCCACTGGTCTGGCTACTATTTTTTATTGCATTCTACAGATACGATTTGGTGATGCAATTTTTTGTTTGAAGGCTCTACGTGCAGTATTAGCTGCGATATAGGCCTGGTATCTTCTTATTGAATCACCTGATATATACACTTGTATATATATATATATATATATAACATACATCTCAAATTTGCCAGAGTAGAATATCTGATAATAGGTATAGAAAACGAAGATACTGATGGGTATCTTGCTTCACTGTAAGTAGTGTGATATCCTTTTTAAAACAGACAAAGCCATTTGACTAGCTTCATCTCGCATTACAATGCCAAATTTCTCAGATGGCAAGATTTTTAAATGATTGATAAGTTTCAGTTTGTTTAACGCAGTTCGCTTTGAGATTTAACTTGGTAAGTGATTCCTTGTGCCCAGGAGTAGGCTTGTTTCTTCAACATGCTGTTCTAGCAGAGTACGAGGCGTTATTAATTTATTGACATTAAGTTGCTTTTATGCACTTGAATTGGAATAACTGTTTAAAATACCCCCTTCCTTCCGAGATTATTTTAATTATTGACTGAAGCCATTCAAGACCGTACTTATACAATTAAAAATGCATAATAAAACATTTCCAACTCTTTGGATGACTTAGAAACCACAAAATTACGAATTTACACTCATTTACAAGAAAACAAAACAATTCATATTTGATTTGTATGCTAATTATCCAATTTACACTTTTATTGAAGAAAATCTCTGGAAATATTTTAGTTCACATTGCGTTACAGAGTGGATTTCACGGTTTAGTGTAGGGTCTGTAGAGAGGCAGCAATTCGAATTATTGGAATTAAATAAAGGAAAATGTGTTTTATTAGGAGTCAAATCAGCCATGTGATTAAATATAGCATTTTCCAGTTTAATAATTTCCATTTTTTTAACAATCTTCGTAAAGTAAAAAAGTGAAAGGGGTACCTTTTTTTCTCCTTAAGATTCAAGTATTGCGAAATATTTCAGCAGAATATTAAATAACTGTAATCGTGCATATACAAAATAGTGTATGTTAATTTAACAGATTAGGATTAAAATGGAGTTTTTAAAAGTGTGAACTGATTGGTTGGTTGAAACTTAACATCTGTTTTCATCTTATATAAGACGAGACGTACTATTTAAAGCGAGAACAGAACAATTAACAAGGAACCATTCCAATTTGGTGAATTCAATTGCTGAAAATGATTGCTAGTACTGGATTCAGCACCAAAAGAAATAGAGAAAAAGAGGGTGTTTAGTGACAGAACTTATACAGGGTGGGACATAAATGAGGGCAAAATGCGAATATAGAACATAGAAAATGTCTAGAAATTACATTTTAATTTTGAAAAAAAAAGTCAAATGTTGGACATGAAAAATGCATGTAGAGCTTCACTGAATAGGCGTAATGGGAATATTGTTGGACATCTGAAAAGCTGCCATGTTGGACTTAAAGCAAGAGGAATATACGGGAAAGGGGTCATGTGATATATAGCTCTTGACGAACACCATCTATTGGAATCAATAGTAGCCAATACAGTTTGAGAGCTCTGTAACAGGAGGCGTTCCACGCTATGGCAACGTATCAATACTGTCGTAAAAGTAAGGTGAATGAGGAACTAGAGACCCTGTAGTACGGCCCATGAGCACGTTGTATGAGGGGTAGAAAGAGATAGAATCGAACCCTAGAACATCAAGAAGAATGTTTGCAACGTGTAATGGAATGAGAAGTAGTTCCACTGGATGAATCTTTTCTTGGTACCTTGCATAAAGACACTTGTCCCATTCAGGGTTCTACCACATATTAATGGCCCCCTCCAACGAAACGTACCGATTGCAACACTGGTGACTCTTCTCACAACCAGTTACATACAATTGGTAGTTAAAACATTGTTCACATTACACCTATTCAGTGGAGCTCTACATGCATTCCTCATATCCAACATTTGACATCAATCCCTCTACTCCATTCAAAATTGGCATAGCATTTCTTTACATTTTCTATCTTCGCACTTTGCCCTAATTTATGTTCCACCCTGTATACGGTCTGCCACTAAACAACTCTTTTACTCTGTTTCTTTTGATGCTGGACCCAGTGCTAGCAATCATTTTCAGCAATTGAATTCACAAATCGGAATAGCCCCTTGTAAGATATTTGTCTGAGGCAAGGATCCCACCGGAAATGAATGCCGGAATCACGTTAGACAGGCATTTTGCCACGAAGAGACAAAACTTCGATTTTCATTTGAACTAGCAATTAAGGTTTGATAATTCTAATCTCGTATTCTGATGTATATATAGTATTTTGAACCTCATTGTGGTGTATGTGAAATTCAAAAACTTAACTCACACGCTGCCAGTGGATCTAAAAAGTAAACGCTGGGGAAGGGGTAGCCAGAACCCAAAGTGATGGGAATATCAAGAGTTTACAATTTTCAAGAGTCTTGCAATAGATTTTTTTTTCAACTTAACTCTCTACCGATGTGTATTATGGTTAGGTTTACGTTGACATTGTGGACCTCAAGTTTTGTTTTACACATTGCATAACAGAAAAACTGAAACTGAAAAAAATAGCTTCAATTATTTTTGTCACTCAAAAAAACTGGGGGGGGGGGAGGGGGCGATCGGCCACTGCACGCTGCCTGATTGATTATTCTCCTGACTTCACTAGTAAATTAAGTAAATGATAGGAATTTAGGTATAGTCTAGCTCTATTTATACACTACAATAAACAAAATAAATAAAAAACGTAAAAGGAAGGAGATCACATAGACCTAATGTTTAAAACTTTGGTCTCAGTATTCCGACATTGTTACTAACCACGTCTTTGACTAGGAAGACACTAGTTCGATTCCCGATAAGAGCTCATGTGATTTGGAGCCGATAAGCCGTAAGTTCACGCCTCATATAGAATCTAAGAAAAAACACTAAACTTCACTCAATAATCCAACCAACCGTCCCAGCATTATCTGAAAAGCCGAAAAGGAGAAAGAAATGGAGAGAGAAATGTGAAAAAAAAAAAGATCTCTTCGCTCTGGAATGTTTCGGCAGAGAGAGATAACATATATGAACACTCATGAATGATTAAACTATGTACGATTAGGGATACCGTTAACCACTGGCTCACTCATTAATTAAATGTGAAATACGTATTAATTATATATGGATTACTGTAAGTATTTTCAAACTTTTGATAATAGTGTCATTTTATTCAGCTCCCAGAATCATTTTAATGGGTGGTATTTTCTTAAAAAAATATTAACGGGGAATTCTTTCCCGTTTCTCTAAGATTTCACACCTTGCTCTTTGCCAATGTAGTCAACTTTTTTTTTTTTATCTCCTAATATATTGCTACAAGGTCTTGCCAAGTTCCACACTATTTTAGATGTCACATTTTCACTATTAGTATTTATTTCTCTACTTTTCTTCATCAAATAGCGTGTTTCTTCGGAGACTCTTTTCTTACTCTTTTTCGTAACAACATTTCCTATCTTCGAAGCTATATCCATCAGAATTTTTGTAATCTCCGTGTTAGCTCGTGAAATATTCATATGCTCCTCGAATGCGGCAAAAAAGGTTTCCTTCTTCAGCTCCAGTTGAAGTACGTTACGTTGTTTTTGGTGAATATTATTTTTACACGTTCCTTTCGTCCTATCATGGTTACTTTTTTTCAATTTTATGTTCCGGTGCACTTTACAGCTTACCATTTGATGGTCGCTTCTTGTATTGAACTTGTTCAGATCATTACAGTCTTCAATCGCACACCGTTTGTTTGGCATGATGTAATCAATTTTGCTTGTCTTTCAACTAGAATGTCTCTTTTTCAATTTTTTCGCGTTCTTTTTTTTCTTGAGAAAGGAAATCATAACGTACAGCTTCTCGGCTTCAGCAAATTCCATTAAGAGGTTTCCACGTACATCTCCTATTTATTTTTGATATCGTTCTTTTGTTCTTTTCTGGTTTTAAAGTCCCCTTATGATAACTCTACGTAAGTATTTTCTTTGTTGTTAAAGTTCCTAATTCATTCATAGAATTCCTTCGTTTCCACTTCTTCTAAATGAGTTGTTGTAGGAGCATCTACTTGAATCAATTGCAGTATATATATCTCGGGAGAGTTTGACAATAAGCCTTGCTACTCCACTACAAGTAATATCTCCTGGAAGATATATATAGATAAAACTGTAGTTTGGCATATTTAAAGGGGTGGTAACACAACTGTGCAACGTTTTTATTACTGTTTTAGGAATTTGTCTGTAGCCGTATATTGAAGTAGTCAGAGGATAGTGATGCAAAACAGATCTGTCTGAGTTTCAAAGAGGCCAAATTTTGAGTCTGCGGTTAATGATGCAAGTGTATTTGTAATGACCAGTGTGTTAGGTGTGTCTGAATTAATGGTTCCTGTGATAATGATGGCCAAATTTTAAGTGTGCGGTTAGTTGATGCAAGTGTGTCAGATGTGCCGCAAGGAACGATATCCAAGATGATGTTGGCCTATAGAATTTATGACAAAACATCATCTGCGATTCCTAATAGTAAACGGAAGAAACGCTTCTCTGACAGAGATAGGAATGAATATTAGAGTGAACTACAAGTCTGGCGGCAAAATTCCCAGACATCAAAATTACTAAACACCTGTAATCAAGTCAAGAGTTCAGATTACGAAGCAGATATCCTCCTCCTTTCTCGTTGACAAAAAACAAGTTTCATTATATGAGTAATGGTACACTCCTGGTTACAAGAGCCTAGGTGGTCTTCCAGAATTTAAATTCAAAAATTGAGTCATAACTTTCCAAATTCCCGGAGATCTGCAAAAAGGAAATTTATTTTAACTGTAGTCTGACATATAGAATATCATACATAGTGTATAAAAGGAATTGATAATATTGACATTTTCACGAAAGAAATATACAAAGCATGAAACCTAAATATCTAGGTTCAATTTCAACCTGAGCGATAGATATCCAAATTGAACATGTATTTGCCCGAAACGACATTATCATTGTAAATCAACCTCTTACAATTCATCATAAGTATCAGCGTTGTAAAAACACATCTGATAAATCATCCACATTGATTTATTATCCAGTGTTTTGACATATTAGCTACTGCTGATCGTAAGACCAAAGGTATCAAGTAGAACTGCGTTCTAACACCATGAATTCATTCCTTATGTTCAGTAAAGCTTTTTGAATTAGTTCTGTAAACTTCTTATTTGGCCCAGCCTCGCAAGAAGCCAAAGAAAGTGAAGTGAAAGTTTAGAACAAATCACTTTGTTGGAAAACTTGAGAAAGGACTGTAAGGAATATGGAATGAAAATAAATATTAGCAAAAGCCATGATGATTTAAACGAAGCGGTCAGCGTCAAATATAGAAATAGGAAGTGAGGAAATAGAACAAATGACTAGTTTGCAATACCTAGGTAGTATGATTAATGATGATACGAAGTGTGAACGTTAGACAAAAGCAAGGATAAGGGTGAAGAAAGAAAAGTTTAGGAGAAAGAAAAGTCAATTTTACAAATCCTTGAATAAAGAGTTGATGAAAAGACTCGTAAAATAATTCTTCTTGTGGAGTAGAAATAAGGACATTACACAAAAGCGATGAAAAAAACGGAAGTTTTCAAAATATGGATGTGGAAAAGAGTGAAAAGAATTAGCGGAAATTGAATGAGAGGGTATTGAAAATGTTGCGGGAGAAAGGAACAATTTTAAATGTAATTGGAAAGAGGCATAAAAACTGGTTGAGGCATCGAAACTATATCATGAAGGACGTGTTACATAGTACAGTGCAGTGGCAGGAAATACAGAGACGGGGTGAAAGAAGCTATGGTTGACGGACGGTATCAAAAACAGATCGTACGTGAAGCCAAAAAGGTTAGCTGAGGAGTTGCGCATGGAAGTTTTTCATTTGTTGCAAGTGACCTGCCAATAATGGCAGAATATCTATAATGATGGTGTATTTCTTGGTTCACGTCCGACTATCTATCTTCCTGGAAACTGAGTGTTAAGCCAAAGTGATAAACATCAGGAGCTAAATGTGGAGCGCCATTATGCATAAATATAAGCTCTGTATCGTTATTTCATTTGAATAATGGCATGCACTACAAACTTTAAAAGCATATCCAAATAGCTTTCACGATTCATTGTGTCCCATAGAACCTAAAGTCTCACTACATTTGTTGACGACATTTCACACCACACTGCTACATTTAGATGTGACTACTTGTTTCCAACAATAACCCTTAGATTACCATTACTCTAATAGTTACTGTTATTCTTATTATCGAAATCACCAACGTGAAATATTGTCTCGTCTTACCATAAAATGTTCTCGAACAGGTTTAGATTTCCCCTTTCCACCACAAGATGATTTCTGCAAATTTAATACGGTCGCCGCAGTCTCCGGAAAGATTTGTAGGACGTTATAAGGTTTCCAGGAACGGAATTTCTTCTTTTTAAACTAAGTTACAATGCCATAGCGTGTTAACCCGCCTTCTCTGGATGCCCGACGAATGGAATTTTGAGGACTTCTTTCGAATTAGCGTTCTATATGGTAAACATTTCTTCAGACCATTAATTTGATGATCATCTGGAGAGCGGCAAATCCAATAGAGACCCAGTTGTTATTAATTCCTTTGGTAGATTCTAATATCAGGTTGTCTGAAACCTATTTGGCCTTTAGCGCACAAGATGACGTTAGTGTCCTCGGTATCAGGCTATATAAGTCACAACGGGTCAAGTCTAACATTATTTGACAGTTGAAGCTACTAGATGTGGAAAACGCGGTGGGATTCTTGTAATCAGACATAAGGTATTGCGCCGTGAAGATGTATGACCTTTCTGCAAGTTGTATGACCCTTAAAAACACAAATGCTGCGCAGATCCGTACAAAAATCGTACTAACTATGAGCTAACTAACTAACTAACTAACTAACTCTATGGCCTATGGAACCCGGAGGTTCAATGCCGCTTTCACAAAAGCTCTCCACTGACTTCTATCCAGTAGCTAATTGCATCCAGTTACTAACTATGAGCTAGATGCGTTATCAAAAACAACAGCCAAAAGATGGTTCATTTGCTTTCGTTCTGGAAATTTTGATGATCAAGATACCACTCACAGCAAAAGTGGATCATATTCTGGGGAAAAGTCGAGAAAAGCCAGAGTGAGCTCCTATTTATCACCAATGAGCCAATGAGACATCGCCAATGGGCTCAATATTCAGCACGAAACAGTGTTAAACCATTGGAGATAGTTGTATACAAAGAAGAGTTCGATGTTGGGGTGCTACATGTTCTAACTCAAAAATATTTTCCCAAATTTTACTTAAACATAACGAAGTCGAGACATTTCTCATAAGGAGAGATGAAAAGTGAGTAATATGTGACAACGGTGCGAGAAATATCGAGGTTGAAGCGAAGAGAAGCCACAGTCTGTGGAAAATTCGATACCGACGCTCAGAAAGCTAACTGTGAGTTTGGTATTATTGGAAGAGTATTGTGCATCGCGAGTTGCTGCAGCCGGACAAAACGATAAACTCAGAACTGTACTTTACCTTAGTAATTTAACACTTTGTGCAGTTAGTAATTTAAAAGAAATGGAAGGAACTAGTCAACAGGAAGAGTATGGTATACCAAGCTGACAACCCCAGACCGCATAAATATTTAATGACTGTCAAAAATTCCAAGTAATTGACTGGGAAGTTTAAATCATCCACCGTATAGCCCAGACCTGGTATCGTCAGAATATAATTTCTTTCGATCTTTGCTGAACTCCCTAATTGGTGTTATTTTAGTTTCAAAAGAGGCTTGTGATAACACGTGTCACAATTTTTGGAAAAAATCTACAGTAGTTCTATAACAACAGGATTATGGTGTTGCCGATAAAATGGCTGAACGTGATCTAACAAATTGACAACATTATTGGTTTCATAATGTTATTTTCAAATAACAATAAATATATTCTCGATTTTGTCTCCAAGGCGCAGTAGTTCTTAGACAATCTGATAGATTTTGGATTTAGCGTTCCATTTCTATCCTTTTTATCTAATCGCAATGCTGGATTTCAACATATATCTTCCTTTGGGCACTTTTGGCTCGATCATCTTTGCTAGGGACTAGAGGCATCTTCAGTTATCTGAAACATAAATAGTAAGTAATGAGTTTCATGTCAACATGATACTAACCTTAATCTAGCGTCGTAACATTATTTAAGTATCAAATAAAGCAATAGGCATTGAGATTTAGACATCTAGTATAATACCTAGGTAGTATAATTGACATATAAAGAACTGTCATAAGAGATAACAAAAAAGACGAAGTAAAAATATCACAGCATACTGGATCATAGATGATCCAAGCCTGTAGAATATGAAAGGTCACACAGGCAGGATATCGAAAGCAGAAAGAATTGAAACGGTGAGCTCGTAGTTTATACAATTAAGTCATATATCGCTATTCTGGAGTTCATTCTAGTGTGTATTTGAATTCTATCTATGAATAATTTGCAAGAAAAACGTTTTGTTGATAAAGCACATGTAGTTAGAATTAAAATAGTTATAAAATATATAACGACCGTATAATTTGCACAGTGGAGCATATATATGTTACCTACACTAAATAACGAAATTACAACTCCTTCTCTCAAATTCAATGTATACTCTTGAAGAAAATGCATTATGGAAAGATGTTTATTTTGCAAGCTGTTACTATTCGGGCTCGCCACTATATTATTTTATTAATATTAATGTAACTACCAATATAAAATTGGCATATGTTTTGCCTTGAATGCCTTTTCTATGAGCTTTAGATAACATTCACATGTATGATAAAAGCCTCAATTTGTAATACTCCTTAACGATGACTGTAGTGCACGAGTATAGTTTATTATCTGAAGAACTTAAGGTTCACTGTATTAGAGATAAAAGCCTCTGCATTGGGTACTATTTGGAGAGTATTGTCATATGGAATCAGTTTAAATTATTGCCCACCAATTTAAGATCTTGTTTTATGCAGTATCATCCTACAGATGTCTTAATCTCTAGGGGCTACACACTCGAAGTATCCAATCAACATTAGTAGTCTCTTTATATTATTAATACATTTGTTTATAAAACTATAGCTGTTATAAAGTTCTTCATTAAGCAAACCTCTAAATTCGGCTATTTGTTCGTGTATTTTGTATTGCTTTGTGATTAATTACCTGCGTCACATTGGATGTACAGTTTGAGTTCAATGAAACCTTAATTCATAAGAAGCATAGAATTATCGTTTTTAAAAGCAGTAATGAACTACTGTTCGAAACAATATTACATTTTCTTCCATTTTTAATATCGTCAAATTTAGTTTTCTACTAAATTGAAAGTAGATAATAATTAGTAGCTTTGTGAATTTCGAGTGCATTATGTGTTAACTACACTATAACGTATAAATCAATTATATAATTCATCTAAATAAATTTAAGGCAATGTATATCAATGATCTTTTGATTATATTGTAAAATGATTCTTTTGTATCGCATTGCTTGCGTATTAGTCTTTTCCATTATTGATAGCTTTCCACACTCGATTTTCAATTAACACCAGTTCTGCAATCACAGCAACGTCCGGAATTTCAAAACTAGTAAGTTAGCCGTGGTAAATGGGCAAATTAAATAAGTCTTCTCACATAAAATCTACTGATAACTTTCAATAAGCATTTGAGCCCTTACAATGTTAATTTTACTCGAACAATACGATGGATAATTACTTATTATAACACAAACGTCACTCATCCTTGTTAACTACTGACTGACACAAACTGACTTTGCCAAGCCTAATGTAACAATTCCTCCCCAGTGTGGAAGAAGACACTTTTCTTTGTTTGGACATGCAACGCTGCGGTGTACGTGAGCATTTATGTGTAATATACAATGACAAGACTGAATGAGAAAAGTCGCGTCAATATACCTCAATCCGATCCAGTCAAACAGACAATGCAAATGTTTACTTCTTTTATTATATAAATGATAATTAACTATCAGTGTTATTCATTAACGAACTAATTGTCAGTTATTTAATAATCAGATATCGATTACAAATAAATAATAATTTGATTTTATCGAATTTAATTCTATCTTTTCATTTATTCAAATTAATTGCTTTTTTATTCGTTTTATAGGTTTTATTTCGAGTAAAGACTCATGCATTTTCGAACATCAGCATTGGATTGTAAATTAACTTTCTCTAATAAACTTTTATTAAATCTAAAAGGAGCAGATAATAGTAAGGAACAAATGTTAGAATATGAATAAAACAACAGATCATAACCATATTATACTTTAATTTTTTCTCCCATTTGTTCTAAGCACAGATATAACGAACTAAAAGAATACTAATTTGCTGATCCAGTGTGAAGACAAGGTTTTCACTTGTCCAATCGAATCATAACAAAAATGTGGATTGCTCTAATAACTAGATTTAGTTTTCGAAAGAAATACGAGAGTTTTCATTTTCGAAGCAACTCAATTCTAACAAAATTTGGGACCGATATCAATACTCTTAACTTTGAGATACCCGAGAGTGTGATGAAAACCTACATTAACCTAGACAGATTAGCTTTTATATATCGGTAAGATCAAACCGAAGAGGAAAATAGAGACCATTTCTATACGATCGTGAATCAAAAATAGTCTGTGATTTTCTGAGACTCGGACTTCATTCCAAGTTGTTCCTTTCAAATATATAGTGTATACATCTCAAATTAAACAAATCTACAATGAATGCTGAGTGACTGTGTTGCACATTAAGATCTTCCCAATCATCATACACAGGATTCGATTAAAAATAAAACATCAGTCTTTTCAAGTAAGGAGCAGAAATTACTGCTTCAAAGATGCAGATATGCAATGTGAACTAGACTCTATTTACAAGTCGTCCCACAAGAAGATAGAACTTGATCATCACTCCTACGAGATAGAAGAAAAGAAATACACCCACTATCCGCAGCACGGATTGTGAACAAACACAAGACAGAACAATAAATCACACTTCCCGCGAATGTTGCCTTTCATTTCAAGTGTGTAAGAATTTGAAACAAGCAACTGAATGTTCTCAACCTGCAATCTTAATTTATTCTTCCAGAACAACATCAGTATTTTTGTCTCTCACTTTTATAATTTGAATCAATATGTTAAAACGAAGCCAGTCACTATTTTTACAATTTTCATTCTTTCTTTTTTTCAGATTTTGTGTAGATAGGGCTATCATTTAAGAGTATTTAATGCTAAAACAATGAGTTCCATTTCTTATCCGTAAATGGGAATTCCAGGCCTGTTAATATTGAATTTTTTTAAAAAATTGCGTCAATCACTGTCTGAAGTTGTTTTAACAAACTTATGTATGTACGTGAAGTTTGATATACTGTTGTCCAATTATTTTTATGGAGACTAACAATATAGGCAATTTCATCGCTGTTCAATCAGCAAAGGAATAAGGTAGTTAAAATGCTGATTGTGATGGGAGCAGCCGATACTTGTTGACGAAGTAGCGAGCTCAAACTGAAGATAAAATATTCTCATTCAATGTTAGTAAACGACAGCTCTTGTTGAGCTGTTTATACACAAGAGTAAAGCTTAGAAGCTTTTTATTTTACAACATAACAAAAAGAAATATTTCTGTATGTTTACAATGAATATACTAGTTACAAGAATCCCAATAAAGTATGTTTATTTCTGAACATTTCTTAAAACATATTCCAAAAAATATAATAAAGCTCCGCTTATTTTCAGACAATTGACTCAGACAAAACAAGAATCAAACATTATAGAGACACCTCCTGTTTTTTGAATGACATACGATAAAATTAAACAGCTTTCTTTTTATGAGAGGACAAAACTTTATGGCATCGAGACTTCAGGATTATAAACAGAAATTTAAAGAGACGTAACAAGGATTGCACAACATTCATGAAATTTCACAACTTATAGTCAAGGTTGCTAAGTCTGGTAAATTTTAAATAAAGGTAGTGACTGGATCTGATATCATCATTTTGGATGGTGTGTTGGTGAAAACATTTTATAAGAACAAGACTCTGCAATTTCCCTCTCTTGACAAATTAAGAACAATCCAAGAAATAAAAAAGTTTTATTTTTTCTGAGTACTTTTTATGAGTTTGAAGAGAAACTAAATTTACCTGTTACCCTCCTGTTAAAATATATATATCAAGGTAAACATTCTTGAATTTCAGACAATTTAAGAGTATTAAAATATTTCGATTTGGATGTATGTGTAAGTTCTTAAAAGAATGTGTAAGTTGGTGGTCATGTTTTCCTTAACCAAAGAATGTTTGGTGGTCATGTTTTCTTTAACAAGACTGTTCATGCATATCGGCATTTCATTGTATCATCGACTAATATAGTTGACCGACTTGACATGCTCTATTGTCGATCATGAAGTAGTGGTCTCGAGTTTGAGTCTCATTTATGATTTTCTTCTCTTTTCACCATTATTTCATTACCATTTATTTCTAATCACCCACTAGAACCGCAAATGGGGTGTAAATTTGACAGCTATCCATAAGGCCTACCGCTCACTGGCAACATTTTGTCGGGCAACTACCTTGTTGCTCTGGCTAAATGCATTGAGTCTTATGGGAGTCCGCTCACTGAGGCGACTGCAACAAAAAGTTGTCGAGGTGTCGCCAAGCAGGGTAACAGCAGGCCAACAGCTCGGCGATGGAACAGTTGGGCAACATCTAAAAATGCATTGAGTCTTATGGGAGTCCACTCACTGCAGCGACAGCGACAGAAAAGTTGCCGAGATACCTCCAAGCAGAGAGATAAAAAATAAATGTTTTCTATAAGCTTTTTCACATAACAGTTCATTCCGTATATACTTCATGAAAAGAAGTGTTACCAACGGAAGCTAATAGATGTATGTCTTTAATTAGATATGAAGACAATGAAAAATTGAGGAAATAGAGAAACACCCTGGGTTATATTAAAAAAAAAAAAAGTTTGCAAAAATATTCAGATGTAAATTTAAAGAAGAAATTGAGGGAGGAAGTGTGTTTCGCTTTTGTAAGTAACTGGAATAAGCTTTCCAGCCAAGAAAAAATAACACAGGTATTTACACAGGAGTCTATTACATTTTGAAATGAAAATGAAATGAAACTTTGGAGTTTTATGTTCCACGATTATGCCAGGTAGGCTAAAGAAGAATGAATGAGAATGAGTGAATGAATGAATGAATGAATGAGTGATCATGAGAATGAATGAAATGGCAGGATGAGGAAAGAGAGGAAATAAGAAAACCCATGCACACCGTGTTTGTCCACCATAAACCCCACTTGGCGCAAGCTGCGAACGAACCAGGGATCCTATGCACTAGAAGTGAACGCTTTACCACCGAACCCTATTAGATTTTGAATCTGATATCACAGTACAGCTAAATGGACCAATGTCATTAGGCTGTCTGATTGTTATTAACTATTATTTTACAGCTAAATGAATCTAATACACACACAGTACGTGTTTACCTTAATGTCACTATTAGCCTTTCTTCAGGTGGTATAGCTAGCTTGAAGTTTGTGTTAATCTTTGTTATTTCTGGTGCTACTAGAAACAAAACAGTTCATCAAAGGTAATCACATTCATTCAACACTAGCTAAAGAACTTCGAGGGATAATTGCATAAATCCCTATATATAGCTTGTAAAATTTACCCTTCAACAATCCCTCACTGTATACAGGATGTACCCAGTATTTCTTTTTCTTCTATCCTTCCTTCTTAAATTCAGCATTAGCGCACAAAACAATAGCACATTCTTCGAAGTCCATCGTATTGTGTCCAATCCCACCAGATTATGATAGCAAATGCACGGCAACTTTTCTATTGCCATCGGCAGTGAGCAAGGGTGTGGCAACAAAAATGTTTTGTTGTCGTGAAGTTGCTGACTGTAGTCGACAGCGACAAGATAGTTGCGCAACTGTTTTGTCGCCAGTGAGCGGTAGGCCTAACTGTCTTGTTCTTAGTACTGACAAAGTATTTTAATTGAAAATGTGATTTAACCTCCCCCAAAAGAAACCTAGAGAAGAAGAAAAAAGAAAGAAGAAAGTAAAATGTTTAATACATCAGGAAATTCTTCACCTGCTACTTAAATTGGTTATTTTAATTGATTTCGAAATATGCTAAAACCTCATAACATTATTCTTCCTTGATTGTTAATACTAATTTATTAGGAACTCTCTAAACTTGATTACAGTTTTTGTGGCACAGTTAATAAACTGATTATTCCACCTGGAATTCTGAGAATTTGATTGATGTGGAAGAAAATTTTTATACGCTTTTGAATAATATGTATTTGAAATTCAAAAGAATTTCAGCGAATACTGTCTAAATTAAGAATGTGAATTGCCAGATTCTTCTTTTTCTTTTCCTGCTTGCTTATTTTTCTTCCATATCTGTTCTGGAAGATGCTCTTCTGCCCGACGACAAAGGTTTATATGTAACTGACTGAGAATGCTGTGATTCTCAGCAAAGAGGGTGAGAGCCTTCTGTGATGATTACATTTTTCTCCGTCGCTCACTTCACTTTATACACCCTTCTTTCATTTTTGTTTTAGCTGAAGCTTTTCCCTGTATCGATCGCTTTTCTGTGTGTTTGTTGAGTGCATGCGACTTTGTCCAACTGTGGCAAAATGCCAAGATTTTGAAAACACGCAGAAAAGAAACAAACAAAAATTTGATAGAGAGGGAAACCTTTAAAGAATGTTTTAGATTTGAGAGAAGTAGCTTCTCGCAAACAGTGCAGAATGGTTTAAGTGTCAAATTCTTGTGCTGTTGTTGAATTTGTGGTAAAATTATCTTCTCAGTACAGATTAACTTTTAAGGCTTCTTAACAAGAATGAGGAAAAGTTTCACTTTGTGAACTTTTCATTAAACTCGTACTTAATAACGAGATTTTATACAGTAAGACTGAGTATTCTTAAATGTATTCAGCGTACAGTACATAGGGTATATAAAATGTATGTACAAACTTCAAAAAAGACAGCAGTCGACAGTAAAACCTGTCTTTAACGGAATCGAAGGGGACTCGCAAAACTTTCCCTTAAACATAGGTTTCTGGTTAACGAAGATAGACCTACGAAAAATATGCATACATATAAAGCACATACTGAGATAAAATAAGATGCTGTACGTATCTTAGTCAATTTCCAGTATTTGTTTCTACTACGAATTAATACGCGCAAAATACTCACTGTACACACGTTAACTTGATTTTCCCAATATTCAAGGAGGGTTTTCTATACACATCGCTGCTTGTCTGCTTAACTTTATATAAGTATTTTAGTTTCAGAAACCACACTAAGCACATCAGTGCCATTTTGACGTAAGGCAAATGTTGCAGTTCCTTTAAACTTTTGACAGAATTTTGATAAGTTCCCAGCCTACACTCTTCTTCTAACACAATGCCATATTTCTCTTCTTCCTCCACTTCCTCTTTGCCTTTCAGACTTTCCATATAATTCTAAATTAAATCATCTATATCTGTTGTGTCTGCTTCGGTTTCCACATCACTACCTGGTTTGCTAAAAATATATCTAGCCTCTCATAGAATGTCTAAAAAGTTTTTAATGCTGCACTCCGAAATTTGAAATTCTATGTTAAGAGGCCTATTTTGATTTCCGTTGTCCGCGTAGTAAAACAGTTCCCGTTTGAATAAAGGGAGCCAGGATATTCATGGGACAGTGAATATATATATATATATATATATATATATATATATATATATATATATATATATATATATATATATATATATATATATATATATATATATATACTGAGATTTTTTTACATCCAAATAGGTTGAAAAACAACGTATTTATAATAAATAAAAATAATGTTTAATAAAGTCATTTAGCAGATAAATCTCAACTGTTTTTAAAATCATGATAGTTCTGTTTCTATTCCTTTCTTTCCCTTCTTTAAGTTTCTATGGATTTAACATCCCACATTCCTACATATTTAACATATTCCGAGACTAAGGAAAACAGAGAATTTCTTCCCGGGTTACCAACTGATACTATCATCGCTGCAGTGAATTCTATTTCTACAAGTTCTATTTATAACAATAAATATCCATATTGTTACGGCTGGAATGAGAAATATAGACTGAAAGTTTTATGAGTACTACGATTTATAATTATTTCCTGTAAGCTAAGACTATTTACTTAAACTTTTACACAATCTCAATTAAATAAATCCTCTTGTTTGTATATCCTGTCTCTTAACTATGAAAACAGCTACGATTATTTCAACTCCAATCATTTCACGGATTCAACTTGTAATATTAAGTTTGTATGAAATAAAATCTGTCTTGTGCGAAAAATACGTTTATTCAATGCAAGAGCTGCAACTTACAATTATTCCATAAACTTTATCATTCACGCATTTTACTGTAAACAAACGCTAGTTTGAAACGGGAAACTATTTCATTCAAACGTTTAAAGCACGATTCAGATACCGTAAGAAATTCTCATGTAGTTTGAGTAAGAAGTTCGTTGGAATTTTACGTTGTGACTCGCATCAAGAAACGTCAGTAAAGTGAACTTTTCTGTTTTCACTACTCATGACCAATGAATCTCGATATCTAAGTGATGCTAATAATCACCATAATTTATATATTAGTGATGAAAGATTATGAAATAGAACAACTGCCAATAAAAATATAATTCATCGAAGTCAGAAATATCGTGGTTATCAAAAATTACGGTAGACTTATTGCACCAGGGCGAATAGGTTTAAGAGTCAGCAAAAGTCACAACAAATTCGCATTTTGGTTGAGAAATTCATCTTTCGATCCAGTAGTAAATACGTCTTTGCTTCACAGATGTTTCTATTGTCTATTTAGAATCTTCACTCTGCTACAATCTCCCTCACTGAAGGGATGTCGCACTCTGTAAGCCATAAATCAACAGATTAAGCTTGACGTGTTCTGAAGTCTTTTCTTCGTTCTAGATATGTCCTGCAAGCTAAAGTCTCCACTGGACACGGAAGGGTCCAATGTATGCATATGTTTTGTTAGCTTTAAAAAAATGAATTTGCAAAATATACTTAACAACCACAAATTAAGTGCACGAGAAAAAATAAGTGTACAGAAGATCTTTAATCACTACCTTCTTGCTCTTTTGCATGTTCTACTATGTCATTCCACAAATACAATTTGTTCTTGATTTCCTTATCAATTTCTTTCTCTTTTTAATTAACATTAATGTAATTTCTTTGCTAACCTTTTCATATCTTTTTCCATTATATTTCCTTTCTGCCAACTAGTTTTCTCTATTTTTCGTCTCAATATCTTGAAATCGTTTTCTATCCTGTGGTACTATATTGATTTTAGTTTAACGTGCAACCAGCGATGACTTCAGAAGTTTTCCCTGGGGGAGATTTGAATACACTGGAGGTGGTGAGAAATGGTACTAATGTAAGTAAATATAGAAAATCCATATTGAGGACGATATGAGTATGGTTCCGGGGGGATTTAGTAGCTGCATGGGGAATTTTCCCTGAGATAGTCTCTGAAATCATTACTGCGTCCAACGATTATATCTATGCTACGTACAGTGTGTTGTCTAAAAACCTAATTTTGAGAAAAATGGATTTAAAGATTTTGTGCTGATACCCGAAAACGAAATTGTCAGAAAAATATTTACATGTACAATAAGCCAAAATTATTTATTAACCAACAAAAGTAGTAGGTGAGTAAGATTCAAACCAATGACAAAGGTCTAATATGGAACCAATATTATTAAGAATAAAAAATGTCACACTAAACAATGATGCACTTAACACGGTTTACACACACAACATTACACATTTCAAGTTTGAGTGTAGATAGAATAACTTGCAAAATAATTATGTTTTCACTTTACTGCATTTTTGAACAGAAAAGTATCATCATCCGCAACAAAAAGTTTGCATATACTGTAACTTCCACATTTTCATTAATAACTCAGTTTTCTTAATATGTTATCGCTTTTCTTAGCAAAGCAGTGTAGTAATGAATAATTATGTATGATTTTTGAGAAAAGTAAAGCAAAATAAGAAAATTGTAAGCAAAAATCTTTGATTGTTATGAAACTTTAGTCTGTCAGATAATTACGCGAAGACTATTCCGAGGGAAATTTTAGGGAAAATGACTCCACCCAGTGCACAGGTATTAGGAAGACTCACAAATACGTAAAATTCAAAGAACAGAAAATAATGTATTTTTGATATAAACATTCAATTCACACTTCATGCGAAGTTCCAATATGGGAAATCAATCAATATCTTGAGTTGAAATTGCTGAAAAAGACAGAAAATGGTTATTTAAAACTCCAAGTGTAAACCTGCGCTTGGAGCGATTCTATTAGCTATATCACAACGTATTTTCGTGAGTTGCCTCTGTAGTCAAGCGTGTTTAATAATGCTGTTGAAGTTCTAGAAACGGAGGGCGGCGGTTCGAGCGTAAGTACAGTATTTTTTTTTTCAATATAGGGATGCCTTATTTAAAAACATAAAGTTCCAGTTTGAAGTGCTTGGAAAAATAAAATCAAATTAACTGTCAGGTTTCAAAGCTTAGTGGTATTTACTCGCCATGTCCATCAAATTATACGAAGAAGGAAAAGAACGTTAAAATTCTTACAATGGGAACAGATTTCAATTCTCGGCAGGAGTTAGCTTACGCGCCTTTGACGTGAAAGACCCGGATTCGATTCTCGATGGGAGCTTATGTGGTTCGAATTCCATGTTATCAGTAGGTCCATGTCTCATATAGCCTCGCTGCTGACCGGGACGTTAAACTCAAAATCATCATCATCACCACCCGACGGGAGTTCATGTGGTTCGGTTTTTACGTTAATCAATACGTCCACGTTTCATATAGTTTTGCTGTTCAAAGAGACATTCAACTCTAAATCAACTCAATTCATTAAGAACAGAGTTCTGAGTTAAATACCAACTTGAAACCATACGTCCAAAAAGGAAAATTATTCATACTCCTGATACTTATTCCTATATATACCGGTATATGCAGAGAAAGAGAATAAATATGATATGCTTTTCATAGGGCCGCGGTGGCTTAGTGGTAGAGCGTTCACCTTTGGCGCGTAGGGTCCTTGGTTTGAAAAATGAAATGAAATCTTTGAGTTTTACGTCCCACGTTTATGCCGGTTAGGCTAAATGAGACGGTGATGATTAGTAATGAATGAAATGATGGAATGAAGAAAGTGGGAGGGAACGGGAGAACCCCGAGAAAACCCTCGCACACGGTGTTTGTCCACTACAAAGTCCACTTGGCGGGACTGGGATCGAACCCGGGACCCCAAGCACCAGAGGTGAACGCTCTACCACTGAGCCACAGCGGCCTCCGGTAATTGGTTTGATCCCAGCTTTCACAAAGTGAGATTTGTGGTGGAGAAACACCGTGTGCGTGGGTTTTCTCAGGGTTCTTCTGTTTTCATATAATAATTCATAATATACATCTTCATAAACCAACTTGAACAATCATATAGATGTATAATGCTTAAAATTGAATTAAATCGTAATTTCTGTAATCTGCAATATCTTAGGTTTCTCATTTATTTACATTGGCGTCGGAGACCCTGTTTCGATTCCCGGCAGGAGCTCATATGGTTCGGATGCCATGTTGATCAGTAGGTCCCTTCTCATATAGCCTCGCTGCTGAAAAGGACGCTAAACTCAAAATCAACTAAACAATTATCTATACATTTAATTAGAAAATCGGTATTGTTATAAGAGCATGTTTATGAAAATGAAATGTACGGTGTATATAAAATAGAGTTTGCGTAATGTTGTAATGCCCAACTAGTATTGCAATAGTGGACAGTTCAAACTGTCAATCCCATCATTCTAATTATTTCGTTTGAATGTTTATGTTCATGTTCGAAAGTGGTGCCCGAAATGCATTGATAAACCAGACGAAAGCAAGCAAATAGTCGATACTCACTTGTCAGATAGTAAAGTAATGGACTACTAACGTGGGAGTCCGTGTACGAATCTCGCTGCGGAATTCAATTGCTACGAAGCATATTTTCACTTTTGATGGAGCATTTGAATCTCTTCTATTTCTAGCAGTAGCTTGTATTTCTATCAGTATGTGCAGTTGGTAGCTCCAACAGCTCATGAAATAGTAGTTTTTATTTGCTAACAGCCAGGATTCACTCCTTATTTCGATATATGTTGTTTGACATAAAGTGGGCACTGCACAACTGTTTAGTATGTACTTTGTTCCACTTTTCTTCAGGCAATTTTTACACGTTGACAGATAATATTGTACTGACCTTGTAAGTTTCTGTAGGCATAAAACAAAATCAAAATGTTAAAAGAAACGTTTTTAACATAAGGAACTGTTCTATGAGTACTAACTCAGCAGAGGGTTCGATTTATGTTTTAGCTCTCTTTAGAAATGACAGTTTTCTGTTTTGGCCCGTATAAAGAAATTAATTCGTTCCATTACTGTTTTTTCAACGTTCAATGTTCTTGACAAATATAACATTTTCCAGTAAAGCTAAACAATCACTTGTTTCAGGAAAAAAATATATAAAGTTTTACTTTCCTGTTTAAAATTTAATCCTTTTCCAGTGCTATATGTGCTATAAACAGTGCTTTATTTGTAGAGTGGAAAAGGAATTTAAGTAATTACTGCTTTCCCAGGGTGGAAGGAGTAGATCCACTCCTTTAGAAACCTAACAATTCTCGTAAGCATTATCAGTTAAGCAATATTCCTTCTACTAATATTTTAGTATCAGACTTAAAGAGATTTTTATATTATACATATATTTATTAACATAGTCACTACTTGTTACGTACTCAGTTGGTCTTCCATTCCCGGCGGGAGCTCATGTGGTTCGATTTCCGCGTTAATCAGTAGGTTCCGTCTCACATAGTCCCGCTGCTCAAATTGACGTCTTTAAGTTTTACGTCCAACGTTATGTCGACTAGACTAAACGAGACCGTGATGATGAAAAATGAATGAAAGGGTGGAATGAAGAAAATGGGACAACCCCAAGAAAACCCACGGACACAGTGTTTGTCAACCTCAAAGTTCACTTGACGCAAGCTGAGATCGAATGCACCAGAGGTGAACGCTCTACCACTGAGCCACTGCGGCTCGGTTTAAACTCTACCTGCCTTATGCAGAGTCGTTTTCACGTATGATTAGCGTCATACTAAAGGCCTGACTACTGCAGGAAACATATTTTAGTCGAACTCTTTAGTATGGCACTAATGACGCATCAGAACGACTCTGCATAAGGCCCTACAAGTCTAACATGTAACACTTCCCAAGTGTAACACTCCGATTTTGACGTAAACGAATACGGTTTTTTTATTTTTTGTGAAGAAACAGTTTTATGGGCAAAAGCACCTACTCAAAAGTTTGATAGTTGACGCCCGAAAGGTAATAGTGGACCAAAGTGAATGGAATTGTATACAGATATTATAGACGTAAGATGAGGAAATACGTGATTCAAATTTTCCTAATAATAATAATAATAATAATAATAATAATAATAATAATAATAATAATAATAATAATAATAATAATAATAATAATAATAATAATAATAATAATAATAATAACCGAAGCGTTGGGTGGCGGTAAGAAATTGTGTGTAGATATTTTATATGTAAAATAAGGCCTTTCGTGTTCAACCCATCCGATCCCCATCCCCATCCCGATTTCTTCAAATTTGGCACATCAACAGTAAGCACAAACAGTATAGCGTATTTTATAGTATTTCGGAAAGGCGCCTTTAACCCTTACAATGTTTTTCGACATAAACAAAACATGTCGATTTATTTCCTATTTACTGTTGATGTGCCAAATTTGAAGCAAATCGGATGCGGACACTTGAGAAAAACGACAGGCTTTATTTAATATACTGTAAAATTCTTTCAGTTTATAAGGGTAGACGGGGGATCAGAGATGGTCATCCTCCCTCATTTTGCCCTCATGAGGGCCGCCCTCACCCTCACCTCATCCTCATTTTAGTAGTTGAGGGTGAGGGCGTTGGAGGGTGAGGGCGATAAAGTAATTGAGAGTGAGTGTGAGGGCGTCAATGGAGGGTGAGTGTGAGGGAGGGGTGAGCGTGAGGGCGTCAATGGAGGGTGAGTGTGAGGGAGGGTGAGTGGAGGGCTTCAATGGAGGGTGAGTGTGAGGGAGGGTGAGTGGAGGGCGTCAATGGAGGGTGAGTGTGAGGGAGGGTGAGGGTGTCAGTTGAGGGTGAGTGTGAGGGAGGTGAGGGTGAGGGTAAGGGTTCATAAAATTAATTATCTTGCAACTCTTCATTTCTGGAAAATATGTTAGAAAATGTAATGTAGTTTTTTTCTTAGAATTAATCGTCGTTCACAGAAAATCGTCATATCAATATTCTATTAGTTTCATACGCTTTTCATGCGCGAAGACAAGATGTTTCTCATAGCTTTATTACTTTTCTATATTTATATATTTTCACTTTATAGAAATAATAATTGCGAAATATATAAAAATATCTACTGCAAGTTTTTGGTTACCGAAAATTTCAAATTTTAACGAAAGTAACCCATTAAAAATACTAGAAGTTCTCAGGAAATAATGTTTTTTTTTTCAATTTGTTGTCTCAATTTATCCTATTTGATAAGGTTATAAGGCATGGACAGGTATCCCCTTTCAATTTGGTAGGACCCTTCGGTTGTAGTAGGTCACGTGATCGATGATTTGGTTTTGGTGCGCGACGAGGTCCCTGGTCAATGTTCTCTAGGAATTAGGTGGAAACTTTGCCCAGGGTTCTCATCTTATATCGCACAGTTCTTTAGAAGAATCTGATAACGTTGTATGTATCATATTGATGGAATGAACAATAAAAACACACAGATAAGCATAAATTGTATTTCATTCATTTTTCTGGTTTCTTCTTTTTCTTTCTTGTTACACTAAGGTACTGACAATGTTTGTATATTGAACTGGGTTTGTTCATTAGATTGCCTCCTCTTCTTGATTGCGATGATTTGTTTCCATGTTTTGCAGCATAGCACCCGTTTGCAAAGCTTCGTATTGTGAATTCTGTAAAAAGAACGAGGAAAAAGATGATTAGTATAGAAATAGATGATGATAAAACAAATACACTTACAATGATAAATATGATAAAATTACCTTGAAGGTATATTGCAGTAGTCTACGATCATTAACCGTGGGTACTGTTGTGAACAAGTATTGAATTTCACGCAGAGATTTTCCTTGGGCTTTACAGCACAAATAAAAATAAGCATAATAGCCACATACGGATGAACCAAGACTTTGCATTTGGCTATTATTATATTTATAATACATACAATGAAGTTTTAAGAACGCAAAGTGTTGTGGTACATAAGGAGGAAGGCCATAGCTGTCAAAATATTTTCAAACACTGCGATTATCAATATAAATTGCAATCCAATGGCTTCCTAGTTTTGTGGATGGATCTGTATTTACAATGATTGCCAGAGGAAGAGAAATCCGTGAGGGCAACTCATCGCTTGCAAATACCCCGGTAAAATGATTTCTGAATAATGGACTGCCCTTTAAAGCACTAGCTAATTGTAATGTATTCAACATCGTGAATGGAAATGATACATAACGTATACGTACCTTGTAATTTAAAAGTCCAGGATAATGTTGCGCTGGTGGTCGATCTCTAGGAGTGAGGAAAACTCTCCATACACAATACAGTTTGCAGGTGCTGCTAATTTCTCTTGGAAATGAACTTCCAATCGGATGGCTCCATGTCGTTGTAAATTCCAATAGTGACAACTCCAGCAGAAGAATCGGGAGTTAGGTCAAATACAAACAGTGTATATCCATTCTTGTAGTCGGCTCTTGAAATTGTATTTCCAGTATTGGTAAAATGTATGCCAGAACCTGAGAACAATGTGTGGTACGATGAAATGTAGAGATTTTCTTCAAAGTTGGGTTGCAATGGTTTTGAAGGTACAGCTATTCCATCCACGTACAATGTAAAGAAATTAATGTTTAGATGTTGAAATTCAAATGGTCCACTGGATGCTTCATTCGATGTAAATCCTACAATAATACGATTTGGCAATGTTCCCATAAACAGGTTATCAATAGTTTTGGATTGTATATCCTTCGGGATGGTAAATGATTTCATTTGAACCCTTGTCAGAGGATACTTTGCCGGTGTATTTTGTAAAATTGTATTGTGTGCCAATTTGACACTAGGGCTGATGCTGACTTTTTTCACCTGCAACGATGCATCTAGAATATTGATTTTTGCATTGACACCACTTTCACTGGCCATGAGACAAAAGTTTGGTTTTGCAGGAATAAGTTTCACATGTAATTCCACTCCATGAATTAAAAATTTATCTTGATTAAAAATGTCACAATGAAGATGTCCAATCATATCGAATTTCATACTTTGTTTTGTCAGTTCATAGCGTTGTTGAAATCCTTTGTTCTCCCTGTTGGTTGCGTTCATATGACCAGCCGTATCTTGAAACCACATTGCTGTTTGTAAATGTGTATTTTTAGCTCCATCACTATAATTGAGCAGTTTTTCCAGGTACGAACGATATGGATGATTATGTGACGGAAATGAAATCAGTTTATTGTTCAAGAAGATTTGTACTTCACTAAACATAGCATTTAGAAAATCATTGACAGGTGCAATTGCTTTATCCGTTTCGGTGAAGAAGAAACCATCTGGTTTCACAATTTGTGCTTGGATGTATAATAAGGTTTGTGGCAAATCAATATACTCATCACTGCTACCACTCACTACAAATTCTATTGGTGAATTTTCAGCTATTGAACTAATTGGTTTGTAGCCAATAATACGATTGTCTAGAACACTGGTTTGAATGGGTAACGTTGAAAAAATGTCCAATTCACTTTTTACACATTCACAGGATTGATGATGTAAGAAAGCCATCGTTGAATTAATCAAAAATATCTGGTGACGATGCCAATGATCTCTTCTTCTTCTTATGTGATAATTTACGTCTCTTCGTAGGATTGATGGTGTTGTTGATCGTTGGAAGGTCAACCTCAAACTGAGAGCAGTCATCCCATTTTCGTTTATGATATCCACTTCCCAGCATAGTTTTTAACTTATTTTTAGCTTTTTCTTGTAAATTTGTTTTTGCCTCTTGTATACGTTGATGAAACGATTCTTCCAGCGGTTGATTCGAGATCACAACATCATTAATCATATTGGCTCCTGATTTTAATAATTCTTTTCACACAGTTTTAGCTCCTTGCTTCACAAGTGGTAACACTGAACGAAATAAACCACCAAGGAAACTTTCAATGCCATGTCCTGCTTGATAGGGACTTCCCACATAGACGTTGCCGATACCGGACAACGCTTGTTTTTGGTAGTATTGCAAATACGGATCAGTCATGACGACGACGACGGAAATGTAGTTTTGTACACACCGTTCCAAAGGTGAATGGCATACGATGACCTTTGCTATCCCTTATATCGATTTGTATTTGCTCAAAATTCATTTTTCCACCGGAACATAATGTGCAGGATTAAAGATTTGTACTGCATGACTTCCAAAAGTATGATTCACAGGATCCATGTTGACAATTCGTAGCAAGGGTACCATTGTATCTCCAACAATGACAGATTCAATAATGTCACAATAGACGTACATTTGTGATGGTAAGCCTAATCGTACATCCGGTGTATATTGTCCCTTTTCCATATTTTTTAAATCACTTTTCGGTTCAAATCCAAGCATTAAACTAACAGTCGGGGAGATTTGTACAGAAGTATGGATTTCCTTATTGGGATGTCTTATGAGGCATATATTATTAGTTGCGTCATGAGATATAAATAAATTGGTTTCTTTATGATGTATATTAATTGCATGAATAAGATCCCGTATATTGTTATAATAGCGTACAGGGATCGTTACAAACTTCCACGGTTCCTGATCACTACCAGTTGATGATTTGTAATATATTTTATTGTTTTTACTGTTAATGTTCAGCAAAGAATGTGGATAACGAATCTCTACAATTGCCACATCCCATTTCTGGCGAAACTCTACACGTCGTTGTAATTTCGTAATATATGAAGTCAATGTATTTTCTGGAAAATAATCCATGGAACTATTACTGGGAAGTGTAACGTAAAAATCTTGATCAGGTTCCATTCTTCTTCTTCTTCTTCAATAAATTTGCAGGGATCCACGAATTGAATGAGGAAGGATATCCTTTCCACTGGACGAGATACTCCTTTCTGCGACCTTTTGTTCCTGTACGTAATATTTTATCGATGAGGAACGTCGAAGGGAGCGGCACTGTTGTAATTCTTCTCTGTAGAAAACACCATCGATGAGTTGATGATTTGAATCCTCTAGTCGATACACTGGTGGGTTTCTTGGTACAATAGCTTTTACTCTAAATATTTCCCAAGTCCAGTTCTCGAGGTAACCCTTGTCAAAGATACGTTTTGTTTTACTTATACGAACAGTATCACCAACAGATAAATCCGTATCTAGTTTTGAACGTTGTAGCTTTTTGTCGTATAAGTTATGCCACACCTCCAGTAAATTGTCCTGAGAAACGTTTGCAGGTGCCATTTTAATACTGGAATGTCGACTTTCATTGTATGCTTTTACAAGTAAAGGCAATACTTTGATGTAATTGTATGTTTGATAATTTGTATTTTCACATACGATGTTTCAATGTCTGATTAAATCTTTTTGCGATGCTGGCTTTAATATCTGGATCCTTTGTTGTAACATGTTGCACGTTGTGTTTCGTGAGAAACTTTTGTACTGTCTTGTTGGTAAATTCAGTTCCTTGATCACTACGTAGCACAATTGGTTTCCTGTCCTGGAAAATCATTTCAAATGCATTCACTATATCCTCGGCACTTTTTGATTTTAGTGGTACAGCCCACCCGTACCGACTAAACACATCAGTCACTGTAAGAATATAATGGTAATTGTCATTATAGTTTTGAAGTGATTGTAAATCATTTAAATCACATTCCCATTGATCATCAATATTGTTGACAAGATAAAAATCTCTACGGAAACGACGACGTACAGGACGATGTAACGGGGCAGGTAGGTTGTTTGTTTAACCAAAGTTTTATTTTGGCTAAAGGTATAGATTTTCCTGTGGCTTGCCATAATTTCTTTGCAGTAGAAAACGATGCAGGGTGTGCTGGATTGTAATAAATGGATTTCAACTTTTTGTTCATGGTTTGTACGTTGACCATTGTGGAATGATACGTTTTCTTTTTGGTCGGACCTCTAAAACATCATCTTCTTCTTCTTCTTCTTCTTCTTCTCCAGAAGAAAATAATTCAGGTGCCGGTTTTGGTGGTACAGATCCTTCAGATGCTGTTGTACTATTATGCTTGACAATATAGTTTAATCTTCGTGGATTACCAATCAATTCTTGAGGTGTGTTTGACGATGCAAGGTAGTTGCAAAACAATTCCCAGCCTTGAGGATTAGAATGTTTCCTCGGTCGAGTTACATCGCACATTAAATCTACAATATTGGATCCATGTAGTTTATTATCGTTGATGTACACTGTTCCTTTATGATCCCACGTAATTGCGTCATCTTGTTTTAAACGACGGAATAGTAGTTCGGCTTTCTTACGATACATTTCTGGTATTGCGGCTAAAATTTCTTGTTTCGTGCTATCGTCAACATTCGGGACGACACCATCAGGTTTCATTGATGTAATTGTAAGTGGTATTGGTTCTTCTTGTTTACGTATCACATAAAGATATTTCTGTAATATTCTATTGTACTGATTCCATTTTTCTTCATCACTTGGATACGATGTATTCAATATAGATTGCATTTCACGATCGAGATTAGATTCTCGATTTTCACTCGCACGGGCTAATGATGCATGCATTCGTTGAAGCATTTCTGGTGGCACTAAAACCATCTTCTTGCTATGTTCCATGTTGTTTGTTGTTTAAACAAAATACTGGATAACACACTTCCTACAATAGGTGCAAGTAATGCAGGTAAGAATCTCCTTGTTGTACGGCTAAATGTTTCCTCTTTTTATCCAATGCTTTTGTATTGTCTACGAGATAGCGGAGCGTGTTCTTGTAACGCTTTAATGTTGACTTCTGCGCATTTGTCAGTGGAACATTGATTTTTAAGACATAATAAAACATTCACAAATACTATGAATTACTGAAGCGTCTGCATTGGCAATAATAGCTTTACGCAATCTTGGTTTAGCTTTGTGCAGAGCACGTAGCAGATCAGCGTGTTTCACTGTAGAAGACATCGTGACAGACTAAGTCATTCTTTTCACATGCACAATAATTTAACCCACAAACGCCCCTTGTGCCACCAGTGACCCACTTTATTTTTCACTACGTTACATGGGCTTCATCATTCATTTAGCCAAACCCCCGTTGTTCCACTTCGGGCACACTACCCGTTCTCTTGTTGTACGAATTTCGTTTAGTTTTCTTCTCAGGTTTTCGATGTAACACGGTATTGTTCAATGCAGTTGCTAACGAATAGAACTGGTCTTGGGCGTTTGTGGGTTAAACACATTTTGTTGGTACGTAAACATAATGATGCAAATTGTCGGGGAAAATATTTGTACGAAATCGCATTTCATCGGGTGTATCTTGTTTAAGATCCATCAGTAAATAGCCATGTGGATTTCTTGTTGCGTCTGCATAACTTTCTTGTAGAAACAGTGGATGCTCAGGCATGATTTGATAACTCATATGCTTGATTTGTGACTTGTCACGCGGATTTTTAAACAACACCAAATACGAACAATTTAAACTCATATTTCTATTTGCTTTACTTTGATGAAATACATTTTGTGTTATAAAAATCACACTAATATTTCAATTATGCGATCCTTTCGTGAACATATCAACAATATCACTATTCACTTCTCGCATATGGTCATTAATAATAATCAAATGTGGTCCATCTTGAGGCTGAAAATCTTTCATTCATGGAAGTCCTTCGTGAAATTCTACTGGAACCGGCATTGTTGCATACACGTCTTGCCATTCTGCATAATAAAAAGTATATCTTACGAAATTTTGCATTGATCATGGTTGGGAGATGTGACAGTAATTGCTTCACAAAATACGTTTTTCCACATCCACTAGGTCCTGCGAGAATACAGGTAAACGGATGTTTCCACTGTGTATCCATGATGAACACTAACACCTTGTTTCAAAAATGATGCGTATTTAAAAAGACTTCAATTTCTTTTGTTTTAGTTTGTAAATTCTTGCACTCACTTGTAAATGTTGGCGAGAAACGGAAAATCCGTTCATCTGTTTATCGAATAGTTGAAAGCCGTTTATTTGTTAATCGAATAGTTAAAAACCGGATACAGTTTAACGGTTAACCTTGAAAATTGATCACTGATTTAAATTCTACTTGAAAAATTTTTCGTTTGAAATTTTGTTTTGAAAATTTTGTTTCAAAAATTTTGTTTAAAAATTTTTTGGTTCAAAATTTTTGTTTCAAATTTTTAGTTTGAAAATTTTTTTTCGTTTCAAAAATATTGCTTCAAACTTTTTTGTTTTGAAAATTCTTTAGTATGAAATTTTTTTCGTTTCAAAATTTTTGTTTGAAAATTTTCGTTTCAAAATTTTGGTTTGAAAAATTATTAGTTTGAAATTTTTTTGTTTGAAAATTTTTTAGTTTCAAGATTTTCGTTTAAAAGTTTTCATTTCATTTTTTGTTTTGAAAACTTTGATTTGATTTTTTAGTTTGAGAGTTGAAAAAAAGTTAAATGCCATGAATTTTTCCTTTCAAAGTTTCCACCTAATTCCTAGAGAACATTGACCAGGGACCTCGTCGCGCATCAAAACCAAATCATCGATCACGTGATTGTACTACACCCGAAGGGTCCTACCAAATTGAAAGGGGATACCTGTCCATGCCTTATAACCTTATCAAATAGGATAAATTGAGTCAATAACCGAACGCGTGGTTGTACTAAAAATTTTGGCAATAGGATCACCGAAACATATTGAGGTCCTGTCCTATGCTTAAATTGGACAATTTCCAAAAAATTGAAGGGGTGTACCCCTTGCCAAATTTTAAGAAGGGTGCAACAATATACCCATGTCTTATGATAGGAAATAGACCCCTGTAATCATATAAGGTAATAGGATCTCATCAAAGGGGATAAAATGGACCCAAAAAAACCAAACACGTGGTACAACGTATTGCTTACGTTTATATTTTGCCAATTTTTTGTACCCTAAAAGGGAACGAGATGGTCCACCCAAATTTATAGTGATATACTGTATATTAGGGTTCAATACTATGATACCAAATTTTTAAATTTGGCAATTTCTACAATTGAAGGGGTGGGCCAAGGTGCCCTTCCCAAAAATGTTAATGGGTGCATCAATATACCCATGTCTTATGAAAGAGGGATGGACACCTATACGTGACCATATAACCATATAAGGTAATAGAACCTCATCAAAGGGGGATAAATTGGGCCAAAAACCAAGCACGTGGTTGTACTAAAAATTGGCAATATTGTACACCTAAAAGGGAACGAGGTGAACCACCCAAATTTATAGTGATCTATATTAGGGTCCTATACTATAATACCAAATGTTTAAATTGGGCAATTTCCAAAATTAAAGGGGTGGGCCAAGGTACCCCTCCCAAAATTTTAAAGGGGTGCACAAATGTACCTATGTCTTATGATAGGTAATGAACCCCTATACATGACCATATAACTATATAAGGTAATAGGACTTTATCCAAGCAGATAAATTAGGTCGAAAACCAAACACGTGGTACAACGTATTGCTTACGTTTATATTTTTGGCAATTTTGTACCCCTAAAAGGGAATGAGGTGGACCACCCAAATTTATCATAATACATATTAGGATCCTGTACTATACCTGTACTGTACTGTAAATACCGCGAATTCTTGGTAAATACAAAGCATCACATGATCTGTTCATCTTTAGGGTTTTGCCCTCATGAGGGCCGCCCTCACCCTCATTTTAGTAGTTGAGGGTGAGGGCATTGGAGGGTGATGGCGATAAAGTAATTGAGGGTGAGTGTGAGGGAGGGTGAGTGTGAGGGCGTCAATGGAGGGTGAGTGTGAGGGCGTCAATGGAGGGTGAGTGTGAGGGCGTCAATGGAGGGTGAGTGGAGGGCGTCAATGGAGGGTGAGTGTGATGGAGGGTGAGAGTGAGGGGCGTCAATTGAGGGTGAGGGTGAGGGAGGGTTAGGAAAAATGACCATCTCTGTGGGGGATAGTGCAAGCGTACCAACCTGCAACAACGATAACCACCAATAGACAGAGTTTCGATCAATTATATTACTTACTGCGAATTGTATTTGTGGTATCACTCATTTATATCGGAATGCTACAGAATGTCCATAGTGTATGTTTACAGGGCTGTGCGTCTGTTTTTTTTTCAATCTGAGAGTGACAATTTTGGAGCGACATTGCTGTGATATGACCGTCAGTTAACGAGGACGTTCTATGTCTGATTCGTTTCGTACAATAGTTTCTAACATCTGTTTTTGTGAAAATGGCGAGTCTTCAGCCATCAAAGTGTGGAGTATATGGAAAATGGTTTCGAGGCAAACGGAAACGAGCCATTAGTGGAGTTAAAAGCCGTACGTTACTTGAGTGGTTCGCTAGAGAAATCTTTCTGTTTTGTAGCAGAAGTTAATTATCACTGTACAAATTGTTGGTGCAAAGTTAGAAACTTGCTTAAGGAAGTTCCAGTGGCTAGCGGTTATGATTAGTTGTGGTTTACAAACTGAACCCTGTTCATACGCTATTGATGTTATCTGTGTTTCCGACAATGACTTATTTGCCTTCACGGCTGTAAAAATCGAACAGTTTATGCATTCTCGTCAGTTCTGTTTCCATTTGCGACCAAGTACCAACACGAGTGTCGATAACAGATTGGCAATGCTAGTCATGATACTGCGACATGACTTCTCAGTTTCCTAGTTGCACTATTTAAATACAAAGATGAAAGTGGAGTATGTAGAGCACTGCAATCTGTTTGGTGGTAGAAAGGTTTGTTCCCACTGTCCTAGGTATTAAAAACATAGATCGCGATCTCGTTCTTACCAAAGTTCCGGAGTGGAGTAGACAATTACATGGAATTCCAGCAAATAAACTTATGTTAGTTATGGATGGTACTTACACATATACTGAAAAGTCAAATAATTACAGCGTTCAGAGTCGCTTATACAGTGTACAGAAATGTCGTTCTCTTGTAAAGCCAATGATGATTGTCACACCGTCTGGGTTTATTGTCGATGTTATAGGTCCATTCCATGGTGCAAATAACGATGCCAACAGTACCAACTCTTTGTTCAAAGATGCTCCTAATAATTTACATGACTTCATAGAGTCTGGTGACTGCGTCCTGGTCGATCGAGGATTTCGGGATTCCATACCTGCATTGCAGGAAGCAAGAATACTTGCCAACATGCCGGCTCTTATTCAAAAGAGTTCAAAATAACATGAAGCAGCAGATGCAAACTTTTCACATATAGTCACCAAAGGCAAATGACCAGTAGAGGCCAAAAATGGACATATTAAAATGAAATTCAAAATGTTCAGAAATAGAGTCTCCATAGCAGTGTTACACATATTCGTCATATCTTCTGATTGCTTGCTCCATGGAGAACCAGTCTGCAACGCCCCTCACTAAAGATTTCGTTTAAATGCAAGGAGAATTTGCTATTATGATATCACGTGCTAACCTGCCAAATCATCTGCAACGAAAGCTTACTGGTTCGGGAGAGATTACTAGGTGGACATCGCAGGTTTGGACACCATGTGATGCTGTTTAACTCACTGAATTTCCTCAGCTAACTGCAGATGATTTATATGAAATAACATTAGGTATCTACCAAATCGAGAATGCTCAGGCCTACGTGGCTGAACATATGAAAAGTGATGGTAGCTTCGCCTTATTTTGTAATGCAGTTCCCAACATCTTAAGGTTTAAAATATAATCCCGACATGTGTAATCCTTATGTTACATTCTTTTTTGTAGAATTTGATAACACCAAGGTTGGGTCAAAATCCATTCCTGGTTGGTAGTGTAAGTGTCCAAGTGAAGCAAAGGAGTCAGTGTAATTTGAGTTGAGTTGATTTTGAGTTTAACGTCCCGTTCAGCAGCGAGGCTATATGAGACGTGGACCTACTGATTAACGTGAAATCCGAACCACATGAGCTGCCGCCGGGAATCAAACCCGGGTCTCCCACGCCAAAGGCGCGTACGCTAACCGCTTAGCCACGAAGGAGCTCTCAGTATAATTTCGTTTCAACCGTGTACGAGTATCACACGGATTATGAAATGTTTTCGTTTTTTTTCTTCATTTGGTTTGCTGTCAATTATTCATATTTCACATGAACGACCAGAACCCAAAGAAAATATTAATTTTAATTAATATCAGCTGCTACGCATCTCTATGGATAACAATGCTTCGTTTCACAGTAGTCAGAAACTTAAAAGTCTCCTCCATGGTTTTTAACTATTATTTGCCTGTGTTTATGCTTTACACGTTGCCCAAACTGCAGATCCAGAGGATGAATTCAAGGTACCTAAAAAAAAGTCCATTTGCCAAATGTAGTCTCCCATATACTCTATTAAAAAATATTTTTGATATTTCACCCCAGTCTGTCATTATAATTACTTTATTTCGGAAACTATATTTTTCCGTGATGTGTCAGTCCTACACCTTCCTGATAGCACTAGATGTTTGCAAAAATTCGACATTTCAATTTTGAGCTGCTTGTGTCAAGGGGTCCTTTGCACTCAATAGTCATTTACGAGAATTTTATTTTAGAAATCAAGTGCATACAACATTGAAAACTAAAAATGTTAAGTAAACCTAATTAACGTCACTTGACATTCTACCACTTTTTTGCGCGAATGAGTGTTAACACTGTGTTAGATTCATCAATCAATTAATTAAGAAGAGACTTACTGAAGGAGTATCAATTCGAAAACAAAGTTAGAAACATTACTTTTTATGAGGTTTAAACATATAAATATCGCATTCACAAACTACTCATTTAAACTGGATGACTATTTCTTACGCCGTCTGAACTGTGCCTTAAAAGCTGTATGAATTGGTTTCTCGCTTCAAACTAGCTTTTGTTTACAGTCAGATGAGATTGTAGTGGGATAGCTTAGCGAAAAAATATTTCACTTCCGGACACCAGTCTGTCCTTTTCAGCGCAGTAAGCATAGGTCATATAAAATCTAAAAAGACCGGGACACAGGTTTTCCCTGGTCTAGGGTGGTCGTGGCTGCTATTTTCCAAAATGGTCGCCCTGTACCACAAAGTGTAGGTGTAAGTCAGGTTCAAGTATCTCAAATGAATAATATCGGTGTATATTTATTGGGTTTTGATGACGCTGAGTCGATTGGAATAGTTTCTTAACATGTAAAAGACATAATGAATGACAAAGCCGCCTTTTTTAAAGATGGCGGACCTATTTTGCTATTTATGGAAGTAAATCAGGGAGTAAAAGTCCTACAAGTGTAAATTTGGTGTCCATTTATAGGTTTTCGAGGTCGCTGAGTTGATTGGAACAGTTTTTGGAATGGTGAGACATGTGCTTGATTGCCGGAAGCCGCAATTTTCAAAAATGGCCGACGTATAAGGCTCAAGCTGAGCATAAATCAGGAAGAAAAAGAGCTACATGTATAAAATTCATGTCTATTTATAGGTTTCATAGGTGACTCAGTTTATTAGAATATTTTTAAGTTGTTTAATACTAAAACAAATACATTTACATTTATTAAGTGCATTTACAATAGTTAATAAAGGAAAAAGTTGTGAACAATTTGAACTTAATTTTACGAAAAATCAGCTGTAGAAAAGTGTCCTTCGCATGTGCACAGTTGGGAACATGGTAAAGTCTTTTTCACACACTTGCATGTAAAGCAGCGCTTTTTGCAAGAACATGCAACGAGTTGCTTACAACTTTTGGATATGTCTGGAATTGTTGTCCAAATAGGTGTATACTGATCTCCACTTCGTTTCCATCCATAGCTGTCTGGATCTGGTGTCATATATTCATGATTTGTACAATTGTGCCATAGTTTTGCTTGCAAAGCAGCACGCTTTATATGCTGAATAAGTGCATTCTTCGTAGATGGTATGTTTTCTATTGCGCGATTTTTCTTCGTGTACAGTATCCGTCTACACTCGTTCATATCTTTCAAGTGAGACGTTCTATCATATAAGAGAACGACATACCGCTCAATAACAGCAAGCACCTCTTCCTCTACCCCAAAACCCATTTCGTACATATGTTGAAATGCTGAATCCATTTCTCTGTACTGCATCCATGCTTTCCACGCCGTTCGTTTGCCTATTCCACAGAATGCTGACACAGTGACCCACTAAAAGCATGAAATGGAGTGAGATTTTTTTGGATCTGGGAACATAGGCGGGAGCAGATATCATGAACTGCGATATAGTGCCTGAACTTTCCACATCCATAATCAGTCCATAGTTCATCAAGGTGCTGTATCTTGTTAAACACACCGATCGCAATTACTACAACATCTGCGTCTATTGTTCGAATACATACGTTTCTGTGGCCATGCTCAGCTGCATGTTTGACGTGTAACATAAGTCGTCCATCTGCTTCCTCATGCCATGATGGTGAAATACCACTCACATCTAGCACCAAGGATGAAGTCACAACATTCTCGCCAACAGTACACACAGCTTCTTTACCATCATATATTTATTAGATGAGCAGCTCCGCTAGAAGCGTAAATAACTGTTCTTTGTTACTGCCTTCTTTCAGAAAGTCACTAAAATTTCTAGGAACTTGAGTAGAATGCCGAACACGTACGTAAACATCTCTATTGCATTTTCTTCTCTGCCTGGTATCGCTCTTAAGAGAAGTGAACTTGTACGTATCAAAGACGACATCTACTCGAGTTACGGTCTTCAACACATAATTTATATATGGTTTAAAAACTTGGTGGAAGTAGTCTTGAAACGTCTTAGATTTACCGACCTTAAGAATGTGCACTATAGCCGCACCATCTAGAACAGTAGCACTGAAGTCAGGTGCGTTAAATCTCTGCTTCTCTTCGATGTTAATACACTAAAGTACGTCTTGGTTGTTAGCAGATTGACGTAGTCTTCCGTTGTCAGAGAGAGAAGGGGGACATGGTTCTAGTGAGCAAAGAACTGGTAAATATCACTTTCACGTGATTGCGATGCGATGAACAATTTACAAAAGAGATTTAAATATCTTCGCAAATTCACTATCTTCTCGTTTGTGGCACATTTCTTCTTCACGGGTGTATTGAATATTGAAATATTGTTTTTGGGAATGATATCGTGTATCGAGAGTTTAATATAATCGGGACGATTTGCTACGTATTCCTCACACTGCTGAAGTACATTCTCATGCAATTCTTTAATTCTCTGTCTCATTTCATCTTTTGGTATTATCTGCCGAATGTCAATTGATACCAGCACATCACCTTCAAATGGATTTCCATGTTCATTTAGAGCAGCAATAAAATTTATCACGTGTTTCCGAAATCTTTCATTATGAACATTAGTATCTTCGTGATGATCCAGTGGTCGCGATGATGTTGATTGCGCTTGGAAAAATATACTCTCCTTGGATTTGGATAACATTGAAGAAAGTGTTGGACCTGCCAACATGCACTTCAATAAAGCGTCTTTGTTATCCAGAATTCCTATGGCACCTCCATTTCCTTTTACAAGCTTATTGTTTTGTTCGTGGTATTGGTCATCGGGGATAGATGAAAACAATGCTCCAGTTCTAGAACTAGTAAAATGGCCGTTGCAGAATTCCCCGTAAATCTCTGGATGTCTGGTTGGTAACTCCTTCAGAGTGCGAACAAATACAGGCAACCACCGAGAATAATGAACAGCATCCAGGGCAAATGTCCATGGGCATATAAGTTCTAATGTCTCCAAAAACATGTGGTAATTAGATGTTCGGATGCTAAAAATGAAGCATAGAAGCAAACTTTCCAGCTCCATGACTTGATTCCAGAAATTTAAAACTGAGAAATGTCATTGTCATTGTATATATTTGGGAGAGAGCAATGTGCAGTTATAAAAATTTTCTTGAAAACCCCTGACAAATAATAAATATACGCTAGGGAAATAGATCATGCCACACGATATTGATTTCCTTGATATTTTATTACCAAAAATAGATGTGATGCATCCCACTATTGCGTTTACGGCGAACAGTTGAAAGGTACAGCTCTTGCAATACACAAACATATTTTCCGCATAAAACTGATTTTATTTTACTTCATTTTAATGTACACAAAACAAGTTGAATCCTTGAAATGATTGTAAATGTTTTCATAGGAGACTTCATATACCGGATAAAGACTCCTATGTGTTCAAATTGTGTTCCTTAATCAGAGCTAGTTATTACTCAACATATTCAGTAAATGACAAAATGATCATTATTCCCTAACAAACAAAACTTGTCAACGTCCCGCAGAACTTGACAATGACAATGACAATGACAGGAACTCTACGGTAAATACCTGGCACGCAAAAATGACCATAATTAACTCATAAATGGACAAAACCTACACAAATAAGAAGAAAACTTCCACACCATACGAGAAAGGTCATAAACCTTAATCGTCTGCTAATATATTTTGGATTTTGAGTTTACTATCATCAGTAGTCTATCTTTGGGTCAGCGTAGGGTGTAGTACCCCGTGGGTTTCTGAAAGTGTTATATCTGTTTCGATCGAATAACGAAGTACTCTTCCTTGAGTTTTGAATTCAAATCGAATTTATAATTGTTAGCCACCGACGCTTCCACAGTGATACTCTTTCCTCTAATTTGAAAAAAAATGAAATCTTTGAGTTTTACGTCCCAGGTTCATGCTGGTTAGGCTAAAGGAGACGATGATAATGAGAAATGAATGAAATGGTGGAATGAAGAAAGTGGGAGGAAACGGGAGAACCCCGAGAAAACCCACGAATACGGTGTTTGCCCACCACAAAGTCTACACGGGCTGGGATCGAACCAGGAAGTGAACGCTCTACCACTGAGCCATCGCGCCCCTTACGCTCTAATTTGAGAATAGGGCAATAATGGCATATATCGAACCAAATGCAAGAAATTTCTAGTCTTTATTTTAGACCGGGTATGGAAAGATAGAGTCGTTATATAATACTTTCTATACTTCTGCACAGCATAATTTGGAAGTCTAAAAATTAGATCACACTTTGCTACACAAAACATATAGACTGAGCCTATTTTATCTTGCTAGATTGTTCATAGCTTTTTTTTATCAAACGATTTACTACTTGGGGAATTTGTGCTTTGTCGTTTAAATTGCACAAAATATGGTCTTAAAACAGCTTGTAGTTTTGTGTACAATATTACTTATAAGTCCTACTTTCTATATCATCCGAAACAACTCCAACTTTTTTGGCATTGCTTTCGCTTTCTTTCAATATATGTAAATTCCATGCAAGTTTAAACATTCACACCTTTTTCCTTCTGCTCTGCGTGTTCACTGTAATTGATTTATACTGCTTTCGCTGCTTTCGAAACAGTAACCCTGCAAACTCAACAAAAATCAGGTTTGCAAATAACTCTCAGGTACACTCTATATTCCACTTTTCCGAGTCCGAGAATAAAAGGAAAGAACAACCACGATGGGAGTAACAAAGTAAACAAAATGGGGAAAAGAGATGCGGGGAGAGATATACATTTTTACAGCTTCTTTCAGAGATGCTATCTAACCTGCGAAAGAAAAGGTGACTCTAAAAGTGCACAAAGATACCTGACATATATAGTATTCTGTGAGATAGAATCTGGTTTCTAGAATGAGAAGTGAGTTGCAGTAAATGTTTTGGGAGTCAATTTAGTGGTGTAGCAAGGGAGGGACAGGATAACTCGAGGCTTGACCCCTCAAAAAATCTCTTGCCCTCTCTCAAATTTTTGTTCATCTGCTATATGTTTACTAAACCTATTTAGTATTTACAGCAAGTGAAGAATGATGGTAATAGAAAATGAAACAAAATATATTTCTTTCTAAATAATTTACAAAATGATAACACGTTAAAATAATTGAAACAAGAAATCAACTGAACAAGAAATTAAGAAAACCATCTACTTCGTTACTCTCATTTGCTTAACTGAATGCACTAAGTTGGGAGTTTCTTACTAAATACTATTGCATAAAACTGTCTGACTTAAATCTTACTTCTTACCAGAATTTATCCATTTATATCCGCACAAACAGGAAGTCAAAGAAATGAACTTTCATAAACAAATTTCGTTTTCTTATCAATAGTTTATTCATATATTTCATGCTGTGTCAAGACCCTTTCTTCCAAAATATAACAATATAACCGCTACCAGGTTATAGAAGGATTTTTTGTGGACACTCTGTATATTTCGTAAAGACTATGATCATTATTTTCGATTTATACTTTATTCTGCAACGCACATAAGTTCTTTCTTTGGTGGAAATTGCTTCTTTCCCACACAATTGGACAAAGAAGTCTTTCATCGTTTTTACATATATATATTTAAAACATTGCTTTTGCTGAGAACATTTCAGTTAGTGACTAACCATTTCAGTGTTTCTCCCTGACTCATTATATACACAGTATATATTCTATAGTTATTGGGAACTGAATTAAGTGCTTTCGTTAATCGTTTATGGAAACATTACAATAGATTAGAGAAATACGGGCTGACCAGATGTCCCAGTAGCCAAAGTGGCACCAGCCTCACAATTTTCGTAGCCCGTTATCTGTACTTTCTCACGCCAGTGTTATCGCCGTGTCTAGTGCATTATAGGCAGTTGGCTAAAATTAACATAAATTGTTTTCTATATTCTGTTTGTATGTGCATACAGGTGAGTAACTGAGTGATTTTTGAAATGAACTGCCAACACTTTTCTGTTGATCATTGCAACCCGTAGCTTAAGCTTGGAGGCTCAGGGAGTTCGACTCCGATGTTGTACGCAACCACCACGCCCGTTGCGTTGGTTAAGTTTTGTGAAGGGGCACAAGCTATTTAGCCGGTGAAGGACGATTTCTTACGGCTAGCCCCAACTAGTGAAATCCCAGGTCCGCAGACCTTGTGCGTTTAAAAAGTTATATACGCGCCCACCAATATCAGTATTCCACTGTGGAGATCTTCTTTTCGTTACTTTACTGAAGATTCACCTTTACGCTGCAGGACTGTTCAGCGTAACAACTGGATTCATCGTGGGACGATCCAGACAACTTTTCCCCAGTGCTACCCCCCAAGTGTGTCAAGGGTGTGAGAGAAGAATTTGTAGTGATATCTCAATCGTAATCATATATATATATAAAGGGCTATATTTCCCGAAAAGGGCAAAGCGTAATTTCAGCGGCAAAATTTATTAGTGTCCAGTGTTGTATTCATTTCTCTTCGTTATTTTTTTTCTCAAAATAGTGTTCTAATAAATAAGTATAGTGTCAATTAATTCAGTGTGTTTTCGTTGTTTGTATGAGTGATGTTTGTGTGCGTTATGGTCTGGATGACCGTCAGATCGTCCGTGAGGTTTTCGAGACGAGACACCCGAACCTCTCGGCGCCTAATACTCATCTCATTATTGAGACCGACGAGCTTTTTTGGGAAACAGTTTGTAACCTTTCTTGGAGAGGTCTTCGTTGTCCTGTCCAGGTAAGTTAAAGTATCAGGAGTATGCTTATTGGTAATACCACGAGCCAGGACAGCGAACAGAACTACTGCCGGTTACAATTAAATGACAGCCCGAACATGGACCACGAACTCCTGCCGGTTACAAATAAATGTTCGCCCGAACAGCGACTTGACACCCTGGCGGTTACAAATAAATGACGCCCGAACTACCGACCCGAATCGAGACCGTTGGTGCTCGAATACTCACAATATTTTAATGTACCATTTCTTTTTCAGCTCAGTACCAGGAAAAAAATCTCTTTCAGGTGATTTTAATCATACATTCTTGTGATAGTTCATTTTATTCTAATTGTATGTTTTAAGCTTTATTCTTGTTCAAGATGGCACACCAGAGACTTAATGCGATTGCTAGGGCGATTTCACTTCTTGAAGAATTATTGAAGCAAAGTAAAGAAAGCCGTGCTGAGTTTAAAGAGAATGTCGATAGATATATAAAGCAAAGTAAAGAGTCCCGTGCTGAAAATAAAGAAAACCTAGATAGATTAGGAAAAGAGCTAAAGAGTGATTTAGGTCAAAAGATAGACGCTTTACGGGACGTGTTTCGTGAAAATAGTCAGCAAACGGAAACTGCTGAAAACAAAATACCGGAATGTGAACCCCAAGTACAGTCAGATGTTCCTACTGAACACGAAACACCGGAAATTGAACCTCAGTTAGTGACTGATATTCCTAGTGTAAACAAAACATTGGAATTGAAACCTGAGCTACAAACTAATACTCCTAATGAAAAGGAAACGCAGGAATCTGAACTCCAACCAGAGACAGGTAGTTTAAACCATCCTCGTAACAAATCTGATAATGATTTTATTCATTCAGTATCTAGCAACACCACTTGTAGTATCAGAAGTAGTGAAATCCACGAACATATGATTGTAGACGACAGAGGTCGTAAGCGCACAAAACAAACTACCACAAACTACAGAGAGAAAAAGCGTAAACGAAGTTATTGTAATAAGCAAAGATACCAAGTTCAGATCGTAAACAATACAAAGGTTAAAGGGAATCAGAACCAAGACCGCACTCGAAAAGGTAGTAACAGAAACAGGAGTCGTAAATCACGGCCACGTAACCTGAGTTATCAGAAACTAGACAGGAACCGCAATTTGTGTGACATTAAGCGTAGATTTGTACGGAGAGGTAACCATCGTAGAAATAGACGAACAAACCGTAATTATCAAAGCAGAAACAGTAATCATAGGAAAAGAAAAAAAAGGGGGCAACCAAAACTTTGTATGCTGATACGAATTTTCTTTCAGGAGAGCGACGCATTTCTAAGCGATAAACATGTATTCATTTTCTTCCTTTTTGCTTTTAGTTTTTGATAGAACACCTGGATACGAACAGAAGAACTACGCATTTCTTTTAAAACTCCTTTTTGCTTCCAGCTTTTAACTGTTCAGCAGATTTAACTGTTCACTATAAGAGCAGATAACACGTTTTTCTTTCTTTGTTTTGATAAGATAATCGCTGCATTTTCGACCACCTGTTAATGTCGACGAATAACGGACGGTATACAGCTGATTCACTTTTTCTTTTTTCTGTCTTTGCTCCGTGTAGCACTTCGTACCTCAGTCAGCTGTGCATTTGTGTTGCAAACCTTATCACTGACTTACTATTAGTTTAATGTTATTAATTTTTTCTTGTTTTCATTTCAGATGTTTGAATTTAGATTTTTTAGTAAATAATTAACGAATCACATACGTAGGGAGATTGCATTTATCCAAAAGCAATCTTGAACTAGTGGCGCAGTTCCGTATTCCTAGCTAGTGGGAAGATGTTTTGGCGTTATAATATATATTTTTATTGTGTTTTAAAATTAAAAAAAAATCTTTTAGGATCCCTTCCCACTTTCGAAATTCTTAAATATGTTATTACATGTTATTTAGAATTAATGTTTGATTTTCTTTTAGAAAAAAAAGAAGAAGAATGTATCCAGATGCGCAGGATCAGAAAAATTTTAGTTGTTACTTATATATATAGTTGTATGTTTATAACTAAAATTTAGTATGTAATCACATACGTAGGGGAATTGCATTTTAAAAGCAATTTGAAATCTTGGCGCGATTTCCGTATCCCCAGCCAGTGGGAAGATATTTTGGCCTTATAACATATTTTTATTAAATGTTTTAAATTTTAAATCCCTTTTTAGGATCCCTTCCCACTTTCGAAATTCTTAAATGTGCTATTACGTGTTATTTATAATTAATGTTCGATTTTCCTTTTAGAATTTTTCCAAAAAAAAATATCCAGGTGCGCAGGTCAGAAAATTTTTAGTTCTTACTTATATATATAGTTGTATGTTTATAATTAAAATTTAGTATGTAATCACATACGTAGGGGAATTGCATTTTAAAAGCAATTTGAAATCTTGGCGCAATTTCCGTATCCCCAGCCAGTGGGAAGATATTTTGGCCTTATAACATATTTTTATTAAATGTTTTAAATTTTAAATCCCTTTTTAGAATCCCTTCCCACTTTCCAAATTCTTAAACATGTTATCATACGTATGACCCACAATTAGTTTGATTTCCTTTTAAGAAAAGGAGAATGTATAGATAAGAAAAATTTTAGTTGTTAATTATATATACCGTATATTTGCATATTTGTCATTGAAACTTAGTATGTAATCTCATGCGTAGAATATGGAATTTTACACTTATAATCAATGTTAAATTTATTTTTCAGTGTTAATCTTAGATTTTCGTTTTCATTTTGAAGTGTTTACTGTAATTTTATTGAACCTCATTTACGTCATTTACCCGATTTTGACATTATTTGAATTTCCAGGATGTGACATGATATATTTTGTTCGAAGAGAAAAGTTTAGAACGGAAAGTAGGCTAAGCCTTAAACGAGTGAAACAGACATTTCCTTGTTAGCTAATAGTGTGTGTAGAAATGTCGTGTGAATAGTATATTCTTCGAACGAAAGCAGTAATCTTTTTATTTTAGAAGGAACTATATGAACAGATATTCTGATGGTGAACGGTCGTTTTACCCCTCATATTAACTAATTAACATTTTTTTTCGTCTTCTCTAGACCACTGAACGACCGTAGGGGAACTTCTTCGGGTAGGATATTTTATGGGGATAAATATTTTTTTTTTTCAGGGAGGCAATATTTCCTGGAATTGCAGATCTGTTGCAAAAATGGATGTGGCTAATCCATTGGATATTCCATAGCTAACTGTATTTTCGCCATCAATCGCAAAATATAGTTTTTCATTTCTCTTCTTCCTTTATAGTAACCCAGAACTAAGCATGCGTATTCTTAGGTTAGATTTTTTGAGTATATTTTGATGTCTAGTAACATTTCAGTGAATATTTTAATGTTTATGAACAGTAATTCTATTAAGTGGATTTGTATGCTAATGCGTTGTAATGTTTTCTATTCATTTTGAGAAAAGTGTATTTTAGTGCCAGTATGTCCTAGAAACTTTTCTAATTCGATCTAGATCCCGAATAATAAATTTATTTTCTTTCGAACAGCATGAAGCCATAACGATTTTTGAAAATTACTTTGTCAATTATTTCGTATGCTCGATGACTGAATTTTTATGCGTTAATAAGACCATTTTGAATATTTGTAGCGAAGATACCTAAGGAAGCTTGTTACAGCTGTTTTGTAGGGAATTTAATTGAATGTTTTAGACCGACCAGAGAGTTGTAATGTCGTTGACTATATTCTTGTTTGTATCCCATGTTTTTCTTTTAATAGGTCTCATGTATTTTGTCTTATAGAGACATATCTTTACGATGCTACGAAAGCATTTGTATTTTGTGTGTTTACACATTTTTTCTAGGTGGAAAACGTACGTTATGTTCCAGGGAACATGCGCGTAGTTTACTGAATATTAATGTTTATATTTCAGTTTTGTACAGAAACATTTTGTAAGTGCCTATGGTTGCAGGCCTTTTCTCGTTTCTAATTCTGCCTCGCAGGTGTCGATGGCATATTTCGTGTGTAAGTACGTGTAGTATTACACATTTTTCCCACCTATGGTTTTGGTCAATTCATGGCATAATGACCATTTATTTTCAGGAATGTTTGGACTAGCGAGTCAACTTCCTTGATTCAGACATTTGAAAAACTTGGATTAATATTGAATAGTTTTCAACGCTTTATTAATAAGTTCTCTTGCAGATAATACCCATATATTCTGGTAACCCTACAATGTTTACGTTTATGGAAGTGAACAACAACCTTATTTTAGGCTTAAGCTAATAATAACTTTGTTTCAGAATAAAATCATTTGTTGTATTGAGCATTATCGAACTAAAGTCACGACGAGCAGATTGCATTTGATCTTATGGCGTGCCAAATTTTCTTCATACATGTCAACGAAATCACGATCTTTTTCTTTGATATGCAGAATCATGCTTATTTCTTGGAATTACTATGAACGTCAATTTTGACACTTAAGTTTTTTTTTTTTTTATTTTTGAAAAACGATTTTTCGTTCTTTTCTGCCAAACAACACGAGGCACAGTTAAAAAAAAAGGGACATACAGGTGAAAATCTTATTTTGTTTACATATTGTCAGTTTAACATGTCTTTACATTTCCATTCATTTTACTTTTTCAATGATTTTCATATTTTTCAAATATATTAGAGTGATATCGAAACTTTAACAATAATTTTAATATTTTAGTACCTTTAACATGTTTTGCTATTTGCTTATTCATTCACATTTTGATATTTTAAATACAGATATCAGTATACGAGTATTTACTAATTTTTATTGAGATATTTGATAATTCTTCAAGTCGATGTTTTCATGAATAGTTATCGTGTGTGTATATTTATTTCATATTACACAAAATAAAGTGATCGAAACGGAACACTTAAACATTTTATGAAAAGAATTTATTAGTGTTAAAAAAAGCATTTAAATAGCCCTATAACGTATTTACTTCATATTATATCAAATAAAGTGATCGAAACGGAACACTTAAACATTTTACGAAAAGTATTGATGTGTTTAAAAAAAAATATATGTATATATATTACTGTTAAAAAAAAGTAAGAATTTTAATAGCCCTATAAACGCTTTCTGCGAACTTAAAAAAAAAGTTATCATACAGGTGTTGTAACCGTACTTCGTTTCTCACACCAGTGTTAAAAAAAAATCTCCCCTTCTCCCCTCATCAACTCATCGTTGGAGAACCATGGAGGATATTCAACACATGGTTTCAACATGTGAAGTAACGGAAGATAAGGAAACTCAACTGCACCAATTGTTCAAGAGGATCTTATTACTTCATGGAACACTTGGATTGGACATTGCTCATGCAGGAATCTCATCATGTTGTAGTGAGTGGACAAGTTATTTAACTATTTTAAATAGCCCTTTTTCAGGTGAAAAACCATTCAACGTTCATACACGTAAGTCTCACACCATATGACAGTGTTGCCAACTAACTTATTTTAAATTTTCAGGTGAAAAACCTAATTTTATTCATACTTCGTCAGACGGCCAAGGGTTCTCAACCTGTTTACGTGTGTACTTGACAGGTCGTTCCACTTTCGGACACCATATATAACCGCTACCAGGTTATAGAAGGATTTTTTGTGGACACTCTGTATATTTCGTAAAGACTATGATCATTATTTTCGATTTATACTTTATTCTGCAACGCACATAAGTTCTTTCTTTGGTGGGAATTGCTTCTTTCCCACACAATTGGACAAAGAAGTCTTTCATCGTTTTTACATATATATATTTAAAACATTGCTTTTGCTGAGAACATTTCAGTTAGTGACTAACCATTTCAGTGTTTCTCCCTGACTCATTATATACACAGTATATATTCTATAGTTATTGGGAACTGAATTAAGTGCTTTCGTTAATCGTTTATGGAAACATTACAATAGATTAGAGAAATACGGGCTGACCAGATGTCCCAGTAGCCAAAGTGGCACCAGCCTCACAATTTTCGTAGCCCGTTATCTGTACTTTCTCACGCCAGTGTTATCGCCGTGTCTAGTGCATTATAGGCAGTTGGCTAAAATTAACATAAATTGTTTTCTATATTCTGTTTGTATGTGCATACAGGTGAGTAACTGAGTGATTTTTGAAATGAACTGCCAACACTTTTCTGTTGATCATTGCAACCCGTAGCTTAAGCTTGGAGGCTCAGGGAGTTCGACTCCGATGTTGTACGCAACCACCACGCCCGTTGCGTTGGTTAAGTTTTGTGAAGGGGCACAAGCTATTTAGCCGGTGAAGGACGATTTCTTACGGCTAGCCCCAACTAGTGAAATCCCAGGTCCGCAGACCTTGTGCGTTTAAAAAGTTATATACGCGCCCACCAATATCAGTATTCCACTGTGGAGATCTTCTTTTCGTTACTTTACTGAAGATTCACCTTTACGCTGCAGGACTGTTCAGCGTAACAACTGGATTCATCGTGGGACGATCCAGACAACTTTTCCCCAGTGCTACCCCCCAAGTGTGTCAAGGGTGTGAGAGAAGAATTTGTAGTGATATCTCAATCGTAATCATATATATATATAAAGGGCTATATTTCCCGAAAAGGGCAAAGCGTAATTTCAGCGGCAAAATTTATTAGTGTCCAGTGTTGTATTCATTTCTCTTCGTTATTTTTTTTCTCAAAATAGTGTTCTAATAAATAAGTATAGTGTCAATTAATTCAGTGTGTTTTCGTTGTTTGTATGAGTGATGTTTGTGTGCGTTATGGTCTGGATGACCGTCAGATCGTCCGTGAGGTTTTCGAGACGAGACACCCGAACCTCTCGGCGCCTAATACTCATCTCATTATTGAGACCGACGAGCTTTTTTGGGAAACAGTTTGTAACCTTTCTTGGAGAGGTCTTCGTTGTCCTGTCCAGGTAAGTTAAAGTATCAGGAGTATGCTTATTGGTAATACCACGAGCCAGGACAGCGAACAGAACTACTGCCGGTTACAATTAAATGACAGCCCGAACATGGACCACGAACTCCTGCCGGTTACAAATAAATGTTCGCCCGAACAGCGACTTGACACCCTGGCGGTTACAAATAAATGACGCCCGAACTACCGACCCGAATCGAGACCGTTGGTGCTCGAATACTCACAATATTTTAATGTACCATTTCTTTTTCAGCTCAGTACCAGGAAAAAAATCTCTTTCAGGTGATTTTAATCATACATTCTTGTGATAGTTCATTTTATTCTAATTGTATGTTTTAAGCTTTATTCTTGTTCAAGATGGCACACCAGAGACTTAATGCGATTGCTAGGGCGATTTCACTTCTTGAAGAATTATTGAAGCAAAGTAAAGAAAGCCGTGCTGAGTTTAAAGAGAATGTCGATAGATATATAAAGCAAAGTAAAGAGTCCCGTGCTGAAAATAAAGAAAACCTAGACAGATTAGGAAAAGAGCTAAAGAGTGATTTAGGTCAAAAGATAGACGCTTTACGGGACGTGTTTCGTGAAAATAGTCAGCAAACGGAAACTGCTGAAAACAAAATACCGGAATGTGAACCCCAAGTACAGTCAGATGTTCCTACTGAACACGAAACACCGGAAATTGAACCTCAGTTAGTGACTGATATTCCTAGTGTAAACAAAACATTGGAATTGAAACCTGAGCTACAAACTAATACTCCTAATGAAAAGGAAACGCAGGAATCTGAACTCCAACCAGAGACAGGTAGTTTAAACCATCCTCGTAACAAATCTGATAATGATTTTATTCATTCAGTATCTAGCAACACCACTTGTAGTATCAGAAGTAGTGAAATCCACGAACATATGATTGTAGACGACAGAGGTCGTAAGCGCACAAAACAAACTACCACAAACTACAGAGAGAAAAAGCGTAAACGAAGTTATTGTAATAAGCAAAGATACCAAGTTCAGATCGTAAACAATACAAAGGTTAAAGGGAATCAGAACCAAGACCGCACTCGAAAAGGTAGTAACAGAAACAGGAGTCGTAAATCACGGCCACGTAACCTGAGTTATCAGAAACTAGACAGGAACCGCAATTTGTGTGACATTAAGCGTAGATTTGTACGGAGAGGTAACCATCGTAGAAATAGACGAACAAACCGTAATTATCAAAGCAGAAACAGTAATCATAGGAAAAGAAAAAAAAGGGGGCAACCAAAACTTTGTATGCTGATACGAATTTTCTTTCAGGAGAGCGACGCATTTCTAAGCGATAAACATGTATTCATTTTCTTCCTTTTTGCTTTTAGTTTTTGATAGAACACCTGGATACGAAAAGAAGAACTACGCATTTCTTTTAAAACTCCTTTTTGCTTCCAGCTTTTAACTGTTCAGCAGATTTAACTGTTCACTATAAGAGCAGATAACACGTTTTTCTTTCTTTGTTTTGATAAGATAATCGCTGCATTTTCGACCACCTGTTAATGTCGACGAATAACGGACGGTATACAGCTGATTCACTTTTTCTTTTTTCTGTCTTTGCTCCGTGTAGCACTTCGTACCTCAGTCAGCTGTGCATTTGTGTTGCAAACCTTATCACTGACTTACTATTAGTTTAATGTTATTAATTTTTTCTTGTTTTCATTTCAGATGTTTGAATTTAGATTTTTTAGTAAATAATTAACGAATCACATACATAGGGAGATTGCATTTATCCAAAAGCAATCTTGAACTAGTGGCGCAGTTCCGTATTCCTAGCTAGTGGGAAGATGTTTTGGCGTTATAATATATATTTTTATTGTGTTTTAAAATTAAAAAAAAAATCTTTTAGGATCCCTTCCCACTTTCGAAATTCTTAAATATGTTATTACATGTTATTTAGAATTAATGTTTGATTTTCTTTTAGAAAAAAAAGAAGAAGAATGTATCCAGATGCGCAGGATCAGAAAAATTTTAGTTGTTACTTATATATATAGTTGTATGTTTATAATTAAAATTTAGTATGTAATCACATACGTAGGGGAATTGCATTTTAAAAGCAATTTGAAATCTTGGCGCGATTTCCGTATCCCCAGCCAGTGGGAAGATATTTTGGCCTTATAACATATTTTTATTAAATGTTTTAAATTTTAAATCCCTTTTTAGAATCCCTTCCCACTTTCCAAATTCTTAAACATGTTATCATACGTATGACCCACAATTAGTTTGATTTCCTTTTAAGAAAAGGAGAATGTATAGATAAGAAAAATTTTAGTTGTTAATTATATATACCGTATATTTGCATATTTGTCATTGAAACTTAGTATGTAATCTCATGCGTAGAATATGGAATTTTACACTTATAATCAATGTTAAATTTATTTTTCAGTGTTAATCTTAAATTTTCGTTTTCATTTTGAAGTGTTTACTGTAATTTTATTGAACCTCATTTACGTCATTTACCCGATTTTGACATTATTTGAATTTCCAGGATGTGACATGATATATTTTGTTCGAAGAGAAAAGTTTAGAACGGAAAGTAGGCTAAGCCTTAAACGAGTGAAACAGACATTTCCTTGTTAGCTAATAGTGTGTGTAGAAATGTCGTGTGAATAGTATATTCTTCGAACGAAAGCAGTAATCTTTTTATTTTAGAAGGAACTATATGAACAGATATTCTGATGGTGAACGGTCGTTTTTCCCCTCATATTAATATATATGCGGAAATATGTTTAACTTCTATATTTTCTTGTAATTTCTAATTAACATTTTTTGTCGTCTTCTCTAGACCACTGAACGACCGTAGGGGAACTTCTTCGGGTAGGATATTTTATGGGGATAAATATTTTTTTTTCAGGGAGGCAATATTTCCTGGAATTGCAGATCTGTTGCAAAAATGGATGTGGCTAATCCATTGGATATTCCATAGCTAACTGTATTTTCGCCATCAATCGCAAAATATAGTTTTTCATTTCTCTTCTTCCTTTATAGTAACCCAGAACTAAGCATGCGTATTCTTAGGTTAGATTTTTTGAGTATATTTTGATGTCTAGTAACATTTCAGTGAATATTTTAATGTTTATGAACAGTAATTCTATTAAGTGGATTTGTATGCTAATGCGTTGTAATGTTTTCTATTCATTTTGAGAAAAGTGTATTTTAGTGCCAGTATGTCCTAGAAACTATTCTAATTCGATCTAGATCCCGAATAATAAATTTATTTTCTTTCGAACAGCATGAAGCCATAACGATTTTTGAAAATTACTTTGTCAATTATTTCGTATGCTCGATGACTGAATTTTTATGCGGTAATAAGACCATTTTGAATATTTGTAGCGAAGATACCTAAGGAAGCTTGTTACAGCTGTTTTGTAGGGAATTTAATTGAATGTTTTAGACCGACCAGAGAGTTGTAATGTCGTTGACTATATTCTTGTTTGTATCCCATGTTTTTCTTTTAATAGGTCTCATGTATTTTGTCTTATAGAGACATATCTTTACGATGCTACGAAAGCATTTGTATTTTGTGTGTTTACACATTTTTTCTAGGTGGAAAACGTACGTTATGTTCCAGGGAACATGCGCGTAGTTTACTGAATATTAATGTTTATATTTCAGTTTTGTACAGAAACATTTTGTAAGTGCCTATGGTTGCAGGCCTTTTCTCGTTTCTAATTCTGCCTCGCAGGTGTCGATGGCATATTTCGTGTGTAAGTACGTGTAGTATTACACATATTTCCCACCTATGGTTTTGGTCAATTCATGGCATAATGACCATTTATTTTCAGGAATGTTTGGAATAGCGAGTCAACTTCCTTGATTCAGACATTTGAAAAACTTGGATTAATATTGAATAGTTTTCAACGCTTTATTAATAAGTTCTCTTGCAGATAATACCCATATATTCTGGTAACCCTACAATGTTTACGTTTATGGAAGTGAACAACAACCATTATTTTAGGCTTAAGCTAATAATAACTTTGTTTCAGAATAAAATCATTTGTTGTATTGAGCATTATCGAACTAAAGTCACGACGAGCAGATGGCATTTGATCTTATGGCGTGCCAAATTTTCTTCATACATGTCAACGAATTCACGATCTTTTTCTTTGATATGCAGAATCATGCTTATTTCTTGGAATTACTATGAACGTCAATTTTGACACTTAAGTTTATTTTTTTTATTTTTGAAAAACGATTTTTCGTTCTTTTCTGCCAAACAACACGAGGCACAGTTAAAAAAAAGGGACATACAGGTGAAAATCTTATTTTGTTTACATATTGTCAGTTTAACATGTCTTTACATTTCCATTCATTTTACTTTTTCAATGATTTTCATATTTTTCAAATATATTAGAGTGATATCGAAACTTTAACAACAATTTTAATATTTTAGTACCTTTAACATGTTTTGCTATTTGCTTATTCATTCACATTTTGATATTTTAAATACAGATATCAGTATACGAGTATTTACTAATTTTTATTGAGATATTTGATAATTCTTCAAGTCGATGTTTTCATGAATAGTTATCGTGTGTGTATATTTATTTCATATTACACAAAATAAAGTGATCGAAACGGAACACTTAAACATTTTATGAAAAGAATTTATTAGTGTTAAAAAAAGCATTTAAATAGCCCTATAACGTATTTACTTCATATTATATCAAATAAAGTGATCGAAACGGAACACTTAAACATTTTACGAAAAGTATTGATGTGTTTAAAAAAAATATATGTATATATATTACTGTTAAAAAAAAGTAAGAATTTTAATAGCCCTATAAACGCTTTCTGCGAACTTAAAAAAAAAAGTTATCATACAGGTGTTGTAACCGTACTTCGTTTCTCACACCAGTGTTAAAAAAAATCTCCCCTTCTCCCCTCATCAACTCATCGTTGGAGAACCATGGAGGATATTCAACACATGGTTTCAACATGTGAAGTAACGGAAGATAAGGAAACTCAACTGCACCAATTGTTCAAGAGGATCTTATTACTTCATGGAACACTTGGATTGGACATTGCTCATGCAGGAATCTCATCATGTTGTAGTGAGTGGACAAGTTATTTAACTATTTTAAATAGCCCTTTTTCAGGTGAAAAACCATTCAACGTTCATACACGTAAGTCTCACACCATATGACAGTGTTGCCAACTAACTTATTTTAAATTTTCAGGTGAAAAACCTAATTTTATTCATACTTCGTCAGACGGCCAAGGGTTCTCAACCTGTCTACGTGTGCACTTGACAGGTCGTTCCACTTTCGGACACCATATATAACCGCTACCAGGTTATAGAAGGATTTTTTGTGGACACTCTGTATATTTCGTAAAGACTATGATCATTATTTTCGATTTATACTTTATTCTGCAACGCACATAAGTTCTTTCTTTGGTGGGAATTGCTTCTTTCCCACACAATTGGACAAAGAAGTCTTTCATCGTTTTTACATATATATATTTAAAACATTGCTTTTGCTGAGAACATTTCAGTTAGTGACTAACCATTTCAGTGTTTCTCCCTGACTCATTATATACACAGTATATATTCTATAGTTATTGGGAACTGAATTAAGTGCTTTCGTTAATCGTTTATGGAAACATTACAATAGATTAGAGAAATACGGGCTGACCAGATGTCCCAGTAGCCAAAGTGGCACCAGCCTCACAATTTTCGTAGCCCGTTATCTGTACTTTCTCACGCCAGTGTTATCGCCGTGTCTAGTGCATTATAGGCAGTTGGCTAAAATTAACATAAATTGTTTTCTATATTCTGTTTGTATGTGCATACAGGTGAGTAACTGAGTGATTTTTGAAATGAAGTGCCAACACTTTTCTGTTGATCATTGCAACCCGTAGCTTGAGCTTGGAGGCTCAGGGAGTTCGACTCCGGTGTTGTACGCAACCACCACGCCCGTTGCGTTGGTTAAGTTTTGTGAAGGGGCACAAGCTATTTAGCCGGTGAAGGACGATTTCTTACGGCTAGCCCCAACTAGTGAAATCCCAGGTCCGCAGACCTTGTGCGTTTAAAAAGTTATATACGCGCCCACCAATATCAGTATTCCACTGTGGAGATCTTCTTTTCGTTACTTTACTGAAGATTCACCTTTACGCTGCAGGACTGTTCAGCGTAACAACTGGATTCATCGTGGGACGATCCAGACAACTTTTCCCCAGTGCTACCCCCCAAGTGTGTCAAGGGTGTGAGAGAAGAATTTGTAGTGATATCTCAATCGTAATCATATATATATATAAAGGGCTATATTTCCCGAAAAGGGCAAAGCGTAATTTCAGCGGCAAAATTTATTAGTGTCCAGTGTTGTATTCATTTCTCTTCGTTATTTTTTTTCTCAAAATAGTGTTCTAATAAATAAGTATAGTGTCAATTAATTCAGTGTGTTTTCGTTGTTTGTATGAGTGATGTTTGTGTGCGTTATGGTCTGGATGACCGTCAGATCGTCCGTGAGGTTTTCGAGACGAGACACCCGAACCTCTCGGCGCCTAATGCTCATCTCATTATTGAGACCGACGAGCTTTTTTGGGAAACAGTTTGTAACCTTTCTTGGAGAGATCTTCGTTGTCCTGTCCAGGTAAGTTAAAGTATCAGGAGTATGCTTATTGGTAATACCACGAGCCAGGACAGCGAACAGAACTACTGCCGGTTACAAATAAATGACAGCCCGAACATGGACCCAGACCTCTAGTTGGTTACAACAATAACGATAATGTATGTGTGGTTAGTTATTAAAGCTTTGTTTAATAGTCAAAAGAAAATTTTTAGTTTGTTTCCAGTATGTATAAAGCCTGGCCCTCTGAAAATGACATGGCCTTCGTGAAACAATTTGGTGGCTTCATCATTAAGTTAACTGAATTTACTTTTCTATATTTTAACTAATATTAGGTTAGTACGAATGAAATGTTATTTCCAAAGGCAAAAAAATAAAAGAAAAATAAAGAAGAAAGAAAGAAAGAAAAAGAAAAACAAAATACGATACCTGGTTAATCAAAACTGTCAAAATAGCCGTCTGCAACCATAATCTTCCGTCAACTATTAGCAAAAGAAATATGAGGTTTGTGATTCGAAGAAATCTTCAACTGCACTTTACAACTCTCGATTATCCGGAATGTCAGAATAGGTGATAGTAATTGAAGACATATCTGAGAAATGTGAAGAGTGAGGAAGAGTTTCATTCTGAAACTCATCCAGAGATTGCACCTTTCTTTGCGCGACAGCGTTGTCGTGTCACGTAGGGACACCATGTCTAATGATCATTGCTGGATGTTCACCGACATGTTTGCGGTGAATTTCATTGAGTTAAGTACTATAACGAACGGCATCGACTATTTCACCTCACCCGAGAGAGACATGATAAATCATTCCAACACTAATCATACCAGCAACATCTTCTGTGGGTGGAGAAGTAGTTTAGAAACTGTCCCGGACGTTTATTACGATCTAAACGTTGTTCTCTTCGTACTGTGTCCTGATCACATACGATTGTATAGCAGGTCCACTTTTCATCTGAAGTGACAATTCGATGCAGGTTCTCACCGCAAGCACACCTCAGTGGATGTTCTCGTTGGCTGGAATCAACTCACGCTATACCAATAAATTCAAAATTTTCAAGTTACCGATTACCCATTTTTACCTTGTCTGCACTTACACAAACACTTTTGCAAGGGTTCGCTTGCACAGTGTTCTGAATTTCATTAGAACATGCTGGTTGGTGCCCACGGGACTTATTTTGCAATGCAATGTGACCGGAATGAAATTTGAGAAGCGACCGCGAATGGTGCGTTCGTTTGCCATTCCTGGTCCAAATTCACTGAATTTTTTTATAGTTTATTGTGCAGTATATTGCAGTTTAAATTCATAAAAAGGAACACTCGCAATTATGCGTTCTCCATTGTGTACTTCCATACAACCCTGTTCAACAACAAAATATCTCCTGACTGTCCGGGTATAGCATCTTGTTTGCGGCACGTGTGCTGTTTGTGAGGTGACATGCATGACCTTAATCTATGCCCTATTGTGTTGCTCATTTTAATTTACAACCAGACATGAAAGTGGGCATTTAATTCACATCAACCTAACACGGTATTTGCATTAAATTTCTCCCCAATTATAAGTACTTACTATTAGTTTTGTAATTATTAGCTTAAACTACAGGGTATTCGGAATGGGACTTTTAAAAGGGTATAGTTTTAATATGGTTAAAGATACAGTAGAAAAAAAGACATTTGTATTGAAGGAAAACTCAAAAAGTTTTATTCAACAAATTATCATACTTGAACAACTACCGGTGACGGTACTACTATCGCCAATAAACAGAAATGACCTCGGCAGTCGAAAAGGTGCAATGCGTATGGTGGTTTGCAGGAACAAAATGTGTTGTTCAAATTCAATGAAACTTTCGACGTGTTTACCACAAGGATCCTCCATCACGCAACATTATCCAGGCATGGAAGGATCAATTTTTATTAACGGGGAGTGTAGTGAAACAACACAGTGGTGGTAAATCACATGTGTCAGGAGGAAATGTGGAAGCAATAAGAGAGTGTTTCTTACATAGGCCGAGGAAGTCATTTCGCTCAGCGAACAGGCAATTTGCAACTCCAAAGTCAACAGTGCTCGATGTTGTACACAAACGATTACGTTTGCGCGCGTATAAGGTGCAATTGTTACAAGAAATTAAGCCCAACGATAAGCCACAGAGAGTAGCATTTGCCACTGAAATTCTGTACGGGATGGATTATGACCATAATTTCCTATTGAATATTGTTTTCTCTGATGAGGCAACTTTTCACTTGTCCGGCTGTGTTAACAGACACAATGTTAGGATATGGGGATCTGAGAATCCGCAAGCGTACATAGAACATTCTAGAGACAGTCTCAAATTGAATGTTTGGTGTGCTTTAACATATAATGTGATTATAGGCCCCTTCTTTCTCATAGAGCAAACCGTAACAGGAAATGTATCCTTAGACATGCTTCAACACTTTGCTGTTCCCCAACCTCAATTGATATATCAATTGGATGGTGTCCCGCCACGTTGGAGCCTGTAAGGAAGGGAGTATCTTGATACTGAATTCCCGGGCCGTTGGATAGGCCGTGATGGACCAATTAGGTGGCCTCCACACTCTCCTGACGTTACACCCTGGACTTCTTCCTGTGAGAGTATGTGAAAGACCTTGTGTATTCTGGTAAAAATGTGCGTAACCTTGAAGAACTGAAGAACTTAGAAATGCGATTGCTTCAGTAATACCTCAGATGTTACAGAATACGTGAAGAGAGGTTGAGTTCAGGCTACATATTGTAAGAGTTACAAATGGAGCTCACATGGAGTTACACTATGTTAGAATAACTTGTAAGTAAGACCAAATAAACGTTTTTAGTTCTTTAAAATGTATGTTTTTTCTTGTATTTCTGACCATATTAAAACTATACACTTTTAAAAACCGTCAGTCCCATTCCGGACACTCTGTATATTAATTACAATGCTATTGTTTTTCTTATCTCAAGATCAAAACAAACTGTTTCTAGGAGAAAACTCGCCCCTAAATTCAGATCAAATTTCAGAATTTCCCCATCGGCCTCAGTTTTCATGTGAAAACGTTTTTTACACATGCGTACTGTAGCTAATGTATATATATATATATATATATATATATATATATATATATATATATATATATGGTATTTCAAAACAACATCGACAACGTTTGGGAGATGATTCTTGATACCCAGATAAGGCGAAAAGTATAGACCAACTTGGGTACACAAATGCATCCTTTCGGAGTTATAGGCTGCAGAAAACATTTAAAGGTTCATAGCTTCAATACTATGGGGCCTACCGTAGTCAGTTCAAGACTTCTCCTAGGAACTAATATGTACTCTATCCAAATATCCAAGTTTCAGAATTCTACAGTACTTCCGCGACAATTTTTATACAATTAGTTGGTAAGTACTTCAAATTATATGCCCGTAGCCAAACTTCTTCCATAAAAATTGTTGCATGAGTACCTTAGGATTCTGAAACATGTATTTTTGGATAGCGCACATATTAGTTCCTAAGTGAAGTCTTGAGCCGATTTCAATAGGTCCCATAGGTTTGAAGCTATTCATGTTTTCGGCAGCCTATAACTCCAAAAGGAAGCATTTGTGCACCCAGGTTGGTCTATACTTTTCGTCTTATCTTGGTTTCAGGAGTCATCTCCTAAACGTTGTCGGTGTTGTTTTCAAACACCCTATATATCTTCAATAGCCTTCCAAAGTTATTTGAAAGTATAGTTCATTTGAACCACTTCAGGTTTCGGTACAGTGTTATGGACACGAATATATTGGCTTGTGACACTGAATTATTTGCACAAAACCGCTTCTCGGCATCTGTTACGCATAGGATAGTTTGGAAGTAAAATGTGAACAATGTTTTTTATTATTATTATTATTATTATTACGTAGAAGAGTTATTTACAATATCTAGACATGAATCTTCTCAGCTCTGAAAGAAGATAAAGACAGAGATCTGAAAGATTAAATATGTCCAAAATGATCAAACATGGACTTGTACTGAACGCAATATATAGCCAGTCAGAGTATCTCATTAGCTGGCAGCTAGTGATACAAGTTTTAATAGAATAATATAAACAACAAACGCTTTCTTGTCTGTAAAAATCAATTTAAAAATAAGTGTAAAATGTATTCTTCCGTTTGCACATTTTTTAGTCTTTACAACAGCCTTTTTAACTGCCATCACCATACTCAGTCCACTTCTCTCTGCATCAACTGGCCTTGGGCGAGAGCCAAGTCTGTGTTCCTAGCTTACAATCGCATTACCCTTGTCCTGCTCCTGGTTAGCCATAGTAATCATAAGCTACACCCTTCGCTTCGTAACTCCGATTCACGATGTGCACTACTAACAATAGCGTGGCTTTACATTTTCTAACTTTCAGCCAACCACAAAACTCCCTTCTGCGTTTCATTCGAATCTAGAGCATATTTTTTATCCTTGTTCTGGAATGACATATTTTTCTCAAAAACGATAATAGAAGCTTAAATGTTTGCAATTATACACTGCAATCAGGTGTAATCACTGCAATCAGGTGATGTGTTTACTAGTATTGTTCATTCTGCACTTCTTTTGGCCATTTTCCTCTCTCTCTCTCTCTCTCTCTCTCTCTCAAGTTTAAAATTTCAATTTAAATCCAGGAGTTTGGTGGTAATGTTGTAATGTAGAACGGCGACTTCAACTTTCGCCTATTCAAGATTCGCCTAATAACCTGAGGCAATAGAATTTACAGATGTTAACTCAAGAGAAAGTGTAGGTGAATCTTGAATTCAAGATTCGGCTTTCAAGATTTCCCTAATGGAAAATTATGTTGGTAGTACTGACAAGACACAGAGAGAGATGATGTAGACATTTCAGGTAATTCTTTTTCCAGCTGTTGTATCATGTCAGATTTGTTTGGTTTGAAAAGGAAACTGTTTTCTATTAGGATAAACGATCCTATGTGAATGACACACAAAGCTATAGTCAATAAATTTTATATATATATATATATATATATATATATATATATATATATATATATATATATCGGGTGATGCAAAATAAGTGTTACAACGCTTGCGAGGTGACTCCTGCCACTGAGACAAGAAAGAAAGTTCTCTTGAACTTTCGGCTATCGGACATAGTTTCGGATCTACAAGGTGCCGAAAGCGTGGAAAAATGACTTTCGAACTCCAGTAGTTCGGAAACTATCCAACGTAAAAAGGCCGGGTAAAAAATTCACTGAAGAAGTCATACCTGCTGTATTGAATTTTGCATGTTTCACAATCCTACCATGTACGCGCAAGGGATTCCCCAAAGGAACGTAGGTTCCTGGATAATCTGCCAAATGAAAATTGGTCTAAATGAATATGAATTGATAGAGTTTCTACCAGGTAACAATAATTCGTTTGTATTAAGTCGATATCTGGAACAAATACAAAATGACGGACATCTTTATGCCCGTTGTGTGTGGTTGCAATATCGCCCGGTACGGCTGCTGGCCAACAGTGACGTTCTGAGTATTAATTGTAGCGAATTTGTATTCAAATGCTCTAGAAAGACATCTGGAGTGTCGGTAAAGAACAACAGATGAAGCAGGGTGATTCATATGTGTGGAAACACGTAACGAAAAATGCCGAGCAATGCACTCATACTAAGTAAACGTGAGTTCAAAGCGTCGGAAATGTAAGGAATAGTATCAAGAACATGAAAGCCTTTGCCAATTCACCAATAATACTCCATCAAATCAATGCAATATGATGTGCGCGGTTGCATGCCAAGAAGGATGCAACAACTGAGGCCAAGTTGAAATTGTGCAAGGGGCCTCACAAAGAAACTGGGTTAATTAATGAATATCACTAGTGTGACCGCATGATCGATATTGAAATATGACCAATGTGTGTGTTGATATCGACATGTAGCTAATAGACAAATGTCAACATGTCTCACTACTGCTGGAACAACGTCCCACGTGCGAAAAAGAGGAAAATAACGACTCGGGTTTTGAATCTGAGGCCGTGGGCTCCCAGTAGGATTGGAAATTACAACCACGCTAGCGAAAGCGAGCGCTCTAACCCTGAGGCTTCGAGGGAGCCTCACTTTGTCTTTATTCATTTCTTTGAGAGGTACCCACTCTGCTTGGCAAGGGCTCTTGTACAGCCTCCCGACATGGTTGTGTGTTTCATTCTGTTACTCCTACTGCACAGTGACGTTTCTTCCTTTTTGTTATGTCGTTTTATTTTCCATATGTATGGTGTTCCAGCACACAGAGAAAAATCCGTTCTCCGGACAGCGGTAAATTGTACAAATATACGGTATCCTCTTGCTTACTATAGATATCAGTACGGAGCGTATCTTATCCGTATGCTACATAGGCACTGCCCTTAGGTGTTACATCATGCCGTTGCAGGATGTCTGACATCTATCAATTTTCCGTATATCACATGCATATACTTATGTTACCTTCGTCAGCTGTATGTTATATACGTCCATTTGTATGTGAGATCCTGACCGCCTACATTGTTTCATACGGAAAGTACGTATAGATGGAACACTTATTCAGAAAGTATTATAAAACATGCGTTTTCAGTTATACGTCTGCTGTACGTTAAGTCCAAAAGCTACAGGAATTACGCATGTAACCTCTCTTTTTAAGTACGCTACCTACAATTTTTTTCTCAGTGCAGTAGTGTTACATGTGCCAAATTGGTTTACTTTCGTCTTTGTCTTGGCATGTGCAATGTGTGTCAGATACGAATTTCTGGAGGTATTTTCCTATATTTCGAGTACGTCATATGTCCCAGAAAACGTGGGACATGATACAAGTTTGTTATTTTCACGCTCTATCAGAATTTGAACCATGGATTAAGAGATTTCTTTTCATATGTGTCGACTGTGGGATAATGTCCCAAACCAAGAGGGACATTGTTACAATCGTGTTCTACAGAGGTTGTTCAGTCTACATCTGGCCAATTTAGACTTACCTAAAAATTTAGAAGAATCCATGGCGCCAGGACCGTAAGTGCTCGATGTGTTTCCCTTGGTTCCTAAAAATAGTCCGACTGCGTAATTTCCACTGTAATAGGCTTCTCTGAAGAACTAGGAGGGGAATCTTGTCCCATTCCCTTTGCACAGCTTTCCAAAATCCTGCCACAGTTGTCACACGCCGTTTTCCCAAAGCCCGCTTAAGCAATCCAAATCCACAATAGTCCATAGGACTTGCATCTGGAGATTTAACAGGTACCTCATTGAAAGGTATCATCTGCATACCACTTGCCTCCTCCATATCCCTGTAGAATGCGAGGGACGATTGTGAGGTATGTGATGAGGCCTTGTCTATGTGAATGCGCACCGGATTGGCGTCATTTTCGTACATTGTTGGAATCTCATGCTCGTAGATCAGCCGCATGATCTGCTCCTGAAAATACTGCGAATTTGGTTTGCAGCACTTCGCCACCCTACTAATCTTCAATTTACCTCGGTAACAGTAGCCAGTAATGACCATGAACCCTTTTGGGAAGGATTCTTTACAAACATGGACCCACCTTACCGTCTCTCGGTACATGACGGCTCTCGGTTTGCAGCAGTCGGAAAGGTAAATCCATGCTTCATCGAGCGTTACGACGTACATCCACCTTTGTTTTGCCAGACCTGAAAATATGTTATTCTGGGGCGGCTAGAGCCTGACTGATCTTCAACATTATTATAACCTGCACCAATTTTCAGGAACCAACGAGTTGCTGTGCTGTCCTTTACTACATTTTCCTCTTCCATACGACAAAAGTTTTGGGTTGCTACCGCAGCATTACGCCGAGTTCTAAGTATACAATGATAGTTCACGTATCAGACGTTATTGAGCACTCATCATTGCTGCTACTAAAAGCTGACTGAAGATAAGGACGGAGTGTCGGCTTTCACATTAAATAATCTGTTTGCCACACTTCCTCTTGGAGCAGTTTGATCTTGTACTTACTTACGGTCGACCACGGCGTATACACACTCCCGCTTTTAGGTTATGGAAAAAATGAAATGGAAAGAATGCCAGACTTGAAAAACTGTATAGGGCGCTAATTGTGGCGCAACTAACACCTGGTTTGGAAAAAGCACAAGTATGTCTGAGTACATAGCTTAATATTTCTTGTTAGATTGACAGTCGACGCCAAACAAATGTACCAATTTAACCGCACCGATTATGAAGTATGCATCGTCTCTAGCAATGACACGACGTTGCGTGGATTTTATGAGTCACAAAGTTATCATCATCATATCGCTGACAAGATCAGAATCCATCGTGCTTGAGGAGAGACGTGCACAGTAAAATCTAGACAGGGCGATTATAACTCCACTATGATTTTGAGAACCTTCAAATGGTCACGCATGGGCCCGGTAGTGCATGTAGAGAACATCATAACAATTCCTAGCTATCACGTATACCTATTCATATCGGAAAGGTTTCGAGCCATTAATGGCATCTTTCAGCAGGACAACGTTTCTTGTCACAAGGGCAACGATGTGCTGCAGTGGTTCGAGGAACACGGTGGTTAATTTTAATTGCTGCAATGGCCCCCAAAACTTACTCTGATTTTAACCGAATTGAACACCTTTGGAATTTCATTGAACATCACAATCGAGCTCATAATGGAATTTATAGGAATTAAGTGACTTTTGTGTGCACCATGTCTCCAAACACCTACCAAAGCTTCATTGGTTCAATGCGAAATAGCATTGCTGCTGTATCGCAACCCAAAGTTAGACATATCAGATATTAAATAGGTGGTCATAATGCTTGTGTTGTTCAGTATATTTACTAGTGCTATTCATACTTGTCGTACCAACAATACACAGTTTGAAATAGATTCTATCCACATCACAATCATAAGCAGTTGAATTAGACATAGTTCATTTAGACCAAATATTTAGGGCTTGTAGCGTGTAGCATCCCTTTCACGTTGATGGCGGTGACGATGCTGCGTGACATGGATTCCACCAGAAACTGGAAACTTTGTGGAGCCATGCATTTATTGTATTTCTTTACTGTGAGTTTAAGAAAGTTTAACATGTTAATTTATTGTACTTCTTTATATTTACGGCACATTATTACTTTGTTATTGATAGTAGTTCTATTTTATATTTGTTTATTAATATTATGTACATTATGAATATTATTTAGGATCTTTATGAAAATTAGCTGGTGTACGCACAATGGAAGACTTTACTAACACTTTCTGATACGAGTCAAGTCACAACTGAAAGTTCTAACGGCTGTATAATGCCTTGATTTAAAGGTTACGATGAACTTTCTGCTGCTATGCAAATTGAAATCATAGGTCGAGCATCAGTGGGGCAAACTATCAGTCAGATCGCTAAGAACCAGGGCTGAGACAAGAAAACTGACAAGAAATTAATTCAATGATATAGAAAAAGTGGAAGAAGGTAATGAATTGTTCATGCCTCGGGCACGGAGAGGGAGGACTGAAGTGACAAATATAACCCAAGACTAAGCAGTCATTCCACGAGTAATAAAATCAGGTCTTTACTATCCTCTTCTTGGACAAAACCAGGCGATATGGCTCTTTGCTGAAACAACAACAGCAAAAAAAAAAAAAGATTATTGGCTACTGGTCTACATTGTTTAATACTACTACTAACACAGGGCCAGACGAATGGAATGGGTATAGTAGAAAACAACTCGATCTCAATCAAATTTCAATCATATTGGGACTTGGTCATTAAGATCGACGAGGTTCTCACGTCTTATCAGCAAGACAGAGTTATACTCGTAGACTACATGAAAGCAGATATAACGAAAAAAGGATTATTAAGATAGGTCATCCAGGACGAATATCAGCAAACGCTTGGGGATATATGAGGTTCCAGGTCCTGGAGAACTATGTTTAGCTACGTTTACGTTAATATACTAGAAAATATACTATTGTCTTCTCCACTATTGCATAGAAATTTGTGCGAACCGAAATAGTATATATATATTGCATGAAACTTCAAACTTCCTGGCAAACACAAGAGTGACTAAATGAGCATCTGGAGCTAATTTGTATCGAATGGCTTTCTCAATCTCCAGACTTGAACCCAATTGAGCATCTGGGTGTATATTGTGCAAGAATGTGAGGAAAGCGTTAGGCTGGAGACCAAATCTTTCTTCAAAACCATGTCATGGAACTGTGGGAACAATTTCGTGACACACTATCTTGTTGCTCGAGACTTGTATTAACATACGAGTGAGAAAACAGATGTGCTAAAATATAATGTAATATTTCAAATATTTAAGTCCTTACACTTTTCAGTCTTAGTTGGAAAGAAAGAAATAAAATAAAAATGCAAAGATTTAAAGGAAGGTGTTTAATATTAGCTATCATTATAATTGTGGGTATTTTATTTACAAGAAAAAGAAACAATAAATACGCATGCTATTAGGAAGTAGCGCACGAGAGAGAAAAACAAAGAACCGGTGGCTAGAGCGTTAAAATATGGCGCGAGGCATTCTGGTTCAATCATCGCCCAGAAGAGTTTGTAGTGCTCAACATCATTTCCGCGGGTTCTTTCCGGGTTCTCCCCTTTCCTCTACATTCTCAAGTGAGGTGGAATGAGTGAGGTAAAATACTTGTCCATGTGGTTTTACTCCATCGAAGGGCCTGCAGCTTGCACGTATAATCTACAGAGAAATGGAGCATGTGGTCAAAGCAACGTTGGTTTCGAGTAGTGCTGTCGAAATCGGTTTTTGAAAAAAAAAACGAAAACTGGTTTTAGAAAAAAGTGAAATTTCATTAAACCGAAATGTCGGTTTTGAAAATCGCTTTTGCGGTTTCGGTTTTGAAAACCGCATTTGTGGTTTCGGTTTTGAAAACTGCTTTTGTGGTTTCGGTTTGTGAAATCCGCAAATCGGTTTTCTCAAAAATCGAAAACCACCAATGTCACAAAAATTCACAGCACTAATATCAAGTAACGAGAAAACAGCAAAGAATCTTTCCCCACTTCGGCTCACAGTTGCCAGATGGAAAAAATTTCCCTCGGTGTGGAGTTTGTATCTGACAACATTGTGAAAAGTTTAAAAACATTTGACTGTAATGGGACGTAGTAGTTCTGCAGAAGCTAGAGAAAAGGTGGAAGTCATGTGTACTGGTAACATTTGTAATTTTTGAAGACATTCAGTCAATTTGTGTTGTTTTGGTTTTGTTTGTAGAATGATATAGTAATGTGTGACGTTTAATGGAAAATAGACAAAAGATAGAAAGTTGTATTTTGATTCTTAAACACAAATGGCTTTTATAGACTGTAACATTTTGGCACACCAGCGTGAGGTGGGAAAAAATGACGAATCATGGATAAATTAGTAAAGGCTAGGAAACCGGTGCAGATATCGTTTTCAAAGGCTTATAATAGCTTAGTGGCTGAATGTGAAAAGGGCAATGTAAATGTGGAAAGTGTCAAGTTATATTTTACAAAGTTGGAGAGACTTATAACCGAATTGTCAACTTATGATGAAAATATACTTGAACTGTTGCTTAGTGATACAAGCAAAAAAAAAAGTGAAGCACGTTATATGGAAGAGTACAACAACGTGGAAAGTTACCGGGAAATGTTTGACGAAGCGCGTGTAAAACATGAGAACATTTTGAAAAAAGTAGCTGCTTCTAGCAGTTCAGGTGGTCATACAGGTAAAAAGAAACTTAAATTACCGAAAATTAAGTTGAAAACTTTCAGTGGGGAAATAAGTGAGTGGATAAGTTTCTGGAGCCAGTTCAAGCGAATTCATAACGATGATGAAATCGAGAAAGAGGACAAGTTCCAATACCTGCTACAAGCAATTAGTACCGGTAACAGAGCATGGGGCGTAGTGAACAGTTATCCACCCACAGCCGATATTTACGATAAAGCTATAGAAAGTTTATGCAATCGTTTTGGTCGACGTTTTGATAGAGTACTACATACGTGAACTGTTAGGACTTGTTATACAGAATGCCGAATGACTTGTCATGTCGAATGACAAAAATAAGTTAAAATTGTATTCCTTATATGATAAACTTGAGTTATATTTACGTGCGCTAGAATCAATAGGTATGACTAGTGAAAAATATGCAGCTATGTTATTCCCCTTGGTAGAATCTTGTTTGCCTGATGAAATTTTGAGGGTTTGGTTAAGGCATACAGCGACTGCCAGTGTAAGTGATAGTAACGCAAATACGTTTAGTGAGAAACTAAAACAGTTGTTACAGTTCCTGAGAAATGAGGTGGAGGGAGAAGAACGCATTGCGTTAGCTCAAGCAGGATTTAAAATGAAACAAACTTCCATGGTGAATTTTAAAAAGAATAAAGAAGAAAAAAGGATTCCTACTCTGTTTTCTGGACAAAATCAGGTAAAAGAGGACAGTGTGTTTTTTGTGAGGCGTATCATTTACCACAAAAATGTGAAAAAGCCAAAAGTATGAACCTGGAAGATGTATACAATTAGTGCTGTATTAATTTACATTTTGATATGCAAATTTTAATTTTATTTCTATAAAATTATTTGCCTATCAAAATGGTAATTTTTATTGTTTATTAATAGGTATTAGTGTTATTATTATATAATCCATTATATATATTCATCAAATATGATAACTCAGCGTATCAAAACTACATAATTTACAAAATATTAGAAAGAAATACATCTCAATTGATATTATAGGTATATTGGAGTCTCTACGAGCATTTTTTTTTTTAAACTGAACGTCTTTGTGTTGGCTGAGACCACACAAGACGCAGCACAGTATTTTTGGACATCTGAGTTTGAACTTTCGAATGTTGCTAACTGGAACTTGAAATTGACTCCAGAAATGTTTTATCACGAACTATGAACTCACTGGCTAAATAGTACTACTCTCCAACCTAGTACAATAGTTCAGAGTAAGACCCATTGCAACTGTAGGCATGTTGTCGCTAGTGAGTTCCATTGTATTCCATTTACCATTCAAGTGCGAAAACTACGATACAATGAGATGTCAAAACTTTCAGAGTTTACCGATTCTAACACTTAACTCCCCGCTCCCCGCCTCCAATGCTTCCTACGAGAACGGACCTAACTGGAGATGCCCTTCCGTTTTGGCGGAGGAATACAAATTTCAAATGGTAAGCTGAGTAAATGTTTAACTAAAGTGTATTTAAATTACCAAGGTTCTTGGACATAACGAAACTTACTTTTACTATTTGTAAATCGTGTTGACATGTTCTCGTATGTCAAAGTATCCCTACATTGCACCACAATCATGTACTAATTGCAGGAAGACTCCATCGCCGGAAGTCTGCGACCGGCTGCTAAGAAGCCATTACTGTCTGGTACGCAGGTAAACAGTGGGAAAACAATTGTTAAAACAACCCCAAAACACTAATTATGTGTGTTGTCACACTATATGTTACATCTCCAAAGGTTTTTACATATGTAAAGAAAAGGTTTGTGTATTTATTTACAATGTAACAATCTGATAAATATGTTTTTAAAATTCTTTTTATAAAATGCTGACATATTTCGTCTGCATTGACACAGTCGAGGGGTTGCAAACTTTCACCTACAGGTGTCTACACCTATCAGGGGGTGTGTACGAAAAGGGGGGAAGTCAGCAAAAGTAGCAGAATACCATTTTGTTTGTAATATTATGTGTTAATAAGTTATTTTATATAGAATGTGTTATATGCTTTAAATAGTAGAAAGTTGTAGCTTCCTGCTAATCATATTTAAAAAATGAAACAACAAACTGTATAGACAGTAATCATGAATTTTCCAATGACCTCAATTATCAAAACAGTACTTGCGTGGGTTGCCATTGACGGTTGGCCATAAGCGAGTATACAGCCAGAAAGAGAGTTTCAGGAAATAGTCCCTATCGACAGGGGTATTATCTCTGAAGGCTGGGAGGTCGTGTGTCACTTCGGGTCTTGTTCAAGGAGGGTTGACGTCTTCTCTACGTCAACTCTTGTCTGCAGGAAAATAACATTAGGAAAACATATAAGTGGTGCGAGTAATTATTTTACTTTCTGCGGGAGCCGGAACTTTAGTTCATCGACTTACAAAAACTTTTTGCATATTAGCAAGGCATCGATTGCCGTAAGTTAAAAGGCATGTGCATAAGTGCAAGTGATTAGAACTACAAACATGACGCAGTCGGTGTTTCTGTTGGAGCAGTGTTAGTGAAGTGATCAAAGCATTGTCAGAATGTAATTGACCTTTATCAAACAAGTCACTGTTGAGGCATTTACCTCAAGTATTACAAGTTCTCACTTGTTAGTGATAACAGTGACACTTCAACGTATATAATGAACACTAAAAACAGTCATATAATTTTAGTCTAATACTGTACTATTGTCCTTCAATTTTTCGTGACAAAGACTACCTAAAAACTCTTTGTAATAACTCTTGCCAATGGTCAAACTAGTTTACTAGTACACTACTGTGACGTGAAACTGCCAGCAGTACTTCAGTAGAGACCAACTACAACCGAATAGCAGCAGCGGGGAAGAGCTCCGGATACCGAACTCAGGACCTCTCTTAGATGAAGAAAGAGAATGGGAAATTCAAGACAGCAAGAAGAGAATGCGCGCCAACGTGAAATAAAAATAATGGAATAAACATTGAAAGAAACAAAAACTTAACAAAGAGTTATACATTTTTTTTCTTTTCTTCATAGCATTCTATTAGTGTAGTGTGTGTCTGCAGTGGAAAAGTTCTCATTATTAAATAAAATCATTTATCAATCGAAATTTTGTACTGCTACTTTGCTACAAGTTCAAATCCCACTTCAAGGATACTGTAACTGGATGGTGGTGAGTACACTAAGATACCTAATGTATTTTTGTGTATGTAAATTCTTTGCAGGTGGTCGCCGGCTTGCAGTGATGGTGCAGCATCCTGTAATTGGTATAGTCCCTGTAATATTGTGTGATCTGTTGGTTAACTTACTCATTCCCATGGTTACAGGGAACAGGTTATCTTTATGGTAACTAATGATTAAGTTGTTGCGTTTTCACAAGGCAGGTAACACAAGAAGGAAGGCCGATGGAGATCTACAAATCGGGCGTGTTTTTTGCATTTTGGTTATTAGTCAGATCGGCATACGGAAATTAATTGGTTTATTATGTAACCATTTGAAATTGAAATTTAAGAGTCTCAAAGTTGATTTTTTTTAAGTCTCTACCGAAGTTAGCTCATTAAATTATCTTCCTCTTGTGGACCCACGAGATAATGATCTTTTGATTGATAATCAGAAGGCCATTATCACGACAATTTGCAGTACTGATATATCAGTGCTCACTCAGGCTCCCATGCTTACACAAATAACATTGCATCAGAAGGAGTCAATCCTATATTATTTACAATTTGTATCTGCCCTGACTGGGTCTATCTACAAAAAGTAGCACACACCCTCAGGGTAGTTCACAAAGAGAAAAAGAAACTTTTAATGCAGCAAAAGTGTTGTTTTCGGTGTTTGAAACCTCAAAAACACACTGCCAAGAACTGTACGTTTAATGTTGTTTGTTTTTTGTATAAGGGAAAACATTTTTCGGTTTTGTGTTCGGAAAAATTAGAAAACAAAACAAAATAAAATTCAGAACAGCATAACGTAACGCTAACGAATCAAAATGGTAGGGATGAGTTTCTCCTACAAACACTTAAGTTAAAATTGAAAACAAACGGGAAAGAATGTGTAGTGCGTGCACTTTATGACAGTGGTTCACAGAGATCTCTGGTCTCTAAGCGAGTAGTGAAAGTACTGGGTTGTCAAACAATATGTACTGAAACTTTAGAACATAGTTTGTTTGGTGGTGTCAAAACACAAAAGGAATCCCTTAACAAATATAGTATACTTGTAGCTGATGTTAATGACAATCATTCCTGTAGGATGGAAGTTTTAGAGAAACCAGTGATTTGCGGTGAGATACCTTGTCTTAAACTTGGACCTTGGTTAAAAGAAATGAAGAAGAGAAAAATTTGGTTGTCTGATTTAGATAGTACGGGAGAAATAGAACTGTTAATCGGTGCGGATATGGCTAGTGAATTTTTAACAGTAGTTATGTTAAAGTTAGAGTCAAGACTATTTGCTGTTAGAATAATGTTTGGATGAACGATAAAGGGTAAGTTACCGTCCAAAAGATGTTATGGTATGTCTGCCAATGTTGTGATCACTTTATTGTCAATCAGTGACCGTATTGCGGATTTGTGGAAATTAGATACGTTAGGCATCACTGACCCAATAGAAGTTAAGACTAAGAACGAAAACAATGAAGTAATTTTAAGACATTTTGAAGAAACTTTGTGCGTGAATTCAGATGGTCGTTACGAAGTTAAATTGCCATGGAAGGAAGAACTTATGGAACTACATGACAACAAGGAAATAGCTGAAAAGAGATGTGTGAAGATGACCGAGAAGCTGTGGCAAGAAGGAAGATACGAAGACTATGATAACGTTTTTCGAAACTGGTTGGAAGAAGGAATCATAGAGGAAGTACCGGAGGAGAATCTGGACAATCGAAGTTACTATTTACCACATAGGGCAGTGATAAAAGAGAATTCCACTACCCCAATCAGGCCAGTTTTTGATGCGTCTTCGAAAACAAAGGGTGCGTATTCATTGAATAACTGTTTAGAGAAGGGTCCAAACTTAATTGAAGAAATTCCTTCACTTATGCATAGGTTTAGAGAGAAAAAGATAGCGATTATATCGGACATTAGAAAAGCTTTCCTGCAAGTTTCGGTAAATAAGAACGATCGTGATTATTTAAGATTTCTTTGGTGGGAGAATTTTGACGAAAGGAATTTTAAAACTTTTAGACATATGCGAGTTGTTTTTGGTGTGAATTGCAGTCCCTTTCTGTTGGGGGCCTTGCTTAATTACCATTTAGAAAATGCTCCCCGTGAATATAAAGAAATAGCTAGTAAATTCAAACAATCCCTTTATGTCGATAATTGTCACGTCTGTTGACAATGAAGACGAAATGTTTGGTTTGATCGAAAAATCAAAGTCGCTGCTCAGTGAAGGTAAATTCGATTTACGAGGATGGTTATATAGTGGTTCTTCTATAGGCAGTAATGATTTTTACACTCCAGTTCTAGGTATGTTATGGGACACATGTACAGACACTTTATTGTGTGATACAAAGAATTTAGGCAGAGTAGAAGGACCAGTGTCAAAACGAGTTATTTTACCTACTGCTCATAGGTTATTTGACCCTCTAGGATTTCTGTCACCAGTGACGTTGATCCCAAAATTGTTACTTCAAGAAAGCTGGGAAAATAACTCTTGGGACACACCAGTTTCTTCAGAAATTTCCAGGAAATTCGACAGGTGGTATAAAGAACTGGCGATGTTGGCCGATATAAAAATTCCTAGACAGTTTGTACAAGATGTTACAAGGAACTATTGGACGTTACATGTTTTTCTGTGATTTTAGTAAAAATGCATATGCATCTGTCGTGTTTTTGAGAAGTGAATGCAATGGAGAAGTGAATGTCCAGTTGTTATTCAGCAAAGCACGTGTTGCGCCATTGAAAAAGTCAACTATTCCACGTTTAGAATTAATGGTCTGTTGTATCGGAGTTAGACTTGCTGTGTCTGTGATTGAGAGTTTAAATTTAGACATTCCTTTGTTTTATTGGACAGATTCTTTGGTGGCGCTTTATTGGATAAAAAATGATGAACCTTGGGGAGTGTTTGTAATGAATAGAGTGAAGGAAATTCGAGCTCTTTCCGATGTAAAGTGTTGGAGGCATGTACCGGGAAATTTGAATGCAGCTGACCTACCCTCAAGAGGCTGCAATGCTGCAGCGTTACTGAAGAGTAAATGGTGCGAAGGACCTGACTGGTTACGGCAGACGGAAGAATTCTGGCCGAAAACTGATATGAAACCAAATGCGCTTGAAGTAAATAATGAAAAACTGAAAACAGTTGTTTCGTTAAGTGTTGCAAATGAGCCAAAGTGGTATATGCAATATTTTTCAAATTATGAGAAATTAATACGTATGGTTGCATGGATCTTGCGTTTTATCCATAATTGTCGTTCAAAAGAAAGTGAAAGGTTAAAGGGTGGGCTATTGAGAAATAGAATCAGCTGAGAAGGTTATAATGAGAACTATTCAGAAAAATGTTTTGCTAGTGAAACAATTGTGTACTTTTGTTGATGGTGAAAGTTTGATTAGGTTAAAGACTAAAATTGCACGTAGACTCGATGAAGATGATTTTCGGAGTCCTATTGTATTACCACCTGAGCATGAAGTTGTGAAGATGTTGATATTGAAGGAACATTTGAAATCATCTCATGCTGGAGTTCAATTATTATTGACAAAGTTGCGTGAAAGGTTTTGGATTCTTCGTGGGAGAAAAATTGTAAGTTCTGTTGTTAGAAGATGTGTTAAATGTAAACGGTACGATGCAAAAAAATATTAATGTTACACCACCTTCCGTGCCAGAAGACAGAGTTAAACATGCATTAGTTTTCGAAATAACCGGAGTGGATTTAGCTGGGCCTCTCTTCCTTCAAGATGGGAAAAGATGTTGGATTGTCTTGTTTACTTGTGCCAATTATCGTGCAGTGCATTTAGAACTGGTACTGTCTTTATCGACCGCTAGTTTTTTGTCAGCTTTTAGGAGATTTATTGACAGGCGCGGAAGGCCGAAGGTAATTTATTCTGATAATGGAACGAATTTCGTCGGTGCAGATAATCTCTTTAAGTTAATCGACTGGGAACAAATTTCTTTGTACTCATCAGTAGAAAGAATTCAGTGGAAGTTCATTCCACCTACCGCTGCCTGGTGGGGTGGATGGTGGGAGCGAATTATACAAATGATCAAGAAGCTTCTTCGTAGGACGTTGGGTAGAGCGTCTTTAAGTTATGAAGAATTCAGTACAGTGTTGTGTGACATAGAAGCAGTTATCAATGCACGTCCGTTGACTTGTTTGTCAGAATATTCAAACGATCTCACACCCATTACTCCAGCTATGTTTTTACAAGATAATTTGGAGATAGGAGTACCTGATCTGGATCATATAGAGACAGTTGACAAGTCAAAAAGATTTAGAAGATTGCAGCACATAAGAACACAATTGAGAGATAGATTTCGTAGTGATTATTTAAGTCAGTTAGTACTGAAGCAAACCGAAAAGAAAACTTGTCGAGAAATAAAAGGAGATGTACTTATTGGAAGTGACAATAAGAGAAGACTAGACTGGCCTTTAGGAAAAGTTACAAAGGTGTTCCCTGGGAAGGATGATATTGTAAGAGTAGCTAGGATTAAGACTGGGAGTGGAGAAATTATAAGACCTGTTCAGCGGTTGTACCCCTTGGAAGTGAGTTTTGTTCAAACAGAAGAAAGTGTTGTGGAAGCAAAAGATGAAGGGGAATGTCCGTCTAAAAACTTGACTTTAGGTAAAATTGAAGAAAAGGGTGAACGTGTTGTCACAACAAGAAAAGGTCGAAAGGTGAAGATACCTGTACGATACTTAGTTTGATTTTGTTTTGATTTATTTGTCATAAATCAAAAGGTGGGAGGATGTGGAGTTTGTATCTGGCAACATTGTGAAAAGTTTAAAAACATTTGACTGTAATGGGACGTAGTAGTTCTGCAGAAGCTAGAGAAAAGGTGGAAGTCATGTGTACTGGTAACATTTGTAATTTTTGAAGACATTCAGTCAATTTGTGTGGTTTTGGTCTTGTTTGTAGAATGATATAGTAATGTGTGACGGTTAATGGAAAATAGACAAAAGATAGAAAGTTGTGTTTTGATTCTTAAACACAAATTGCTTTTATAGACTAGACTGTAACACTCGGCGTAGGGAAAAAATGCTCAAAATTTGCAGAGGGGAAACAAGGTATTTTTTCTTAAAATATCTTAAAGTGTAGGGAAATTCATGTTGAGTATACTTTTACAACTGGCAGAATAAAAAAAAAAATAAGTTGCAATTTCTCACAAAGAGGCACAGCTATCGTTACTGGGGAGCAGGGGTAAAAGTCCGGGGGAACGCGGGGGATGCCGTCCCCCACCTGGAAAATCTATGTACGGCGTCCTCCCAGTTTCTTAAAAAATACAATGGGCAAAGATACACAGGAGGAACGGCATGGCGTCATGCCGCTACCTACCGTTCCCCCACCTTTTCAGATGCACTTTTACTCCTGCTGGGAAGTAAAAAAATACAGAATAAAACATGATCGGTGTTTCGTTCACATGTAAACTATAGCAGGTGTCTGGGACCTGCGATAAGAAACCAGTCAACACATGCAAAACCACAACATTCACATTTATCGGAGTGGCAACAAATCAAAAATAAAATTGGGTATTGCGATCTAGATTTTCTTTCTTTCTTTCTTTTTTTTTAAAAAAAAGGAAGGCGGTGCTTTTTTGTGAACAAAAGAAAGCGTGGCAATACTATTTTTAAAAACAAGGGGAAAGAGTAATAATAATATAAAAGACCTCAGTCTAAGTGGATGAGATTTGAAATTGAATTTCATGAGTTGCATGTGTAGTGATCTTAAATAAGGATATACCTTATTTTCTATTTAGCTTAGGGCTGCCATATTAGCCGATTTTAACTGGTACCATCCGATTTTCAGGTTCTAATATTCGTCCCCCGCTTAAACATATCTTAATCACGAAAACCCACCCTTGGATTGGGTGGGATTGGAGAATAATCTAAGACGACTTAGTTGATAAAATGTTGGTATATTCAACGTAAACCTCTACACCTCTGACAATCTCAACTGCAATTGAGTTAAATTTGGACTCGCGCTCAGGCTCAGGCTGTGGGCTATCTGAGCAGTGACGCGTGAGCAGAGCCATTTGTTAGTAAGAGATCTGCTCTAATACACAATAGTTTTCTTTGTGTAGTTTATGTGTTTTTAATGTAATGTATTGCAGGTTCTATACGAATGAATATTCGTTTGTAGATGTGACAAACGTACTTGAATTGTTCATGCCTTCATAAGCTACAAGAATGCCGAACGACAATTGCAAGTGTAACTTTAAAGACTCTCATAAAAGCGAATTTGGCTGCAGGGAAGCAAACTGGACCTTACCTGATTTTATATATTTTGTAAATCAGACCACAAGGAACACGAATCTGAAGGAATGTTGACATTCCGAATTTCGGAACTCAAGATATTCGAATATAAAGTGTCCATGGAAGCAAACTTGACCCCACCTTATTTTTATATTTTGTAAATTAGCCCAGAGGAACATGAATCTGAAGGAATTTTGACATTCCAAATTTCGGAACTCGAGATATTCGATCAAAAAGTGACCACTGAAGCAAACTGGACCCCACCTGAATTTTGTAAATAGCTCCCTCGCTTAGCTCGTTTTAACTCGTTTTGAAATCATGATCTGATTATACTGGAAAGCGAAGAAATGTAAGCAGTAATATGGAATACTTTTAATGGAGCCCACGACAGGGTTGCATTTTGTCTCGTACTTTTAGTGTATCTCGAGGGGTACATTTAGTGAATCTCGTCTCGTCTCGATAGCGAAACGACTATAGATTTTTATAACGAGACAGCGTCAAATGCCTTGAGCACCGGCGTCATTAATTTGTTCCGTCACCAACTAACTTCGACATGGTTCCTTTTGCATCGTTTTGTGCTATTTTGTACGCCTATTCTGACTTTCTGTGCGTCACCGCAAGTGGGTCAAAATGGGCCTCCAAATACGGCGGAACAAGTTATTGCTGTTCCGCCACCAATGAATTTCGAGGTCGTTTCCTTCACATCGTTTTGTGCCGTTTTGTGCATCTACTTCCACATTTTGTGCGTCACTGGAAGTAGGTCAAAATGGGCCTCGAAGGTGGGACGAAAATGACCCACTGCTCCGCCACTACCGAATTTCGTGATCGTTCCTTTTGCATCGATTAGTGCCTGTTTTGTGACGTTTCGTGCTCCTATTTCGACGTTTTGTGCGTTACCGTAAGTGTGTCAAAATGGGCCTCCAAAGTGTGAGGAAAATGACCAACTATTCCGCCACTATCGAATTTCTAGGTCGTTTCTTTCGCATCGTTTAGTGTGTATTTTTTAAGTTTTATGTGCCTATTTCCTCGTCTTGTGCGTCATCGGAAGTGAGTTAACCGAGCCTTCAAAGTGGGAGTTAAATGATTCACTGTTCTGCCACTATCGAGTTTCGAAATCGTTTATTTCGCATCGTTTAGTGCCTGTTTTGTACGTTTTGTGGGTCACCGGAAGTGGGTCAAAATGGGCCTACGAATGTAACGAACAAGTTAATGCTGTTCCTCCACTAACAAATTTTGAGGTCGTTTCCTTCACATCGTTTTGTGCGTGTTTTCTGCTGTTTTGTGCGCCTATTTCCACGTTTTGTGTGTCATCAGAAGTGGCTCACAATGGGCAACCATGGTGGAACAATAATGACCTACTGTTCCGCCACCAGCGAATTTCGAGGTGCAATCTTTCGAATTGTTTTGTGCGTGCTTTCTGCCGTTTTGTGTGCCTATTCCCACGTTTTATGCGTCAACGGAAATGAGTGAAAATGGGCTTACAAATATTTCGGAACAAGTTAATGCTCTTCCGCCACAAACTAATTTCGAGGTCGTTTCCTTCAAATCGCCTAGTGCCTGTTTGTTTGCGGTTTTGTGCGCCTATTTCCACGTTTTCTATGTCACCTGAGGTGGATTAAAATGGGCTTTCAAGATGGGACGAAAATGACCAAGAGTTCCGCCACTTTCGAATTTCGAGGTCGTTAATTTCACATATTTTAATGACTGTTTTGTGCGCCTATTTCGAACTTCTGTGAGTCACTGGAAGAGGGTCTAAATGGGCCTCCAAGGGGGACGAAAATGACCCATTTTGCGCCACTACCGAATTTCGAGGTCGTTTCTTTCGCAACGTTTAGTGCCATTTTTGTGTCGTTTTGTGCCCCTATTTCCACGTTTTGTGTGTTACCGGAAATGGATCAATGTTATCCTACAAATATGGCGGAACAAGTTTATGCTGATCCGTCAGGAACGATTTCGAGGTCATTTCCTTCACATCGTCTTGTGCGTGTTTTCTACCGTTTTGTAAGCCTATTTTCACGTTTTGTGAATCAATGGTAGTGGATAAAAAGGGCCATTCAATGTGGGAAGAAAAATGATCCACTGTTCCACCAGTATCGAGTTTCGAGGTTGCTTCTTTCGCAATGTTTAGTGCCACCGAAAGAGGGTCAAAGAGGACCTACAAATATGTCAGAAAAGACATATTCATCCCACGTTCAAGGCCCATTTTGACTCGCTTCCACTGATGTACAAAGCGACACAAATCATGCACAAAAAATGTGAAGGATACAATCTCGACATTCGATAGTGACGGAACAAGCATTAAGTTATTCCGCTATACTTGTAGGCCACTTTAACCCATTTTCGTTGTCGCACTAAAGTAGAAATAAGGCACAAAACGGTACAAAACAGGCACTATACGATCCGAAAGAAACGACTTCCACATTCGGTAGTGGCGGAACAATGGCTCCTTTTCCACACACCTTGACGGACCATTTTGACTCATTTCTGTTGATGCTCAAAACGTGGAAGTTGAAACAGAACGGTACAAAATACACATTAAACGATGTGAAGGAAACGTCCCCCAAATTCATTGGTGGCGGAACAGCATTAACTTGTTTCGATATATTCGTAGGTCCATTTTGACCCACTTCCGGTGACGCACAAAACGTACAAAACAGGCACTAAACGATGCGAAAGTAACGACCTCGAAATTTGATAGTGGCGGAACAGTGAGCCATTTAACTCCCACTTTAAAGGCCGGTTTAACTCATCTCAGATAATGCACAAGACGAGAAATAGGTGCAGAAAACTAAAAAAGGCACTAAACGATGCGAAAGAAACGAACTAGAAATTAAATAGTGTCGAAACAGAGGGTCATTATCGTCACACCTTGGAGGCCCATCTTGACACACTTCTGGTGACGAACAAGACGTGGAAATAGGGGCACAAAACGGTACAAAACAGGCACTAGTCAATGCGAAAGGAAGGACCTCGAAATTCGGTAGTGGCGGAGCAGTGAGTCATTTAACTCCCACTTCGAAGGCCCGTTTAACTCACTTCCGGTGACGGACAAGACGAGGAAGTAGGCGCAGAAAACTTTTAAAATATAGCTAGGCACTAAACGATGCGAAAGAAACCATCTAGAAATTCTATAGAAGCGGAACAGTGGGTCATTCTCGTCACACTTTGGAGGCCCGTTTTTACACACTTCTGGTGACGCACAAAACGTGAAAATAGAGGCACGAAACGGCACGAAACATTCACTAGTCGATGCGAAAGGAAGGATCTTGAAATTCGGTAGTGGCGGAGCAGTGGGTCATTTTCGTTCCACCTTCGAGGCCCATTTTGACCTTCTTCCAGTGATTCACAAAACGTCGAAATAGAAGTAGAAAAGGTTACGCGATGTGAAATTAACTACCTCGAAATTCGATAGTGGCGGAACTCTTGGTCATTTTCGTCCCATCTTGGAAGCCCATTTTGACCCACTTCCGGTGACGCACGAAACGTGAAAATACGCGCTCAAAACGGCAAGAAACTGGCACTAAACAATGCGAAAGAAGCGACCTCAAAATTCGTTGGTGGCGGAACAGTGGATCATTTTCGTCCCAACTTTGGGGACTCATTTTAACCCACTTCCCATCACGCACAAAACGTGGAAGTAGACACAGGAAACGACACAAAATAATGTAAAGGAAACGACTTCAAAATTCATTGGTGGCGGAACAGCAATAACTTGTTTCGCCATATTTGTAGGCCCATTTTGACCCACTTCCGGTGACGCACAAAATGTGGGAATAGGCGCACAAAGCGACACAAAACACGCAAAAAAGATGAAAAACAAGGTACCTCGAAATTCGTTGGTCGCAGAACAAGTTAACGACGCCGTGAGCACCAATATAAGTATATACTGTATTTCTTACCATGAACAGAACCGAACCGCCCAATGTTTTAGCCAAAGCAGAAGCCCACCCGGGGTAATGATGTCAACCGGTTCGGTTCTGTTCAACTGAGCGAACAGCTTGAGCTGGCTTGGTTGGGATGACCCATCGACTGGGCTCAATTGAACCGATGGCGTGAGCCTCCTCGAGAGGGACGAGTCATCGACTCGGCTCGATTGGAGCCAATGGCTCGAACCGGATCCGTTAAAACGAGTCCATAGGCTGGGTTCGAGTCAGCTCAACTGAGCCGGTGGCTCGTATTGGCTTGGTTGGGTGAGCTGTTAGCTTGGCTCACTTCTCGGTTTGGCTCGATAAGTGAATGAGCTGTGAGCGAGCTGCTTGGGTCGTTGACAACCCTAAACCCGGGTCGAGCAGTTTTGAACATGTTTGACTGGAGTCCTATAACTTTTAATAATTTTTGGCTCGAGTCGGAATACTTGCTCCTCCTGAACTCAAACCTAGAACCTTGTGACCGATGTCCTTGCCTCCTGAAGATTTCTTGACGACCGAGATCGACAGTCAACTAATTAGGGATGGGCACGAGAGAGTTCGAGCGAGTTTTCATTGAAACTCGACTCGACTCGAAACAGACATCTTTAAGCTTGACTCGAGAACTCGGCTCGAAAAATTTCCTCCAACTCGACTCGAAACTCGACTCGAATTTGACTCGAGTTTCGAGTCGAGTCGAGGCAAAACGAGCCAAATCCAGCCAAATATTGTGTGTAGTTTCAAGTACGTTCTTCAAGTATCCTACATAGACAATATAATTAATATCAATGATACTACTACAACATTATTATTATTATTATTATTATTATTATTATTATTATTATTATTATTATTATTATTATTATTATTATTATTATTATTATTATTATAACAACACCATGTATAAACATGAAAGATACGTGGTTTGTATCTGAATACTAAAAAAATAGTTGACTGCTGACCTCGGTAGTCGTGAAGTCTAGGGAGCAATGATCATTTGGTTCTGGGTTTGAGTTCTGGAGGAGCAAGTATCCGGGCTCGAACCAAAAATCGTTAAAAGTTAGAGGGCGCCGGCCATACATGTTCAAAACTGCTTGGTCCGGGTGTAGGGTTCTCAACGGCTCGAGTGGCTCGGCTCACAGCTCATTCCCTATCGAGCCGAGCCAACAGCTGACCAACCCAAACCGACACGAACCAAAAGAAACTGAGTTGATTACTGTCCCCAACCGAGCCGGCTCGAGATGATGGCTTACCTGAGCCGAGTCGGTGCCTCATCTTAACCAAGTCGACTCGAGCTGTTCGCTCAGTTGAACCGAGCTAAGCCGGTTAACATCCCTACACGGGTTGGGCTTCTGCTTCGGCTCAAAACTTTGACTGTGCAGGTCTTAGCCTTGGTGGTGAGAACTACAGTATATACTTATTTTAGTGCTCACGACATTTGAGGCTGTCTCGTTATAAAAATCCATTGTCGTCTTGTTAATCGAGACGAGGCGAGATACGAGTAGTGTCTCATCTCGTGAGCAACACTAAAAATATTATACATTACTGCTTACATTTCTCATAGCTTTCGCTTTCCGATCTAATCAGGCAATAATTTCAAAACGAGTTAAATCGAGCTAAACGAGCGAGCCATTTTTCAAACTCGACTCGACTCGACTCGAGAAAATTACCTTTGACTCGACTCGAATTCGCTTCGAGCTTCGAGTCGAGTGGATATTTAGCTCGATTATACCCATCCCTACAACTAATTATTAGAATTGACATACAAACAGCCTATATTCCATGTTTATACACGGTATTATAATAAATTAGTTATAGTAGTAGTAGTAGTATCATTGACAATTATATTGTCTATGTAGGATACTTGAAGAGAGTAGTACTTGGAACTACACAAAGGATTTAGCTCGAATTGGCTCGTTTTGGCTCGACTCGACTCGAAACTCGATCTGAATTCGAGTCGAGTTGGGGGAAATTTTTCGAGCCGAGTTCTCGAGTCGAGCTCAAAGATGTCTGCTTCGAGTCGAGTCCAGTTTTAAAGAAAACTCGCTCGAACTCGCTCGTGCCAATCCCTATTGTATGCATGACGGGCATATAGAGTTCTTTCGAGGGGGATAGAACCATAAACAAAATATATTTAAGAAATGCTTAGTTTCACGGCTTTCTTCCCAGGGGTCGAAGGAATGGTAAGTATCCAGAATTTCTTATAAGTACCTTATTTGAAATATGTAAAACTGTAACAAGTGGACAACACTATATACACACATCTTCGTATCTTCAGCTTTAATTGCTGATTTCAATTGCAATTAACAATTACAATTAACAATTACAATTTTCAATTGTCAATTGCAATTAACAATTAAATGTTTCAATTGCCTGGTGACCAATTAACAATTGCCTAAAATTTAATTGCAAATTTTATAATTGAATTCAATTCCAATTGAAATTAATTGTCAATTACAAATTGAAATCAATTGCAATTAATTTTCAGAGCAATTACTTTCAATTGATTGATCAATTGCAATTGATTTCAATTGATTTTGCCCAACACTGGTAGAGACAAGGAAAATCTTCAAGATTCTCAGAACATGCAAAAGTACGACCATACATTCCAGAGGGATTTGAACTACCTAAGGTTTTTGCCTCAGATCGTTCAACAACACAGAGCTCTCTCGTGGTTGTATAGTCAACTATGCGTCTTCGTCGCAGGAGATCAGGCTTCGATTCCTGGCGGGAGATCATGTGGTTGGCATCTCACGTTAAGCTGTAGGTCCACGTCTTAGCCTCGCTGCTGAAAGGGAAGCTAAACCCCAACATATACAAACATTCGACAACACGACACCACCTTTTCTAGACTAATTCTTCATTTGCTGATAAGATTAATTTGCTGGTTTGCATAAGAAAACAGTTCGATAAGTTTTTTTATGTATTTAATACAAACTTTGCATTATTTGTTCCATATACCTTCTATGTATATATGAATCAATGTTTGGATACAAATATTGGTGTACTGCAAGTATTTAATATATATAATGATGTCATGACTTGAAAAAACGAAACGATTTGATAAAATCTTTCGTGTGTAGATCTAAATTAACAATAGCCCTTCTAGTTGCAGTAGTATCAAGAATCAGTGTTCAGACTAACAGAATTTCCTTCTCGGAAATTTGTTTCACGATATTGACAATGGACGAAATTTAGCTCATAACATTTGTTTCTAATTTAATTATTACTTTCATTATTATTAAATAAAACTATTGAAAATAAATTTGAAAGTAACATGGACGACGTCAGTAGGGGGACAAGGGACGATGCCTGCCCCCATACATGACGTTCCGGTACGGTAATATAGGTCAAGTAATTAATATATTGTCCCCTTCCACGTTTCATATCGTTTAATATCGTTTATATTAACCGATATTTACTAAATGGTCCTACTAAACTTCCGAGGAGGGCGTTGTTTTATTCTGTAGTTTAATATCGTTTTCGTAATACCAAAAGTAGCCGAATTTCCCGAATTTCTTCTGCGCCTCTATTTGCCACGCCAAAAAATTAAAGCTGGTGTTGTCACTAGTCAGTAATATTTCCTCCTCTAGAAAATTTAAATTTAAAAAATCGATGAAAAGCAAGCCTTACTTAATTTGTGTAATAACGTCATATAATATGGTGTAAGGATTTGATGCCTGTTAAGCCAGATATATAAACACCTGAAAATCCATAATCTTGGGGACTTGAACCCCCCTTGAAGAACTTCTGCATACACCACTTGGGAACATAAGACCCACTTAGTTCGTTCTGTCTAGATGAAATACTACATACAAATATTTTTGATATATAACACCACTACCAGACGATCTTTCATTCGAGTATACCACTGCATTTATATTTATTCAATTATATCTATTCAGGGTCATTCCATGTCAAATCACTAGAGCACTGTGCTTCAATCTCAGATTCTCTTCAAAATTTTTGCATACATAAATACCAATGAAATTATGCTAAATTATTTTTTTTTCCGATTTTTTGGATGAGAAATGGGCCGGGGAGAAATTTTTGAAAAATGTGAATTTTGTTTCAATTTTACTTTTTGGCACTCAGCATCTAAATTACCATAACTTACTTATTTTTGAAGTTATTGGGCTCATCCAGGTGTCAAATGAAAGCTTAATTTTTGCTCTTTCAGTTGATCTTAAGTAACATTGCAAAAGGCTAAACTGTCAAACATTAATGGGCACAAAACAATTTTTTTAGGGTTTTTTACAAATTGTGGTATTGCACAAAAATTACAACTATGAAAGTTTTGAAACTTTTTTTGTACATTCACCTTAACAAGTACATGGTATAGTTAAAAAATAAAGAAGATGTTTTTATATTTTTGTAATTATTATTTTTTATGTACGGAAATATAGAGTTTTAAGTTTTGTTACAAATTGTGTCATTGCTCGCAAGTTTTAACTATGAAACTTTTTAAATAAAATCATCTTAGCACATACATGATATGGTTAAAAAAATAAAAAGGGCGTTTTGGTATTATTATTATTATTATTATTATTATTATTATTATTATTATTATTATTATTATTATGGTATTTTACAGGTATGGAAATATACAGTTTTAAGTTTTGTTACAAATTGTGTCATTGCTTGTAAATTACAACTATGAAACTTTTTAAACCTTTTAAATAGAATCATCTTAGCACATACATGATATGGTTAAAAAATAAAAAAGTTGCGTTTGGTATTTTTCTAATAATATATATATATATATATATATATATATATATATATATATATATATATATATATATATATATATATATATATATATATATATATATATATATATATATATATATATATATTTGTATTTTACATGTACGGAAATATACAGTTTTAAGTTTTGTTACAAATTGTGTCATTGCTCGTAAATTACAACTGTGAAATTTTTGAAACCTTTTTTATAGGATCATCTTATAACACACATGATATGGTTAAAAAATAAAAAAAGGTGCTTTTGGTATTTTTGTAATAATTGAAGACTTTTGTTGGATATCTTTTGAAAATATCATCTGGGAAGTTCTTGTTCCATCTCTTACAAGCCAATCAGCCCGGACTTACGTAACTGAAAGCAAAATTAAAAGACATCATATCATCAATGGAAAGAATGAACTGTGAAATATAGGACAAAACATTTGTATGTAAATCTATGTAATTCTAAGAAGTATTACTGGTATGTGTGTTTATTGTTTTCATCTATGTACATTAGTCTATTATTTCTTATTTCTGTTGGTAGGGTTTGTAATAACCACTCAACCCCTTACATTGCTAGGCCTATATTTTCCATTCATAAAACCACAAGATTATTACAAAAAGAGGTATCCCTTTTTGTTATTTAATCATACCTAGTAAATACAAACTAATCCTATAAAAAGTTACAAAATTTGATGGTTGTAAGCGATGGTACAGTTGGAAAAAATTTGAAAGTCATAGTTGAAGTACAAAAATATATTATTATGATAATACCGAAACAACACATTACACCAGTTCTATTTTTAAGCATACCTAATATTTACTAAGATGATTGTTTGAAAAAGTTTTAAAGTGTAACAATTGTCACTTCAGAGTAACGATGGCCAAAATTTTCCGGAATTTTTTCGAATTCCAGATTTTTCCGAAATCGGAACATTTCCGAATTCCGAAATTTATCAAATTTTACTTTCCGGAATCCGAAAAGTAAAAATTCCGGAATTAGCCATCACTACTTCAGAGGAAAGGCATAATCTGATAACAACTGTAAAACCGTATATTTCCGTACACCTAAAATACAAATAATAGTAATAATAGTCGCAAAAATACCAAAGTACCCTTATTATTTTTTAACCATATCATTTATGTGCTAAGATGATTCTATTTAAAAAGTTTCAAAAGTTGCATAGTTGAAACTTACGAGCAATGACACAATTTGTAACAAAACTTAAAACTCTATATTTCCGTACATAAAAATAATAATTACAAAATTACAAAAAACACCATTTTTATTTTTTAACTATACCATGTACGTGTTAAGATGAATGTACTAAAAAAGTTTCAAAACTTTCATAGTTGTAACTTTTGAGCATTGGCACAATTTGTAAAAAATTCTAAAATTTGTTTGTATGCTCATTAATGTTGGACAGTTTAGCCTTTTGCAAGGATACTTGAGATTAACTGAAAGAGCAAAAATTAAGTTTTCATTTGAAACCTGGATGAGCCCAATAACTTCAAAAATGAGGAAGTTATAGTTATTTAGATCCATGATGCTGAGTGCTAAAAAGTGAAATTGAAGCAAGTTCACATTTTTCAAAAATTTCTCCCCGGCCCATTTCTCATCCAAAATATCGGAAAAAATTAATTTAGCATAATTTCATTGGTATATGGAAAATATTTGCAAAGAATCTGAGACATTGAAGCACGGTCAGGTTTTAAAATTAGGTGATTTGACATGGAATGACCCCTCTATTAATGTATAATTTTACAAATTTTAGGCTATATGCAGAAGTGACCAGTTTTTCAGTTCATCTTGTAGTTTGTTTGTTTTTCCCTTTCTTTTTATGCATTTCATGATAGGTTACAATGAAATTTAATGTAGGTGGGAAGAAGATCGAATTGCGTTCTTAGTTTTGAAAACAATCTTTTTATTATTGTTGTTATCTGCGTCAAATTCTATACAGAAAAAAATGTGTAATAGATGTAATATCATGTTTTACACGATGAAAGAAATAGGAATTAGCAACTCTAACATTTTTTGATGTCGTGTATCAAAATCGTACTATAATACATTGTATTCATTACCTCATTTGTTTCCAGTGTATTCCCTTCTAATTTGTTTCGAAATCTGTTGGGAGTTAATATTAGAAAAGAAGAAGCTAATTTAGAGAAGAAAAGACTTAACATTGTAGCTAAACTGGCCAACAAAGACTCTACAAACCTTCAACAAACAAAAGTGACTTTAAACAAACAAGTTGTTAGAACCGTCAGAGAATTTGTGCAAACATTCAACAAACATCTATATTTTGACACGACACGAGGAAGTTGGTGAATTACAAGGTTGAGATATAGATCTACTCTATTTACTTTCCTTTGACGTTGAACAAAAGATTAATATGCTATATTTCTAACGCACTCTATTAATGAGCAAACATTTATTTAAATTAACTTTTAAGCATTATTATTTCCAAATTATGAAACCATTATAAAGGTTTAGAGGGACATTGATAGTGGAAGTTTCTGACATCTTTAGTATTTCACAATATTCGTAGTTGTATGGAGAGCTGTGGCCTGGGGGGAGGTGCGAGCGGAGCGGTCGCCCCGGGCGCTAACAGCAAGGGGCGCCAAACGAGCAAAAATAAAGAAAGTGTTGGAAATGAATAAACGACGAGTCGTCCCGAAAAAGTATTGGCGCCCTATTAAATCAATATTATCGATTTCAATTGTTAAAAATTTTCTTGTTCGCTACGCTCGCAATCCGAACGTTTCAATAAGAGTCAGAACAAATCGTTTACTTATTACTTAAAGAAAATTTTCATATGATTTCTTAAATGACGATGTGATATATATGCCGCCAAGTAATGACTTATAGTGTATACAGACGCGTTTTCAAAATCAGAAACGGTCAAAGCCTGAAATACGTGTTCGGCGTTTTGATGGTAATGAGTAGGGGACGGAATTTTAGGTAAATAAATGTTTCTTCTGCAGTGAGATAGAGGCTCTTTGTTTTGCAAAAATGTTGATCATATTCTTTTATGTCACCACTATAAATTTTATTTTACATAAAAACACATATTTTCCAGTTTTTCGTATATAAATACATATTTTAAGAGTTTTTGTTTTAAAAACACGAAATCGCTCATTGAGCCCTGCTACATCGAAATCTTCTAAAGAAAAATTGATTATTCTCCAATACTCTTTCATATCGAGTGTGTCAAGTTTGTTAGACACTTTGATAGACAGACTTCGGGCGCCTTACTGTAATCTACACGTGCAATCCTGTTGCGAGAAATTCTACCCAGCCGCAAGCCAGTTACAACATTGCAGGGCTTTGAATCCACGACGTGTCTTTTCGTTTATTGTGTTCTGAGTGGTGCTTCAGCACAGTGTGTGTGTTTTCTCGTACTATAAAATGCCTAAAATAAAGACAAGTGTTTCGTCTCGTTTGCAGCAGTTCTGTGACAAATATAAGGATGTGTTTTCTACAGATGGCAAATTAAATCTGTCCCGGCTGGCCAACGTTGACAAATACGCAACATTTGGAGAACAAGAAGTATGTTGTTGTTTCTTCACGTTTCAGCGAGACACTCATTTACTGATCAACCAATTGCGTCTAGTTCTGGTGAACCGTCAAAATTGTCCGCTTTTTCAATGGACTTGTGCAGAGCTTTTATATTCGCAGATATCCCACTGTTCAAATTAAAGAACTCCGAATTTCCGAAGTTTCTCGTGAAGTATACGAAGTTCAAACAACTGACGAATCAACATTACGAAAAACATATCTGCACAGGTGTTGCGAGCAAACTTTACAACATATTCGCTTGGAATGTGCGCATCACAATATTTGGGTATGTATGGACGAAACTACAGACTCCAGTGGTAGGAAAATGAGAAACGTGATTGTAGGAATTCTAAGAATGATGACGAAACTGTTTTGACGAAAAATTATTTGCTAGTGTATAAAAAGCTATACGCTGCTACACATGTAACGATAGCAAGGCTTTTCAACGAAGCAATGAAGCTATTGTGGCCAGAGGGCTTAAATTTGACAATGTTCTTCTTGTTACAGATACTGGAGCTTACATGAAAAAAAAAAAAACTGCAGTAGGCGTTGCCGTTGGTATCCCAAAATGGTGCATGTTGCCTGTGTGGCTCATGCATTCAACAGAATATGTGAAAAGATAAGAGTTCTTTATTTCAAGGTCGATAAACTAGTTTCAAATGGAAAAAAAGTTTTTATCAGCTCACCTAAGAGAATAGTTATTTTAAATAAAAAATGCCCTGTGATTCCTCTTCCACACGCTCCTTTAGTTACGCGATGGGGCACTTGGTTGAATGCCGTAGTGTATTATGCCCAGAACTTTGAACAACTGGTATCTGTCGTAAATGATTTCAACAAAGACGAAGCATCTTCTACAGAAATTCTGCAGGAACTGTTGAAAGATACCTCCGTAAAACTCGAGTTAGCATGCATTTCAAGAAACCTGTTCTTTCTTTCTCGTTGTATAGAAAAGCCTGAATCACCATCAAACATTCTGTCAGCTTCAGTTGGTTAAATCCTCACAATAAACATGAAACTGAAACAACTTACTGGAGCTAACGGACAAGTGTTAATGTCTATATTTACAGATATTTTAAAAGAAGAAAACAAAGTTTTGTAACATTGTGTAAAATTGCACGTGTTTTCTAAGGAGAAGTGGAGGAAGATGTGGCCATTTCAGTGTTAGTGAAATTTCGTGTTTCAAATATGCGAGAATTGTTTCTTGTGACGTGGAGCGATCTTTCTCGTAATATAAGATGCTTTTTAGAGATAATCGTCACAAATTTACGATAGGGAACTTAGAGAAAAGTTGTAATGTACCATTACAGTTGAAAGTAATGACAACTTTTTTTACGCACCCTGTACCTTGTAATTTTTTTTTATTTCGATTTCGGTTTAATTACACAATTTATTTATTCTCCTTACTTCAAATTAAATGTAATGAATCGAAAGGTTTCGTTAGTAATCATATTTTAACTGAATAATATATTTATTTATATTTGAATTAATTGTAAATCCCATTTTCGCATATACAAGTTGAATAGTTACAAGGTTTACCATTCTGACGTCATACCGAAACATAGTTCCGTCATTGGATATAAATTTTCTTAATTTCAGACCAATGTGGATTTTGGCCAGGTACCTAAACTTTCCCTCACCCCCTCTCACTAGTCCATAGTCACTTTCAGATCCGGTTATATCTGGATTTGCCAAATTTCTATTCTCTTTGTAATTTCCGCGACTGGAGGACTCCGTCCTGATTGGTGGAATTCTCCAATCCCTCCGTTTTCGGCGCAATATTATCATTCCTAGCTAGGACGATTTGTGAGTACAACCTGCAAAAATTTATTACCATTTTTTGTGCTGGAAATTCGAGAAGAAGCCAGGTAAAAGTTAATCCAATCATATAATAAACGCCGTATGATTATTTAGGAGCTCAAGAATCTGTTTTTTTAAAGGACAGTTAATAATTCAGTAAAACCAAGAGGAAATAGGAACCGGTTCATCAGACGCCATATTGCTCGTCATCCAATCAAGCTAGAATAGACGAAAATGGGAGAGTGATTTTTGATCCTTTTAAATTCAGTTAGGGATTAGGGACAATACGACCTGTTTGTGCATTTTGTTCGTGCATACAGTAAATGTGATTTTTTTATTACTCAGCAAGTTCATGTACATATTAGGTTTCGTAGTGTGATATTAATCATCAGAATGGCAGCTTAAATTACTAAAAGTAGCTCCTATTTCTCTTTCCAAATTGTCCCGGGTTCGATTCCCGGCGGGAGCTCATGTGGTTCGGATTCCACGTTAATCAGTAGGTCCACGTCTCATATAGCCTCGCTGCTGAACGGGACGTTAAACTCAAAATCAACTCAACTCTTTCCAAATTGAACCAGTTCTAGCGGGGGATTGGTCAGTTATTGTTTGTTTTAGGACCTTTTCCCCTCTCAGGGGAAGGGTCCCTCAATAAACCTCGTTAAGGTGCCCCCAGGGCATCAATCTTTAGTAATCATTTTGTAAACAATTGGTCAGGTCAATTGGACCTAGGGTTAACTCTTCTCATTTTGTCCCCCTAAAGTTTAATAGAGCCAACTCTATATACCGACAAGGAGTAATATTTTAAAGGTGCTTGCCTTTAATATGCATGTAATTAAATGGTGCTTGTTTAGTTAGTAGTTTTTATGTGTAGTATTTATAGTGGTGTGTGTAGTTAGTTGTTCTGTGTGAGTGAGTGATTTCTACTGTTAGGACAGTGTAGTTTGTATACTGTTCTTCCTTCTGATGTTAACGCGCAACGGAAATAGATTTTAGCATTAAAGTCGTCCAACGCAGAATTCAAAGAAAACCATGCTAGGCGACTTTGAATGGCCCGAGTCGCCAGCTTAGAGCATAGCTCCAAGCAACAGTAACGCATCCAAGTTCGGAATGTAGAGAGCCCGTACCCCAAGGAATCGAACATTTGCCATAGCTACATTCAGAAAGAACATATATTAATTAGATTAGCAAAACATTGATCAGAATACAACATATGTTAATACAGATTGGACCTGAAATAGAATTCGTAAATAAAACATATACATATACAAAACATAAATATTCACATAAACAACGTATCACATTATCTGTACACAATACTTATTTTATTTTCTCTTTTCTGACTATCTTTGACTTGTCCATAACAAAAATTCCAGTAATGTACAGATAAACAAAAGTAATACGATAAGTAAGATGTTTCTCAGTAATTCTTATTTTACTAGTGGTGGTATTAAATTTATAGGTAAATAGATATGTGTCGCTAGTCTGAAACAATTCTAACTGAGCTGTTTAGTTTATTTAGCTGTTTAGTTTCGATTGTAATGGTATATATAAAAATGGTTCTTGACATAGTTTGTAATGCTCATCTTGTAATTATTAGGGAATAATGTTGATTAGTATGTCGTTTAGTTAACATTACTGCTTATACATTATATTTGCTTTCATCTACTTTTATCACTATTCCAATTATTTCATTATTTTATATTTATATAATTATTACTTATTATTGTCATACAACAATCATTACTTTTTAAACAATCTTCGTAATATAAATATGTTTCTCGATTCTCTTTGTTTTTTTACGTATAAACAAACATACCTCAAGCTTCACCTGAATCAATTATAATAAGACAGCTTCGACACAAGATTCCCAAGATGGCACTACATATGAAACCTGTGTATATCTTCTAGTCGACTTCAAACATCTTCACCATGATTAATCTTATCAGCAACATCTTACGTAGAAAAGTTGGTGAGACTCGCAATACCATCTGCTGATTTTGAGACAGATAATGGGTCATCATTTACTTAAAATTTAGACAAAGTACCAACCAAAATTTAGATCATATTACAAGACATCTGATTTTATTAGTGAGAACCCGGAGTGGGTTCAACTATCAGCACCTCATTTTTACAATTTCCATCTCAATTCAATAAGACTACAAATTAACTTTAGGTATAATTTGAGGTAATTTTACGTTTCACTTCAAATCGCAACCAAACTTTTCCAGTTGCACAATTTACTATTTGTTACAACTAGTACTTTAACTTAATAGTTTTTGAACAAATTCTCTCCTTTTTAGTTTGTTTATTTTTTAACAAAAGAATAATTTATAACATCTATTTTTATTTACTTTCTCCTTTTTGTATGTTGGAATTTTATGGTGCAGAATTAGACCCTGTTCACCAACAAATTAAACAATTATGAAACAATATTTAACTTTTGTAATGTCCTCGCAGAACGCGGGGCATTACAAGTTCATATGCGTTAGTTTAATACCAATTGTCTAACTCAAAGCACACTAAACGAGAGTAAATATTAGATTTCTGATTAATAAGTACAAGTATATATTTCAGTACACGGTAAATTATGTCTCTACTACAGCGCCATCGTGTCCGTTTTCGCTAATCAATTGTTTGTTGACATTACGTCATCGCCCAAGTTAGTGACCTAGATTGTTTGATTTTGGCCTCTTATTTCTAAATTACATCCCATGGACATGGTTTTCGGTTCAAATGGGTGTACGTTTTGATGAAATAGCATGAGATCCCGTAGTTCTGAAAATTACAGCTTGCTAGGTCAAGTAGCAATCGAAATATCCATTGAAATCAAGAATGCCTATTTTCTTAATAAAAGTAAAACCCATATGCTGTTACTGTTTGTTTCAAAATGTAGTATTAAATTCTCCTTTCCCGTGGCTGTACAAAAATTTCATTGTTGCTTTAGTTTTATCAGCAAATCAAAAATAAAATCATCGTTGACAACTTAACTTTCAGTGAATACACGTATGATTTTTTTTAACTGCGAAGTAAATATGATTTGGGTGCTTTGAAACAAAGAGTCCGTGGTTCGATGAATGTTATCGTGTAGTGGTTTAAGCGCGACAGATTGTGATAATTATATATTTATTAGTGCGTAATATAAATATGTGAATGACCTGCGTGTAAAATGTCTGAAATAGGGTGTCTGTAAAATATTATTTCGTGTGGAAATGAGTAAATAGTAATTAAATGTAATTATATAATAATAATACGATTATAATGTGAAATGAACGAGATGATATGACACCTATATTTAAATGGATAGGCCTAGTGTATATTATATAGAGAAACTATGAATATGTTTACTAAAAATCTCTCGCGTTTTGACTTCTACACCAGTACATTCATCCAACCGAGTTTGCTATTTGGATAGTAAAGTGTATTTGGGAATTGTGTGTTACTTCGCATTTAAGGACCTCATATAACAGCCCCGGGTCTTAAGCCTTTCAACAGATAGGGTAGCATCATGTAGGAATTACTTTTAAAGGTTGACAGAAATGATAATTAAGAAAAATAACTACTATATCCTGTGATCAACGAAAAGTACAGGTTTGGTCATTCGTACCTTTAACATTCATTGAGTTTCCGAGATTTTTTTTGTTCCTTACATTATTTACTGGCGGTGTTCATATAGCAACTTAGATCGGACTATGTGGTTAAATCAACCGCTCCTAAATTAATATTTATGTCCATCGCGTACCCGGACGTCGACCCCTAGTCCCCTTAATTATTTTCGTTTCTTTTCTTAGTTTAATTAGATGATGGAAATTAACGACGCCGCAGACTTTGGCATGTCTGCGCAGGGTAGCCATCGATGATGTTTGGTCAGTGAAATCACCGATCCATAATTCAGTTTATTTTTTTTATTTTGGCAAATCACTAATTAGGGATATCTTAGCTATTATTTTACTCTAGATTCATTACTATTCTGGATTCTCTTAGTTTCTAAGAGGTCGGATGATTTTTTTCCTTTTTGAAATTCTAAATTAGCGCCTTCTCTAACCTTCCGGCATGGCCGGGGTTTCCAAGAATTCAACCGGATACAGCGAGGAGGGGAATTTCCTTAAAGCTTTCGTCTTTCTGAAAATTCCCTTGCGGGCACGGACTAGTTGTGTGTTTGGAGATAACTTTTGAGTTTACTTATTTAAGTAAACCACCCTCTTTCGGCATATGTGAACTTTTTGGCTGTGGGTTGTTATATACATAAATTCGACCATTCATCTTTCGTAGTTGTAGTGTTCTGTCTCCTCTCTTTTTATCTATCCTTCTTCTATTCCTTCTCTAAAGTTTTTTTATTTTTCCAACCTTCCCCCCCCGGTTCTGAAACTCATAACATCATACAATGTTCATATCAATTATTTTGATCGTATGTACTAACTGAGACATCGAGGAATACAATTCGTGGAGGTATTTCAGCACAACTCCACCACGGGAGAAACTGACGAGAAGGTACACTATGATTTCAGATTCCCAGAAATTTACTTGTTATTCATCGATCGTACAAATTATATCCATTGACTACTGATTTCTGGTTTTCTTTCTATTGATTGGTTATGTTTTGTATGTATTAGTCGTTTGGGCCCATTAGTTTCGAATAACCTTGATTTGTTTCTTTCTCTGTATATACATACATACATACATATATATATATAGAGAGAGAGAGAGCTCCTTCGTGGCTAAGCGGTTAGCGTACGCGCCTTTGGCGTGGGAGACCCGGGTTCGATTCCCGGCGGGAGCTCATGTGGTTCGGATTCCACGTTAATCAGTAGGTCCACGTCTCATATAGCCTCGCTGCTGAACGGGACGCTAAACTAAAAATCACCTCACCTCATATATATATATATATATATATATATATATATATATATATATATATATATATATATATATATGTACTTACATAGTTTGAAAAGTTGCGTGCCTGCTCTATTTGTTGTATTTCTACCTCTTATGTCAACTTATTAAATAACACCAACTATTTCTTTATACGCGGATCTTTAGTAAAATTGAATTATGATTGATTATCGGGTTTACATATAAAGTTCAATGTTGCAACCTTATGAGAAAAAAAGAATTTTGTTAGTCAGGGTTTTTGTTTATTTTGAGCCAAGCAAGTGTGAATACTTGTCGAATATAAAAAGGTTATGTAGAATTTAAACGTCGACAAAATACTAAGATTGATATTAGAATGAAATTTATTAAATTGAGTAATATGAATAAATAAATATATATGCGAGTATGTATGTAAAGGGCTCGGTATTTACCCTGGTTGTTTTAGGTTGCCATAGATTTTTTTGACACCCGACATTGACCAATTATATGTGATGTAAAGTATTACCGCGTAACTCGTAGTAAATGACACCTTACTGAATTGTTAGTAATGTTTGTAACTATTCAATTTTTTAATACTATGTTAAATTTTGCATGTAAGTGGAACAAGTAGCAGGTCGTAAGAAAACAAAACCCTAATCCTTATCCAAATTTATTTTGCGAGATCATAGTGAAATCAGTAAACTACGAAACAGTGCGCCCTGCCAACAAATCCTTCTATCAGTAAACTATGAAACAAATCCTTCCCATTGGATTGGAAACCTAACTGTTTGTCGTTCGTCAGTTCAGTGACTGAAATATTTTGACTCCACGATTTAGATCAAAAATCAAATTTTAGTGATCTTAATTTGAACTAAAAGTGATTAATAGTTTTGTAATGTGAATACAGGACCTAGATAGGTCCAAAGACCAAATTCCATTGAAATATCATATAGTATTATGAAAATATGTTCCCAATGTCTGTGACTAGATTCGATAATTTTTTTTTAATCTGAATTATTTTTCAAATTTTATACCAAGTGCGTCAAGTGACGAAATGAAAATTGTATATATAATATGAAGAAACTAAATTTTTTGTCTGTCGTTAAGACAAACGATTAAATACTCTCATGGACACCAATCACAGTGCGTAAAGAGAGTTGTAAAAGGAGTTACTATCCACGTGAGAAGAAAGACTCATAAAATTGTCGAAATTTCTCCTCTTGGGACAGAGACTCAATAAAATGCTACCAAAGTGCTTTTTTTAAGATTAATTAACCAATTATATTTTTTCTTTTCTTTTTCACCATGATATTTATTCATTGTACTGAATCTGAAATATGTTTAATGTTTAACTTTGATTTTTTCCTTCTCTCTTCGTCTTTCGTTTTGTCGATTTTTTTAATGTAATCCAATTTTTTAATATCTCTAAAAGTGAAATGTGTTATTTGATATTGTTGAAAGTAACAGATTTCTGTGCATGCCTATGTATTATTAATAATATAATTTTTTTTATTCATATATCAAACTTTCTGTTATGTCAAACTAAGTTTTCTTTTCTTGAAATGTAATAAATGTCTATAGAAATGTAGTTAGGTTAGTTTAATTCAACTAAATACAACCTGAAGTATACATTGTCCTGTATGAATGTAAGTGTGAGTGGAATGTAGGTTTAGTATTAAGCGCACTAATTATTTTGACATATATGTGTGACTTACTACAATTAATGGTAGTTGGCAATTAAAGTCTTTGAATGTCAATAATAACTTAATTTAAGTTGGCTCTATAAACGAAGCGAAAAGGACCGAAGTAACCTGAACGAATGATCATTATAGGAGAACTTCGAAAGTCAAAATTTTTCGACAAATAGATGTGTTACTCTGATTTTTTTTTCGATTCTAACATGCCATCAACTTCGTCATTTATCTTTCAAATGTTGGATACTAGACGAGAACTTTCGGAAATATTGAATAAACTGTTAAATCAAACTTTCTCATCTATCTCAGATCTAGATTGGGATAATTCGGTAGTTGGGTTACATGGATCTAGGTCTGGGAAGTATGGGTTGACATGTGTCTACCTTTGATCACCTTAATACCAAATATTCACCCAATAGCTATTAGAAATGACCCCAATTCGATAATTATTCACTTTCCTTTACCATATTTCTCAAAAATATCCAGTAACAGTTTCCCTCTTTCTCACCTTCTTACTTTCCCTCTTTTATCTTCTATCCTATCTTCCTTTTCCTTTCTTCATCTTCTTCTTCTCTTATTGTGAATAAAACTGAAAAGGGGGTCGTGACTGGGAATTCCATATATAATAAACACGGTCATGTATTTAATTATTTTATTTTATTTTCTTCAGAAGTCCGATAAGAAGTTTTCTCATTTGGATCGAACCTAGTATGTTCGAAATTAAGAAATTGATAATATATTCCAATATAATTAGACAAAACCTGTAGCTTCATGAATATCCCCACCAGGGGTGAAGGGTTCCCACTCACGACTTATTCCATGCATCTCATTTGGACGATACAGGGTTTCGCAACCCTCATTAGTTACAGAGCGAGCTTAGTATTGTTTTTTCTTCTTCTTTTTTTCTTTTTGTTTTTTCAGTTTTAGATTGTTGACCGTGACAGGACTTGATGCCCTGGAAACGGTGGTTTCTATGGCAGCGGACTTCAGTTTTAGATTGGCGACCACCAACAGGACTGGTTACCATGGCAACCATGTTTGCTGTGGTAACGGATCTGAAAATGCTTATTGAACAATACAAGTTATCACGCCAATCAGTTTTAGATTGGCGAACCGCGACAAGGACGGTTGTCATGGCAACCTTTGTTCCCATGGCAACGGATCTCAGTTTAAATGGCGACCGGTAAATCTGAAATTTTTTTAAAGAATGTCAAAGAGTGAGGTTGAAGGCATGTTGAATTGATTACAACATTGAAATTAATAAGAGAAATTTTATAGTCAAGTGGGACTACTAGTCGTTGGCTACTCTGTCATTTTTGTTTCCTTTTCTAAGGGGGAAAAAGAGAAGTAGTGCCAAAAAATTTTTTCTAAATTAGAACTAAACGCTAGAAGGGTTTCAAGGAAGGAAAGAGAATGGGAGTTCTTTAATTCATGAATAATACTTGTCTTAATAGTGAATAAGTATTTCATAGTACATGTGTATTGTGTATGTGTATTTGTGATATACATCTTGTCTTTTGTATAGTGTCTCAAAGCTATGGCAAAAAATAAAAAATTGTTGTGTCACAGGACGAATGTGAAGTCACGTGCACTCAATGCACGTTAGATGAAAAAGCTAAAAGATCTCGCGCCCCGCGGAGTTTAATAAGATGCACCGGCTGTGGACTAAAATGGATCCACTTTGCTTGCACCAATCTGGATGACACTGCTGAAAATGCGGTAAAAGTCCAAACCGGCGAAATAGTAAAATACTGTGATGATTGTGAAAAAGACCGAGGCCAAATATCTCCAGCGGAAATATCTGACCTCGATGATGAGGAAAAGAATGGAAATTACAGTGATTATCGGGATCAGACGGTAAACCCGAAGGAAGGAATGTCATCTGGAGGGTCTGACACGTCTGCATTAATTCGCCAGATGATGCAAATGATGAACAAAAAATTTGATGAATTGAAACAGAATGGTGCAGATCTGAGACGTGAGAATACAGAAATGAGGCGTGAGATAAATGAAAAGTTAGATCAGAATAGTGAAAACTTAAGGCGTGAGATAAATGAAAACTTAGATAAGAATAGTGAAGACTTAAGGCGTGAGATAAACGAAAAGTTTGATACTTCGAAACGAGAGACCGATGCTCGATTCGAGGTACTAAATAACAAAATTGATCAAATCTGTTTAGACTTTGCTTCTTCAATTAGCAAATTGAAGGAGCAAACGTCCACTGAACTAGACCAGTTTAGATATCAAGCCCAACATTCTACCGGGCAGCTCAGAGAGGTAACAAATGCAAAATTACATGAAATAGATGTAAGGTTTGAGAGTACGACCACAAGATTCTGTGATATAGGACAAAAGGTTGAACAGCAGCAGCTTGAAATCAGTAAATTAAATATTGTAATATCTAATCTATCAATAGACACCAAACTAGAGTCGGTTGATCAAAGGATTGGTCAAATTCAAACCGAAGTAGACAGTCTTAAGGGGAATATTACTAAATTGGAACTCGTCAAGTCTGATATCTCCTATCCTTTTCCTGATAGCGATTCTCCAGGGAAAATTTTCCCAGAAACAAGTAACGTCCAATCGGGAAAGTGTCAAGTATTGCCTGATGCACGGGACACAGCAATGTATTGTCCCCCGCATCTGCCAACCTCGAAATCATGATTGAGTAATTTCGATGTACCGATGCAGTCGAGTTTTGTAACTAGAACAGTTACCAGCGTAAATGCTCACTCTGCCTTTGAAATGGTACAATTTTCCAGCGTGCTGCCAGGAAGGGTAGAGAGATGTGTCGGACCGTCAGTTACTGCCGTGGTGGGTCCTAAGTTCGAACCTCACAATGTCGACACTAATTATAAAACCTCTCTTGGTCCTATGGGATCGTTCAGTTCGGTGACCAATCCGTCGGTGGAAAATCCGGTGACAACCCCAACCGTTCAGGATAACGCGTTAATTCCAATAGATTCTTTTCCTGCCCTGTACAGTATGAGCTCTAAGGTTTCCCTCCGGGATATTGAACGTTAACGGGTTGCCTCGAGTTTTCCTGCGAAGACTGCAACAATATCTCGACATGTACAAACTTACTGATGGGGAACGTCTACAAATAGTAGAAAAATGTTTAATCGCCGCTTCGGGCGCATGGTTTGCCTCTGTTAAATACCAAATCCGGACGTTCAGTGATTTTTTGATTCTTTTCAAGGAAGAGTATTGTAATGAGCACATCAAGCGGCTCCAAAAGAGAAACTTACAATCACTCCGGTATGATCGCTCCAAGTATGGGTCCCTCTTGGACTATGCTTGGAAAATCATTGAATTATATTATCAGATAGCGGAACATCCCTCTCAGGCCGAACTGGTAGATATTATAGTTAACACTCTTCCACCCGATGAGTCCCGGGCCATAGCGTCCCATTTGTGCCAAACGGTGCGAGAAGTCACCTCACGTCTAGCTGCCTTGTGCGGCAAGGAAGTTGGTGGTCCGCCAAAACGATATTTCGCCCGACAGGCAAAGATTTTAAAGCCAACGAAAACAAAGGTAACGGCAAGTTGTCAGACAGATTTCCTGACTTATACCCAAGCTGGATCTCGTTATCCTAGTAGATATGGCTCAGAAAACAACCATAATGGCCGGCGACTATTCAGGAATCGCCCATGTTTAACAATCGCCGGAGTTATCGTCCCTATGACCGTACCAACATGGACTCGAACCCGGATAGGGGCGATAACGCCCGGAGGAAATTTAACAGGACGTACGGAAGAAGGGAGAACGGTAACAGTCAGGGTAATAATAATAATAACAATAGTAGTAACAATTATGTAAATCGACCCCAGAATTCAGTCCCTTCGCAAGTGCGTGGTAACGGTGAACCTAGAGTAACATTAAATGGAAGTGATAGTCGAGAAACTAGATCCTAATGTCATTTGATATGCTAGTCGACGGATTAAGGCTTACGCGTGGTCTCTCAATTTCTCAGTTAGAACTTCTATTCGTTCTATTGCTATCTGAACACCACTGAAAAAAAGAAAGTATCGGAACTCACAACTTTCGAAATTTAAAGATTTTCAATTGTATAGAAGATAAACGTAGCGAATTACTCGCACAATACCCCAAGTAGACGTAATATACTGTCCTAGTGTGACTGGTAACGTTTGAATGGGATGAATGAGTGTGTTAACAAGCATCAGTAGTTAGTATTCCCAATTAACAAAATTTTGTTATTCTAACAAAATTTTGTTAATGGGCCGGGGAAAACTGTAATGTACCATTACAGTTGAAAGTAATGGCAACTTTTTTTACGCACCCTGTACCTAGTAATTTTTTTATTACGATTTCGATTTAATTACACAATTTATTTATTCTCCTTACTTCGAATTAAATGTAATAAATCGAAAGGTTTCGTTAGAAATCATATTTTAACTGAATAATATATTTATTTATATTTTGATTAATGGTAAATCCCATTTTCGCATATACAAGTTGAATAGTTACAAGGTTTGCCATTCTGACGTCATACCGAAACATAGTTCCATCATTGGATATAAATTTTCTTAATTTCAGACCAATGTGGATTTTGGCCAGGTACCTAAACTTTCCCTCACCCCCTCTCACTAGTCCATAGTCACTTTCAGATCCGGTTATATCTGGGTTTGCCAAATTTCTATTCGCTTTGTAATTTCCGAGGCTGGAGGACTCCGCCCTGGTTGGTGGAATTCTCCAATCTCTGTCGTTTTTGTGGCGCAATATTATCATTCCTAGCTAGGACGATTTGTGAGTACAACCTGCAAAAATTTATTACCATTTTTTGTGCTGGAAATTCGAGAAGAAGCCAGGTAAAAGTTAATCCAATCATATAATAAACGCCGTATGATTATTTAGGAGCTCAAGAATCTGTTTTTTAAAAGGACAGTTAATAATTCAGTAAAACCAAGAGGAAATAGGAACCGGTTCATCAGACGCCATATTGCTCGTCATCCAATCAAGCTAGAATAGACGAAAATGGGAGAGTGATTTTTGATCCTTTTAAATTCAGTTAGGGATTAGGGACAATACGACCTGTTTGTGCATTTTGTTCGTGCATACAGTAAATGTGATTTTTTTATTACTCAGTAAGTTCATGTACATATTAGGTTTCGTAGTGTGATATTAATCATCAGAATGGCAGCTTAAATTACTAAAAGTAGCTCCTATTTCTCTTTCCAAATTGAACCAGTTCTAGCGGGGGATTGGTCAGTTATTGTTTGTTTTAGGGCCTTTTCCCCTCTCAGGGGAAGGGTCCCTCAATAAACCTCGTTAAGGTGCCCCCAGGGCATCAATCTTTAGTAATCATTTTGTAAACAATTGGTCAGGTCAATTGGACCTAGGGTTAACTCTTCTCATTTTGTCCCCCTAAAGTTTAATAGAGCCAACTCTATATACCGACAAGGAGTAATATTTTAAAGGTGCTTGCCTTTAATATGCATGTAATTAAATGGTGCTTGTTTAGTTAGTAGTCTTTATGTGTAGTATTTATAGTGGTGTGTGAAGTTAGTAGTTCTGTGTGAGTGCGTGATTTCTACTGTTAGGACAGTGTAGTTCACATGGGTTAGTTTAATACCATTTGTCTAACTCAAAGCACACTAAACGAGAGTAAATATTAGATTTCTGATTAATAAGTACAAGTATATATTTCAGTACAGGGTAAATTATGTCTCTACTACAGCGCCATCGTGTCCGTTTTCGCTAATCAATTGTTTGTTGACATTACGTCATCGCCCAAGTTAGTGATCTAGATTGTTTGATTTTGGCCTCTTATTTCTAAATTACATCCCGTGGACATGGTTTTCGGTTCAAATGAGTGTACGTTTTGATGAAATAGCATGAAATCTCGTAGTTCTGAAAATTACAGCTTGCTAGGTGAATTAGCAATCGGAAATATCCATTGAAATCAAGGATGCTTATTTTCTTAATAAAAGTAAAACCCATATGCTGTTACTGTTCGTTTCAAAATGTAGTATTAAATTCTCCTTTCCCGTGGCTGTAGAAAAATTCCATTGTTGCTTTAGTTTTATCAGCAAATCAGAAATGAAATCATCGTTGACAACTTAGCTTTCAGTGAATACACGTATGATTTTTTTTAACTGCCAAAACTCAAATTTTAGTGATCTAAATTTGAACTAAAAGTGATTAGTAGTTTCGTAATGTGAACACAGGACCTAGATAGATCCAAAGACCAAATTCCATTGAAATATCATATAGTATTATGGAAATATGTTCCCAATGTCTGTGACTAGATTCGATAATTTTTCTTTAATCTGAATTAACTTTGAAATTTTATACCAAGTGCGTCAAGTGACGAAATGAAAATTTTATATATAATATGAAGAAACTAAATTTTTTGTCTGTCGTTAAGACAAACGATTAAATACTCTCATGGACACCAATCACAGTGCGTAAAGAGAGTTGAAAATGGAGTTACTATCGACGCGACGAGAGAACAAAGACTCATAAAATTGTCGAAATTTCTCCTCTTGGGACAGAGACTCAATAAAATGCTACCAAAGTGCTTTTTTAAAGATTAATTAACCAATTATATTTTTTCTTTTCTTTTTCACCATGATATTTATTCATTGTACTGAATCTGAAATATGTTTAGTGTTTAACTTTGATTTTTTCCCTTCTCTCTTCGTCTTTCGTTTTGTCGATTTTTTTAATGTAATCCAATTTTTTAATATCTCTAAAAGTGAAATGTGTTATTTGATATTATTGAAAGTAACAGATTTCTGTGCATGCCTATGTATTATTAATAATATAATTTTTTTTATTCATCTATCAAACTTTTTCTGTTATGTCAAACTAAGTTTTCTTTTCTTGAAATGTAATAAATGTCTATAGAAATGTAGTTAGGTTAGTTTAATTCAACTAAATACAACCTGAAGTATACATTGTCCTGTATGAATGTAAGTGTGAGTGGAATGTAGGTTTAGTATTAAGCATACAAATTATTTTGACATATATGTGTGACTTACTACAATTAATGGTAGTTGGCAATTAAAGTCTTTGAATGTCAATAATAACTGAATTTAAGTTGGCTCTATAAATGAAGCGAAAAGGACCGAAGTAACCTGAACGAATGATCATCATAGGAGAACTTCGAAAGCTAAAATTTTTCGACAAATAGATGTGTTACTCTGATTTTTTTTTTCGATTCTAACATGCCATCAACTTCGTCATTTATCTTTCAAATGTTGGATACTAGACGAGAACTTTCGGAAATATTGAATAAACTGTTAAATCAAACTTTCTCATCTATCTCAGATCTAGATTGGGATAATTCGGTAGTTGGGTTACATGGATCTAGGTCTGGGAAGTATGGGTTGACATGTGTCTACCTTTGATCACCTTAATACCAAATATTCACCCAATAGCTATTAGAAATGACCCCAATTCGATAATTATTCACTTTCCTTTACCATATTTCTCAAAAATATCCAGTAACAGTTTCCCTCTTTCTCACCTTCTTACTTTCCCTCTTTTATCTTCTATCCTATCTTCCTTTTCCTTTCTTCATCTTCTTCTTCTCTTATTGTGAATAAAACTGAAAAGGGGGTTGTGACTGGGAATTCCATATATAATAAACACGGTCATGTATTTAATTATTTTATTTTATTTTCTTCAGAAGTCCGATAAGAAGTTTTCTCATTTGGATCGAACCTAGTATGTTCGAAATTAAGAAATGGATAATATATTCCAATATAATTAGACAAAACCTGTAGCTTCATGAATATCTCCACCAGGGGTGAAGGGTTCCCACTCACGACTTATTCCATGCATCTCATTTGCACGATACAGGGTTTCCCAACCCTCATTTGTTACAGAGCGAGCTTAGTATTGTTTCTTCTTCTTCTTCTTTTTTTGCCTTTTCAAACTATAGTAGTTCACTGCAACGTTTCCAAAAAATAACACGCTAAGAGGTAAGCATTTTAGAACTCACTTTTAAGATGTTTACAATACATATATTATTTAAATTTCTGTTACGAAATATTTTTATTTTTGTCACATATTTTCTGGTTCTATCATATATTTTCAAGATTTATTGCACATAAATAAATAAATAAATATCCCTGACCATTTTAGCACATAAAGTTTCGTTTCCTACTGATGAGTTCGGTTAGTTAATCCCTCTTTTCTGCCGAATCGAATTAATCACGGGACGGTGAGAATAAAGGTATGAAAATGAGAGGGTAGAACAGACACACGCAAGCTGCTACTTGGAATGGAATATTAAAAATGAAGATAAACAAGGAAATAATAACATTTTCGAACTTGAAACTATTGTAGAATAGGAGCTTAACGGGTCATAACTTAACCAAACGAATTTCGTCTTTTTGAAAGATTGATCACTACCAGTGATTTTTTATTCCATTGACGTATGAAATGCATCAATTTAAAGGAATTTATTGGGATCATTTCTCTATCAACTACTTGTATTGCCAGGATTGTTTTGTGCATACGTATTATTATTTTTGTGTGTGTGTGTGTGTGCGATATATTTATCTACCTGTCTGCATACAAAAGATATACATGCATTATATATATATAAAAGTGTTTATGTGTGTGTGTGTGTGTGAGAGAGAGAGAGAGAGAGAGATAAAGAGCTAGTGTATTTTTAATGTGTTAATTAAGAATAAGTAACCCTAAATTCAGAATTTTCCTTCATTAAGAAAAGTAATTACTATAGTTTCAAAACATGTAGTAGCCAAACTATATTTTGGATTTTAAGTTCAAACATTAAACATACTTTTCACTTCCATCAATCAACATTAAGAAATTCACAAAGAAGGGTAATTCTGAACTTCAGTTAGATTTCACAAAACATTTTTTATTGTAACAGAATCGAAATTAAAATCACAACGTATTTACCGTAAAGAATCGAATGCTATTTGTATGGTCACGTACAGAATAAAATTACGAGAGTTTATAATTATTACTGGAAATTGATGCTATCACCCATTTTGAACATTTAAAAAATGCATAGTTTCTAATGTATTTAAAAAAATGAAATGAAATCTTTGAGTTTTACGTCCCACGCTTATGCCGGTTAGGCTCTAATGTATTAAAATTTCATTTCTTATCGATAGTATGAAACGTTGTAAATTTCCATAACTATTCTCTCAGTTAATTTGTATATAACCAAAGGTAGTTTTGTGAAGTTTAGAAATAACAAAAAGTCCAAAATAAGCCACTTGAAAACAGCTCGTACACATAATGGTTCGTCCAAGCAGCTTGATAAAAATTCAGCGTAGCAAAATAACAAAAGATGTCTTCTATTTGTAAAAAGAAAAATCTTGGTAAGGTGATTGTAAGGGGCGCCGAATTCTACTCCGCCCCGGGCGCCAAATTCTCTAGCTACGGCTCTGCTTGTATGTCGTTAGAGAAATGTGATTTACATGTTATTAAAGCGAAACCTATTGTGCATTACACTACTAAGAATGTAATGAGATTTTAAGAGAGATTTTTCTAATGTATTGTTTCATATAAAATATTTTTTTCTTTCTTTCTCTTCTTTGCTACTTATCGTATAAGAAAAACCGATAGCCATACCTTTTTACCACCTTATTCTTTAACTGAAAGTAGTGAAAGTTGAAAACTTCAATCCTAAATATCAACCATAAATACGCTATTTTTATTTTTGTACTTCATGCACAAAACCATATATCTCTATATATAAACGAAAAATCTAATTGGCTGACCAACCAACGCCAAACTGCTTAAGCCAGAAACTTAAAATTTTGACAGTGCATAGGATTTGTCCCGTAAAGTGCCACTAAAGAAGGATATTTGGAAATGCGACGGAGAATTGGGTGAATTGGGGTACTTTTTCTCCCGCTGTCTTTTTTCCTTCTAGGGAAAATACTGTATATGTAAAAACTGTTAATTTGTTTCTAATTATTTTAAATGGGAAGTTTATTTACCAAATTTCCTGTCTCTACCCTTCCGAGAATCGGAATTTTGATTTGATTTGATTTTTACTTTAGCATAACTTTCATCAGCAAAGTTGTATGAGATGTAGACCTACACCTTAACGTGGAATCCGAACCACATGATCTCCCGCCGGGAATCGTATCTGGGTCCGCCACGCCAAAGAGGACTACGCTCACCGCTTTAACACGAGGAAACTCCCCGAGAATCGGAGATATAGACATATTCTTTCTCTAGGTTATAAAAGAAGAAATCGTGAGGTAATGAATGAATAACGCCTAGGCAAACCGCTTAACTGGAAACTTGAAAAATTAATATTGCAGGACTTGTAATATAAGGTACCACTACGAAACGATATTGGGAAATTCGACGGAATAGGGAGATGAGGATGAAATTTGTTATAGTAAAATGTCCATTATCTGAATCTCTGAAGGATAGAGAGATGAAATAATGAGTTCTCATTGAAAATAATTAAATACATGTTTTAGCGTCTTTTTATGAGTTTCTTAGAAGGAGAAAAAAAGGGCGGAAACACAAAGGCTGAGAGAAACCATTATTAAAATGACTAAACGTTAAAATTTCTTAAAGTTAGAGGCACGAAATTTGGTACATCGACTTTTCACTTAAAATAATTAAGGACGTGTTTTACGTTTTCCTTAGAAGGGAAGAAAAAGCGAAAAAAAACAACAACAAAGAATGGGGGTTGCAATTGTTATAGTAAGATGGCCATATTTCGGAATCTCTTAATATTATGTACGTGTTAATAATATGAAACATAATATATACCTTATCCTGCCCCCTAAATTTTGGTGAGGTACACAGGACCACCTTGAATAAGGTGTGAGGAGCCCCAGGCTCGGTGACACATGAAGAATTTACCTTCCAAGCACAGGTGTGCTGACATTTGCATACGACATGAAGTGTCCAGCATGTAAATTTGCGTGAGGCTCTGTAGAGAGAAGAGGAAGGCGTACCAGTGATGGTGAGGTGTCTCTCTCTCTCTATCATTTGACAGCAGTCTTACGTCACACCTGAGAAGACTGACTGTCCTCGTGGGTTCCATGAACTATGAACTGTTTGGTTGCGGTAGAGACTGGGTTAGAAAAAAAAATGTTGAGACTCTTTAAAAAAACAAAAATTTAATTTTGATAGAATAATCAAAAAATGTCCCTATGTAGATCTATGCTACTTTTAAAATTAAACAGAAAAACCCGATTTTGAGATCTACATAGGTCTCATAGTTCATGTTTCCCTACCCTGATTGTACGCTCTCGAAGCGACTCATGGGCTACACAATTAGTAGCGGCTCATGTAACATGAGTTTGAGTCTAATTATACCAACAGAACACATTAACAAGGAGTACTATTAGCAGTAAGTTAAATGAAGTCGTCGAACGAAGTCCACCTGAAAAGAACAGAAGTTACAAAACATTTTATATATTTTTGTACTCACCAGGCAGCAAGTAAACCTTCAGGATTCGTACGGGAATTGTAGTATGTAACAGACGTATAAGTAGATTTTCATAACTATTTAATATATCCTCGGCGGAATTGAATTTGAACTATTTACACTCGATTTCACAAACAACACTTGTGCACGAAAAGAAAGAAAAAAAAATGATACTCATTTTAGTGGCCAATATGTTTTACTTATACCGATAGTTCTAGTCCACGCGTGATTTAATTTGTAGTTTTCACAGATATGTCCTGCATGAGTCCAGTCTTCACTGTTGTCTGGATCCTCCACTCTGCACGCATTCTTCCGTATATGCGTGACGTAATTTTATCCCACATATTACGGTTTTTGATGATCAGTCTTGAAGATCACGTTGTCTTCGTCGATCTCTGCATTGATATCTCTCTGTTACAAGTCGAGAGTTACTACTGTCATCACTATTACAGTAAAGGTGACATAGGCTCGTCACGCCTTACTGTATTTGGTGCTCTGTGGTGCAAAAAGTCCCACTATTTAACTTTCACAGGTTAAAAAAAAAATATGTCTGTGGTGCACTAATTTGTGATGCACAGGTTAAAAAAAAATAAATGTTTCTTCTGATGACATATCTTCTAACATATTTGTGTATTAAACACAAAACAAACTGGTTGGAAGTGTGCTCATGGTAAATGTGAGCCACACGGTGAGTCCACCAACACTTGTTACTAATCCCTTTATAATACGTACATGTTCTCAGATAATAGTTGGCATTGGTGTACAACGAAACACCCCTAACTATATGTACGTAACTGTAACTATAGCAAGTTACTTTAAAAAAAAATACACTCCCGATGGGGTCATATAGAGAAGATATTTCCCCTTTTTGCTATCTAAGCATTATGTGATACATGTCATAGTAGTTGCTATTACACTAGCAAAGACATGATAAACTAATGTCACTAAATGAAATGTTCTATGCACTAAGAACTCAAACGAAGTAAAGTCTCACTGAGCGACGTGAAGTCACTCGATGTTCCTAACGAAGTGTCTCATGACCTCTCCTGCGATCCTAGTCATTAGGCTCGCTGGAACTTGAAAAACCTAGACTCACCTTCAGTCTACCGGTTTTCTTATGGTCAACGTTCTCTCTCTCTTTTGGTGACAACCGAAAATCCTAAATAGGTCACCACTGTTATGCCCTAATATTACATTTATATACAATCTCTGGTGAGTTTCACATACTTTACACGATTCCTTGATCTTCTCTGAATATTTTGATATATAACACAACACATGTCATGTACCGGAAGACTATTTAAACAATTAGAAAAACAAAACATATTAGAAAAAATACATGTTCTCCCTTCCATCAAGAACTCACGTGACAGGTAGTGACATCTATACCCAAACACAGTCTGCAGCGGGGTGTAATCTCAATACAAACTTTTACTGAATTTCACTCATCCCTGCTTATTGAACAAATATGCTGCAAAATCAAACCTTAGATTAATAACATTATACAATTTACTATATACCTACATTATAATACATGACTGTCATTACCTTAGGGGTGGTTAATTAATATATATGTCTTCCGGATACATTGGTGGGCAGAAAACCCCTTCCATCTTTGCAGACGAACACCGCTCAACGAGTTCAAACAACTGCCTGTAAATAGTACTGTTAAAACGTACTGAAAGAGTACGTGATACTGTCGGACATGTGACATACCGTGTTAAATAATCATAATTTATAAACGGGTGCATCCAAGAACCTTTTAAATTTGAATAATATCAAATTTTCCAAAACCAAATCACAATTTTAAAAACATATTACTCCGCGTTGAAGCTGGCGATAGCTTCGTTTTTACCGGCCTAGAGCCGTGGCGGGGAGGGCGGGTAAGGTGACAAAATACGTCATCAAGAGAGTTTCTAGCACCTTATTGTTCCCAAAAAACAACACTACGGTGTGACTAGTAAAGAATAGCCATGTACACGACAGAACGGCGCTATATTGGAGAGTAGCCAACCCATCTCTCATCCACTAGTCCTTGACATATAGTTGTAGTCCTGCGTACAATTATTTCTGAATAGTCCAAAATCTAGTCTGGAAACTCATAGTAAGCTGGAAACAGTTGTACCATCTTAGATGCTGTTCGTGTGTGTTCCGCTGGAGGCTATGAGTTTGCTGAACTTCAGTTTGAAAATTTTGAAATGCTCTTCCAGAAAAAAAAAAAAAAAAAAAAAAACTTTGTACTCGAAGTTCTTCCATCTCTTCCCATGAAAATGATATGAATTTAATACGAAGCATATACATCTTGTTGGCTTTTAACATCTAATTATGCATGATTAAATATTTAAATGAATTGATATAAAATATATGTGGTTACATATTTACATATAATTTCCATTTTGATATGCAAAAATTTTGATATGACATTTGCATATCAAAATTTAAATAACGTACGCACTAGGTCTTTACAACCTCCTTCAATTTTGAAAGTTATCAAATTTGAAAATTTGGTATGGTAGAATGAGAGCAGGGAACACATTTATATAAGCTTACTTAGTCCTTCTCGTTCCCTTTCGTGGGTAAAATATAGTAAAATTCAAATTTCGGAGGTTTTGGATCGATTTTATCCACTTTCATGAAGTTCATTTACACATTTATGAATGAGTGTAAATGACAATTCCTTTTGATAAGACATAGGATCAGTGGCGGACCCCCTTTTAATTTTGGAAGAAGTACATTATCCCTTCTTAAATTTGAGACTAGTGAAAAATTAAACATCAATAAATGTTACCTAGCACTCGAATATTTATTTCTATAAATTTGGTTGATACAGGTTCTCTTTCATGGGTAAAACTTTGTCAAAATTATAACGTAATATATTGACTTAATTAGTCTCTTTGATGATATTTTATTACAACATATGATCATATGGATCAATTTAGGGATTCATAGGTATCATGGTCCACACTTGTTCAGAATTTGGAAAGGGTACATTGACCCACTCGTTAAATTTGGTTTTGATTGGATTTGATTTTGAGTTTAGCTTCCCTTTCAAGTGCGAGACTATATGAGACGTGGACCTACAACTTAAGATTGAATCCAAACCACATGAGCTCCCGCCAGGAATCGAACCCGTGTCTCTCACGCCAAAGGAGCGTACGATAACCGCTTAGCCACGAGAGAGCTCCCCGTTAAATAATATAAGTGGACTTCTTTTCTTCCTTATTCTTTCTTAAAACTTGATGGTTGATTGGTTAATTTGTAATTATTTACACTGAGAGAAATCCGTTATCCGGACAGCAGTATATTACACAAATATATGGAATCCATATGTTTACTGCGGAAAACTATACGGAGGATACATTATCATTATGCTACATATGCTCTTCCTTTTCTCTCTTACGTGTTACATCATGCAGCTGCAGAATGTCTGACATTTAACAGTCTTCCATATATTACATATGTGTACGTATGTTACATACGTCAGCTATATATTATATACGTCCATCTGTATATCGGATCCTTAACGCCTATACACAGTCATGCGGAAAATAAGTATAGATAGAACAGTTACACGGACAGTATTTTAAAACATACGTTTTCAGTATTATAAAACAAATGTTTGCTGCAAGATGTTATAAACTTATATAGTCGTACTTTAAGTCCGAAAACTACATTATTTACGCATTTAACCTATGTTTATTCGTACGCCACATATGTTTTTATTCTGTGTAACTCCAGCAGTGAGCAGAAACGCTATATAGAATGAGATCTTCAGTTTAAGGAGGAATCTGAAGCATTTCAGTGCGCTTTACGCTCTCGTACTGCGAATTGAGATTTTTCGTTGGTATTGGCTAGCGTACTTGCCTTTGATTTTGGAGACTCTAGTTCAATTTCCGGTAAAAGTTCACGTGGTTCGAATCATACTGTAAGCTGTACATTAATTTCTCCTATACCCTTGTTTTTGAAAGAAACGCTCAATTCCAATTTAACTACCGATAATTGCATTTAGAATCTTCTTCTTCTTTTTTTGCTTTATTTTGAAACATTTTTCTCGTATTTTTGTTTGAAACATCACCTTTACTCACCTTTGTTCTACTTTTTCAAGTGATGCAAACGACCAGGACATCACACAGAAACACCGAGGTCAGTTTAACAAAAAATACACATGCTTTTCAGTGAAACTCGAACTCGGGATGAACTTCGTCTTGTAATCTGCAGCCGAACGCTACGAGCCACTCATACATGGATACTGGTGATAAGATCAATGAGGAGTTTTTTTTCTTTTTCAAATTCATCGCATTCGTTGCTATTAAAGGGTCAACAATATAGCTAGATTTTGAACTTACTTGAATTTAAAGTTTTTCTGGCATATTAAATATCCGATAATATTGATTCCATCCATCTGATTTTGTATATAATAATAATAATAATAATAATAATAATAATAATAATAATAATAATAATAATAATAATAATAATAAGTTGGAGTAAGAAACCCCTGGCACCCTTAAAGGGAAGTAAGTGAACGAGTGGCTAATAAAAATTATCGAAAACGGCAGACGTTAGTATCGATTTCGTAGTTTTGGTGTTGCTGAGATGAATCGTTACAATTCCATTGCCGTTAAAGTACAATTTCAGCCTTCATTAGGTTCCTGGGGATGAAACGGTAAAATCTGTATATAATAGAAAACAGTCGATATGTTGAATCAAAAGTTTTCATGATACCTAAGTTGATTGTTGATAGTTCCATCGCCTTTTAAGTTCAGGTCTCGAAAGGAAAGACGAATCAATCATTTTTGGAATTGCTAAGTTAATTAGTGACAGACCCGGTGATATTTAAGTTCAACTTTGAGTGTAGATGAAACTTTCTAGCACACCTAGGAGTGTGGGAAAAGAGAACGTGCAAAAAATAATCGATATTAGGGTATAATTCTTAGTTTGAATATTTAATACTTAGTTTTTGATGTCGCTGAGTCATTCCTAGGAATAGTGACACTTCCGATGACGCGTAAATTCACGTCCAGTCCTAATTAGCACCCCTAGGAGTGGCAAGGAAGTAATATGCAAAAATAATTGATAATGATCGATACTAGTGTAAACTCCATAGTTTTTCGGGTCACTGAGATAAATAGTTACACTCCAGATACCTTTAAAATTACAATTTAGTCGCAATCGGTATTGAGGTATGAGAAGAGATAAAATGTCCAAGATGACCGAGTTAACTAATGAATCTTTTGGGGTGCAGTCTATCGTTGATTACTGTGATTTCAGGATCACTTAGCTGTTGGGTGACAATCCTGAGGATTTTTAAGTCCAAGCTTAGGGAAGAATGTGCATGTCAACGGGCTCAGGAATTTACAGTGGCAACGCCAAAGGCCTCTTTCGACGTCGTTTCTTTTTGTATTTAAGGGGACACTCATCAATTTTCATAACAAACAAGTATGTACACAATCATAATATACGAAATAAGGATGATTTTCATTTGTATACGAGCACTAGGAAAGTTTTGCAATACGATCTTATTTCTTATACTTTTTCAAAGTGCTTTCCACCACATATTACACACTTTTCCATTCTTCGAAATCAGTCGTCGAAGAAATCTGCCATCTTTCAGCCCTTTTAGGGCGTCATCGCTTGTAAAACGCCTTCCCTTCAGTCTGGTCTTCCCATGGAAGCTAAGTCACACGGAGCGAGATCTGGACTGTACGGAGGGTGCTCTAACAGTTTTAGTGCAGTGCTGGCCAAATACTCTAAGCAAACTTTTGAAAGGTGCACTGGAGCTTTATTGTGGTGAAGAAACCATGTGCCCATCCTTACGTTTGGACGCAACTGTTTGAGAGCTGAAAGAACTTTGGCCAGACATTCCTAGGTATACCACTTCCCTATGACTGTCTTCTGTGTTTCTAAGACAACTCGCTCGACAGTTCCTCGCACACTAAAAAATACCGCAACCATTCTCTTCTTTACTGATGTGGACTTTCGAACAGCCACGGGGACTTCTCATCTTCGAACACCCACACTTTGTTTTCAGCCTTGGTCGGGACGTCATAGTAATAGAGCCAAGTTTCGTCACCTGTCACAACACTGTTCACAGAGGAAGATTTTTCCATTTTTAAATTTTTTCAACATTTCACTGCACCATGAAATATCTGCTCGTCGGCCAAGTCGTGTGGTACTCAAAGGATACAAAGCTTTCTAACTCGAAGGTGATCGCGGAGAATAAACGAACTGCTGGTGCATTAATACACAGGCATACCTCTATTCGATGGTATGTAACCCATCTATCTGTCTCAAGCATTTTCCTTACTGCAGCAATGTTTTGGTCAATCACAGATGAAGAAGGCCGACTTGACCTTGGAGTATTCTCAAGTGTGAAATTTCCTTTTCGAAACTCTCGGTACCGCCTAAATATCATTGTACGATGAGGACAATCTTTTCTAAGCACAGGAGTCATTTCCTTTAAACACTGGTCAACGCTTAAACCACGTGCAAAATTGTAGCGCAAAACTGCCCGGTATTCAGTTTTTCACCACGACCACATCTCCACCTCATTTCACTAACACAGCTGAAAATCAACTGACACTAATACACTGACTAGAGCTTCTACAGTGCAGGTTTAGACATGTCTAAATACGCACTAAGTTGCAAACGCCTGTGATGATCCATTCTGTTCTGTTGCAAAACTTTCCTAGTGCCCTTGTATTATTACCGTGAAAGAAAACGGTAAAAAAAAAATAGTAGTAAACGAAGAAGTGGAACTGCATGTAGTGTAGAGGAGTCGCTAAATTTATTTTTTTTAACGAGGGCGATTACGAAACATCACCTACTAATTGAAATCATGATTATTTTCCAATAAAGTAAAATTCAATAGACTTCCTTGTTATTGTTCGTCCCTCAATGCATACTCATCTCATGGTTAATTATCCCATATCGGACTTCCGAGGAAACTCATCGAAACAACTTATTGACCGTGCCAATAGCGACTACTCTCAGTCATGACTCCGTTTTCTTTCATTCAGAAATAGAAAAGAAAAAGAAGGAAGTAGAAGGGTAAAAGAAGGAGGTAGGAAAAGGGAGGAAAAAGAAAGAAAACAAATAGAGTATTTTAATAAGAAATAGATTACTGGATATTTCCGGGAATATAGTAAGAAGTCGGGAAAGTCGTTGAAAGATGAATCATTTTAAGCGTTATTAACGACTAATCAATTTTAGAATGCTTCGGAATAGACACATGTTCCTCCATACCACCCCGACCTAGCTCCAGGCACCACGTTCGTGGGGTTGCCCAGACCTAGACCAGGAAAGGAGAAAATCGAAATTATTCTTTGTACAGTTATTCCAAACGATGATTGATAACCATCCAGTATCTCTAGGATCGACCACACATATGAATTAGCCAAGGAAAAAAAATCAAAGTTATAAACTCAATATAAATTTATGTATCGTATCAATAAGGGTTTCAACTTCCTGGAAGAAAGATGTCGTATTTAGGCTCATCCTGTTATTTTCGTCTCACTCCTAGAGCCGATTTAAACTGTTAGTAGCGGTCCTTCATGACCTAGGTTATTTACCTTACCACATATATTAAAACATGACACATATATTATACACATTAATATGACAAAGGATATTACTAAAATTACTTAAATTAAATCTATCATGCATTCACTCGCTCACTCACTCAGGACAGTGTATATATTTCTAAAGGAAACCAATTAGCTACAAAGGTACAAATAGTTTATTACATTCATGGTGAAAAGGAAAAATAATTATAAAGAAAGTATTTAAAAAAAATACAAGTTCTTGGTTATATATCAATAGAATACATAGAGTTATATTTTAGTAAATCTTTATATATTCAATCATCTTGACAAATGGAAAAAGAAAAAAAATAATTACATATATTATATCTTAGGCATGCTAAAGCAAAATTATGATTTGCGACGTACGCAAAGAAGACACTTGTTTTACAAAAAAAATAGACAAAAAAAGAAAAGAAATAAAGCTTTTGGGTGTAATAGCACTTATGAGTCTCTACTTCACATTGAGCAATAAAATATTAATAATTTTGAGCGTTCAAATCACAAATCGCGCACTACTTGTAGCGTCCAAAACATTTCGCTCCATTTAGCTTAGTTTGTGTTTATATATATATATATCTATCTATATATAACTATTGGATTATAAAAACCATTCATCAACTATATTTAGTTTGTTATTAGCAGTTTATATCTGCACTCGCATACTGCGACGTTTATACCCATCTAGGGATTTTGAAAATCACTTTCCGCCAGAGGATGTTTCTCCTCTTAGTCAGTCCATTTACAAATTTATTAATTGGATAATTTCAAGTTATTTGTTTAACACCGGGACACGTCATGAAACCTTTCCTTAGGATCACTTTTGTATATATGTATATATGGTTCGAATTTAAGACGATCTTCCACAGGTGTAAGGAGTATGATGATTTACATTGAGGATAAAAAAAAACACTGGTCAAGTCACAGGATACATATGCAGGTGAGAGGGATTAAAGGTACACTTTCCACAATGGTTTTAGGTTGGTAGTTCAGGGATAATATTCATTATGATGTGGGTTACATTTAGACCTGCCTTTACTTCTTAATACATGCCATTTAATAATTACATAAGTTATGATTTACATCTATTCAGAAGAAAGGAAAATTATTTGAGTGCACGGCGGTATTCTTGACAAAAATCTATATTCTTATATTCGTCGGAAAACTTACTGGTAAACTATAGCAACCAATACACGTTTGGGGGGACAGACACGAGCGCTCTTACATATATCCATATAATACATTTACTATCATACTTTACTTTAACATCATATTCATATACTAAGCACATGTACATTTCGACGTATTCATTTAATTATATATATATATATATATATACGTATATTCATATTTAATAATCGCGCACACATTTTAAGTAATAACCCCAACAATAATTTCAGAAAAGGTTCAAACATTGTACAAGAAAAACAAATTACTTCCGACATTACATTAAAAAAAATGATCTTTTTACCTGATACCGCGCGTCTATAAATTTTAACTTTCATATAGTCAATTCGTGCTTAAATAATTAAAAAAACTTCGTGAGGCAGGCACGTAACACAGAACATTCCTAAAGATATAAATAGATAAACCAAAATACAATTTCTGGGCCCAGGTTAACTACAAGATAAACGAAAACCAAAACAGAAAGGAAAGTGACCAATGGATTAAAAAAAATAAACTCAGAGGGACGACGGTGAAAGAACGTAATTGAAGTGTCGTCAAATATGAAGTCGTTATTCATTTTGGCAATAGGTCAAAATGTGATGGAGGACCCAATCACTATCTACTCTATCCATGAATTGTGTCTTGCAACGTCTCAGCTCAGAGTTGTAATTTCAGATCAGAGTTGTACGTTAAATAAATTGTAAGCGACAAGTTCAAAATCTGGGGGGGGGAGGTTGAAAAATTAAAAAAAAAACTTGAAGAAATGAAGACAGAGAGAGAGATAGAGAAGAAGGAAGACGAAGAATAGGGGCGCCAAAGACTTAAGTGAGAAATAACTAACGCTACAAAGATAGAAGTCGTATTTCGCTCTCAACAAATCCATAGCCAAAATATTCTTAATATGCCAAAAGGGTGGTCTACTCAAATACGTAGACTCAAGGGGAAACACCTGGTGCCAAGAAGTAAGTCTGTGTCTTGTAAATAATAACTTCACAAGTTATTGCTTGTAAAATTATTATTTAGTAACCGTATCCGGCACAAACCAACAGGCGAAAGAGAGAAAGGGGGGAGGGCAAGATGTCATTGCCCTAAATTTTGAAATTTCTAAAACAATAAAAAAAATTATCCGACCTCTCCGAAAATTGAGACAGGATCTAGAGGAAAGTACGAAAATTAGACCGAAGGCAATGAAATAAGAGAGACCCTAATTATGGATTTGCCAAAATAATAAAAAAATTGAATAAACTGGATTTTGGATCGGTGATTTCTATTGCCAAACTTCACCGATAGCTCCCCTTCGCAGAATGCGCTAAATTCTGAGGCATCGATTAATTTCCATCACTATCTAGTTTGAAAACTGAGAAAAGAAAACGAAAATATTCAAGGGGGGAGGGGTCGATGCCCGGGTACGGTATAATAACTTTCAATAACTAATTGTTTTGATTCTGTAACCCTGTCAGAGCTGACGCCTCCATGAATATTGTAAGCTAGCCCGAGTAGGTAACGTGAAGAAAAAAAATCTCACGGAGCAGGATATTCTATTTTAAAACCGACCGAAAAATATAATTCACTACAGCCCCGTTATGTAACAACTATTGTGTTTACATAATTGATTATTAAATATGTCCAGTCAGCGATTATATGATGCTACAAATATTATTAAACGAGATTATTATGAACGAATACGACTGCAATAACAAATTAAGCTATTAAGCACTAACATAGTCCAGCAATATCTCACCCACACGTTCGCAGGATGCTCCGGTGTAGGGGCCAGAACCCGAGATGTGTATAGCTACACATAATCCTTAAATATATATATATATATATATATATATATATATATATATATATATATATATATATATATATATATATATATTCTTTTTACCGAAACGTGACTAATCATAAACTGGGCTTATATATATCTATATATATATCTATGTATATGGGTGTCCTCTCATTCATTTCGTTTCACAATATATTCATACTATCATTTTATTCTTTTATTACGACGTCGTATTTCATAAACACCCTATTTCTTTAATTACACCCAGACTATATGCACACTTCGTCATATACTTCTAAATCTATAAATCATTGCCAACTTTTCATGTTCCGGCCACCACACAAAACATCTCTCGAACTCAAGACTCCCTTACCACGCAAACAATACTATGTTATACTTCGTAGCTTCATGTAAAAAAAATATGTATGTTCACAGAAAGTAGAGTTCTCCACGATATTATTTAATTTTATAAAATTCTGACAACAATGAAATTATTCTGCAGCCACAGAAGGAAAGAAAAAAATGAACATTTAATATAATTTCAAAGCGAAAAACTAGCATCATATCGCCCGACTTCTGTTAAGAATTTACGTATTGTTTATTTACTTAAATATTTCGATTTCTAGACTAAGTAGAATGTTGTAATTTTCGCAAAATATTAATTTTGGATCACTTAACCTAACTGTATATGCATTTGGGCTGGGAATTATATTTACTAGGTTTTATTTCGAAAAGAAAGGTCAATTCCATGGAAACTAAATCACTAAGAGCATCGACATAAGAATGACGGTTAGTACTGACTTTTGACACTAGTTGGCTAGCGACGATATAATCAACCCTTGAACCACCGAATGTGACCTTGTACACGGAAATTTTGATACTATGACACTCTCATTTTCTGATATTACTATAGATCGAATATGTTGCGTTTAGCTATTGATCGAATACGAATGATACACTGTCCATACTTCATTATTTCACACACTCTTCCATCACTTAACTACAATCACTACTAATAATACTACATTACAATCACATACATGCCACATCCATACTACACACTACATTAATGCATGTTATAATACATATTAATCATTACTACTTACTCACATAAACAACATTCAGATTTCACCATTTTCTTTAAAATCGGCTCTATCGGTTACGAAAGGAAAGGGAAAGAAAGGAATAGGGCCAACTGGCCCTTGTATTCACTAAATCACATTTTTAAACTGTTTAGTTAATACCCAAACTATTTATTGAGAAATATATGCCCCTTTCCTGAAGGGAACAGAACCTTATGACAACTATACTTTCAACCCATCCCTGCTGAAAGCCGTACCCCCAAGTTGGGAGTAGACAGGAGCCCTCCTGAAACTTTACACGTGCATTATGATCACTATCCTAACTACAAAGAAATTAAATACCGCCATGTTACTACTAAATAAGTACAAAAATAAATCACATCCACTACGTACACGAACACAAACGGCAGTGGGGCAGTCCTTACGTAACTCTTAAAGGAATAATTTTTTCAGGATGAGAATATTTTAAAGGAGAAACACTGCTCTTCCGAAACCGTTTATAGATCGTTATGAACAACTAACTAACTGATGCACTTCGCTTGGTAGAAACTGTCCACCACTAATTATATCTGCAAAAACATGGCGTCACTGAATTACACTTCCTATTTCAGCTCTACAGTCCGGTTTTTTACTATGAAATTTAATGAATTATGGCTCCGTGGCTTCCTGGATGATATTTATTCAATCATTACCCTAGTTTTACCTTCTTAATGCAGCTTTTCTAGCTAATTTCTACTTTCCAGAACTGGGAAAATCTGGGTCCTCTGTCTTCGGCAAAATTCTAGGCATGAGTCGTAGTAATCGCGCTCTAACATCATAGCGTGGGTGAATCCTCCAATCAAAACAAAGCATTTTTGGCGGTGGGGCTTTGAAACGAATAAAAATTTGGTAAAATCTGGATTAAACTAGATTTCAGAAGGACCTAGATATCTAAAAGAGAGGTGAAGGGTGGTCCTGAAAATTCTGTCGAATTTTAGATTGGTTATTTATTGGAAAAGTTCCGTCCAATGGTGGACCTATATTGTCAGATCGCACTGACACCGTAAGAATTGTAATAATCCATTTACATATCCATATACAAGACTTATAACTAATTTAATATATAAATAAAGATATTGGTTCCCAAAACTATGATTCCTAATGAATATTTTACAGCTTTCCATGTTAATTTAAAATAGAATAACAAACAAAATTACGAATTATATGAACAGCCAGAAATTTTTTGTTAAACGTCAAGTACAGTCGGTGCAAAAAAATTCGGGCACCCTCCTATTAAAAACATCATCACATTAGACTGTAATGGCATATTACAACCGATCAGTAACATATGGAAAAAGTGTAAGTTATAGTGGTATTAAGTTGTACAATATGAAAGCTTCGTGTTTCAGAATGGAATAATAGTCTGCAGTACACTGAGAAAAATCCAATATCCGGACAGCGGTATATTGTACAAATACAAGGATTCGTTATGTTTACTAAGGAAATCTGTACGGAGCGTACTTTATCCATATACTACACAGGTACTGTCTTTTACCCGCTTAGATGTTACATCATGTGGCTGCAGGATGTCTGACATCTAACAATCTTCTGTATTTTACATACGTATACGTATGTTAAATACTTCAGCTATATGTTATATACGTCCATCTGTGTGTGAGATCCAGACCGCCTATAGACACTCTTTCTTTCTCCATGGCTGACGTCATTGAACTTCCGTCTTTTGCTTGCGAAACGAGGTTGTTTACAAACGGAACGAGAGAGGAAGGAAACAAAAGCCTGGGTAAGTACAATAGTTAACTATTACTTTAGTTAAATATTCCATTAACTATATATTCTTTTAGTGTAACTTGCTTTAATATAGTACTAAGTAAGTAATGTAGTTTATGACTACAATTCTTACTATTGTAACTCGTTAATGATTGAGGAGAATGGAATGGGTGTATCTGAATTTTGAGAAATCTTTGAATATTAATGTTTTGAAACATTTTACGTTTCAAGGTAGCAAAATGAATGTTATGTGTTTATTTATTCCGTTTTATGTGTGACGATTTATTACTTGGTGCAGATTTTCTACAGGACTGCTTAACATAATTGCTAAGAAACCGTTTTCAGCGCGAAAATTTCCTTGTTTAGAGAAGATTTAGGGTTTAGATTTCTGGGCTTTCGGCATCAATGGCCTTGTTAGCCCGTCACATATGAGGGATGACTTCCCTCGGTGAGCACACTATCCGGGGAAAGGAAGGGAAGAAAGGATTGGGGGAGGAAGAAAACGGCCTGGGATCTATATATTAGGTACCGCTCCGGCATTTGCCTGCTGTGAATGAGAAAAACCCAAAGAAACCTTATTCAGGATGGCTGGACTTAAAATCTTTTGATATTTTTTCGACAGAGTTCCCCCACCGGGATCGAACCCTGGACCGTTCGCACCGAAGGCGAGAGCATTAGCGACTACGCTACACGGGGCCACTTGTGTAGTCTAGATAACTCATTTTACTAGGATACTTGCAAGAGTTTTTTTTTTTTTTTTTTTTTTGCTTTTAGTTTAACACCCCATGATTGTACATCAATGTAAGTGAAAAGGTGACGATGAGATACATGATAATGGTGGAATCAAGAAAATGTAAGGAAACTGGAAAGTCTTAAGAATAATCACACGCACAGTGTTCACCAAAAGCCTATTTGTCGGGAGCAGGAATCGAACCAGGGACCTAACGGGTCAGAGGTAAGCGCTCTACTCCAGAGCTTTCTTTTGTTTAAAGAACTTGTTTACATTGAAATATATATATTTTACGAAGATATTGACATATTTTACAGCCTCACTGAAATTTTTAAAAAAAGAAAGACTCGTCAGGGAGAGCTTACTTGTCAGGTTTTTATTTTTTAAATTTAATTTAATTTAATTTTTATTTATTTATTTATTTTTGCTTGCTATTTTCCCTAGTTAATTAATGTTTGGGTTACTGAGAATTAAAACCTTTATAGTATTATTGTCATGTCATCACTTTGGAACCAAAAAGTTAGAATTCTTTTCTTGTGTTTTCAAATAGGAAGTTGGTGAGTTTGTGCCTTAGCATTGGTTTGGTTTCTAGAACGTAATTGAACGTCATGTTGAGTTGCGTCTTGGCGGGTTTGTATTCGTGAAGTGTCAGGCACTGCTTGTGTCCCTGGCTTCTGTCTGTGATGTTTCCTGGCTTTGGGCTGTGACGTATTTATGTTGAGGAGTACCAACGCAGGCCGCGTGATATACTGTAGCTACAACACAGCTTCAACAGCTACGAGTGCCAGGTGTTTGAATTTCAGCTTTCGTGACGACGTGACTAATGCAGTATAGTACTAGGTTCCAATTCTATGGCTGGTAAAAACGGTATATTACTTTCGTGGTGTGGTAAGAAATACAACGTAATAGTTATTAGTTTAATTAGTGTTTCTTCATAGTATTGTTTCACTATTTCTAGAAGGAATTACGTGTTAACGAAGTAATGAATAAGCAAAAGCACACTCTGATTGACGTTTACTATTTCTCATACTCCATTGAGAATGTTTTGATCCTCAGTTGCGCAAACATCCAGTGTGCGTTTTTTTTCTGCTTACACTGCCTTACAGATGAGCTCCCTCGTGGCTAAGTGGTTAGTGTACACGCCTTTGGCGTGGGACACCCGGGTTCGATTTCCGGCCGGACCGTATGTGGTTCGGGTTCCACGTTAATCTGTAGGTCCACGTCTCATACAGCCTTGCTGCTGAAAGGAACGTTAAAATCAACTCAGCACTGCTTTACAGATGCAATTGTTCGATTCCGAGTTCGAATGAAGCTTTTCAAGGGCAGGGGGCGACTTTTATATATACAATCCAAGCATTTTAGTTATCAGTTATCAGCATTAGTTATCAGCATTTTAGTTAGTGATGCAATATATATATATTACAAAATTCAAAGTGACTATGTTTGTGACTCTTAATCTCTTAGGGCCGCGGTGGCTCAGTGGTAGAGCGTTCACCTCTGGTGCTTGGGGTCCCGGATTCGATCCCAGCCCCCGCCAAATGAACTTTGTGGTGGACAAACACCGTGTGCATGGGTTTCCTCGGGGTTCTCCCGTTTTCTCCCACTTTCTTCATTCCACCATTTCATTCATTGCTCATCATCACCGTCTCCTTTAGCCTAACCGGCATAACTGTGGGACGTAAAACTCAAAGGTTTCATTTCATTTCATTTTTTCTTAATCTCTTGAACCATCCGACCGATCTCGATCAAATTTCCAACGTAGATGCGGTTCTGGCCTGGGAGTGTTTTTAGCTATTTACTTTGACAGTAGAACTTAGGGGAGGGGAGGAGGGGGACAGAAAAAATAAATAAGACTTAATTTACTTTGAAGTGTAAACGTGCGAGCGTTTTCTTCTCTCTCTCTCTCTCTCTCTTTCTTTCTTTCTCTTCATTCCTCCAGTCTCCTCTCACTTTGATTTCACGATTTCGCACTCTGATGAAAAGTATTAAATACCGCCAGGAAAAGTACTAATATATAACCTCTCGTTTAGGCGCCCCTCCAACCACGCGCCCGGGGCACATGGTTTGCTTGCTCGCTCATAGCTGCGGATCTGTGAGCTACATAAGTAATATACAATGCTTACGTAATACGGAAGAGGAGGTTCGGGACGGTACAAAGAAAAGTCATAGGAGATATCAAATACGTGACGAAGAGACTAACAAGAATATTTATAGTAAAAGACCAAAAGACAGCAAAGGAAGAGAGAGTACCGTACAGCAATCACAGTGTATGTTTTCCGGATTCATGGATAGAGATCAGGAGTTCCAGGAAATGTGGGGTAAGATTTCAGAGTTGGAACAAAGATTTAAAAAGTTAGAGTTACTAATGAAGGAGAAAAGAAAAAAGAAGAAACCAGCATCTGAAAAGTAAAAACAGAACAAATCTTGTTGCTGTTGTATTAATGTTTTTAATTGATGAAAAACATTTTATTGTCAGTTTACGTTTGTTCTATACTTGAACACATTCAAAATATACAAAAATATTGGGTTGGGGAAGAAAAAAGGGCCCGCGAGATTTTAACTGATTCTTGTAGTACCCGACGACAGAAATCGATTACTGAAAGAATTTTCAAAATCGGCGCTGCAAACATGGAGAAAATCATATTTTCATGTACCGGTTCAAAATGGGGAAAGAAAAAAGGACCGCGAGATTTTAACTGATTTTTGTAGTACTCAACGAGAGAAATCGACTAGTGAAGAAATTTTCAAAATCGGCGCAGGCAAGCATGAAGAAAATCACATTTTCATGTACGGTACCGGTTCAAAATGGGGAAGAAAAAAGGGCCCGCGAGATTTTAACTGATTCTTATAGTACTCTTCGAGAAAAATCGACTAGTGAAGGAATTTTCAAAATCGGCGCAGGCAAGCATGAAAAAATCGCATTTTCATGTGTCGGTTCAAAAAGGGAACGCGAGATTTTAACTGATTCTTGTAGTACTCGTCGAGAGAAATCGATTAGTGAAGGAATTTTCAAAATCGGCGCAGGCAAACATGAAGAAAATCACATTTTCATGTACCGGTTCAAAATGGGGAGGAAAAAAGGGCCCGCGAGATTTTAACTGATTCTTGTAGTACTCGTCGAGAGAAATCGATTAGTGAAGGAATTTTCAAAATCGGCGCAGGCAAACATGAAGAAAATCACATTTTCATGTACCGGTTCAAAATGGGGAGGAAAAAAGGGCCCGCGAGATTTTAACTGATTCTTGTAGTACTCGTCGAGAGAAATCGATTAGTGAAGGAATTTTCAAAATCGGCGCAGGCAAACATGAAGAAAATCACATTTTCATGTACCGGTTCAAAATGGGGAGGAAAAAAGGGCCCGCGAGATTTTAACTGATTCTTGTAGTACTCGTCGAGAGAAATCGATTAGTGAAGGAATTTTCAAAATCGGCGCAGGCAAACATGAAGAAAATCACATTTTCATGTACCGGTTCAAAATGGGGAAGAAAAAAGGGCCCGCGAGATTTTAACTGATTCTTGTAGTACTCGTCGAGAGAAATCGATTAGTGAAGGAATTTTCAAAATCGGCGCAGGCAAACATGAAGAAAATCACATTTTCATGTACCGGTTCAAAATGGGAAGGAAAAAAGGGCCCGCGAGATTTTAACTGATTCTTGTAGTACTCGTCGAGAGAAATCGATTAGTGAAGGAATTTTCAAAATCGGCGCAGGCAAATATGAAGAAAATCACATTTTCATGTACCGGTTCAAAATGGGGAGGAAAAAAGGGCCCGCGAGATTTTAACTGATTCTTGTAGTACTCGTCAAGAAAAGTCGATTAGTGAAGGAATTTTCAAAATCGGCGCAGGCAAGCATAAAGAAAATCCCATTTTCATGTACCGATTCAAAATGGGGAAGGAAAAAGGGCCCGCGAGTTTGAACCCCTAAGAAAATTCTAGCCCGTGGCCATATGTATCACATATCTCATCAGTTCATAATAAAAATTTTGAACACAAAATTACGGTCGTCCGTGTGACGTACTCCCAAAAGGCCTAATGTATATCACCCAACTCACATTCAATGAAACCACATCCGTGTAGAATTTAGAAAGGAACTTCTTATGATGTATACAGGATGTCTCAAAAGTTCCCTGACATAGGGTAACTCTGTTATTATCAGAGTTACAACAATATGTATGAGGTAAAACCATCTCGAAATATGACGTTTTCAATCTAAAGTGAACACTTTTTAAAAAATCGGACGAGATGTTTGTGCTGTATACTATTTATGCACCCAATTTTAAATGAAATGCAACGTTGTCATTTACCTGGCCTGAATGAAGTTACTGTTTGAAACGGGGGCTGGCCATCGACATGTTAGCGTAAAAGTCAGTAACTTCACTCACTTATGTTTTGGGTCCAGGTAAATGGCAACGTTGCATTTTCATTTCACATTGGGCGCATAAAGAGTGTACAGCGCAAACGAGTCATCCGATTTTAAAAATTCCTTCACTTTAGATTGAAAACATCATATTTGGAGATGCTTTCCCCTCCTACATTTTGTTGTAACTCTGATAATAACAGTTACCCTATTGTAGGGGACTTTTGAGACACTCTGTATATCTTATTTAATGTATGTTTGATGTCACTATAACTGTAGTATAATTTAGTTTGTTTAAATTTACAATTTAATACAAGTAGATTCGGATTTACATGCGTAGGATTTTGTATGCATCTAACTAATGAATTCTTTTATTTTCATGCTTAACTTAGTGACTTGGCTTTGGACTGCAACTGATTATTGTAACCCATTATTGTTTGAGAAGAAACAAGATATCCGAATCTTCATTTGGAGAAATCAAAGGTCTATTGGAAAGCTGGGGATTACAATCATTACTTTCTACATTTCAAGGTGCGTAAATTATATATTCTGTGTTTATTGTTAAATTACTATTACTAATATTGGGTTTAGAATCAATCAAGCACTTCATGATATTTTATGGGGATTAAGATGGGTGCCGGATAGATAAGTATTTGAGCGTCAGGCTCTTATTTCTTTTCAATTTAATATTTAATCAATGATTATTTTTCTCCCTCATTATTCCACCAAATCGTATTCCAAGATCATCAATTTTCATTACTCATTTGTGACCTTCAGCCTACATAGCATATTCGTAGAACGTAAAACAAAGATTTCCTGTTATTTTATGTTTCTCTTTTCTCCATAGCTGTGAAAAATAACACCTTCAGCATCATAAATTTGTATGCTACTTGCCTGCTTTCGCCTTTCAGCCGTCTACTCTTCGGACATCACGAAGCAAAGCAGCTCTACTTTGCAGTTCCTAGTTTTGAAAGGATGTGACATAACATAATGATATTGGTGTGCGATGTTCAGTACCATAGATAATTAAACAATGCTAGTAAACAAATCGAGTAGCAATTGTATTTTTTTTTTTTTTAGCTTACATGCCTTTCAGACCGGCCATTTTTTACAACATATTGTTATTTCTACTCTATATGAAATATATTCTGAGGTTGTGTTTTGGGGAGCGTTCACCTCTCCTGCGTGAAGTTCCTGGATCGATCCCAGCACGTGCTAAATGGGCTTTGTGTTGGAGAAACACTGTGTGTGGTTTTTCTCGAGGTTTTCCCGTTTTCTCACATATTTTTCATTCTACTATTCCATTCATTCTCACCATCGTCTCCTTTAGCATACCCGGTATAATCGTGGGACGTAAAACTCAAAGATTTCATTTCATATAAACTTTGTTGCAAAGTAACCTGATAGCTGAAGATACTTTGCAACATATACAAAAAAGAAGTATTTTCAACATATGAACATAATGTTTCTGTGCAATGTTTTCTCTCCTCTATTTATACATTTCACTTCCTACACAATACTGCATGCAGTCTACAAATATTGAGGTTGGACTTACGGTACCGGTGTCAACACTTAGTACGAATTATCGATATTTGTAAAGAAAATTATGTATTTTCTGGTACGAACATAGGAACCACATTCTGATAGTTTAGTATGTCCCACAAAAATGGCAACTCAAGAACAGCAAAAATCTCCGAGATCTGATTTGCCTTGGTTGCTCTTTATATCCAAGAATATCATCCCAACCGTAATCAGTGGAAGATTTACGGGATTTGGAGCTTTCAGGCTGAAGCCCACCCAAATTGCAGAATTTTTTTTAAAAAAATCTAATGTTAGTCATTCCTATACGTCTACGCTTCAAGCCCTTCAAAAAGTCTAGTCATTTCTAAATAAAGGAAATCTTTCTGTGTGAAGTCCCTCTCAAACTATTTTTCTGAATCCGCCGCTGTTCGTAATTTATTTCCCAACAAGAAATCCATTCTCACATCTACCTGAATAGGAATTTTTTCTAAAGTTAGACGGCAGGAGGTACCAGTAGTAATAATTTCCTATCTGAGGGGTTACGTTTGGTCAGTGCAAAGTAGCTCCGATTAGAGGCTGAAACAGCCTTCTCCCGGTTTTATTTTTGTATGACTTTCAAACGTTTCACACTTCAATTTCAACTATTGTCTCAAAGTCCCATTATACACAGAGTATTCTACGAAACTGACTTGACTTTGACAAAAATTCTTGTAGGTGATATCTTTCAAATTTTGTCGGCCTTTACAGTTACTGCTTTCCATACCTCTATAACAACAAACCCTTCACTTAATTAGAACTGATGTTAACCGCCAACATTATAGTCAAAATCCAGTTAGATGTTCTATCATACGGTGGCAGTTGAAACTTTCTCTTTAGTCCATAATTTTACCGACAGAGGACTGTGAAACTTTTGCCGTATTTTGTGCAAAGTTAATCCTGAAGTGCAAAATAATCCCGTCTTACGGTACTTACAGAAGATTAGTCAGCAATTTTCACATTAATTTTAAAGGTGACAACAGGTGGAGCCTAGGGCTGTGTGATATTTTAAGGTGAGGACTACTGGTGCAAGGATTTTAAAATATTGTTTTTCCTCCAACGGCTTCTCCTTTTTGAATTCTGACTACATGGTCATTATAGGAAGGATCAGTGAGTCTTTCCAACTACGGTATAGCTCCGACAGATTCACAATGCTCAGAGAAAAGACAAAATAGTATGTTTTCAACCTTAAAGTGAGAACCACTGGCGTTTTTACCCTGCTATGCAAAAGTAAGTGAGTACTCCAACGGGGTTCCAATGCGGTACCTAATTTCTGCATTTTAGATTAATGGAAATACATGTCTCCAAAATGTAAAGAACTTTTTTTTTTTTTTTTACTGAAAACTGCAACTCGGTAAGCCTTATGGATACCGAGATATGGGAAAATAAAGAGCGATACTATAAATATGTGGGGCTTGCATACTTGACGCTACAATTCGGAAAATGAATTAAAATATGACTTACGGCTATCAAGATGCTGTCAAATAAAGGGAGGACCAACACAGTTAAGGGGTTTTCGTGTTAGATGCTAAAATTTCCGAAATCAGTCATGGAAAGTTAATAAATACCAGTAGCAATTTCATCTTAAAGTAATTAGATATCTTCATGGGGTGTTAGAACACCATGGAGTCTACCAAAATTAAATTTTTAAAAGCTATTGAAAATATAATCTGACATTTGTAAACAGTATTTGAAATATGTGTTTACCCAAAACTTCCAGCTAGTACATCTAACATCTGGAGAAACATTGTGAAATAAAAGCGTATGAGATCTTGAAATTTCGGAAACAATTATTGGTCGCAACAAAATTAAATAAGATGGTACTTCTATGGGTTAAATGAGTACCTCAGTACAATTTCGATCGAAAGATTAGTTCAGCCCTAGGTTTTTTTCAGGCAATTCCAAGGGTTCATCGAGCTGTGCAAAAGAATGAAAATTCGCTGTCAATATCTAAGATAGTAACCAAGATATACGGAATTATATATTTTATGACGTAAAAATAGAGATCTTTATATGTTTGTACTTTTGGGTCTTTCCTATAAGAAAAAAATTCAGAAAACTACTGTATATACCTTAATAGACAATTCAATGAGCGGGGATACAGTAGCTTACTGGTAGGGTGTTTAACTAATCTTTTTTTGCAGAAACTATTGGAGTATTCACTTGACCCATAGAGATACGATCATACTTAACTCCCCATTTAATTAAATAAAAGGAAATATTTCAGTGTAGCGACCCACGATTATGCGTTTTAGTCTCAGGGAGATTTTGATTAAAGCAAGTGAATGTTGTTGACAGAATTGATGGAATGCAAAGGTAGGAGGAAAGAGAGTACCCCGAGAAAACCCAGGAATACGATGTCCACTACAAACTGACTTGGCTGCGGATCGAACCAAAAACCAAATACACCAGAGGTAAGCACTCTACCACTAAGCCACCGTGCCCCCACCCATTTAATTGCCTATTAAGGTATATACGGTTGTTTTCTGAAATTTCTTCTTCTTACAGCAAACACTCAAAAGTACAAATCCATGTGGGTCTCTATTTTTACGACGTCATAAAATACACAATTCCTTATATCTCGCTTGCTAAATTAGATATTGACAAAATATGTTCACTTTATTTCAGAGCCCGATAAACGCTTGGGATTGTCCAAAGAAAATTTAGAGCTGAATTAACCTTTCGATCGAAATTGTACTGACGAGTCTGAGGTATTCACTTAACCCATAGAAGTACCATCTTATTTAACTTTTATTAGGATCAATAATTGTTTTCTGAAATTTCAAGATCTAATACGCTTTTATTGTATGGTGTGGTGTATCTCTAGCTGCTAAATGTACTAGTTGGAACTTTTAGGTAAATACATATTTCTAATACTTTTTACAAATGTCAAAATATATTTTCCAAAGCTTTTAAAATTTAATCTTGGTAGATCCCATGATGTTCTTAAACTCCATGGAAATACCTAATTACTTTAAGATGAAATTGCTACTGATGCTTATTAACTTTCCATAACCGGTTTCGGAAATTTTACCACCTAACACGAAAACCCCATAACTGTATGGATCCTCCCTTTATTTGACAATATCTTGATAGTCATATTTTAATTAATTTTCTAAATTGTACTGTCTAATATGCAAGCTCCACGTACCTACGGTGTCGCTTTTTATTTCACCATATTTCGGTAACTGTTAGGCGTACCGACTTGCGGTTTCGGTAAACACACACCTCTAACGTTCTTTAAAACGTTATTAAGACATATTTTAGAATGTTTAGAAATGAGAGTTCTGCGAATATCATGGTACCCGAAAACCCCCATCAGGGCGTGTGTGTAGTGTATTTAATTGAAAGTACTTTTGAGGTTGTTGTAAGCCCTCGTAATTACGTTTCCGAAACTGCACCATCTAGTACGCAAACACCACACTTCTATGGTGTCATTCTTTATTTTCCCATATCTCGATATCCATAAGGCTTACCGAGTTGAGGTTTTCGGTAAACAGATGTCAGTTCTTTACATTTTAGAGACATACATTTCCATATATCTAAAAAATACAGACATTAGGTGCCCCATGGTACCCCGAACACCATTGGGGTACCCACTTACTTTTGAATAGTAATACATTTTGAGTTGTTGTTCAGCATCAATAAACACTTCATAGTTTTTCTACGTGCAACCCAAAAGTCCATACCTGACCAAACAGATTTTGTCCATTTAATCTCAAAAATGTTAAGATACTCTGTATTGTTAAGTACAACCAAATTAAGCACACTGAATGTAACATTTTAAATATTTTGTGATTTTTGTTGCAGGTATTTCGTGCATCAAACCAGGATTCTGCTTGAAAGACAGTCAAAAGAAGCAGTGTAGGTTGTGGCTAAAAGTACGTCCTTTCTGAAGACAGACCCAATTGTACTTACATTCTTTTGTACGAATATACTGTATAACCCTAATAAAGATACTGTACTACAAATTATTTTTTTCTTCCATAAATTAGAATAAAATATTATCTCTGTTTAAAGATGTTTGTTAATGTTAAGTCATTTCAACTCTTTTTCTCTGTAATAAGAACATTATCCCTCGCAATATTTTTTATCTTTGTGCTATTACGATTGGATGAAGTAAAATTCTATACGAAGTACTATTATTTCAGACATGAATTAATAACTAATGTATTGTTCTATATGTAAGACAATGTGTATACTGAACATGTCTAGCGAAGGTGTTGTTTTAATACAGAATCTATAACTCAGCTTTTCAGTAGTCAACTTTATTGGGAATCCAAAGAAAAAAGTTTAAAAAAAATGTTGGACTTACCAACGTATATGTGTTCGAATTCTGGACTAATCCAAATTATCCAGAGTAATCATTATATATTTCTTTGTTGCTATTTCAGATGTATCCTTTATCCAAGTCGTGTGAAACAGATACTTCATACATCGCTATACTTTGTTTGAACTATGTTCCGTATTTACTTAATCACTTTGTAACTCTCTCTAGTGTTGACAAGGTCGCAGGTGTGAATCGAATAGTTTAGTGTTTCACTCATGTCACCTTGTGACTAAGGTACGTCCTGTCGGTATATATATGATACTGGGTTCAATTAGCGATAAAATACATTTTTAGCATTAAACAAATGCAAAAATCTACACGAAATGAGATACCATGATCTCTGACTTACGAATAACACCAAGCAACTAATGGTACTGAGTGTGATTGAGTTTACTAGTTACTATCTGCCTAAAATCAGTGTTCCTTTAGCTATAGTTCTTTTCGTGCTCTGAATTGCAAAGTTTGAGATAACAGTTTTAAATTATTGTATATATATATCTTCCGAGCAATTCTGATAATCATTGCTCTTTCTTTAAGCAATGTATGAGACTGTTAAACTGCTCGTTGCTTAAAACTAAGAAGGATGCATCCAGGAAAGTCCAAATTTGCAGAATGTCTAGAGCAGGGAGGGATAAATATGTTTAGTCGGTGGCTGCACAACGCCTCCGCTGTCACCAAGTTGTCACACAGCGAATACAGCGGACGTTTAAGAGTGTTCTGCACTTACTATTAGGTATCGGCCTTGGAACTTTGGCGCAGCTACCATGTCTCCTTCTTGGTGTTGCATTTTTAATGGCGAGTACTGAGTAGGAATCATCTTGTGAGCGAATACGTTTTCGGCTGACACCATACTTTTAATTATTACATTAAAAAAAACATACCTGTTAATTAAAATGTACAGAGAAGTTATTTCTGGAAAATTCTATTCAGGCCTCTTGTGGTAACAACTGCACTTTAGTAGAAGATACTATTAAGGAAAAGAATGAGGTAAAATAATCTTTATATCGTACAAGCAATGGATGATAACAGCTTAATAAATGATTGTACGTAAATCTTGTTTGAGTTTGAATATAGGATTGTATACGGCTGTGCATTTTGCATTATTATTGAAGTGCTGCAACTAACTAACTGCAAACCATATGATAAATTCTTACAGTAATATATCACATATTGATTTACTCTGTATGAAAACGAAAATAGTTTAACATATGGTTAACCTCCTTTGTGCCCATAATTTTAAAATTAACGCTTGTGTCACTTTTCAACACTTGGTTTTGCAGTAGCTTTCCAACGAATTAGCAGGAAGCCCAAACTTATAGGACACCCTGCAGGTAAATACATTCCTTTGGACAGTTTCACTGCTCCAAACTAAGATTTGAAAAGTGTAGTATTGTTAATTTTATTATTATTGGCACAAAGGAGATCAACCATATTTTAAGCTATTTTTGTTTTCATACAGAGTAAAACAATATTTGACAACATTACAGTAAGAATGTATCATGCACTTTGCAGTATGTTGCAGCACTTTAATAATGGTGCACTATACGTACAATCTCGATCCTGCATATGTCCAATCCATATTTAACAAGAAGGCAATACGTATGCGATACAAGTAAAATCCGTATATTTCATATGGACAACCTATTAGCTATATACATCCAATCCATACATTACATATGGCCAACCTGTACGCGACATACGTATAATTTATATGCTGCATGCAGGCAGTCTGTAAGCTACGTATGGTGCATACGAATATTCTGTATGCTGTATCTGGACAAGCTGTGTGCGACATAAGGAAAATCTGTGTAATATATACGTACAATACGTATATTGTATCTAGTCGTACGTACGGGGCACAAGTACGATATAGATGCTGTCTCGGGGTTGAACGCAAGAAATATACGTACAGAACGTATATTGCATACTTCTTGAAATTATGCTCCGTCCTGATAGTCAGTGTGTGTCGTCATTATTAACCCACATGCTACATACGATCCTGACATCACAAAGCTAGATATCATCTCCGTATATACTTGTTACTGCAGATGACGTCACACGAATGACGTCATTGCACTTATGCAGACAGTACGTATAATACATACTTTTTCAGCTATACGTTTGCTGAAGGATGTTATATACGGTTGTACGTTAAGTCCAGAAACTACAGGAATTACGAATGTAACCTACGTTTTTAAGTATGCCACCTACATTTTTTTCTCTCAGTGTATAAGGTTGAAATGCGCCAAGGAGTACATATGCTGTATTGTAGTGTTCCAGTTAGTTTTCATGTTGAAAGAGCTGTATGGATTTCCATGTGTGACATACGGGTGTAGTAATAGAGTAGTGAAACTGCAAGAGAAAGTGAAGTTCCTCGTTGTCGTTAGCAAGTGTGAAACAAAACAATGGCAGACTACTCCACCCAGAAGCTTGCAGATATGTATCTCGTATATGGTGAGGCTCATCAAAATAACCGTGCAGCACGTCACCTGTATCACGCACGGTTTCCGTATAAGCGGTTGCCATTACATGTCTTTTGTCAAAGACGTAATGTTCGTCTGCGTGAAACAGGATCTGTACTCCCAATAGTGGAGACCGTGTAAGACCCCGAAATGTCCACACTGTGCAATTTGACGAGGTATTATTGGAATTATTGGTTGCAATAAAGGAAAGCCCTAGCCCGAACACACATGCCATTGCTCTAAAAAGACACACCCACCATACAAATGTACTTCGCGTTCTGCAGGAAGAGGGAATGCACCCATTCAAATTACAGAAGGAGAACGACATATTGCCTACGGGCATATTGCCTTGTGTGTGGCATTTTGCCAATGGTATGTGCATAAAACACATTCCAATCTGCAGTTCTCAACATTAATTTTGTGAACCGATGAGGCAATGTTCACCTCATGTGTTCAATGTGTTCAATTTGTACAACAGCAACGTCTGCAATGTAGAAAATCCACACGCCGTCGTTGTTCAACATCGTCAACACAGGTTCGCCGTGAACATGTGGTGCGGCATAGTAGGTGACCATTGCTAGGACCTTCCATGTTACTCTATTGTTTGTGTGGTCCGATGTATCGTATGTTTCTACGTGATGTGCTGCCGGAACTCTTAGAGAACGTACCATTGCAAGCTCGACGTAACATGTAGTTTCACCATGACGCCGCCCCCGCATATTTTGACCAAGGGCCTTGCTTGTTAATGTGTTTGTCGATCGTTTGACTGGCAGAAGTGAACCTGTTCCGTAGGCACTTTGGTCTCCCCAATCTCACACAGCTGGATTTCTTTCTATGAGGAGAAATAAAACGATTGATGAATGAGACCCCGTTGTCAACTCAGGACAATCTTCATATTTTTGTAATTGCAGCCGCAGAGGCAGTCGGGGACTCGCTAGATGTATTTGCTCCTACCAGAAACTTCTTACTTCGCCAATGTCATCTCTGTATGGACGTCAGTGGTGGTCAGTTTCTACAACGTCTGTGAGGTGCATATGTACCCAAAACACAGTAGTAGTGTTAACGTATTTCTGAATTGAACTGTGGTGGGTAATACCTTCCACCATGACATTGTTGTTCCTTGCTCCCTATGTCTTATATTTCAATCATCTTTGTAGTTCTTCCACGCTCGTACAGAGTGAGAAGGCCTAATGACTAGCCTCGATTCTTCATGGTTTGGAATCTTTGTCACAAACATAGATGGAGCTGTAGTGCGGTACACTGAGTCATATGTTCGCTATTGCGCCTTACTACTGCACCTACTACTGTTTACCTGTCACTGTGTGCGTTTTTCCAACATTTTACTCCGTCATTTATCCGAGGACACGCCGTTCCTTTGGTGAGTTCCCTGCACTGCGCACAAGTGCTTACAGCATTGTTTCCTTCAGGTTTCCCTTTCACATACCTATGATATGTTTATTCCTTCTCGGCCTACTGCTATTCTGCCAGTGAGAATTGACTTTCTCACGATTCTCGCTTGCAAACGATTTCGGCAAAACTCACGAGCGTTCATTGACGTTGGCAGTGGTTGTCTAGGGGTCTGATAGACTGGTTAGCTTAAGTAATACCTTGCTCGCATTACTAATGTACTCCAGTACACTGTTTTTTTCTTTCGGAGAACAAGCTACCTGTTGGGATAAGTGTCCATTGGCCCCTGCAATAGCGCTACTGATCTCTCCCGGTGGTTCCGGTTAAGTATCGTACATACGTGGTTCACCGTTTCTCATCTTCCATTTCCATTTCCCGTATATCAGTTTGGCCACATCAGTACCCCCTTTTGAGAAATTCCTTGCGGTGCGTCGATACCTTCCTGTTTCTGACACCATTATGTCATTCAGGCATTACTTTCTCTAAACTGTTTGGGACCGCTTGTTGTTGCACCTTTCCTTTGTCGGGAATGAGGTGTCACACGTCGTTTTGCTTCCATTTGCGACAGCTTGTAACGCGGAAATGACGCCGAATTTAAGAAAAGTCACATAAACTTTTTATTTGTTTTTATGTGTAGATACTTCTTCCAAGCCTTGCAAACAGAATTTTGCACCACCCTGTATATATGTAAAGTCCCAAACATGAGCTTTCGAATGATATTTAGAAGTTATATAGATATAATATTTATTAACCACTGGTGTGTGTCAAAATGAAAACATCCGAATTCATACATTGATTTTGTGCAACTCAACCCAAGATGACACGAAGATGTCCTATTAGTATGCAGTGAATCAGAAAATTTCAGGTTTGAGAGCTTCCAGGAAATTGATCATTTCATCTTGCGCCAAGTAAGTCATGCTGGATTTAGTCGCGGGCCGCCACTGGTAATATTGTAATATTTAAGTAAGTGTACTGATATAGTAAGTATATATTTAGCTTATGTTTTAAGAACGACTTCCTATGTCTTTTTCAATTACGAAATGTTACGATTTATGATTTTTGATTTATGGTTTCCATCAAGCATCTTCTAAGTGAATTTAAATTCTTTGTAAACTTAAGAACTTATAGAAAAAATAACATTTAAATGCAAATTTCTATTAATGCATTTAATATGTTTCATTTAACGTTTACAAAAGCCACTTCTACATCATACTCTAGATGTGACTTTCGTAATATCCTGCAGGAACAAAACATTTTCTGTGAAAAAGCCTTTGGTCCAAGAGAGCTTTGAATCTTGAAGATTCTCAACAGAGGCGGAATTTTTGTGAGAATTATTTATATTCACAAGAGTCACTCAATCCATGTAGTTTTAAGTCGTGAGATGTCATATTCATATCTAGACGAGAGGGAGATATATTTCATGAATATTTCATGCGCTGTTTTTGCCTTTTCCCCAGCGTTTACTTAATATTGGCTGCACTTGGGATTTTCTCGCTGAGCTATTCACCAATAAAGACAAGTTTAACATCAAATAAGGTAGATGATTGATGTAGGAAACCAATGCTGATGGAAAAATAAATCTCACAAATCAGATTGAATGTAGAATATTTTAATTGTATTCAATTCTCAAGGGGAACTGGTTTCTCTTTTCTTGTTCCACGTATGTGTATATTAATAAGCTACCGTGAGGTCACGGTACTGTGCTTGTAAACAAACTACAATAGTTATAGTCCCTCTTTCATAGTACAGTAGGACGTCGATAATCCGAACGTCAAAAATCCGAACGCGGTCCCTAGAAGCTTTTTACATTTTATCTTAGCGCTAGCGATAAACAAACAAAGTGTTATTCCTTGCAGCGAGTGTTCTTTGTGTAGTATTCTTCCTAGTGTGTGTGTACTTGTGTTTATGTTTCGTATCTGCTAGCGTTGAGTAGGCAGGAGCTCAGGCTTATGATATCTCTTTTCTGTAGGTAGTTTTTTTTTCTTTTGGTGAATATGAGGAGTTTCTAATTTTCTGGGAGTATGTTATCCCCGCCCGTCTGTACAGTTCTTCTTTGGGTGCTTGGAAGAATTTAAAGTGATCCGCAGTTAGTATATCTTTGTTTTTGAGAGGTCCTCAACGTTTTTTTCCTGCTGTTTATTTGGTGCCTGTAAAGTAGAATCGAACGAATAATAGTCTTGTAGACAGTGGCGTATTTAGGGGGAGCTTCCGGGCTTAAGCCCACCCCGAAATCTTACTTACTATAGTAAAGTATATGAAATATCTTGCAGAATTTTCACATTTTCAGGCAAAGTCCCCCCCCCCCCGAAAGTTAGCAAAGCCCTCCCCGAAACAAGATCGTAAATACGCCACTGCTTGTAGATGTGTAGTTTATTTTCAGTTGTTATGGGGCGTTTACACTTAGTCGATTTGCGTTCGATTCAGTTGAATTGACGTCACTTTCAACTTAATCGACCGTGTAAACGGGAATTCAACTTAATCGCTTGTTGATCGAAAGCGACTAATCGACTGGCAACTGAATTGAAAGACGTTCTATTTTCTGTGGTTGAAATAATTGAACACATCCATCGATCTGATTCGGCCTAGTTGCTTCGATTTAGTGGCAAATGCAGCGAGTCGATTTAGTCGTGCGACTAAATCGACCAAGTGTAAACGCCCCGTTAGAGGGGCGTTTCTAGTCTTGTTTCTGGTATTGAGAGCTACTATTTTAGCTCTGCGTTTGATATGTGTGTTGGTGTTTATTAATCTTTCGAAAGTTACTCCTAGGTATTCGACAGTTTTTGTAGGTAAAATGTTTCCTTCCCAGTCTAATAGATTTTTCAAGCTCTCTTTTCGTGCCACACCTATTGAGATAGCATAGGAAACTTTATTAAAAGGATTTCTACTGGCATAAGATGCTAAAGTTATTGAGTTCGTGTCCGAACCTTGTGAATCGTGTTGGCTACTGTCGTCCAATACATCGTGTCATCTGCGTACAGGGCCATTTTAAATCTGGAGTTTTTCTTCAGAGGAGTGTCGTTTGCATATAAGATGTATAGTAGGGGGCTATTGTTGAGCCTTGGAGTACGCCTTTTTCCAGTTTGATTTCCGGCGAAAGTTTTCCGTTCACAAACAGACGCGTGTTTCTGTCCTGGAGGAAGTTGTATATCCAATGTACGTACGTTGTAGTGGTAGGAATGTCCATATCTGTGAGTTTGACTAACAGACCGTCACGCCGTACTGTGTAAAAGGCCAAGCTGAGGTCCATGAAGATGGCTGCTCTTCTCTGCTTATTAAAGGTAGCTTGGTTGATATCGCTTTTAATCTGACCAGCTGATCAATCGTGGAGTGCCCCGGAAGGAAGCCTGTATGTTGATTTGAGAGCTGTAGGCTTTGAGTGAAGTATTGTGTAGTCTGGTTACAAGAATTTTTTCCATTATTTTGGAGAAGGCATTTGTAAGGGAAGTAGGCCTGTAGCTTTCTGATTTCTTTCAGTCTTTTCCCGGTTTTGGAATCGAGATGAGCTTGGCTGTTTTCCAGGCTGATTGTAGTATCCAGTGTGTAGTGCGGCCGTGTATAATGGTGCTAGTGCATTTATAAATGCTTGTGACGTTTTCTTAATGTGAATTGTCTGTATTCTGTCAGGTCCAGGGGCTGTGTTTTTCTTTCTTTTTTTTTTTTTTTTTTAATTGCGGTCCCCTCTGGTCGCCTTTGTGTTGGTCCGTCACATCATCGTGGCGGTTTATGACAGTTTTGATACGTTCTGCTCACTCTTTGATATTCTGATGCACTTCTTCTGTGACTGGAGTTTCCGAATACTTCTTCTCTATAAGTTTTGGAAGAAGGTGCAATTTTTTTCAGGGGTGGAGAAAGGAGTTCTCCGTATATGCAGTTGTCTATGTTTTGTTTGCAGCTTTTATAATTTTGCAGCATTTTCCAGAATTTGTTTAGATTTGTTCTGTACGCCTCTTTGAGATCTGCACAGTATTTCTCAAAACGGGTCTGTCGATACTTTCTAATGTGAGTCGTTATATTTCGACCTACCCTCTTTATGTGATTTTTAATCGCTTCGGATGGAGCATTGTTGTGTAATCGGAGATAGTGTCATTTATGCCAGATTTTCCTAATGATTTCAAACGGTACTATTTCGCAGTCAGTTTTCCTGGTAGCTGTCTGGATGTGAGTATCGTCTGCATTTTGTATAATTTTTGCGAGCTCATTGTTGATAGTTTCAATACCCGCTGGAGTATCAGTAGATTGTAGGTTTTTGATTTCCCCCTCAATTTCTCCTTTGTAGTCGTCCTAGTTTGCTTTCTTGTATATTTTGAACTTATTTCCTGGAAGAGGTGTAAGGGCCACGTTTTATAGACAGATGATGATTCCCGCATGATCTATAATGAAAGCGAAGACTCTCTTGATGGTTGGGTTGTGAAGGCTTAGGTTACTAGGTTGCTTAGGTTTCGGTACGATTAAATACATTCGTGCTGTTATATGTTGCGTTATCAGTTAGAAGGTATTGAACAATTCTGATTCGAAGGAAGGAAATAAACTACTAGAGTTTAATTATGAAGAGGTACACCATACCAAAATTCTAAGTCAAGAATAAAAGCTAGAAATAAGAAGCGGAAACGACAGACTGTACGATAATAATACTTTCACAATTTTCATTTCACACTATTTATTTCGAGACTTTCAAGACGAGATCGAGACCCAGATTGAGACAAGCATCTGTTAACCGATACGAGACCGAGACTAAAACCGAGATGGCGATTTTTGACTCGAGACGAGATCGAGAACGAGACCGCTATTTATCAACCGAGACGAGACCGAAACTGTACAAAGTCTCTTCTCGTCTCGTCTCGATACTATCCCTACGGGCATTTTCTGCACTTTTAATTCGATATTTCTTGCTTCAAATGTACTTACAGTAGTTTTTTGTTATTATTATTATTATTATTATTATTATTATTATTATTATTATTATTATTATTATTATTATTATTATTATTACTATTATTATTGTAAATGATTTAATTTTCTTGAGTTTCCTAAAAATAGAAACACGCTGCTAACAGATCCTTCATTTCTTGAAATAGCCGATGATAATTTTGTATCTCTCAGCAATTCTATGGCTCAGGTTTAGAATAACATTAAGCTTAATATTGTTTCTAGCCAATTGGTTAGAGAACATTCCTTTACTGATTTGATTGCGTGCTGTATGGTGCATACAAATTTTTTATATATTTATATATTTTGCATATCAACTTTTTGCTCATCTGCATATAGGGAAAAGATCTAATTTGCGTATCAATATTTTAATTTTATATATATATATATATATATTTAATAAAGAGTTAGTTGTGGAAGCATTATTCTATACTAAGGTAGTTTCACTGAAATTGGGAAGGATTTAAATATGTCATTGATTAATCAAATATATCAACAGCGATATGTATAGGTAGAATATTAGAAAGTTACTGTATTTATTAATTATTATATTGAATCATATTGGAATATATAGAGCTTCATATTCTCTCAGAAAGTCACAGAGTAGGAGCTGAGTTTAAAAAAAAAAGTTTTAGAGACAGTCTTTGTTTTTTAAGGCAGCTGTACTCTTGTACTGGAACATATGGAGCAGAGTTGCTATCCGTAATGAGCAACTTATAGGTACTTGTTTCTGCATCCTATGTACAGAGGCAACATAGAAGAATATAGCTGATAATATTACGATAGGAGGATACAATGGCAGAAGGAGTAGTCGTGTCGCAAACAGCTGTTATTCTAAAAATTCTAGAAAAGGTCGTAGCTACATGCGAAAACATGGAAAACAATGAAGTGTGACTTCTGAAGGAAATGGCCAGTTTTCACATCTCGATAGGCGATAGGGTCACTTGGCAACGATTTTAATCGAAAAGGAAAACGAGCCTAAGATTTTGAACCACACGGATGCTTCGTTTGAAATCATGAGAGATTGACCAAGTATTTACAAATGCCTTCACCCCTGTAATGTAAATAAGCTTCCACAAAGTAATTCCTTATACCTAGGTATTTGTAAAAAAATTCTTGAAATTGTCGTATTTGTAGTATATAGCGTAGGTTAGGCCGTATCTTGTAGTATATTTATATTTCAAATGAAAAGGCTTATTTCAAAATAGTGGTAATAATATCCAGCAGTCTCCATGGGGAGGAAGCATCATGCTACAAGGAATAGCGGAAATATGGCCGAATAAAGTAGAGGGTGTCTTGGTTGAAAAGCAGACAAAACATAACAAAATTTTATTAAAATTTATTGAAATACACATTGACAGCTCTTTATCTCTTAACTGTGTAAATATGTATAGTTGATTTTAATAATACGTTATAAGTAACCTGCTGCTTACTTTATGATCAAACAGCAAGAACTGTCAAAATCACCAAAGAAAAGCAGATACTCATGCAGGTGGGAACCTTCGGTATACACACACCAGGAGGCAGAACTGTGTGGAACAAGGAAGTGTGTGCTGGAACAAAATTTTTGAAGAGTATGTGTAGTGTTTTTTATATTAATTTCAGTGTTTTATTAGAAAGTTGTGTATCATACCGTTAGAAAGCTCAAACTTGTGGGAAGACAGTGGAAGTGTCAAATTTTAAAGCAAATCCCACATACGAGTGTGATTAATTAAAAGAAAATAGTGAGCGTTATAATTAGGTCACACCGGGCAAGGACCTGTAGTTGCCAACCCCTCTCACCTCATCTTCCCCGCCATAAGAATTTACTAGTGTTGCCACGAGACGAGACGACGTGTCTCGCCTCAAAAAAGTGCTCGTCCCGCCTCGTGTCTCGTCTCGAGAGGTTCTGTCCCGTCTTCTCTCGTCTCTTCTCGTTTGTCTCGTTTTGTCTCGTCTTGTCTCGTAAAAAACAGCAGCATACCATGGGAACGAATAGGGATGGTACCGAGACCGAGACTAGTCTCGGTCTCGTCTCGGTATCGTCTCGAATTATCGAGACGAGACCGAGACCGAGACAGCCTTTTATATACCGAGACGAGACCGAGACCGAGACGGTCTTTTATCTACCGAGACGAGACCGAGACCGAGACGGAGCTCTATAAATCGAGACGAGACCGAGACGAGACTTAGGTCAGTCTCGAAAGTCTCGGTCTCGTCTCGAATATTGATATAGACAACTATTAAGATTGACCTTTACTCAAAATTTCTTTCGTTGCTGTATTAGATAATATGGGAACAGTTGACTAATGTTCAGTGGGGTATTTAGGGGATGGCTATCGGACTGAAGCCCCTCCCGAAATAGATTTATGATCATTTTTTCGCATTGCACGTACAACACAAATATTTCTTACTCGTTCTCAAGCCTCTCCCGAAACAAAATCCACTGCTGATGTGTATAGTCATCTCTCTCTCTCTCTTGCTCTCTCAACATGTATATATATATACATGGATATGATCGAGGGAGGGGCTAAACCATAGTTTGACATTTATCCAGGGTAAAGAAAGAAGTAGGATTGAAGCCCATTTTATACAGTGTATAGCTGAACGTCAAGGGAAGATATAACCCCTTTAACTCCCCTTGGATCCTCGCCTGTATATCATATCTAATATAAGTAAAAGGGAGAGTTTGTTGTCTGTGTGTCTGCGTGCCTGTCTTTCTGATTGCCTGTGTGCGGCCTGGGGACCAGACGAGAGTCCAAGAGTTACGAAATTTGGATGACAAGTATCATGTCCCAGGCCTCAGACCAAGAAGAAGCGTTTTTTTTTTTTTTTAATTTTGAATCAGGAGGGGCGTTTATCGGGACATGTAAAAGTAGTAGAAAATGACCGATATTAGTATCGAATACATAGTTTTCGCAGTCGCTGAGATCAATGATGATACTTCCATTAGCGATGACTTTCAAAGTCAGCTACCAGTGCATGCGGGCCGTGGTTCACTTACGGGGGAGGGGAGTACCGAAACGTAAAAATAATACAAAATGACCGATATTAGTGTCAAATAGTTTTCGCATTTTCTGAGATCAATTGTGAAACTCCGATCGCATTAACCTCCAAATTCACCCCATTCAGCTGCGGGCCGGAGTTCACAGGACGGATACCGAGACATGTAGAAGTAATCCAAAATGGCCGATATTAGTGTCAAATTCATAGTTTTCAGGTCGCTGAGATCAATGGTGTCACTTCCATTAGCGATGACTTTCAAATTCAGCTACCAGTACATGCGGGCCGGGGTTCGTCTGCTGGGGAGGGGGTACCGAGACATGTAAAAATAATACAAAATGACCGATATTAGTGTCAAATACATAGTTTTCGCGGTTGCTGAGATAGTGATACTCCCACAGGCCTTGTTTTCCAAATACTGGTCCCATGCGACAAATGGGTATTTCATCTAGTTATATATAATAGTCATATGTATTAAAAATGCTGAATTTTTTTAACATGCTGTGTGAAATATGAAAGGGGAAATTCTTCTAGATACTCTGCAATACCACTAGATAAACAAACAATGTTGCCAACGCAACATAAAGTTGTAATTTCTCAAATTGAACTACGTTTGATATTACATATTTCTGTTCAGTTAATTTAGTTTAGTGCGTGGGTTTTCTCGGGGTTCTCCCGTTTCCTCCCACTTTCTTCATTCCACCATTTCATTCATCTCTCATCATCACAGTCTCCTATAGCCTAACCGGCATAACCGTCGGAGGTAAAACTCAAAAATTTCATTTCATTTTTTAATTGAGTTTAACGCCTCTTTCAGAAGCGATGTTATATGAGACTGAACCTACTGATTAACGTTGAATCTAAACCACATGAGCTCCCACCGGGAATCTAACCCGGATCTTTCGCGCCATAGGCTAACTGCTTAGCCACGAAAGAGCTCTTCATATTTCTAATTTCGATATTAAATTAAACCACAAAAACACATATATTATTCAGTGTAACAAAGGAAATACATATCATTAACATCAACATTTTGGAGATCTCTAATAACTCAAATGGCAGGAACATTATAACATTAGTGTTCAGTAGTTTTAATTATAACAAGTCGCAGTTACATTATTTTAAATAGTGTTGCCAACTTAAATAAATTGCTAAATATTATTATAAATATAGTGCAAATAACGTAGCTAAAGTATAAAATATTTTAAAATTACTCGTAATTGGTTTTATGGTGCAAGAATGTTTTCAAAACACGATGTTTTTCATAGTCTTTCGGCTACTTATAATGTTAATGTCAAGGTTTTCGTTCCAGCAATACATATAAAAGCAAATTGTAACTGAAATTAAACGTAACTGACAACTTTTCAGTAGCACTAGTTGTTCTCCCTAAGCCTTAGGCCTGGTGTATTTTTTAGATTAAAACACTGCTTTATTAAAATTTTAATTACATCCTAACTGAATTTCATTTGTTATAGTTTGACCACCGACCACCTCAAACTCGATCCATACCATATAGCTATATGCAATTATTCAGACTTACAGTTAGTAATACACATTGTGTTGATTTTAGGTTTGTTTTGTTTTAGTTTAACGTCTCACGATTATGCTAGGGCGGCTAAAGGAGACGTGGAGTTACTGATCATAGTGGAATCCGAAAAATTTCGGTCGTTGAACATTACCGCCACCGGGAATCGAACTCGGGACCATGCGAACCAAAATCAAGCGTACTAGCCATTACAGCAAATGGGGGTTCTTATATTGTGTTGATTTAAATAATTGAGTCAGAGTTGCCAGATCCGAAGATCAAAAAGTAGCGTGTCTGTGCTCCAAAAGTAGAGGATATGAACTATTTGTAGCCCAAATATATAGAAATGAATTATTTGGCAACTAATGACTGGTGTTAATGAAATAATTTTTAAAATAGACCGGAAAATGTGATGGACATATTGCAAGACGAAATTATGATCGATAGACAAAAACAATTTTAGATTGGATACCACGTAACAAAAACAGCCTAGGAAATGTCCGCATACAAGAAATTGTGACAAAATCAGGAACCACTGGGGAGTAACCTGGAAAAGAATTGCCCAAGATAGATAGTTGTAGAGAAAACTTGGGAAGACTTCATCCAGCAGTGGATTGATAATGCTTGATTATTATGATGGTGATGATTTTATATCGAGGCCTCAGAGGTAAACTAGAGCAAGTCATAATTTCGTAATTTTACAGGAGAAGCGAAAAACCGATTCCTTAACTAAGATCTATAATACTGTTTTTCAAACTTTACTAAGTAGTTACAAAGTAGTAAGATGGCTTTAGACTTACATTATTACACTATTAGAAAGAACATAGTCTATTAAAAAAGTATTCTAACTCAATTTGACCAAAAAGTGACTATAAATTTACTAGGTAAGGTAGGGTAAAATTGGATCCAAAATTTAACGAAAGTCATACAGCGATATATATATATATATATATATTTGACTATTTTATACTTCATGTTGCTGCAAAACTACGAAAATGAATACAAAAGAAAACTAGAAAGTTAAGAATCACTTGTTTTGGCGAGAGAGAAAATAGATACAGCTAGCTCGAATTACCTATATACTTATATAATATGTATGTTCATGTTTCGCAAGTAATTTTCAATCAATATAAAATTTCAACGTAATGAACGCACGATTGGTTTTCTCGAATAAAGATCACATACACCTCTAAGAGCTCAGGAATAAGCTTAATCTATGTTACGGACGTATGTTTATGTGTTGCATTACAACTTTAGGAACATGTAACTTTAGGAACATGAACTAAGAAACAGAATGTACTTAAATTTAGACGGAAACTATGCGAAACATCTGACTTTGAATCTAACTTGTTTCGTGATGCAACCCAAGGCCACACATAGCAAAGATGAGTGCCGTAGCTTCCACCACAAAGTTCAGGAATTTCGTGTTATAAGGTGTCAATTAAACACGTAGATGTGAAACGATAATAAAGCATTTGATCAATTTTAAACAAAATATATTGTAGTAATAATTTACCCTATTTGTTCGGATAATGAACGTTATACTATGTTTTTAAAATGACAGTCAAAACAGAATGTATTGGATAAGAAATGAGAAATTGTAAAATTTTAATTTCGGTACGATTAAACACATTCATGCTGCTGTGTGTTGCGTTATCCGTTAGAATGTATTGAACAATTTTTATTCTAAGGAAGGAAATAAACTACTGTATAGTACTGAAGTTAATTTAATAGTTTAATTGTATAGGCAGTACTGAGGCCATATGAGAAAGTCTTTTGCTGAAAGTGAAATATGGGTTACTATTAGAATTTTATCCCAGATATGATATACCCACTGATGATTGAAACTGGAACACACGCATGGAGGGCATCAGCGCTAGCAGAATAGCTCTGAAGAAGTACACCATACTATAATTATAAGTCAAGAATAAGGCCAAAAATAAGAAGCAGAAACGACATACTTTACAATAATAATGCTTTTACAATTTTAATTTCACCTTTTTATTTCGAGACTTTCGAGACGAGACCGAGACGAGACCGAGATTTGGCCCTCGAGACCGAGACCGAGATCGAGACAAGCATTTGTTGACCGAGACGAGACCGAGACCGAGACGGCGATTTTTGACTCGAGACGAGACCGAGACCGAGACAGCTATTTTCAAACCGAGACGAGACCGAGACTGTACAAAGTCTCGTCTCGTCTCGTCTCGATACCATCCCTAGGAACGAAAGTAAAATGTATCAGACTGCACCATGCTAATCAAGATACAGCTAAGTTATTACCCAGAACACACAAGACAAGAAATGTCACGGTAGCTACAATGTCAAGCATTTACCTCTGGTGTGTGTGGTAGTCGGTTCGATCTCGGTTAGTGCCATGTGAGCTTTGTGGTGGACAAACATCGAGTGTGTGTTTTCTCGAAGTTGTCCTGTATCCTATCACTTTCTTCATTCCACTAATTTTCCCATTATCATCTATTCGGAGTGGGCCAAAGTTGCCTAAAGGTCTTAAAAATAAATTCAAATAAGCTCACAAGGTAAGGACAAATAGTTTACAAGATAATATATCTCTGCTGTTAGTTGTCTGAGGCTTCTCGACCCTGGCTTTTTTTTTTTTTTTTTTTTTTTTACATTTTGAAACATTGAAATTTGTTTCACCAGTTTCAATACACGAATATACAGTAAATTGCTCATAGGTACGTCGAAGATGAAGACATTAAGGTGGATCCCTACCTGGAAGTCAGTATAAGCATTAGTTTATTGCCTTAACCAACTCGTAAAAAAATGGCACATATTATAAATATTGCACTATAAAATAGAGTTACGCGTCAGCTACAAGATAAGATACTATTTCTTGTGATTATGTATTCTGTTATCTAAAAAAGTAACATATAAGAGGAAAACTTGATGAGTTTTAAGATGAGTACGCAAGATGGCGCTTGCTGTTAGATTTTGCTACTCCTGTGCTCAATTTTATGAAATTTTTACTTACAAGCATAAATTATATTATAAGTAGTTGTCTCATTACGGAATATGGATATTAATTATATGACTATTTTTCGTGTTATGTTTTACGTTTTATCCAAATATAATTCTATGCTTACGGAAATAGTTTTAGCGGCTGAATCTCATGCTTGCGCAGGACGCCATAATGCTTCGTTGCCGAATTGCATGTCTACTGTTGCAGTCACAATAGCAGGGTAATTCCTTGTTAGCGTTTCAAGTCCAGAGGCGGAACCTGTGAATTGTGACAAAACTATTATAAATAATAAAAGTGGAAATGGGGATACGGAAGAAATCATATACAAAAAAGAAGAATCCAACTCAAAGTAAAAGATCGAAGAGCCAAGGGAAGCGAAGAGAAAGGGAGAATAATTTGAAGAAACAGCTAAGGGCTTTTCAATTTTTAACTGAATATTATGCACACGTGTAATACAAACGTAGTTTATTTTGACGATCATTTTGAACGTTAAGTATGTAGTGTGTGTTCTTTCTGTTTTTTTCTTTCCTTTTCTTTCTTTATTTATTTTTGCTGAAACTCATTTTGCTTAGGTAAAATATTATATATTCTTGAAAATAATTTATATATGTTTTTGAGCTTTCACGCATACACGAATAGTTGCCTGAACTCATTAGTAGAAAATAGTAATTTATTTTACTTACTAGACGAAGATCGTGGGGTGTTACTCTGGCTTCATAGTGACACTATGCTCAGTTGACTCCTTTTTACGTATGAAACAATTAGGCAACCGGAGAAATCCTCGAGCGCAAGCTTCTTCGAATTATGAGCGTTGAAAGTTCAAACTTGAACAGATTTTGATAAAGGTTTGAAGTAACAACGCTTTTTTATATACACGCTTCAGTTTTGGCACTGGGGTGTTTTCTTGAGTGCTCGACAAAATGGTGAGGTCAAAACGTACGTATTTTGCACGATAAGGGAACTTATTGAGGAAGGATTGATGGGTAATGACGTCTTACGACTTGCAAATTGCATCCTGTTTGGTACACCGGGTCAGTAGGCTAATAAAATGCATTTTCACGAAAATGTATTGTCATTCAAATGTCACTTTTCTGTGTGGCCACCTAAACATTAAACAATGACATTTGTCTCCGAAACGCTCTGTCGCGGAAATAACTTGAACGGGACTCCCAACCCAGCCGGCCTCTGTGCATTGTGGAGAAAATGAAATATTTCAGTTTAACATCCGATGATTATATCCTTTAGGCTAAGAAAAACTATTATTAAGGCAAGTGAATGGTGATGGAAAAATTGATGGAATGAGAAGAAGGGAGGAAACAGTAGTACCCCAAGAAAACAAATGGACATGATGTGTTCATTATGGAAGACGGTGTTTCAATATCTCATCCATAGCCATTTTTTATAATTTTTCAACGGATTTTAATGGCGATTATTTGAAAATAGTGGCGAAACTTCAGGCAATATTTTAGGGTATTCCGCGAGAAATGTGACCAAAAAACAAAAAATCGGCTAGCGATGATGTATGAAAACAGCGGTTTTCTCGAGAATAAAAGTCACCTGGTTCACAACTTTGAGCGCACATTCCCGCTAACCATTTTTTCTTTCTTTAATTTTTTCGGTCAATTGAATATCTTAGAACATTTCCTGGAGTTTGACCAATATTTCCCCACAATCGACATTCCAATTCGCTGAAAACTAAGTACATGGCTGGCGATGATGTATTAGAACACCGTATTCTGCCATGCATAAGCATAGGCCGACAGGGATCGAAGTGCCGCTCAGGAGTTCCACGGCAGGCCTGTCTGGCGCTGCGCGAGCTGTTTGGATCACATTTCCACACGATTAGGGTCTAACTAAAAAATAAAATAACGATGGTATAAATTTATATTCGTATTCACCCTCAATGCCAGCCTTAGTAGATAATTTATTTGATTTAACTTCATTTTAACAATAACATGCTTTTCGTTTTCCACATATGATACTATATTTTAGTGTGGCCCAGTGCAAAATGTTTGCTAAACAACTGATCCGGACAAAATAACACATTGGTGACACAGCTTTTTGAGAAAATATTGGTCTCACTCCTAGCTACAGAAGGAGAAGAATCAGGCCTGTAGCCAGCTCAAAAATGTTGGGGAGGGGGAGGGGGCGATCCAACCATATTATAGTTCATCACCATATTATTGTTCATTTGCAAGCCTACCGTGAAAATTTAAGGGCGGCAGTAAAAATTTAAGGGGTCCGGCCCCCTAGACCTCCCATGGATATGGGTCTGGGAAGAACACTATAATATAGATCATCACAAGTTTAATTGTGAATACCACGACCTTCTTCATTGAATTTTACACGCCTTGCAAAGCGTTTTCAAGACAAATGCTTTGGTTCAATTTGAAGGAGGCTACATAGAAAGTGATATTTGAATAACAATACAGTCGAATAGGGGTATCAAATACATTTTATTAGCTTATTGACCCAGTATGCCAAATGGGGGACAATTTGCAAGGTGTAAGACGGTATTACCCTTCACACCCTTCCAAATAATTGCCCTTATCTTGCAAAATGTGTAAGGTTTGATCTTACTACTAAGTTGGGCATCCAGGAGAACTCCCTGATGCCAAAACTGAAGCGTCTATCTCAAGAAATGGTTCTTCAAACTTTCTGCAAAATCCGTTCAATTTTGAACTTTTAACGCTCATAATTCGAACACGCTTGCAATCGAGAATTTCTCTGGTTGCCTAATTGTTTCATATGCAAAAAGGCGTCGACTGAGCATAATATCGATACGATGTCAGAGTAATATCCCGCGACCTTCCCTAGCTAGTATTTAAAAAAATCATAAAACCGTAAAGCTTGATTATTTTTTTCCTATAATGAAAAGAAAGTATGTATATCTCCAGTTGAGAAACGTAACCACTCATGTAGAAATGCAAATCCTTTTTCTACTCCGGAGCTGCAGTGGCTCCGTGGTAGAGGATTGACATCTTGAATGCGGGGTCACTGGTTTGATCTCAGCTTTGCCAGGTGGGCTTTATGGTGGGCAAACACCATGTGTGTGGGGGTTTTCTCGAGGTTTCCCGTGGGCTTCTACTTTTCTCATTCTACCATTTCATTCTTTCTTATCATCACCGTCTCGTTTAGCCTACATGGCATAACCGAGAGACATGAATGTTTTTTTTGTAACGTCCTATCATTGTGTTCCGAAGGAAAGGTGATGATGATGACAATCAATGAAATAGTTGAATGAAAAAAAGGGAGGGACCCGGAAGAAACCCACACATATGGTTTGTCTGTTGTCCATCATCAAAAATTTTTCCAAAATTTGGTTTAAATGATTAGTTTGAAAATATTTCGTTCGAAAAATTAATTTAAGATTTTTAGTGTCCAAAATTTGGTTTTTAATTTTTAGTTGTTCGAGAAAAAAAATTGACTTGAAAATTTTTAGTTGTGGTTTATATCTATAGTTCGAAACTTGTTTTTAAACATTGGTTTAGTTTGAAATTTTTTTTTCAATTTTTTGGGTTCGAAATTTTTTTTAATTTTTTTAAAAATTTTTTTAGTCCGCAAAAATTTTGATTTAAAAATTTAATTCGAATTTTTTTTTCAATTTTGTTTGGTTCAAAAATTTTGGTTTGAAACTTTTTAAAAAATTTTAGTTACAATTTTTTTAGTTAGAAAACATTTTGAGTTTTGAATTTTTTTTAGTTTCAATTTTTTTAGTTCGAAAAATGTTTAGTTTAAAAATTCTTGCACTCTGCAGAACCGTTTCGAAAAGAATCGGAGCAGTTCAGGTAAGAAAAATCTGTCAACACTGTTCCCATCAATGAAGCGCTTACTGAGTAATAAAACGCTGAGCGTTTAAAAAATCGCTTAAACTCACAACAATGCTTTATAAGATTTCTAAGAATGAAATCTACAAGCGACAAGGATGGACCCCCTCTTTTACCATTAGAGAATAAATGTATCCTTTCAGAGACATACTAATTCAAGGACAGGATCTCCATACGTAAACATATAAGGTAAGAACCGTCTTACCCATAAAAGGAAACGATAATATCTAAGGTGAACTTCAGTACATAACCAGTACAGTAACAATAAAAAAGGGAACGTAATTCTAAAATCCCGGTCGAGGGTGGATCGCCTGATCTCATGACGTCATATCACGTAACCTAAAAAATATTTGAATTTTTCGCATAGGCTGGGGTTAAGATCATGTGAGTTCTATCCTCCAATCAAAATCGAGGTGCCAAAACACTCATCTTACCCATAAAAATGAAACGAATTTCAAAAATTCAGAATGAGGGATTTCCCCACAAGGGTGACTCATAACGTTATACCATGTAACCTGTTCACCGTGTGATGGGTCTAAAATCATGTGACCTCTATCAGCCAATCAGTATCGTGGTACCAAAGTACTCATCGAAGAAAATACCCATAAAGGGAACGAATTTCAAAAATTCTAGGACCTAAGATCACGTGACCTCTATCAGCCAATCAGAATCAAGGTACGAAAGCAATCATCTCACCCGTAAAAGGAAACGAATTTCAAAAATCCCGAGTGAGGGATTTCCCCGCAAGGGTAAAACATGTCGTCATATCATGTGACCTGAAAATGTAAATTTCTCGCGTGGATGGGGACTAAGATAATGTAATCTCTATCAGCCAATCAGAATCGAGGTACCAAAGTACTCATCAGAGAGGATACTCGTAAAAGGGAACGAATTTCAAAAATCCCAGGGCCTAAGATCATGTGACCTCTATCAACCAAAGCATTCATCTTACCCGTAAAAGGGAACGAATTTCAAAAGCCCCAGGGCCTAAAATTACGTAACATCTATCAGCTAATCATCATCGTGGTACCAAAGCATTCATTTTACCCGTAAAAGGGAACGAATTTCAAATATCCCAGAACCTAAGATCACATGACCACTTATCAACCAATCAAATCACTCATCTTACCCGTAAAAGGGAACGAATTTCAAATATCCAAAGTTAGGGATTTCCCCGCAGGGTGACTCATGACGTCACACCACGTGACCTGTGGGCGTGGCTAAAATTTGAATTTCCCGCGTGGGCGGGGCCTAAAGTCATGTGACCTCTATCAGCCAATCAAAATCGAGAAAATTTTGCTGACTCGGCGAGATGTTGTGTGGGGACTACTAGTGGCGGCTTATTCAGCAAATATATCAGCACATTTCTCAAATCCAAGCTTGAAGCTTCTGGATAGCCAGCCGATTGCGTCACCGATGAGGAAAACAATTTAGTCACATGATACAACAGCGTGAAAAAATTATTTTAGTTGCATCGAATATGATGACAAATTCGGCACGTCGCGTCGTAGTCTTGAAACTCTGCTTGAATGCGTTTTAGGAAAGACTCGTCATAAAGGACAATTTCACCCAGACTACCATCATTAATGATCCAAAAGAACTGTATCATAAATTACCAGCTCCAAATATACAAGTAAACCACCAAATTTTACCAGTGAATGATTCGTTCTTATATCTTTATTGACAGTATGAAGATGTTCCAATACAAAATCGCAATTCTAATGTTGCCCTCGGAGCTTTGCCAGGCCCGGTTGGAACTCTACAAATATTTATAACAGCTCCTAAAAAGAGTTTTATAATTTGACGCAGACTGTAATATTCACATAGTGACCATCTGAATCTACCATATACCAAGAGGCATTTCTTGGTTCCATGTCCAATGAGTAGATTTTGGAAAATGTATATATTAAGAAATTCCTGTCTGAAGGACTAAAACAGTATGCCTTACAAGAGTATGACCCCAGCTCGAAGTCAACAAATTATATATGGAAAATTCGTGGATTTACGCTCAATTACACAGCGAGCCAAAAATTAAATTTCAATAGTTTGGAACAAATGATCGTCAAACAGTCCTGCGAGAAAATATCCATTGGTGTGCCACAAAATTTAGAGAACTAAAATCATAACCTTGTTATAAAACCCGAAGAAAAACAGTAGTTTCAATTATAAAAGACGCCGAATAATATCTGACACTTATGATACTCTGCCATATGGGCATAAGAAAGCAAAAACAGAACAAAAAGTACAATAGCCATATTTCTTTTATTACCCAATCCCAATCTCATCATCACCCATACCTTATTTCCCAACATCACCAAGAAGGCAAAGAAGAAAAGTAAAGCCAACCAGAGTATACGCCGTGATGGAATTTTACACGAGACCATACAATGACACCATACATTTTTCTTCTGATGACCAGCGGAGACCAACCGGGAAACGAATTCATGTACGGAAGATGATCAAAGTGCAAGCCGTGATGACATTTTTACATGAGACGAAAGTGAATCCCAAAACATCACACATACATATATCTCTTTTCCCCTTCAGATGTCCTGGCGGAAACCAACCGGAAAAGGAATTAAGGTAAGAAAAAAATATCTTTAATCATTTTACGTATAATTCGTCATAAAATATTGTGTTGTTCAATATCTACGCTGGACATTTTTGTCTTATTTTAGGATTCATCTGAGCTCTCAGTTTCTTGCTTCGGGAAAAACCAATTGCATATAACATTCAATGGCATTTTGTTATGTACTTGCATGAAACATTCTTAAAGTGCATGAAACATGTAATGTATCATTCTTTATTATGTGTGCAATTTGGTTTATGTCCTTGCTAGATGACAATAACTTTTAATTCGTGTCGGAAAAACAAAACACGAATTACCACGTATATTAATATGTGTTGTTTCCCCTCACAGAATTTCTTTCCTGTACCGTCAGAAGTGAAATCACAGTCATACCTTTACTTCTCGCACAAAGAAGAGAAATCATCGTAAAATAAATGTACATTAACATTGAAGAAATTATTTTGTTAAAATATATATTATTTGTAAAAAAAATCTGTATTTTATTTCGCATTCTGAAATTCAAATTCAGTTTTCTTTTTCTGTCACACATTTTACCAGTAAACAAAAAATTGAAATTCGATTTCAATTTCTTTTTCTGAATCAGTTTACCAGTAAAAGGAAGGAAAATTTCATGTGCAGTAAAACTTCAGAAACCGAATTTTCTGAAATCGTTGTTTTGCGGCAAAAATATTTTTTTTTAATTCTGAAATTTTGAAACTACTCTTTTGTCACCAAATTTTCTTCGAAGAAAGGTTCCGTTTCAGAAATTTTAAAGATTTCCCAATTGAAGAGTTTTGTGTAAGAAAAAAATGTTTTCAGATTTTCTGTAAAAATTTTCAAAACAATTCTTTCGTCAGAAAAATTACCTAACTGCTCCGACTAAATTAATCGATTCATTCTGATACAAAAGCAAATTAGTGTTGGCAACAGTGAAAAATCGCATAACCATTGTTAGCGATTCATTGTTGTTGTTTGAAATTGTAGCATCAGTAAGGGCTGAGTTACAGCTTAACGTAAAATCCGAATGGTTTGAGCACTGCTTAGATTCGAAGTTAGGTCTCTGAAAAAAAAACAAGCTAATAGCATTCATTGAGACCAGGTAAGCATTTTATCTATGATAACAGCCAACTAAACAATCAGATTATGTTTGTCCTTTTATATATATTTAAATGCCATTGACTATCAAGAAACATTTAGCTCTGCATTATGATGTCAGCAAATACATGTCTATCATTGGTTTCCTCCAAGGCCAAACAAAAAGGAGCGAAGTGATTCATATGAAAGTCGTACACCGAAAACAAAACTGAATAGTAAAACAAGATATCTAATAGATAACACAAACCTACAAGAAATTAAATAATTATGTTTCTTTTTCAACGCCATGGCTATGTGAGACATGAATCTATCATGAAAACTGCTCGCGCAGGAAATCAAATTCAGAAACCTTATTTCATGTTCTATACATATCTGTTAGACCTTGACCTTGACCTTGACCTTGACCTTGACTTGACTTGCCTATAAAAGATGATTATTGCAATGTTATTGTGGTAATCAATTTCCGAAAGTTTAATGTATGGTGCTCGAACTACACATCCCTCCCGAAATTTTAAAGGGCTGCAATATTGTACTCACGTCTATAAAGTAGTCATAGATCATCATTCAAGTGGAGGTCAATAACTTTTCATTTTCGCAATTTAGAGAACGAAATGAATCACATCATCTTGAAATTTGGTAAATTGCCGAAATTTAAGGGTGAACCGATACACATCTTGAAAGTGTGTTAATGTATTCCTATCCATAACATAATAAACCATCATTCAAGAAGAGAATCCGAGAAGTCAATAATTTTTTATTTTAGCAAATTTAGAGAGCGAGATGAATCACGAGGTACATATAATTTGGCAATTCCTCCCAAAAATTAAAGGGGTCTATATACACCTCAACCAATTTAAGATAGGGTTCACTAATATACCTATGTCATGGACCCTATACTCAATCATAGTATAATGATATAGTAATAAGATTTAATCAAAGAGGATACAATAGGTCAAAAACTTCCGAAATTTATATTTTTAATCATTTTATACCCTTAAAATAGAATGAAATACGGTACCTCCCAAATTTAAGGAGAGAGTGCACTACCATATCTATGGACTGGATCACTATACTCAATCATGTAACGATATAAGATAATAGGACCTCATCAAAGGCGGGGATATCTAAAACATCTATCTCCAAATTTAAGAAGGGTACATTACTGTACCACAGTACTATAACAATATAAGGTAATAAGACATCATCGAAGAAGATACCATAGGTCAAATACATCCGAAATTTATATTGTTGATCATTTTATACTCATAAAAGGAAACGAGAAATTTCTAGAGGTCCTATACTCCCCTCCTGAGGTAGATCAAGGTGAACCTATGTTTTCTGGGGGGACCTGGGTCCTTGGGGCTGGTTCTATGCACCTCTGGTCCATAACCCCTGAACAGTGACCCAGGGGCACAAAATTTGCCTCAGGTGGCGCACATACTACTTTTACAATATGTTTAACATTAGTAAACCTTAAGGTATTTATTACCTTATAATTTTATCCTTTTGAAAATATTAATTTTATCCTTTTGAAAATAAGCTTTGGCATTTTACTACACAGTGCTCAGGTTGCGTAGAATAGGATGAATTTTATGTAATAACGCTGAAGCACTCGAGAATTTCACTAATGAGCGTAATTTATCAACACTGGGAGTAAAGGGGGTAATGTCTTGTTCCTTCCGCCGGTATGCTTCAGACGAATCCTCGAAGTCTTCCAAGATGCATAAATCCACTGAAAGTATACTAGTATCCCTTTACTTTTGTTTGGTATCTCTTACTAGATTGTCCGCTGCGATGAGCTCACTGTTGCTACTGTATTGAAAGCTAGGAGACGCAAGATAACTTTATATTTGTAAACTTGAAACTGGCAAATTAAATATATTTGTATTTTTAACAGAATGTTAGCAAACTGTTGTGGCGAAAATAACTCGTCGGCAACTAATAGCCGATATACGTTCTTGCTTTCTGAATGAGGCGACCGCAAGGTGCTTCCCTATAGACTTGAAATTGTATATTTGTAAATTAATCAAGCTGGAATTTTGCGAGATTGACGCCGTCAAAGCGTCAGTGGGGTCACGGGGGCAATGCCCCCAGGGAAGCACCTCGCCGTTTGAGGGGGACCTACTTTAAGACAAAATTTTCTTACTCCATATACAATATGAACATGAAATTATACATGAAGCATCACACAGGTTCACTACATTACATAAACAAAACAACACACAAAATGTAAATAAAACAAAAAGTCATGGACCCATTTCAGTAAAAAAAAAAATTATTATAATTGGCTCTAGAAATAATGTTCATTCGTATGACTGTGATTTGTCAATATTGTCAACTTAATTAACTTGTCATGTATGGAACGGGCCCAGGGGTGTACCTAACGGCTCCGCAGATCTTGTCGTCCGGGGGGGCACAGGTTCCGGGGGCCCATAAAGAGTAAGAGAAACATGGAAAGAGGGGGCCCAAGAAATAGAAAAGCAACTTTTTCTAGGGGGGGGGGCAAATACGCGTATTAATGCTTGCTCCCCAGAAAAAATCTAAGTTAAGACCCTGCATCTAAGTCATGAACAGACTCATTGACACGCTTGGGTGCAAAGTCACGATGAAGCGTGATTTGCTATGATTGGCTTGATCATTCACGTGATTAATAGTTTTATTTTTTTAGATACCACCAAAATTGACCAATGATCAAAATTGGTTCTCAGGGCTTCGCCAGACCAAAGTTAGAAGTACGTGGGAAAATGAATTTTGCTAAAACACTGAATGTACGAACTCTTGTTTTAAGGGGTCATCCACATATTACCTAAACTGGCAAAGGGCAGAGAGGGTTCGGCCTTGCGTTACGAAGTGTGACAAGGGAGAGAAGGGGATTTTCGTCCTCGTTACGTACCGTAACGTATGTTTTTTTACTGTAATTTTTACTTTTGTCCACAGTTCTATATGCTGTCTTTTAAACAAATACTTTTATTCAGTTCTTTTCTCTCTTATAAATAAATAAATAATTATATTGTTTCGGAAAATTGCGAACATATAGCCTATATAAATTGAATAATGCAGAAGGGATCCGAAGACGCTACTAGACACCAGTATGACTGGTGACGAACAATTCGTGTATTATAACATAATAAAACTCCGTTTTGTGGCTATCGCAGGATTGTATTTACGCTACATGCTTTTCTGGAGTTAGTTGTTAGTGATCGTAACCACCGCTTAAAAATGCAATTGTATCGCTATTTTTGAAAAGATTATTTAAAACTTGAGATTATTTAAAACTTGAATCATTACTCCACTCTGTTCGTCTAAGGAGTTTCTCATGTGAAACAGAAGAAACTCATATTTCTGAAATAACATTTTCCACGACGGAACGATCCACCGTTTGGAGCAAAATAAGATTAAAAACTTAATTCATCTAGTACTGAATGTTTTCTACCTTTGGATTTGAATATATCTGGTGAAATCGAGTTTATTTTAATTTTGGCATTGAAATAGGACAAGAAGAATTTTAAAAGAAGTAAACTGAAGTTCAAAGTCCAAAGAAGATGCTCGAAAGCTTGTTCTCAAAGATATCCCTGCTCCTTCACATGTGCAGCCAGTTCGAATCTATGGTCGACGAGGAAGAGAACTTCTTTGCGTCGTCGACACTCGCAAACTTCAAATACACGAAGCATCCTGGATCCCGGTCCGGTCAGTTATTTAGATCCTGTTTCACCTGCATTTTCCGGCAGTATTTTCTCTTTGCCAATCATCGGTGACCTTAAGAGTGGGTGCAATCTCGTTGGGAAAACGACAGTATGCAATTTCAAAGAATTAACAGTGGTTAATTAAACAACGTTATGGGGTAAAATATCATTACGGTACTACCATTTTGTAATACTTTGATTTGTTGCCGAAAAACACTACAAATATATCCAGAATACAAACATTTTGTAATAAAATGTTCTACAATTAAATATAACTCCCAAAATAAGCAAAATTGGCGAAAAAACAAAAATAAAAAAGTGTTATGTAACAAAGAGGGTGAGGGGTTCGACATTGCTTTACGAAGTGTGACAAGGGAAAAGGAAGGGGTGAAAATTGGTCAAAAGTAGCGTTACGTAATATATGGACAGTACAGATGCACTGGGCTTTATCTAGTTTAAATGGCTCCAGAGTTACTTTGCAAAAGCTAAATTTTTCACTATGAAACTAAATGTTTCGTCCATGAAGAATGTATAACGTCGATTAAAATTTTTATAAATTTCCTGCCGTTGAAAATTCGGGCTTGTGAATTGTATTACGCGATTTCGTTCAGCCGATCAGGAAAACTTTGATGAGATGAAGAAGATAGTTAAAGGAGATAAAATGACTGATATCAAGAAAATAACATTTAGAAGAATATTTCGAAAACAAATCTTAAAGATTTCTTAAAATGACTTTCTGTTTCGATTTCCCTACAAAAGCAGCACGAAACGATGAAAAATGATAAAATTCACACTTAAATAATATAACCTAATATTTATGGCGAAATGCACAAAGTAAGATATTAATAATAAATACATTCATAGGTAAACGATATGACACACTAAAACTATTATCCTAAAACTAATAACATATAACTTCGCAGAGTTACCCACAAAATAATAATTTACACAATATATTCAATCATTTTAAATAAGCTATCCTATTAAGACAAATCCTATACAGGGTGTCTCAAAATTCGCGAATCATGATACATTAGTCAAATGTATAATGTATGTATAAAAAACGCTTACTCTTAAAAATACGGTTTAGGACCCTCTTAGATAGAAGATAAAAACGCAACTTGTTGCATTTTATTTATTTATTGAACAAATTCTCAGTTAAAGCATAACTTCGCCATTTTACACACGGAAATGTTAACAAGTAGGAAAAACAAAAAAAAAAACTGTCAACAAGGAGTACAAAGGTAATATTATTTTGTAAAAACTCGTTTAATTACACTACTAAACACTGGGTACCTCGACAAAAATGTCCACACCAGTTGTTAAATGATTATAATAGTTCAGTATTCTGTTAAAAAGAATAATAAATAAATAAATAAAAAATCGATAATTTCCAACCTAGGGCGGGCAAGATGGAATAGGTGCGTATTCCGGGTTGTGTGGAAAAGGACACGTAAGAACAGTTCCTGAAGTAGTGTTTCCGATATCAAGTTTCCACTGCCTATCTTTTGAATGAATTTCAGGTCAGAGTTATTTCTGAGTACTCCCGAGTCTGGATATTAAGATCCCTCAAGAGTTCCTCCTTAGGTAATATTCGAAGCGCGGGGACAAGAAAGTGTACTATAGCAATAAAGAAATTGAGAACAGAATCAAGTCTAGAGAGATGAGTACGTGCTACCGTAGCCCATATGGGAGAGCAATATTCCATCTTAAATACTTTTTCTCCTTTGTTGAGTTGCGTTGTTAACTGTGTGAGAAATCACTTCCTAACAATAATTTTAAAAAATGCACTAACTTATATAAAAAAAAAAAATTAGTGGCGTTTAGGACTATCATTTCTCGCATTTATTAAAAAAACGTAATAAATTGTTTTATTAAATTAAAACGAATAACGTAGGATGTCCAAGAAAAACAAGATATGCCAAGCTTACTATAACTTATTTAAACTCAATTAGTTTCGGCGAGACTATACTTTTAGGGGGCCCGAATTGTTTTCTTTGGGGGGGGGGGCAGGCCCGCACACCTATCGTTACGCTAATGCCCGTAGCCTCCACTCTCTGGACTACTGCCACAGCAATTATTTCCCTTTTATACTGGACACTATATATAATTGTTCAATCGAGATCTATAAATAATAGTCTCAAAGCTATGACTATTAAGGATTCAATAAGTTTTACACAACAATGGATTGAAGTATCTAGGAAACATATTAAAAAAAAACTAATTTAAATATCAAATCATCGTTATCGGCATGCAACTCTGAAGTCAAGATGTCGTAAGTAAGTTTAAATAGAATAGATATGTAATAGCATACGGTACAAAGTTTCAAATGTAGAAATTGTTCATTTCCAACTGAATGCAACTGTATACCACAGCATTTCTCCATTAAGGACTTAACTACTTTATCAGGACTTGTAACAATATATGAAATGTTACTGTTATATATTATTTTGACAATGGCGAGTAATATACCGGTATTTGTATTAGTCTGTTATTTGTATCTTCCGCCGTGACTCAATAATACAGAACTCGTCTTTGTGAGAAGTGTTTTATGTTCGATTCTAAGCAGGTTCGTGCCCAGAACAGTGAGGTCAGGCAACTGACATAATTTTCTTGGAGGCACGAAATTAAAATTCAGTTTACCTAACAATCACTGTTTGTACGCAGAAAAATGTTATTATGAAGTAATATTTTGTTTGATGATCTATGTAGAAGCAAAAGCATTTGAAGCAATTCTCGGTGGTCTAATGAGCGTCTTTAGTGTACGTGATTACTGGTCTGATTTCCAGTAGAAGAACTTTAAGATGTGGATGCTTTATGGTGGTTTGGATTCCGCCTTAAATGGTAGGTAGTTTAATGTGATTTCAACAGTTTCTCAAAATTCTTCCGACAAAATACTTCAATTTCTGAAAAAAAGAAGAAGAAAAAGGGGGACTGAATCCATCCTTTCTTCAGCAATACAGGAAATCTCTGTCAAGTCAAAGGGTTGAATGCAAGAACCAGGTAAGTCCACTTTTAGAATTTTTTCCGCAGCTGCCTGCTTCTTGCTGTAACTTCACGATAAACACGGTTTGTAGAAGGTATACCTCCTTTTATTGGGTTGGCAACTAAGTTCTCACCGTTTTTAGTGTCAGGCACCCATGCTCCACACTTCTGAACTTTGCCCATCGAGTGAAGGTGCTTCTCTACAGTAGTGTGGAAGCAAGCCATTGTCTCTGCCAGTTCCCTTGTTGTTTGACGCGGATTTTCATGCAAAAGATGGTTCCATCGCTCTTCATCGAACTCAACTGGACGGCTAGAACGAGATGCGTCTCTGAGGTCAAAATTTCCTTTTTTGAACTTTGCATACCAATCACGGGCGTTTCTTTCAGCTATAGCTCACACTCCATACACAGTTCAAATGTTGCGAGTAGCTTCTGCGGCCTTAGAACCTTGATTAAAGACAAAAAGAGGGAGGTGTCGAAAATGCTCATTCTTCTCAACTTGACATTCTATGTTAATGATCTGTAAATAACAAAACAAAGTATCTTAGTAACAACGAAACATATATTTAGGTAGACCAATATATTCTCTTTCGAATGATGTACAGCTTCCTGCCAAAAGTATTTAATGTCATACAGATTTTTCCAATTTAAAAAACGGCGGGAACTTAGTTGCCAACCCAATACATTATAAAACTGAATATAATCATCGTATCCACATGATTCTTGTACACAATGTAGAGTGATTTACTGGAACATCAAAATCTCAAATTCGCACATATTCAAATTCTTGCATCCAACCCTTCAATTTCTGTTCGCATACATTTTTTTCCAAATTCTCTGATCTGTCTGCATTTTCTAAGGTACGGAGGAGTTGGCTATCTTACCATACAATCGTTTGTTTTTTTCTGTTCCTTCCGTATCTATGCTTCCGATTATTTCTGTAAGTTTTGATATGTGAACATATTGACGTATTTAAACTGTTAAATCTAAGTGCACTGTGATCTTATAAAAGTAACCAAGAAAGTTCTATCGCTTTTTCACCCACCATAAGACAACCTGGAAGATCAAAAATAGTCCCCATCAGCATCGACGACCTTCTGTCAACGTTCTGGAAGGCCATGGATTCCATCGCGGTAGAACTTGGTGCGCCGTGAAGCGAAGAAGGTATCAAGTGCATTTTGCACCTCTAGTAGGGATTTGAACTGGCGTCCTCTAAGGTGATTGTCCAAGAAATGGAACAGGTGATAATCGGACGGTGCAATGTCCGGAGAGTATGGCAGATGCAATAGTGCTTTCCATCCAAGGCGTAGAATGGTGTCACGGGTCATCCTAGCCACGTGGGGCTTAGCATTGTTCTGTAACAGGAGAACCCCTTTGCTATTCAGAAGTGCTTTCTCCAGAGTTTTGAGTTTTTCTTGAACACAGTTCAACTGCTAACAGTACACAGTTGCATTGATGTTCTGACCAGCGGTAGCAGTTCCGATGCGCGATACCACGAGCAGTCCATCAAACACACAGGATGGCCTTCTTCTGGTGCAATGCTGGTTTCGGCTGTTTTTGGAACCAGTTCATGGGATGTTAACCAATGATGATGCGCCGTGGAGCTTCGTACAAGACCTACTTCTCATCACATGTCAACAATCTGTCCAGAAATGGCTCCTTGCTCAGACGAGACAGCAAAGAAACACAGGTGTCTGCTCGCGTTGCCTTCTGAGCCGGAGTCAAATTATGTTGGACCCATCGACCCAACTTGTAGTGCTTCCCAAGTTGATGGCGGTACTGCCGAATGGTTTCTGCACATACACTGAATTATAGTCCCAGTTCTTCACATGTCTGGTCACTGTTCGCCTCAATTGCTGTCTGAAGTCTTCATTATGTACATGTGTTGGTCTTCCGGCACGCAGTGCTTCTTCGAGTGTTTCGTCACTGTCCTTAAACTTGTTAAACCACCGCTGCACTGTCCGCATAGTCACGACACCCTCACCCAAGGCCTGGCATATCATCCGCCGCGCTGCAGCGGCGTTTGACCCCAGTGTAAACTCGTACAGCATACACGATGCTCTGTGGAGGTCCCATGTTCCCTCTGTCCTTACACAAGTTCACGGTGTAACTGATCTGCTACAACCAGATAGTATGTTAGATACTCATACCAACAATTGACCTTCGCCTTATCTCCATTCGCTTTCAATTCACGGTGTGAGTGTCAGTTGAACACAAACCTCCACAAAAAGCGACATAACTTTCTTGGTTACTTTTATAGTACCCATCGAAGTTCAACGCACGTGCCCCAACGTGTCCCCAGCTTCACGGTTCCTACATGGAAATGAGTTTCTTCGAGACTTTCAAAGTAAATGTTACTTCCTGTATGATCTCTTCATTTGACTCAAATTTTTGTCGTGTTGAGAAAGTCTTAAATTTCGGAAAGATGGTGGAGCTATATCTGGTGAATTGGCAGGACATGGAAGCAGTTCATATCGCAGCTCGGCCAATTTTTGTTCAGCGACACGTCTTTTTCTCTGCTCTGGAGTGAGTAAACACAGCACCCATCTTTATGATTATGAGGAAACAAACTTTATGATTGCATAGACGGATGACGTTAGCGCTATTATCAGCATGCGGACCAACTTACTTATTAAACTGATGTGGATAGAATGGATGAACCATTTGAAAATTTTTGAAAATAGGACTTGAGTGCTAGTGGGCTTCATAGCATTATAGCATTATGAAGTTAATATCTAACTCCGTTACTCCCAATAACTTGAACTAAAGCGAATTTCTGAATCTGTTTTCTTCGGAATAGATAGACTAAATTGATAGCTAGTTGGTAATTGAAATTTCGTTTTATCTTTTTTACTGTCTTAGCGGAGTTTCTCCAAGCACTATCCACCAGTTGAAATAATTGATTATCAAAATATTTTGTTTTTTGTTTAACGTCCCACGATTATGCCTTTTAGGTTAAAGGAAACGCTTGATACCAAACTGTCCACTGCATTACAATGGAGCCAATTTCCATTGTTGAGCCTGGTCACTTCGGCTGTGCATTGATTTTAATTTTCATAGAACTTTCACCAACGTTGAGTTGAGTTGATTTTGAAAATAAAAAAAAATCTTTGAGTTTTACGTCCCACGCTTATGCCGGTTAGGCTAAAGGAGACGGTGATGATGAGAAATGAATGAAATGCTGGAATGAAGAAAGTGGGAGGAAACGGGAAAATCCCGATTAAACCCACGCATGGGTTGATTTTGAGTTTAACGCCCGTTTTAGTAGCGAGGCTATATGAAACAAGCATTAAGCCACGCAGTCTGCTCAAAGTTTTCTTGTTTCGCTATTCTCACTTCCAAGATATAACCTAAGACACTCGGGCTATTCTTCCCCAGCAGACGAAAACTCACGTGGTTGTGCAGAGACAGTGTTTCCATCAATTTCTTTTCTGACGAGTGTTTCTGGTGTTGATGTGAACTAGTTTTTCAACGATAAACGATTTTTTTTAAACAAATGAAGCTTTTATAAAACTAATGGAAAATAAAATATAGAATGTTTATACAAAAGTTGTGGCCCTACTAGGGGTACAATATGAAAGTAACGTTCAAAACAAGTAGTGATAATTTTCTAAATTATTTTCAATGATCAATTATAGATGAGGCAAAAATTTGGCACGAAAGAATCATTTATTTTTATTTAAAAAGTAGCGTCTTCAAAACTCTTTAAGTTCTCGTAATTAGTCTTGCAACGAATGTACGACCTTAAAACAGTGGTTCTCAAACTTTCCGACAACGCGGACCCCCTGTTCATTCGGAAAGTGATCTGTGGACCTCCTTGCAATGCTATCTGAAATTTTACATGGTATTTAAAATATTCTAATTAGAAATACCAGTGACAAGAAAAAGATCAAGAAACATAATGCAATAAGTAATTTATTCCAAAGATGCATCACTGGCATTGTTTCCTAGTGAACGAAATTTCAATTGAAAATACAATAACTTTCAAGACTAAAAATCAATATTTTCTTTTAAAAAGAAATCCACTTGATAAACAACGTTCTCAGATGTAGGGTCACTAATGTTAGGAATGAAATTCTTTCTGTTTTTCCATAATTATATTGAAATCTGAAATAAGTTTTGTTACCATCAATCTTAGGTCCGATTCCAGATTAAGACGATTTCACTTTAATGTTTTAATACGGCAAAGAGCAGAAAAGATCTGCTCACATAAGTAAGTAGTAGGGAAAGGCATCAAATGTCGCAATGCCTTTTTAGACAACTCTTTATACTTACAGGGCAGACACTTAGTGAAGTAGGAAAATATTTAAATTTACAAGCGTAGGTATAATTTCTAATTACTTTCTTTTTAGTAACTGAAAAAAATACTTCTTGTATAACAGCTGTGAGTTCCATTTTATTACAACACATTTCAATTTTTAGGCGTCGCAGACCCCCTGGTTTGGTTCCGCGGACCCCAAGGGGTCCGTGGACACCACTTTGAGAATTACTGCCTTAGAGAAAAGGAGTAAGGAAAGTTGTTTGGATTTGACTAACTTCGTGCTGCTTGTGTACATGGTGTTTCAAAATGTCATTTAAACTTGCTTTAATACAATTTTTGTTCTTTGTTCGAAAGGACACAGAAATTTCACTTTGACATAAGATGTAATGAAATATGAAATGAAATATTTCAATTTAACGTCCCATGATCATGCCATTTAGGCTGAGGGAGACCTGATTAAGGCAAGTGTGTAATTATGGAAGAATTGGTGGAATGAGAAATTGGGAGGAAACGGGAGTGCCCCAAGAAATCCCATGGATACGATTAATGTAAAATAACAATTTTGTTATTATTTAATTGTAGAACGCTCACCGTCGGTGCAAAGGATTCCTGGTCCGTTCTTGTTCACACAAGTTAGTGGTGGTGTCTGTGAATTTTTTAGAAGTTGTCCGTTTTCCTCCCACTTTCTCATTCCCCCAATTATTTTTATAATAAATCACTTTCATTAATCATCCGTCTACTTTACCCTAAAGAGCAGACCCATACGATGTAGAACTAGAAAATTGATTTAATATCATAATAATAATAATAATAATAATAATAATAATAATAATAATAATAATAATAATAATAATAATAATAATAATAATAATAATAATAATAATAATAATAATAATAATAACATTCTGAAACTAATGAAATTAATGTCTTGTATTAATATTGATCTGGATAATCGCGTTTTGCTTTGTTTGGTTTGCTTTCAGTTTATTGTCTTTTATCAGAACTAAAGCTGCATGAAACATGGATCTACAACTTAATATCGAAATGAGAATCCGCATGTTACACGTGAAGGCGAGTGTGCTAACCATATCCACGAAAGACCTCTTTAAAGTGTATTTCTAAATTAGATCTAAAATCAAACTGTTCTCAGTAAAGTGGAAATGATGTATTAAAACATGAAAATATCTTTGGTCTATTGGAAGTAAAACCAGAAAATGTATAGAAGTTTCGTACTACAGGAATTTGATATTGTTTTAATGCAAAACTTAGGAATATTTCTAAGAACTATAGTTGATCCCAATGTTGTAACATCTTACAAAAATGAGATCCCGTGGTTGGTTGTAGACCAGTCCCACTTTCTCTGATCATCATTGCATGCGCTCATCAGTGTCAATCGAACTGTTCGTAAGAAATGTGATCGTTTGTACGAGTGAATGTGAGGTTAGACAATACTTTTAGAGGATAGGGAACAATGACGAGGCTTAAATATTCTGGGGTTTCATATTTATGAATACTTGTCACAAAAACTTCTGAGATGTGGCCTGAAGCATTGTCGAATGTTAGAAAACTGCTCTGGTCGGCATTTGTGGTCTTTTTTCTTGGATTTGATATTTTGATTGTCTTCACAAGCATAATATTGTCTCCTAACACTACAAGCATAATATTGTGATCATGTGACTCCTTTGAAGGTAATCAATCAATAGCATATCTTGATAATCTCAATCTTACAAAATTAATGCTATTACCTTGACAACAGAAGGGTCTTTGTCGTCTTTGGAGTAGGGGATGAACGGTGCTTCCACTGTTTGGAATGTTGTTTGTTTTTGGATTGATAGTGATAAACCCAACATTCGTCCATAGTGACGAATCGCGACCGAAAATTGTTCTACTCACATTCAAACAGTTTAAAATATCCAATGATGTGATTTACCGAGTGCCTTTTATTCAAGAGTCAGAAGACTGTTTCTGCAACAGCTAAAGGCACCATTATCTATTCAATTTCTCCTTAACAAAGATGGGTACAATTAGTTTTCTTCTTACAGATTGCAACCTTATTTGGGTCTAAAATTGAAGATAACACTACTGATAGAAAAATACAAATTAAACGCATCTGACTACGATATGAAATGTGAATTTCTTAAGAGACAATTGGTTTATCCTAACACGTACTGATTAAAAAATAGGGTGTATTTGTTTAAGTGTTACTGATTGAGTTAGCCTTCATAGTGTCACTTCAACTCTAGAAATTATATATTTGGATGATGAACTGTTGTGACAAGTGAGAAAAAAATGCACTTGTTTTCAAGAAAGATCACCTTAACCTTGAATGTCAATACCAAATTTGCATGCATAGTGTAAATTTTTAAATTTTTGGGAGGTAACTGTCTCCAAGTACCAGATTCTTCTCACACCAAAACTTTTACCATGAGGAAATAGGTTGAAGTTACGGTAACACAATTATATTTAATTAATCCATTGAACACAGAAGACTACGTTTAAATACAATTAAATTTGTTTCTATATAATCTCAAGTCGAGAGTTGATGATTGTCATTTTACCTATACCAAACTCCCGACCAGAGGAGATGGTTAGGGGGAGGAAGGTCTATTCCAACATTTTTTGGTTTTGACCAAAATCATTTATCTAATTGTATCATTATAAAAAATCCTACTCATATTCCATTATTCGACATATTTCGTATAACTTTACTACCAAATTTATAAACTTTCATCTACTTTCCTCACCATATACTATACTTAAATGCAATAAAATACGTTTGTCAAGATACAGATGGTGATCAGAAAAATGGAAACACCTGTAGTTGGCAACACGTCAGATGTATGGATTGGCATTGGTGTCGTGGCGCCCGCAGCGCCGGACCGCTGGTGGTGGTGTGTTAGGTCCGTCTCCATACTACGTCAGGCGCAGTGGAACAGCAGTGTCCAGTGGCTGCAGCAGGCGGAGGTAGTGTAAAATGGGAGACCTCTCAGATTTTCAAAGAGGGCAAATTTTTGGTGCGCGGTTATGTGGAGTGAGTGTGACGGCAGTGGGTACTGTGTTAGGTGTGTCGCGTGGGACAGTGTCGAAGGTGATGATGGCCTACATAACACACGGGAAAACCACATCGGGGAAGCGGAACAGTGGGCGGTAGAAAATCATGAGTGACAGGTCACGCCGGGTATTAAAGCGCACTGTCACGCAGAACCGTCGTGCCACTGCGGAGCAACTGACAGAGGAACTCAATCAGCACCTCCCCCACCCTGTTTCGACAATCACAGTCTGCCGCGAATTACAAGACATGAACTTACGGGGTCGTGTTGCACGGGCCAAACCGCTCATCAGGGACCATAACGCTTTCGCACGCCGCAAATGGTGCCGCGACCATGCAACTTGGACCGTTGAGGACTGCAAACGTGTGATATGGTCGGATGAGTCATCCTTCATCCTATTCCCAACCACGGGCCGTGTTTATGTGTGGAGAACGCTCAAAGAAGCTTATGATCTGCAGTGTCTCCGCCCAACTGTGAAACATGGCGGTGGTTCGGTGATTGCTATGGGCCGCCATATCATGGTTTCCATTGGGTCCTGTGGTAACACTTAGCGGACGAGTCACTGCCAACGATTATGTCACAATTTTAGGAGACCACTTGCATCCTATGGTCCGGATGTTGTTCCCGGACAATGACGCCATCTTTCAGGATGATAATGCACCCATTCACACAGCTGGCGTTGTTGCAGCGTAGTTTGAGGAACATCGGGATGAAGTTCAACACCTCCCCTGGCCCGCCCAATCCACAGATCTCAACATAATTGAACATCTGTGGTCCGTCTTGGAAACACGACTCCGGCGACGATTTCCACCTCCATCCTCTCTCACAGAACTGGCCGATGCCCTGCACGAGGAATGGTGTAAAATTCCACTTGCTACCATTCACGACCTCTATGCCTCCATCCAACGTCGCATCAAGACTGTTCTGAAGGCGAAAGGTGGCCCGACACCATATTAGACTGGTAAGTTGCAATTTCGTTCAGGTGTTTCCATTTTTCTGATCACCATCTGTATATCTGATGTAGTGCAAACTTTAGTATGGTAGGGAAAAAACTCCATAAAATAAACTTTGTGGTCCAATGTATTTCTTTTTGGTGTTAGTTACTACTCTCTTCACTTTAATGATAGCAGAAGGGACTATCGAAACGTGGTCGCTTACTCTGAGAGAAGAACTTAGTTGGAGAGTATTTGAGAATAAAATCCTGAGACGAATATTCGGAATCGAGAAGAACGGAAATGGGGAGTGGAGGAAACTTCATAACGAGGAATTGCATAATTTATACCATTTACCAAACATTGTTAGGATCATTAAGTCTAGGAGAGTCAGATGGGCAGGTCATGTAGCAAGAATGGGACAAAGTAGGAACGCTTTCAAAGTTTTAACTGGAAATTCAATCGGAAAATGACCATCAGGAAGAGCTAGGTGCAGATTGGAGGACAATATTAAGATGGATCTTGTAGAAATAGGAATACAAAGTAGGATCCAGTTGACTAAGGACAGGAATCAATTGAAAACTTTTGTGAACGCGGCATTGAACCTCCGGGTTCCATAGGCCATAGAGTTAGTTAGTTAGTTAGAAGATACTACTACAAATGACCATTTAGTTATCATTATTGTCATGCCATAAGATCTGTACCTAAGTTCACTAGCGCCACACGGCCAATTCAACTGACGTTCGCGATCTACTTTGTTTAAACAACATCGTGCCAAACCTGTAGTGCAAACCAGTACCCAGTTTGTATCGTTCACTCGTCCAGTTAACATGGAGTGAAGTATCAAAGAGAATCGTACCGCTGTGATCGCGTTGCATAAGTGCAACAAGTCGCCGGTAGAGATTTTCAATCTTCTAAAGCCTTTGTAAATTATGCAAAAATTTATGTATCGGTGCATCAAACGGTTCAACGACACCTCCTTGACCGACGACAGAACAAGAAGTGGCTGCCTACGCACTTCAAGAACGCCAGCAGCTGTGAAAGCCGTAGCTGCGGGAATTCGTCGAAATCCTCTTCGAAAACAAGATCATGGCGCGAGAGATGACTATACGGAAGAGAATGATGTCCCGCATCATCAAATAGGCTTATAGAAGAATAACAGAACAACTGTTGACAGCAACTTTAAAGAAGATACGAGCCACAAGAGCCAAGAGGATACTCCAGCGGCACGCGAACGGAAAACACAGGCGAATCCTGTTCACCGATGAAAAAATATTCAGCGTACAATAAAAATTCTACCGATAAAATTACAGAATTTATTCCCACAGATCTCCGGAAGCTGCCGAACAAATTCTTAGGATCCAAAGAGACCACCACCCAGCTTCCGTGATGGTTTGGTGGGGCGTGTCTTGCTACGGGGTGGCCCAGCTGTACTTTTGCGAATAGGGCGTCAAGATCAAGGCAACAAATTAACAGAACGATGTTTTGGAGAAGGTAGTGAAACCATTGAATCACATTGTGTTTTCTGGCGCAAAATGGATATTTCATCAAGATTCCGCGCCGGCACATAAGGCGAAGATGAACCAGCAGTAGTTAGCCAACAATGTTCCCCATTTCATAGCCGTTGAAGATTGGCTTTTAGACGCACGGATCTCAACCCGCTGGACTACCGCTTTTGGGACTACTTAGAGGAGAACGCCTGCAAGACATTTCACAACTACATTGAGTCGCTTAAGGCCGACTTAGTAAAAGCAGCCGTTTCCATACCCTAAGATGTGGTGCGTGCAGCGATTGACGACTGGCCTCAACGATTGAAGATGTGTGAAGGCCCTTTTGAATAGACTAGTGTTTTTTTTATCCTTTTCTGTTCCTTTGGTACTAAAGTACACGTTGCAATAAACATTTCAAGGAACTATAAAATTTGGTTTTGTTTCGCCTATTTGAATAAAGGACAGAATATATGTCACGACTATATACGATGCATGCAGAATAATGAACTTCTATATGGAAACCATCAGCATTTGCGAAGGCGTTTGGGCTATCAATATACAACTGCAACAAAGCAGAAACAAAGATACTTTCTAAGTCTCCTGTATGGGAGATGAGTCTTTCCTACAATACAATTAAAAAGAATATCTTATACTTCTAGCGCGGGAGACCCGAATTCGACTTCATATAATTTGGATCCCACGTTAAGTTGTAAATCCACGTCTCATATAGCCTTGATGAACATCAACGCGGTGTTGAAAACTAATATAAAATAAATGTTTCCAGAATTTTCCTACATTAGATATAAATTAATCCACTTTGAAACAGATTTCCCTTCTATTTTTGTTTTATGTAGATTGAGTCGATTAACTCTCAAAACACCACACTATGATTGGAAAAAGTGGCGTAAGAGAAGCCTGAAGAGAAATTGTCTACCGTAGACCTGGTGAATTACTATAATACTTGGAATTTACAATGGATAACATTCGTTAAATACATCGTCAAATGAAAGATGTATTGGACGGTCTTCAAACAATAGTTTCTGCTATGCTACTGGGAGGAAACCTAATCTACTTACGTGTAATTGAGGAGCCACAATTACTGAGTTGTATTATAATTAATTTTAAATCAAGAAATATCAATCAATACGAGTGAAGGTAGATGGACGAATATTGTCAGAAGATTTAATATAATTAGTCAGAAGTATTGGACGTAAGTACTAAATAAACTATCATGTATAAAGAATAATTTGTCTTTGATAGTATAACCATTACAAAGTTCAGAGGATGATAAAGCCTTTTGTTGCATATCACGTTGTCCCTTGTTTGTGATCTAACGTAAGCCTTCAAGTTAAAGACAAATTACATAAAAACGGTAGTGTAATTCACTGTATCGATTATATTTACTTATTATTGTTTAATATTTTTACGATTATTCTTTTAATTTACTACGATTTATTTCTTAAGTATTAGAAACATACATTTAGACATCATATCACATTTATAAAATGCATCTTCATTGGTATAATAATGGCTAATATAGGAAACAAGTAACGTTGTTTACAACACTTAACAAAATCATGTATTGATAGATATTAATACCCATATTCCTAGGAAAACCACATTTAAGAAAAAATGAACAGATTTTTGGTTACCATAGAAGGAACATTTTAAGTTTTGGATTATAACGGTTACTTTAACAAAAAAGATATAAAAGTTCTTATCGCTCAGACTTCTCCACACAGAATTAGGAAGTGGTTTTCCACAAATAAGATTCTTTAATACATTTCAGAAATAGTTTTCAATAGTGTATTTCTCAATAGAACCAACTTAATAAAACAGCTCTCAAGTATAAATGTACTATGTACATAGACCATGTAAACATATTGCAAGCAAACCAAAATGCTAAAACATAACAAGCCATTTAAGCATCTCCTCTAAATAGTAATAGGTCATATATTTTAATATAAGAATAAACACAATGTAAAATATAAATTATCAACTGTACTTTTTGTTTCCTTTATTTAAACAACTTTCTAAAATGGAAGATCACCGAAGGAGAAAAATAACGACAAATAATTAAAGAACTGATATTATAAACATCAAGAAGACAAACAAATATGGATCATTCACGGGAAGTGAAGATATTAACTCCATCAACAACAAAAAATGTAACAACCAAGTGAAACAATCTCTAAAGTTCGAAGATTATATATATGGATCTAATCACAAAACAGGAAGATTCTACGTTTAAGTAACTGCAGTGGATGAGGACTGTAGTCCAGAAAATCCTAGCTTCAATGGAAGCGAATTAGGAGGAGGACCAAGGTCTGTTGACGCTTCATTATAGAAGCAATAAGGACGAGGGCAGGCGTTCTGAGACTCCTAGCTTCGGTAGAAGCACATTAGGATGAGGAAAAATGCCCGAAGACTCCTTGCTTCCAGTTACGCCGTTTCAAGAAAGAAGAGCACATTTTATATGTGCAAGAGGAAGAAGAAAAACATTAGAAGATTCTACGTTTAAGTAACTGCAGAGGACGAGGACTGAAGTCCAGAGAATCCTAACTTCTTCGGAAGCGAATTAGAAGGAGGACCAAAGTCTGTTGACGCCTCATTATAGAAGCAATAAGGACGAGGGCAGGCGTTCTGAGATTCCTAGGTTCTGTAGAAGCACATTAGGATGAGGACAAATGCCCGAAGGCTCCTTGCTTCCAGTTACGCCATTTCAAGAAAGAAGAGGACATTTTATATATGGAAGAGGAAGAAGAAAAACATTAGAAGATTCTACGTTTAAGTAACTGCAGAGGACGAGGACTGAAGTCCAGAGAATCCAAGCTTCTTCGGAAGCGAATTAGGAGGAGGACCAAAGTCTGTTGACGCTCATTATAGAAGCAATAAGGACAAGGGCAGGCGTTCTGAGACTCCTAGATTCTGCAGAAGCACATTAGGATGAGGACAAATGTCCGAAGACTCCTTGCTTCCAGTTACGCCTTTTCAAGAAAGAAGAGGACATTTTATATATGGAAGAGGAAGAAGAAAAACATTAGAAGATTCTACGTTTAAGTAACTGCAGAGGACGAGGACTGAAGTCCAGAGAATCCAAGCTTCTTCGGAAGCGAATTAGGAGGAGGACCAAAGTCTGTTGACGCTCATTATAGAAGCAATAAGGACAAGGGCAGGCGTTCTGAGATTCCTAGATTCTGTAGAAGCACATTAGGATGAGTACAAATGCCCGAAGACTCCTTGCTTCCAGTTACGCCGTTTCAAGAAAGAAGAGGACATTTTATATATGGAAGAAGAAGAAGAAAAACATTAGAAGATTCTACGTTTAAGTAACTGCAGAGGACGAGGACTGAAGTCCAAAGAATCCTAGCTTCTTCGGAAGCGAATTAGGAGGAGGACCAAAGTCTGTTGACGCCTCATTATAGAAGCAATGAGTACGAGGGCAGGCGTTCTGAGACTCCTAGATTTTGTAGAAGCACATTAGGATGAGGACAAATGCCCAAAGACTCCTTGCTTCCATTTACGCCGTTTCAAGAAAGAAGAGGACATTTTATATATGGAAGAGGAAGAAGAAAAACATTAGAAGATTCTACGTTTAAGTAACTGCAGAGGACGAGGACTGAAGTCCAAAGAATCCTAGCTTCTTCGGAAGCGAATTAGGAGGAGGATCAAAGTCTGTTGACGCCTCATTACAGAAGCAATAAGGACGAGGGCAGGCGTTCTGAGATTCCTAGATTCTGTAGAAGCACATTAGGATGAGGACAAATGCCCGAAGACTCCTTGCTTCCACTTACGCCGTTTCAAGAAAGAAGAGGACATTTTATATATGGAAGAGGAAGAAGAAAAACATTAGAAGATCCAACGTTTAAGTAACTGCAGAGGACGAGGACTGAAGTCCAAAGAATCCTAGCTTCTTCGGAAGCGAATTAGGAGGAGGACCAAAGTCTGTTGACGCCTCATTATAGAAGCAATAAGGACGAGGGCAGGCGTTCTGAGATTCCTAGCTTCTGTAGAAGCACATTAGGATGAGTACAAATGCCCGAAGACTCCTTGCTTCCAGTTACGCCGTTTCAAGAAAGAAGAGGACATTTTATATATGGAAGAAGAAGAAGAAAAACATTAGAAGATTCTACGTTTAAGTAACTGCAGAGGACGAGGACTGAAGTCAAAGAATCCTAGCTTCTTCGGAAGCGAATTAGGAGGAGGATCAAAGTCTGTTGACGCCTCATTATAGAAGCAATAAGGACGAGGGCAGGCGTTCTGAGATTCCTAGATTCTCTAGAAGCACATTAGGATGAGGACAAATGCCCGAAGACTCCTTGCTTCTAGTTACGCCGTTTCAAGCAAGAAGAGGACATTTTATATATGGAAGAGGAAGAAGAAAAACATTAGAAGATTCTACGTTTAAGTAATTGCAGATGACGAGGACTGAAGTCCAGAGAATCTTAGCTTCTTCGAAAGCAAATTAGGAGGGAGACCAAAGTCTGTTGACGCCTCATTATAGAAGCAATAAGGGCGAGGGCAGGCGTTCTGAGATTCCTAGCTTCTGTAGAAGCACATTTTGATGAGGACAAATGCCCGAAGACTCCTTGCTTCCAGTTACGCCGTTTCAAGAAAGAAGAGGACAAATGATATATTGAAGGGGAAGAAGAAGATTAGAAGATTCGACGTTGAATAACCGCAGATAGCGAGGTATTTTTGACTCCTTGATAAGCCAATGAGAAGTTTGGCTGGAAGATTTTTATGTTTAACTAATTCCAGAGGATGTTGATCCGGAACGAGGAGAGAATTGGTTGTTAGTAAGTATAAAATAGTATTGTATATACATTTATGATTTTGTATTTTATATTTCGGTTTTAGTTATGCATGTATGAGCCTAGGGATTATTATTAAGAAGAGAAGTATGTTAGAATATTTTGTCCTTGATGTTGACCTTTGTCCCCTTTTTACATCCCTTCATATCTCAGAGGTGTTTAACAGAAACGATAAGCCCGGCAAAAGGTCTTACAACCTCTGGGATACAACAGTCTGAAGTACATTGTGGGTAACCTAGGGAAGGAGCTGGCCGCCTTATTATAACCCTAGGCAAGAACATTTTCTGTACTCAAACCTCAACTTTGCTTAGAGGTTCTGTTCTCCCACTTTGCATGGAGACTGGGGCGGTCAGGGCTTCAATACAGCTTTGGATATATGTATTTTGTCTTGAATGTCTTTCATTCATTGAGTTCTGGAATACTTCACTAGAGCTGTAACTTACGCTATTGTGTATGTAAGTAGAGTATTAACTAGTTTCCCTTTGAAACGAGACAAAACAGTATTTTCCCGACAGGATAGAGACGAGCAAGGGCGCCCATCAGGTGTGGCAAGGTGGGGTGCTCGCCCCCCCCCCCTAGAGGAAATTGTACTTCAGAATATTGAAAATCCAATAGAAATTATACACTAGTTACAGCAAAATTTGAAACTATTTTTGAAACGTCTCTTATACTTGGCCCCCTTGGAAACTACAATATGGACGACCTTGGAGACGAGGCAGAGTTCTTCTAACATAAACATTCCGACGGGACACTACTTTCAGGGCGCCTGAACTGCTTTCTTGTAAGAAACCTGCATAGGGTTGCAAATTTAACAGTGAATTCTTTTTCAGTGTTTGGGATAAAAAGATCTCACTTGCTTGCTTCAAGGTTTAATCATGGCCGGCTCTACCATATGTGAAACACGTGCACTTGCACTTACCGGCAAGTTTTGAGGAGCGGCAAAATCTGCCATAACTATATTATCTGAAATAAATATTTCTTGACGGAAACAGACTTCATAATGATGGTAGTTTAAGTTACTAAGCTACCTCTACTTGAATACCACATTCATAAATCATGTTTAGGTCGCATTAGTTTAAGGTCACATGGACAGTGTTAAAACAAATGATCAAATAATTCCCAACATGAATGTAGCTTAATTGTTGTCAAATACAAGAACTCAATTCTCGAACAGTAACGAACACTCGTTCCATTTAGTTAGTTACCGGTATCACAATTTTCATATGAAAACTATCTTGTCTTTGTCACAAACAAATTCTTTATCATTGAAGGTGGAAACAAGTTTTAAAACATTAAAGGATGTATTAGAAAGATCAAGAAATAAAGATAAAAGAGCTAGTTGGACTGGAATTGCAATCTGATATATTGAGATTGAAGCTCGATATTGAATTCTATAAAAAGGATTACCATCTTTCCTCTGCAGGCGTGTTTATCTTTCACTAGCATAATAGATTATTATTTCTTAAAAAAATATATACAACGACATTGTGTTTGTAATGTTTAAGTCTTTCTGAGTGCGAGTGTTATTTTCCTCAAGTACACCTTCAACACGTAGTTCGTCAACTTAAAACTCTGCAACTTCATTCAAGTTCATCCTTTCTTAGTTCGCAATGCAATGGCGCAATTCTCGATTTCGTTACTTTTATTGTTGACCTATTTTTGCATAAAGCATTAAATTGATTAGAGTTTAGCATCCATTTCAATAGCGACCCCATCAGGATGCCGCGGTCGGCAAGAGGGATTGCCGCCGTCGACGGTGGCAGGCCGCCGGTAGGCAGCCGGCACCCGTCCGTGGCGGCACGACGATCTACTTGTTCAAAATTGCCGACCTTTTGTCGAGGCGGCAAGCGGTCGAAAATCGTAAAAAAAATGCCCTTTGCCGACTCTTTGCCGGCTGTTGCCGACCGCCAGAGTCGACAAAACAGTAGGAAAGACCTCTTTCCGACCCTCTGCCGACTCCTTATGCCGGCCTCTTTTCGACGGCGGCGCCGGCGCATTTAATGCTCATTTATTTATTTATTTATTTATTTATCAACACAACAGGCATTACTGCCCAATCACAGTGTCTACATATGAACTTAAATACATAATGTTACAGTATAACATAAAACTTGAATACCAATATATATATAATTAACCTGATGCTTGAACACATAATACTAAATTAAAATAATACATTTTACCTTTTTTTTTTTTTTTTTACAAAACACTCAATACTAGTTTTTTGAATGATTTTTCTGAACAATGAAATATGTCTACATCTTCGTAATCTTCAATGATTTTATTGTACATAGCACAAATTCTCCATGTGGGTGACATATTCAGTGCATTTGTACGTGCCTTTCTGCAGTAGAATAGGCCACTATTTCTCTTGCGTGTTTTGATGGATGGAATCTGTATCATTATTTTTGTAGTTATGTCTATACAGTCTATTTTGTTGTGCAAAAGTCTGTGTAAGAAAAGGAGATCGTTCAACGTCCGTCGTACGGTTCGTATTTTGGGTAAAGTCCTGTCCTCTTGTGCGTGAGAAAACGTATGAATTTGCTTTGTATTTGCTCTACTTTTTGGCTACGTGTTTTCACAGAAGTGTTCCAAATAAGTGAGGCATATTCAACTTTTGATCTTACGTAAGAGAAATAAAGCAATTTTAAAGTGTTACCATTTATAAATTCTTTGGTCGTTCTGATAAGAAACCCAAGATTTCCGGCTGTTTGCCGACTGCTCGGCAAGGCAACTATTCGACGGCGGCGCCGGCGCATTTTATGCACCTTTCCGGCTGTTTGCCGACTGCTGGAAAGGACCTCTTTTCGACGTCGGCTTCCCGATTCTCCCACAGGCGGCATCCGACTTCTTGCCGCCGTCGGAAAGTGGCCCTTTGCCGACTGGAAATCAACGCTTCAGGAAGGTCAAATTTTCATCACCTTTTACATTAGTCTTGCCTAAGTCTTCCTCCATGCTATGATTTCTCGACAAGGAGCACCCTTGCAAGTTCTTGAAGTATAAAATACTTGCATTTTTTTGTGTGTCCCAGTATAAAATTTGTTCCTTTTTACTTTTTCGCAGCTCTCTCAGCCAAAAAAGGAGAAATTGAATGGGACATGGAAGTATTATATACTTTCAGAACTAGCAATTGTGCCCTTCATGAGAAATCATAGCACGGAGGGAAACTTAGGCAAAGCTACTGTAAACAGTGGTGAAAATTTTGCCTTCCTGAAGGGTTGATATCCAGTCGGCAAAGGACTATTTTTGACTGCGGCAAGAGGTCGGATGCCGACTGTGGGAGAATTGAGAAGCTTACATCGAAAAGAGGTCCTTTCGAGCAGTCGGCAAACAACCGGAAAGGCGCATAAAATGCGCCGGCGCCGCCGGTGGAAAGTTGCCTTTCCGACCAGTCGACAGACAGCAGAAAAGATGCGTACCACTGCAATGAAAATCATGGCGGATTCCCACCAGTAATGTTGCACTCGGTACATACGCAGTACATTTCTACAATTCTCAGTACGATTTAAGTGCTTATAGAGGGAAAGTATCTGTGAATGACTTACAAATGCTTAAAAGCGACCTAAAAATAACAACTGAGCAGCTAATAATGAACAATGTTTTCACTACAAGCAAAGTTCGATGTAGAGGTGTCACCATCCCCGACACTACCGTATACTATCAGCCCACTTGCTTTATAGTATCGGTATATATATATATATATATATATATATATATATGTATATATATATATATATATATATATATATATATATATATATATATATATATATATATATATATATATATATATATATACGTATGTATATTAGATAGATAGATAGATGTGTGTGTACACTTTGATCTCATATATTCCAGCCTTTAGGTTTCACAGTGTTAACCCATACCAATTCAAAAACTACTTTCCATTTTAGCATGTTTAGATTTGTTGCAATTATTATTATTATTATTATTATTATTTTAAAAAAAGGCATGGTACCAAATAATTTTATTGAGCAATGGAAAGTATTTGATTGAAATTTTATAGGTTACTGCACAGTAAGCTCTACTTAAAGTGCCATAGTAATGGGAGCTGAACGACACATCGGAGGAAAGAATGCTTTGAGCCAGTCTACACCTCCATGGTACAAATCTGTTCCCATACCCGCGGGATGTGTGCCTCTATATGGTGGTTGCCCCGTTTGTGTGACAAATTCATGACAGTACACCCAGATTAGCTAGTGGTCTAAAAAAATGATTTTTGGGTGGTCATTTTGGATTAAAGTTTCTTATATTGTCGTGGTATATTCGTAATCATACAACGTACACCTTCATACCAAGTCGAGCGGTCTGCGGCGATAGACCATCGGCTTGAAGGCCCCGGATTGAGTCCCGGAAGGGTCATGTGTATGGATTTTAACAACATTTATTTTTCCGTATTGTGTCAGGGGGCGAAATCATTTGGAATAAATTGGGGAGAATATTCTCGCCAGGTTACTTTCATGGGAGTAAGGAATTAGTAAAAATATAGGATATACATTTTATAGCAGGGTCAGTGGCGGCGTAAGTCAAACTGGGGCCCGGGGCCAGTGAAGTTGATCGGGGCTCCTTCTCGAACAATCATCATTTATACACTGCTATTTTTGACATTCAATTCCATAACCATTCTCACTGTTTACTCCTCCTCCCACTTACCCATTAGTGTGTGTGTTTAAATCATCTTAATTTAGGATTTATTAAATACATGAGGGTGACATTCAGCATCCCTGTCTATTTTTTAATGCTCAGAACCACCTTTAGGATGGTATCTAAAAATAAACCGGACCAGGACTATCATTGCATATTTTTTTCTTTTTTATTCATTTTTAATCAAAGGAGACGATAGAAAAGGGTTAGAGGTACAAGTGTAACGGAAACTACGACTGAAATAATAATTTGAAGAACAAACAAAACGTAACAACAAATAATCCAGAATTTATCCTACACTAAATTATACTATTCTAGTTTAAAAGTGTACTGTAATTAGATGGAATAGTGGAAGTAATGCTCCTAATAATACATTTAGAAACAAATACGTACAAAATGTAACAATGAGCTGATATTGAAAAAAAAATTGCAAATAATAATATACCCGATGCGATTTCTAAATGTAAGCTCTAAGTTGTGTAGAATTTTCTTGTTCGGTTCTCGCCTTTGGTGTTTTTCTGTGAAATTTCTTGTTTGGCTAAGTTTATTAATGGTTTCTCACCTGTCTGAGCTTACGCTACATCAGTTTTATTTGATTAGATTTTTCTCCTACTATTAACACCATTCACTTCAATATTCAGTTCATTAGACAGATATTTCTGTTGTTTCATCTGTTATTTGGTATAATATTGATTGACAATTAATTGCGTTTACTTTTAGAGAAGGTGTGGAATATAAATCTTGATGGCCCTTATAAGGCTCATGCTAACATGATTCTTTAGTATTTTTTTAGCTACCGTCCGGGGGCCCCTACAAAGTGGGGTCCGGGACGGGGGCAACACTCGCCCTGCCCTTACGCCGCCACTGAGCAGGGTTAAAACTATGGTTTGGGTATCTTATTTCTTTCCTGTTAATTATGTTCTTCAATGTTCGAATTTTGATCATTCTCGTAATATTTTCTGCTTTCAACGGAGTTCCATGAATATTAACCAAATGTTCTTTACATTTGTTAAGTTCGAAAGGTTTTATGCGCCTGTAAGAAACCATTTTTGAAGATAATTCAGGTCCTAATGAATATTATTCACTAGGAAAGTGAAGTATTCCTCTCCTCTCAACATGGAAGCAGAGGGCAAATTCGCACTCTGGTCAGATCAAACATTTCCGCGTAACAAAAGGAAGGTCCCCCTGTAAAACCTCTTTACCTCCAGTGTTATTTTTGCTACCATAAATTTGCTGAAAACAAACAATTGGAAGGGTTCGTCCACAATATTTTTGCTTTCTTTGTCCTTCGCCCGGCTTCCAAACGAAGATGTGAATTTTACAACATGATTGCTGTAAGCGGGCGATTGGTAAAATGATAAAAGTTGTTTTTATGTTTGGGTGTGTGTATGTGAGAGAGAGAGAGAGAAAAGACAAAATTTTAGTTGCAAGATGACGTACTTCAGTTGCCGTTTTCGGTTCATTTAGCAAAAAGAATACCACCGCGCCACCAGAGAATAATGAAAGAAAAGTGTAATCTGTTCTTCTTTGCCACCTCAGCCAGAACTTTCAACTACAGCCTGTGATGAGTGTAGACCTTACCCAGTTTTCAAATTGAATAGTTGGTGGTGGTAGTTCGGTTTCTTGACCTTGTAAAAATCTTCCCTGTCTTTGTTTTGTTTGTCATCATTCTAGCCAGAAATAAAAAATGAGAATTCCTCAGTTTACAGCAAGGGAAATTTGGAACAAGAGATTAAGGGTGATATTCCTGGAAGCTCATGTATCACGGTTGTTTCATTCAATAGACAGAGGACACTTTTCTACGAAGGCTTTTCAACATGTTTTCTCACAAAGGGGATTTTCCTTTTGCAATCTATAGGACCACTGGTAATTTCAATCTTGGCCATTCCCGCCAACGTTTACCTTTTCGAGACGGGACAAGTAGTCTGTCTCGTCTCGCGTCTCGTCTAAAAGGGGTCTGTCTCGTCTCGTGGCAACACTAAGCAATGGTATGTTGGGTAGCAGAGCCATTGCATGTATATACAATAAATCGAATTTTGGAAACTGGATTACTATCGCTGCCTTCAATACACGAATATACAGTAAATTGCTCATAGGTACGTCGAAGATGAAGACATTAATGTCAAATATTGTTTTCACTACAAGCAAAGTTCGATGTAGAGGTGTCACCATCCCCGACACTACCGTATACTATCAGCCCACTTGCTTTATAGTATCGGTATATATATATATATATATATATATATATATATATATATATATATATATATATATATACGTATGTATATTAGATAGATAGATAGATGTGTGTGTACACTTTGATCTCATATATTCCAGCCTTTAGGTTTCACAGTGTTAACCCATACCAATTCAAAAACTACTTTCCATTTTAGCATGTTTAGATTTGTTGCAATTATTATTATTATTATTATTATTATTTTAAAAAAAGGCATGGTACCAAATAATTTTATTGAGCAATGGAAAGTATTTGATTGAAATTTTATAGGTTACTGCACAGTAAGCTCTACTTAAAGTGCCATAGTAATGGGAGCTGAACGACACATCGGAGGAAAGAATGCTTTGAGCCAGTCTACACCTCCATGGTACAAATCTGTTCCCATACCCGCGGGATGTGTGCCTCTATATGGTGGTTGTCCCGTTTGTGTGACAAATTCATGACAGTACACCCAGATTAGCTAGTGGTCTAAAAAAATGATTTTTGGGTGGTCATTTTGGATTAAAGTTTCTTATATTGTCGTGGTATATTCGTAATCATACAACGTACACCTTCATACCAAGTCGAGCGGTCTGCGGCGATAGACCATCGGCTTGAAGGCCCCGGATTGAGTCCAGGAAGGGTCATGTGTATGGATTTTAACAACATTTATTTTTCCGTATTGTGTCAGGGGGCGAAATCGTTTGGAATAAATTGGAGAGAATATTCTCGCCAGGTTACTTTCATGGGAGTAAGGAATTAGTAAAAATATAGGATATACATTTTATAGCAGGGTCAGTGGCGGCGTAAGGCAAACTGGGCACCGGGGCCAGTGAAGTTGATCGGGGCTCCTTCTCGAACAATCATGATTTATACACTGCTATTTTTGACATTCAATTCCATAACCATTCTCTCTGTTTACTCCTCCTCTCACTTACCCATTAGTGTGTGTGTTTAAATCATCTTAATTTAGGATTTATTAAATACATGGGGGTGACATTCAGCATCCCTGTCTATTTTTTAATGCTCAGAACCACCTTTAGGATGGTATCTAAAAATAAACCGGACCAGGACTATCATTGCATATTTTTTTCTTTTTTATTCATTTTTAAACAAAGGACACGATAGAAAAGGGTTAGAGGTACAAGTGTAACGGAAACTACGACTGAAATAATAATTTGAAGAACAAACAAAACGTAACAACAAATAATCCAGAATTTATCCTACACTAAATTATACTATTCTAGTTTAAAAGTGTACTGTAATTAGATGGAATAGTGGAAGTAATGCTCCTAATAATACATTTAGAAACAAATACGTACAAAATGTAACAATGAGCTGATATTGAAAAAAAAAAATTGCAAATAATAATATACCCGATGCGATTTCTAAAAGTAAGCTCTAAGTTGTGTAGAATTTTCTTGTTCGGTTCTCGCCTTTGGTGTTTTTCCGTGAAATTCCTTTTTTGGCTAAGTTTATTAATGGTTTCTCACCTGTCTGAGCTTACGCTACATCGGTTTTATTTGATTAGATTTTTCTTCTACGATTAGCCCCATTCACTTTAATATTCAGTTGCTCTCCAGTGATCATACACGATACTTACTTTCTTTTCTTTTTTTTTACCGGACTATCTGTAAATAATAGCTAGAATAGATTTCTCTCCTGCGTGTCTTCTTCATTTATCTTTTGCTAGGTTCCTCTCCAATGATAATATGCAGTCTATTTAGTTCCACTGCTTTCGCCGAAATATCAATGAATAGCTAAGCACTAGAATGTTTCTCTCCTGCTTCTCTTTTTGGATCAAAAGATCCAATATAGTATATTTCAGTCAAAAATTTTCTTATAGGCCTTATATGGAGAACTACATATAGTGTAGCCTAACCCAAACTATCACTTAACTCAGTATGATGTGCTTATTCCGAAAAAACACGAAAACTGAATTTAGGGGCCGTTCAAAATATTTGTTGTGCATGATGCAAAAATACATCAAAAGACCCTATATATTTCAATAAAAAAAAATTTCTTGTACGCCTTATATCTGGAGAACTGCATATAGTGTAGCCTAACCAAACTATCACTTAACTCAGTATGATATGCGAATTTCGAAAAAATATGAAAACTCGATTTGCATTTTTTTTATCATTCCTAAAATTCTTGTTTGATATAATTTTTAGATTTCACACTTGTTTTATGATTACATTATTTTGTATTTAATAATTCAGTCAAATTTATATTCTGTCACTTATGACTGTTTCCATTGCCAATTACTAACACAGTATTAGAAAATATTATAACAAAAAATCCTGAATATATTGAATAATTGGGGTATCATAGATTAAATATGCGAGCACAGAACTCTACTACGGGTTGTACCGTACCATCCTAATTTTCATTATCATCCATCACCAGTCAATTGGCAGATCTTGACGGCTTTTTATTCTTTTGGCACTTTTGTAATTTTATTGTCTTGAATTGAAACATAAAACTACTTTCGACGATAGTTCCACTACTTTATTAGCCTATGTTCCACCAGCATCCAGAATGCTACCTTCCATGCTTTGATAGGTGTGAAATTCTCAACTATACTATAAAAATCCAAAGTAGATGCTATTTCATTTTCGATAGAAAGAATGACCAGATTCGTAAGTCTTTCCTGACTCACTGTGGAGAGCAAGTATGATTTTATCAGCTTCATTTTACTGCAAGACCTTTCACATGATGCGACAGATACGAGCAATGTCATCAAAATATGAAGAACGGTTGCCAAACTTTTGAAAGCTTCAATCCACATTGAAGACACATGTCAGATGCATTGTGGGGAAAAGTCAAGTTGTTCTTCAGCTTTCTGAGCACACCTTAGTGAACGGATTATATCCTTATAATCCTGAAATAATTCTACGCCATCCAGGTCATTCAGGTAGATCAAAGCCAAATCAGAGCAACATGTTTATAGCCTTTCCTCGCTCTCACCATTTAACTGCTGCACAAAGTTGGTAAAGTAAAAAAAAAAAATAGTTTCTTTTTTTTTTTTTTTGAATATTTGAACACTTGGTTTCTTATTGAACATTTTCTTCTCTCTAAATTTGTGGACTGAAATGTAAATTCATACGCCAAAAAACAAGAGGAAAGAAGGGGAAACCAGATAAGCAAAAGGGGTTCACTCGCTAAAAATTCGACTTGTGAAGGATAAAAGAAAAAAAAACAGAAGGAAGGAAAACAAAGTGAATCAGTGACTGCAGCGTCTCCACCAAAGAGCTTTTTAGTTAGGAACAGAATGCTAGTACCCTAATAAAGCATTATGTACGTTGATCTCTTCTTTGCGCCTTTCCCTTGAACTGATAAATAAATCTATAATAAATATATATATATATATATATATATATATATATATATATATATATATATATATATATATATATATATATATATATATATATATAAACAGTGATATTTTAGGAAGCAGGCTAGCAAACGGGCCCCATTACTTGCATCATAAGACCTTAGAATGTAAACAGCACAAAATACTTCGATTTCTCCTTTATTTTTATTATATTGTAATCTACACTCAGCTATTTTTTAAAATTTCTTTGGGGCCCCAAGAGAGTGAAACGTTTATTTATTCTTCAACTATATTCAGCTTTTTTTCTTTAATTTTTTTTTTGGCTCCCAAGAGAGTGGAACGTTTGTAGTTTATTTTTTCACCTACAGTTATCCTTTTCCTTTCAATTTCTTCGCCTCCCCCATGATAATGAGACTGTTATTTTATTTGATTTTAATCAACATTCAGTTTTTTCTTTAAGTTTCTTTGTAGGTCCCCAAGAGAGTGAGACTCTAACCTATAGTATGTTTAGCTTATACGGAAATCCGGCACTGATTAGTTTTATTAGACAGATATTTCTTTTGTTTCATCTGTTATTTGGTATAATATTGATTGACAATTAATTGCGTTTACTTTTAGAGAAGGTGTGGAATATAAATCTTGATGGCCCTTATAAGGCTCATGTTGACAAGATTCTTTAGTATTTTTTTTAGCTACCGTCCGGGGGCCCCTACAAAGTGGGGCCCGGGGCGGGGGCACCGCTCGCCCTGCCCTTACGCCGCCACTGTAGTATTGCCACGCTTTCTTTTGTTCACAAAAAAGCACCGCCTTCCTTTTTTTAAAAAAAAGAAAAAAGAAAGAAAATCTAGAAAGAAAATCTAGTAAAATGATAAAAGTGTGTTTTTATGTTTGTGTGTGTGAGAGAGAGAGAGAGAGAGAGAGAGAGAGAGAAAGACAAAATTTTAGTTGCAAGATGACGTACTTCAATTGCCGTTTTCGGTTCCCTGTAATGAGTGTAGACCTTACCCAGTTTTCAAATTGAATAGCTGGTGGTGGTAGTTCGGTTTCTTGACCTTGTAAAAATCTTCCCTGTCTTTGTTTTGTTTGTCATCATTCTAGCCAGAAATAAAAAATGAGAATTCCTCAGTTTACAGCAAGGGGAATTCGGGACAAGAGATTAAGGGTGATATTCCTGGAAGCTCATGTATCACGGTTGTTTCATTCAATAGACAGAGGACACTTTTCTACGAAGGCTTTTCAACATGTTTTCTCACAAAGGGGATTTTCCTTTTGCAATCTATAGGACCACTGGCAATTTCAATCTTGGCCATTCCCGCCAACGTTTTCATTTTCGAGACGAGACGAGACATTTCACGAGACGTCCCGTCTCGTCTCTTTTCCGAGACGGGACAAGCAGTCTGTCTCGTCTAAAAGGGTTCTGTCTCGTCTCGTGGCAACACTAGAATTGACCGAGTTTTGAGGCGAGCCTAAGAATTTCAAGCAACAAGGGTACGTCTTAAATACAAAGACTGGAAAGAAGTGAGGAGATTCGACTTTTAGACGCGAAGCGGTGAACTTAGGGTTGCGATTTGAAGGAGTTGTGCCTGTGGAAACAGCCATTATGAGCTGTGTGTATATACGAGCTACGGCTAGATACATTAACGTTATTTGATTATTATTTTTTATGTCAGTGTTGGTGACCAGAGAGTCAAGACTTTTCCACACGACATAATCACAAAAGGGTTAGTGCAATAATAGCATTTTCTTCTTTGTGAACTACAAAGTAACTACGATTACGAGAAAAATGACAGAACGTTGCAATTAGGTGTTCAGCACCTAGGACATTTATGTCTGTACACCAGTTCGAATACGAAGAAAGTGTCATCTTCTTTTGTATTATAAAGGAGATGAAGTTAGCTAGTCGTAGTGTAGCCACTTAACGCAGGATGGATCGCGATAGTTAGGAAAGCTCGCGATCTCTTGAAAACGGCACAAATTAAGATGTCAGCCGAAGTATGAAGTGTGGGAACGCAAACATATTCCCAAATCCATAGTCTTTTGCTGCAAGAAGGACATGTTAGCGGAGCAAGACGGCTGAGTAGCGACTTGTATTCGAGATCTTCGAAACATCTGACTACAATCAACAGGCAGCCGTCTCGTCAAACGGAAGAGGTGAGACCTCCGAGGGAGCAACAGAACATGGAATTACCGCAGGAACGCTAAAGAAGCAACCTAGGACCAGGAACGTATTTGGTGGAAGTTCAAAATTTTAACGTGCACGAACATTTTCGCAAGAAAGAATAAAAAACCTAACAAAGCAACATTATTGAAAGTTTAAAATATTTTTTCTCTGTAAAGAATCACGTGTATCGCATTCTTTCGTGTGTGTGAGTGAATTAAAGTTCATTTATAACAATGGAATTGATGTCATGTTTTTCTCCAGGAGGTCCTCTGAGGTATGAAATAACATTTTCAGTATCATGTTTTCTTTCCAGCAGCAAGCCAACAAAAAATGTTAACCGCTAACATATGTGTTGGTGTGTGAGTGATAATATTGATTAAAACCTGAAGTTAAAGCCATATAGCGCCTGAAATCTAGTGTTTCTATTAACTTTTTCGAAATTATAGTAAATTCATTTCGTTCAGTTAATCACTTTATCAGTTTTGCTCTACCGACTATTTGCTCTACCGCATTTGTTTAATTAATTGATCCGATTTGCATAATATTTAAATTAGTCACTTGTTTTGCATATGCTTTTGGCCTTCAGCCCTAGAGCTAGTTCCTCTCTCTTTTTACAGTGTTCGATTTTCAGTGCGAATTAGAATAGAATTTACTCTTCACTCAGCATTATGAGGCAAGTGAAGATACACTTTGAATTTAAAAACTAATGAAACCCGGTTTATAAACCCAGGAATGAAGGCTATTGGGTCCGTTGGTTAATTAGAATGAAGTGTAGTCTTTCTTCCATCACGAGGCTGTATGAAATGTAAATATTCAGTTTAAGATAGAATCCGAATCACCTTAATGCGTTCAAAATTCAAGGGGAACCGAAGCATTGATTCCGTGTACCAAAAGTACCCGCCATAGACACTCAACCAGCGAAGTTGCGATTGCAGTTGCATTGGGTTCAGCATTACTATATAATTAAATTTTCTTTGGTTGGACATTGCCTATCATAGATTATAATAACAGCAAATTTATAACCCGATTCGTAAAACATGTTAGAAAAAGCCATGATACTTGTAGAACATGTTTATTTAAGTAAATATAAATGTTAGAAAATATGGAATATATTTTAACTTACAATCATCAACAGACTGTCAAGAACCTGTATGTTTGTAGAGCGTTTATCTTCCGAATTAGAGACAGAGGTTTGATATTTATTCTCCAGTTACTATTTATTGCAAACTCTTTTCACTGAAATTTGATTGCCGCGTCTCAAATTAAAATTATTTTAAAGGGCTTTCTTCATATTAAAATTGTTTTAAATTCTGCGGCGCTGAATAATTGGTTTTGATTTATGATAGAAACCTGTGTGATTTATACGTCAAATCCATATATCATATATCATTGGCGCTTAAAATAGACGTACACTCATGTTCAAAATGATTGTCGAATATCTATAACTGTCTTTCTGTAAGACGTCTATTTGGAACTTAAGTGTCTCGATCACTAAATAGTTAAAAACATCAGGTAGCCTAAAATGGTATTGAGCATTTTTGTAGGTCGAAGGTCGAAGGTATTCTTGACAGGTAATTTTCTTGAGTTCCGGGATTACTTGAAACCCCTGCCTTTTATTTGTGTTGGCAGTATGTGAGTGTATTACATTTCCTTTATTTGTGGAACGCGACTGCCGCAGTTCCATTGAGTATGTTAGATTGTTAGATTGTTTGTTCTGTATGATTTCATGTGATGTTACAAATATATGTATTTTTTTTAGCTTTATATGCTATTGGGGGTGTGGGTAACCATAGATATTTCGATTTGCTCTGCTGGTTTCAATTTCTTGTAGACTCTGATGGCGTGAGTGATGCAGGCTATGCCAGAACTTCCTTGAAATTGCTTCAATGACTTCTTGGAGATAAGGTATTTCCAGATCCTCGTGTAGTTGTGTGATTCTTGTGTCCCTGGAGTGGCCAGTTATTAATCGGGCAGCGTAGTTCTCGGGCTTCTAGAGAACACCACGATGGCTGTTTTATTAGCATTTATCCGGATGCGCCATTCTTCTAGATGGTGAAGATGCCTTTGGATCCATACTGTGGCATATTTGGGATTTTTACTTGCTGCAAATATGGCAGTGTCATCCGCAAAAGTTGCCGTCGTCGTATGTGGTGTTGTTGGCATGTCTGCAGTATATAAGTTAAATAGTAATGGGGACAGAGTGGAATCCTGTGGAACTCCTGCCGCTATTTGTTTTTCTGAAGACAGATGTGCCTCATACCTGACTTGGAATCTTCCGTTTTGCAGGTAGGAGTGTGTGACTTGAATGAGGTAGCGTGGAAAATCTTGTTTGTACATCTTGAAGATCAATCCTGCGTGCCATACCCTGTCGAAAGCTTTTTCTACGTCGACAAAGGCCGCCACTGTAGTTTCTTTGTTGTTAAATGAATGAGTGATCTTTTCAATGATGCGTGTAAGCTGGGCTGTTGTGCTATGCATTGGCCGGAAGGCGAATTGATGTGGTGGTAGTAGCTGCCGTTCTTCTACATGTGCCATGAGTCTTCTGTACAATAGTCTTTCTTCTAACTTGCTGACGTGTGAAAGCAAGCTTATTGGCCTGTAGTTATGGGGGAATAATTTTGATTTCCCCGGTTTTGGTATCATGCATAATACTGTAGCTGTTTTCCATGTTGTGGGAAAGTGGCCAGTGATGAGAACGGAGTTGATTCGGCATAGGAGCACCATGAGCTTATGTAGGGCTCTCTTCAAACAGGACGAGGGAATGGCATCAGGTCCAGCGGCTTTGTGTGCATTTATGGTTTTCACAATGCGGGAAACTTCACGTGGAATGGATAGTTGAGCTGCAGGTACGGGATGATTCTGTGGAAGGTGTCTTCGAAGGAAACGGCTTACTCTCTGAAGTGTCTGCGTTTGGTTGAAATTGTTCTGATAGGTGTTGTGCAAACACTGCTGCTTTTTCTGCGGCTGAGAAAACCAGTCCGTTCTATCCGTGAAGTGGCTGCGTATGTGTAGTCTCTTGTGAGAGAGCGAGTAAGTTTCCAAAAGTCTCTGTGCGGAGCTTTGAGTTCTTGCAGAGTTTTGTTCCATGATGCGTTTTGGAGCCTATTCAGCCTATTTTCACCTTATTAGTGAGGTAGTTGTATAGGGCTTTTGATTGCGGTGTACGTTGTTTTTGCCAGCGTTTCACTGCCCATCTTTTCAGTGCGGGAAGTGCACGAGTGCGGATCTCGTTTGGGGTTTGTGCTGCTGGTTGTTTGACGTTTCTAACTGAAGCGAGATGATAGGTGCTTTTTACTGCTGTTGTGAGTTGGGAGATTGCTTCCTCTATTTCTTCTGGGGTGGCCAGATTTATTCTTGGGTCCAGCATGTCATTAAGCAGCTGGCAGTAGTTGTCCCAGTTGGTGACCGTGGACTGCGGGAGACGGGTCAGCGGTGTGTCATGTTGGTGCTGGAAAATCATGGTCACTGGGTTGTGGTCTAATGAGAGTTCATTAATGGAGATAGGATCTTCTACTATGGTGATATTTTCGAATAAAGCCATATTCAGGACATCAGGGCTGCCGGATCCTACTGGAAAGTGTGTTGGCTCCTTCGGTGCAGTTTCCTGCAAGTCTAGTGCTCTCAGATGCGCTTCTATAACTCTGCCATTCCTATTGCTTGCTTTTGAGTTCCAATGCCCATGCTTAGCGTTCAAATCGTCAGCTATGATTACACGTGTACCAAGTGCACGTAGTAAGCGCAAGTCGGCTATATCTATTCGGGTGTTGGGCTTTCTATATGTGGATATGATGTATATAGGCTCCGTTGGTGTAAGCAATTTTGTGGCTGTTACTTCCAATGAGTGCAGTGGCGGTGGGATCAGTTCTTCGTAAGGGAGATGGTTTTTGATTAAGATTACTGTGCCTCCTTTCCAAATTTGTCGATCTGTTCGGATAACTGTGTAATTCTGGACTTTTAGTCTGGTAGGTGGTTTAAGGACAGTTTCCTGGAGTAGGGCTATGTCAATTTGATACGATCTAAGGAAATGCTGGAACTCGAGTTTCTGGGTCTCAAGGCCATTGCAATTCCAAAAGAGTAATTTGATGTGACGTTTGATTGTTCTAGTCCCTGCCATTATCAATGATGTCAACGAAGGTTTCAATTAGTGCTGTAGTTTTGGAGAATGCGTCTGTTCCTGATTTGAATTTTTGGAGACCTGTCTTTATCTTTTGTAGTATCCTTTTGAAGTCCAATTCCTGGAAAATTAGCATTACTTCTTTTATACATCTAAAGTCTGAGGATGATGTGGTGATGCTCTGCTCTGTTGAAGATTTTTGTTGCGTTGTGGTTGTTGCGTATGCTGGTGTGAATTGATCATTCTTTGGTGAGAGCGGTGGAAATTCCTTTTCAGATGAGGTGGTTGGTAATTCACTGATTGTCGGAGTTGGTTTTGTGACAGTCTGCAGTATCTTAGTTCCTTGCTTTTGCCGGGCGCGCCTTCGTTTCTCTTCTTCAAAGATGACACAACCTTTGAAGTTTGCGGGATGATCTCCTTTACAGTTTTGACAGAAGGCTGCCGTCTCTCTGGTCTTTTTAGGACATTCTCTGACGAGGTGAGCGCCTTGGCACTTCATGCACCTAGGTGTGGCGTTGCAGGAGCTCTGTGAATGTCCGAGCCGTTGGCATCGGAAACATTGCAAGAATTCAGTTGGCTTATATGGTTCTGCCGTTATGCGGTAGCTCAATAGCGTTCTCAGATCGTAGATATTCGATGTACTGCTAGTCTTGGGGATGATAACCATGAAAAATGGTAAGGGTACTCTTTCTTCTGACTTGGTTGTTTTACCTCTCAGTTGCTTGACATCCGTTGCTGGATACCCCTGGTCATGTAGATCTTGTTTGATGTCTTCGGTTTCAGTGTCGACTGGTAATCTTCGTATTATGACTTTAAGTGGTTGTTGTCTTTTTGTTGTTTCAACTGCATATCCCAGTTGTTTCCTTTTGCAATATTCTTGGATTGCCTCATAGTCCTCTGGTGAGGAGCATTGGAACTTCAGAGTGTCCTGAAATTGTGTGGCTTGGGGCCTTTTCCGACACGGTTGGTGAATGTCTTTGGTGACTACGTAGATGTGTTGTATTCCATAGATAGAGATGCTTTTTGGTTTTGGGAGTTCGTGTGCTTTTTTCCCAATATCTGAGCATCCTGAGCCTGCCTCCTTGGCGATTTCCTGGACAAGGGAGTTGAGTAGCTGGAATTTATTTTTTGTTTGCACTTCTGTGTGGGCTGTCTTGATTTGATGCTGTTTGAAAGTGTGCGTGGCTCTGTTCCATTCTTCATCTGGGGGGCAATCAGATCCAATTGATTCCCTGGACTGGTCCTGCTCTTCTGTTCTAGTTGTTCTCTCACTGATGTTTGAATTTGGAGAATAGCAAGAAGATCCCCCGCTGGTGCATGATTCTTCTTCCTGGCTCTGTGTAGTCTCTTTATCATGTTGAGGCTGTGGCGTGCTTGTCGTGGAGTGTTCATGTGGGTCTGCTTGGTGTTCTGCACAGCATCTCTGAGGTGTCATTAGCCCTATTGGCGACATTTGAAGTCTTTGGCTCTTCTCCTGAAGCGGGGTTTGTACTGGTGGGGTGGGAGAGGCATCTGCTTCTTGCCGTTTGTTTGCTTGGTGGTTGTGCTGCGCGTCTGCTTAACCATTTTCTTTACGTCACGGTGGTGCTTCTATCCGGTCGTTGATGAGGGTTTGAAGGCTGGGGGGGGCAGTGCAGGCCCTTGGTTAACACCGCTGGGTATCAAGACCTGCAGTGCTGAGTGTGCGGGGAACCCTATCTTTGCTGTCCCGTTGGGATGAGTTAATTCTGCGCGCTGCCCAGTTGTCGGCAAAGCCTGTTCATACAAGAGCTCCTACTCTATGCTCAGATGCTCAAGAGGACCAGGGCTGCGAACACTATTAACTCCTCCTTTCGGTGCGTTATGAGCTAACACTGTCGGGGAGGGATATTTTAGTCTCGTTTTGGCTCTAAAAAGGGCCGAACTGTCAGTCTTGCCTTTTTGTCGGTTTGTCAGATGGCTCTAAGAAGAGCCGGCTATATTTATTTTAGCCTTTTCTGTCAGTGGTCAATAAACACTGATAGAACTTGATTTATTTCTGGTTGCTCCTTTCTTCTCTAATTCACTGAAGGCGCTTGTCCTATATAGATCCATTTTTGTAGGAGATGGTGTTAAAGAATTAAATATCAGAGTATAACGTGTCGCAACGTGTCAGACCTGATGTCATTTGACAGCTGACAATAGAAGCTAGTAGATCTGTAGAAAGTGTTGGAAATCTTATGATCAGACGTAAGGTATTGTGCTGTGAAAGTATGTGAACGTTCCGCAAAACTGCGCTACATTTTAAGGTTTAATTCGATAAAGATGAAAATACCGCGCAGACCCATGAAGAAACTTCTGCTATTTGTAGAAAAAATACGTAATCAAAAAGCATCAGCCAAAAATGTTCAGTCGCTTTCCTTCTAGAATTTTAGATGTCTAAAATGTTCTTCGGAATGATTGGCCAATCATAAAAAATGAAAGATATTCTGTCAAAAGTCAAACAAGACTGGCGTGTAGACACCTACGATCTTGCGAATGACCTAAACATACATCACAAAAGAGTGTAAAGCCATTTGCAGAAAGCTGGGAACAAAAGAAATCTCGACATTTGGCCGTCACATGATCGGACTCTAAAAATATTTCCTCGATCGAATTTCTTTCTGCGAATCCCTACAGAAACGTAACGAACTTGAACAATTTCTGAAGCAGTGGCTCACGAGTGATGAAGAGCGGATAACGTATGACAACAATGTGCGAAAAGATCGATTTCAAAGTGAAAGAAGCTCTACAGTTTATGGTAAACCTAAAGTGACTCCCAGGATGGTTATACTATTCGTTTGGTGGATTTGGCAAGATCACCGTGCGTCACGAGCTGCTGCCATAGGGCAGAGGGACTGTAGTGTCGACAACTGACGCTACTGTACTGGAAATGGTCAAGAGAAGGCGTATACCATGCTTACAACGGCGGATCGCATGTATTTTTAATGAACACTCAAATGTGCCGAGAACTTGATTGACAGGTTTTAATACATCAATCATATAGCCCTGACCTGGTAAATTGAAATTTCAATTTTGTTTTTTGGCTCTGTAGGATCCTCTAAATGGTGTTAAACTAGTTTGTAAGGAAACCTGTTAAAAACTGTAGACCTTATGCAGAATCGTTTTGACGTATGATTAGCGTCATACTAAAGGCCTGACTACTGCAGGTTCCATATGTGAATCGAACTCTTTAGTATGGTACTAATCACGCGTCAGAACGATTCTACGTAAGGCCCTATGTGTATAAAATAAGAGAGAAGAGCAAGGTAATAGTCTTTAATTTGCTGTTTGTTCTTTAGCCAAGGTCAGGAGAATAAATACCACTGAATAAGAATGCTTACCTATCTCAACTACACCAACAATCAGTGAAGTGTTGGCAGCACAATTACTTCTGCGATTGAAGAAACTGTTTCGGAGCCATGTAGCCTACTTCATCCCTAACTCGTGCTATGCAAGTTTTCGTTAACTTGTTAGTTGAATAAATGCAATATATGTGACATAAATTTCAGTTAAAATATGCATTATAGTGTAATAATCGTGTTTAAAAGCAATATTAAAGTTCTAAATAATTAATTGTAAAGGTTGTTATATTAAGTGTTGAATTGTGTAGTTTATTTAAAATAAAAGTAATTGAAAAATGGAAACCAATCAACGTAATTATCAGAGGAAAATTGTGCATTTCAGTAAATTGTTTATTATTGATTGAAGTATTCATTAAATGTAGTGCTGAAAAAAAGAGATAATTAGCGTTGGTGCTTCAATGTAAAAACTGCGTAAATTGTTTGACGAAATAACTAAATTAGTAGTTGTGTTTATTGAATCACGTAATTATTAAAATTAGTCAAGTGATTTATTAGATTAGAGTTCCCAAATTAATGCATAAACCATGAAGAAAAGGAAGTTAAGTGTTGAAATACTTTTAAATAGCGAAACAAATTATTTAAATAATTAAAGCTTGCCAAAGTGATAGAAAGGAGGTGTTTATTTAAACATTAAAGGTAATTTTAGTTAACGAACGTTAATCTTGAAATTGCAGTTTGAATTCATTTTCAAAATTTACTTTCCTAATTCCAAAATGAATAGGAGAATTAAGTAATGTCAAACTCTAAAAAATGCCATTGCATGTAGTTAAATGAGACGATTGGACAAGAACAAAAGGTGTAGTAACATTTATCCCTTCTTATACCAGTTCCTATGAAAGATTCGATAAGTACCTGCGTAAGTTCGGTAGTCGTAGAACATTCACCTTGTGAAGCCATTAATAAAATTTGCTGTTCCAACTTCTAGTATGTCTTTATTAAAAGGAAATTAATTATACAAAACAGTATTACGGAAGTGATTCCTCTTGAATGATCTAACTATTACTCAAGGCCACTTTAGCCTGGATTTCCCTTTAGCTTATCGAACTTGTAACAACAAAGTTTGTTGTCATTAACATTTAGCTCTTAAAATTTTGTTTTATTTATGCCAAGATAACGATAAAGTTTATAGTGGTTACGACTATTTTTCCTGTGCAAGCAATATTTTACGCTCATACAGGAAATTCAAGTAAAAACAGTACTTAAGTTACTCGTTCGCGTTCCACATCACATGTTCGTACTATGTAGTAATTTGCCGGAAAACGGGTTAATAATTAAATTGGCAGTTAAAGTCACACTTTCTATGTTTGAGTTTTGCTATTACCATATCATGAAATCCAGGTAAGATCAAGTAGCACTGAAAAGTTGTCATCTACTCTATCAGTCCGCGCCCAATTATAAATAATTTATAATTGGGCGCGGACTGATAGAGTAGTTGACAACTTTGCAGCACTACTTGATCTTACCTGGATTCCATGATATGGTAATAGCAAAATCAAACATATGAACTGTGACTTTAACTGCCCAGCGCAAATCCTATGCATATTTATTATTCTATATAGAAAATCGACTCCCCTTATTTTCTCGTTATATACTTTACTATGTATAACCTTTTCATATTATTGTATTCTTTGTCCTACTTTAACCATCTTTTTAGCATTTATCTTGAAGTTGTAAAATGAAGGACCTTTCGAAGACAAGAGTTACAGCTAGGAAAGCAAACCACTTCACAATCGAAACTTGACCATTGTAACGAATTTATTGATCTTCAGATTCTCTTTCCCTTATATTGATCACTGATTATTATCTAATTTATTGCCTGCAACAATTCTGCATTTCTTAAATTGTTGCATTTGTTTGGTGCTGTGCAGAACAGTGAATATCAAATACGTCCGCAATCGTGAGGCAGCTATTCAGATAGAGTATTACATCTGGTGACAGTGACTTGATAAGTTCTATAACTACTTTACATCCTACGTCAAGGGACCTGTAGTTTACATTATCGACTAAATACACTTTCCCTTGATAAGATCTGTAGCGGAAACATTTTTTTATGCCACATAGCTTTGATTTACTTTTGGTAACTTGTCGAGCTCTAGGATGACCCCCCAAAAGGGATAAAACTGTTCTACGGGAATGTCCTTAGGTCTAGAATTTAATCAATTACAATTCAAAACACCATCTACAATTGGTTGTACTTTCCAGAATTTGTTGACGTCCTTTTCTGCTTGAAGCACTGAGTATTATTTAAAAGTTTCAAATTTTTTCACAGAAGAAAATATATGTCCCTTTTCATTTATTCTGTTATTGAAGGCACGTGAGTGTTTTTGATCCCAGAATACACTAATTCTAGAATATCAAAGATAAGACATTGCAACTGTAATTCCAATGAAAGCTTTTATTTCTACAACTGTGTGGTTTAAAATTTTACCCATTAAAGGTATCGGTAAATACCTCTTATTGGGGAAATTAGAAACTAACTCCTAAATATCGTGTGGATTATGTTCACTTAAATACTCTTCTCGTGATAAATTTAGAGCATTGAAGACTCATTTCGTGTTCAGATGCAGGTGATAATCTTACTTCTTTGTGTATAAGCTGTGCCTGAATTGGAAATGGAAAGTTGGAAGCTAAGACGCGTTTGAAGCAACAACACTGAAATACGTGGCAGCTTTTCTTCACTTGAGTCATCATTATCGGTATTATAATATTGATTCCCTTAACACGTTCGCTGAGTTACGAGTCACCGGTGGTTCGTGCGATTTTTCTTTTCTGTGTGGTCCCATTGTATACATTGTAACGCCTCTGTGCGTTTGTGGTATTTTCGTTTGAACAGATTTTTAACATTACTAGCATTCAAGTGCTACACGAGTCCGAGACACGGTGACTCGTATAGCACTGAGATCCAAACTCGGCTTTACACTGCCGCAGCAAACGTGTTAAGTTGAACTGACTTCTACATCATCCGAAAAATCAACATCTGATCCATGCCTACTAAGGATTTCATCTACCCATTGATACACAGCTCCTTCTTCTGAAAAGATAACGAAAGGAAATTAGATAAGCATTAATTGGAGTACGAGAAAGTTTTAGAATTTTGTAAGACAAAAAATAATTAACGATGAAAGTAACTGTTAATTTGAGAATGGAATTTCATAATACAAACTTTCAAATCTCAGAATGCAATTCGCTTTGTTACATTACAAAAGAAGAAGAAGAAGAAGAAAGAAAATCTCATTATCTTAACGACCATCATGTATAAATGTGAGAATTTTTTTAGTAGAACAGTTTATATCGAATACAGTATAATTCGCAGCTTACATTAACGTTAGTTTATATGGAAAAACTATTTGCATTGATTGTGATTTTTAGTGCATCAATTGTTTCCGTGAACGAACGCGACATGCAAATAGTTGAATTTGGCATTTCAGCGAAAAGTATAATGGTTTTGAAAATTTGTGTTCAAGAATAAAACGGAAAGGGCTTCTCCCTATTTCTAATGCTGAAAATTATGTTTTCCATTATTTACAATGATAATTCGCACGCCAGATGCTTTTCCAATGTTAAGTCTGTGGGCAGCCCGGTTTTCGGTGATTATTCCTCAATGATATGTTCAATGGGGACATGCCACTCCTTACGACTCTCAGCACGCTCTCTCGAATCACCATGTCGTTTGGTTAAGAACGGTTTCGGCATGTTGTAGGAGTATGCGGGCAAACGAACGCTTAACCCTTTTAGGATTTTTGGTAACTTTTGTTACCATGGCGTAGCATCGTCTTTGACCACTTATTTAGGTTCTATAACAAATATTTAAGCCGTTTTTTTTATCGATCAAGTCAAGGATGGACCAAAGATCCCAGATGCGTTTTGGAACCGGATGGTCAACTTGGCGGCGCGAAGTGAGGGCGGACGGGCGTGACTTTTTATTTCTTCTTAAGGCAAATTTCAATATTGTTTAGTTTTCAATATAGCAGACTAAAACTTTGCATACGGCTTGTGTCTACCTTTGGGTATTTCTTAAAAAAAAAAAAAAAAAAAAAAAAAATCCTACGTGAAACAGGGGCCGGACTGAGGACTATATGTGTTCTCATTTTTTTTTCAGAAAAAAATCCAGTTTTTCCTGATTTTTCCGGTTCAGGTGTATGATACGAACATTGTGAGTGGTCGGAAGGGCTCGTTATACTGAAGAAAATGACACATTTGAACCATGACCGTCAAATAGTAATGATGCAGAATTGTTTCTATTATATATATATATATATATATATATATATATATATATATATATATATATATATATATATATATATATATATATATATATATATATATATATATATATACAAGGGCGGATCCAAGGGGGGGCTACACTGGATAAAACGGCAAATTATGGTTTAGCCCCTCCCTTGATCATATCCTGGATCCGCCACTGTATATATATATATATATATATATATATATATATATATATATATATATATATATATATATGTGTGTGTGTGTGCGTGTATATACATATGTATGGTCTAAATTAAGACTTTCAACATTTTTTCGCTCTTTGTTTTCAAAATACAAAATTGACATTTCGCACACGTATTATGTATATAACAACGTATTTTTAGAAAAACAAATCAGATCGATACGTCAACCCAGGCAAGGGTCAGAGGGGCAAAGTGTTTTGGCGAGATTTTCAAATACAAATATCCTGGTTTTCCCCAAATTTTCCGGTTTAGGTGTATGATACGGACATATGAGTAGTACCGCTGGAAAGGACTCGTTATACTAAAGAAAATGGCGTTTGAACTATGACCCTAGATTTAACAGCAATGACGCAGTACATTTTTAAAGTATTTTATATTTATATACGAATATATATTCAGTACGTACATGAAAAATGGGTCACCTTCAGACTTTCAAAACTTTCTCCCGACCTCAGTTTTCAAGATACAAGGTTGAAATTTTGTACATGTATTATCTATATACATAACAATGTATGTTTTAAAAAACACTCAGATCCCTACTTGAACCCGGGTCCTGGTTAGAGGGGCTGAAAAATTTCAAAAACTTTTTTTCGAAAAATTCTCGGTTTTACATGATTTTCCCGTTTCTGCTGTATAAACAGACAAGCGAGTGGTACCGTTAGAAGGTATGCTCTATTCTGAAACAAACAATATATGAACCATGTTCCTACAACAAGTAATAAGGAAGCAGTAGCTGTTTAAGTGAAAGTCTAAAATTTACCTCAAAAAGTGGAAATCCTGAAAGGGTTAAATGGAGTAAAGAGGAGCTTCGCTCTCATAAAACATTTCTAACAAATACGTACATTGCATTTTTGTATTAATATAGGATATAATCACGCACTGTGGTCTAGGACCAATGAACAGTTAGGGTAGCAGACTCCGCTAGACCCTCTTAATTGAGGGCATAGTGGAAAGTGTACAGGAAAAATGTTTAAACTCGTAATCTAGTGAAACATCAAACTATGACTAATTGTATTTTATATTTTATAACACAGAAATATGATTTTTATGTGTATGTAACCTTCATAATTACTTCAAAAGTAACAGTTATTCAAAATTCAAAATTAAATTCATATTATTAGCTGTTAATACATAATTAAGAATTTCCTTTCCCTTTCTCTTTTTCAAAAAATGAAATATTGGAATTGTTATGTAGCTTAAGTCCAAAACTAAGCGTATGTTACTGATTAGATGGACTTGCAACGGTGTGATGGATTTGCAACATTTAGCATCTTTATGGAACACAACTTTTTCAAACAGTGGCAGCACTACAGGGGGACGAGGAGGGTCGATGGCCACCCCAATAATTTTTCTCACCCCTCCTTCGCCCCCCCATTTTTCTATGTACAACCGGTGAACTCACGATTACGAACTGCTGCTGTAGAATTTGCCACTGAAATTGACGTTGAAATCTATTTTTCTTTATATTGTTCTTATTTACTGCTCTTTTGACATGAAATTTACCAAATACATGTCTTTGCCGATTATATATATACTAACATTAATAATAATAATAATAATAATAATAATAATAATAATAATAATAATAATAATAATAATAATAATAATAATAATAATATTCAAAGCAAAACAAGTGTGTTACCCTCGCCCCCTAAAATTTTTCTTGCCTCCCCTCTTGCCCCCTACTATTACGAGCCTAGAGCCGCCACTATTTTCAAAATGCAAAAACCTGTGTATTTTGAAATAGTAATTAAATACAACATTTTACGTATAAGAAAGTACATCTGAATTTAAAGTGAGGACCTTTGAAAGTTTTCTCGTTAGTTTAGACAAGAAGAAACTGGTTTTAAATTATTTTTGTCGAGTAACTTGAAGATAAATCCTTACATATCTAGAAAACAATAATATCTATTTAATCTACAAAATAGGCCATGGAGACTCCGCAAAACAGTGACCGGGATGCGAATAGAAACTACTGAAAGAGTAGGTAACATATGTGTCTAGAAAAGAATAAATCCAGTCATTCACTCCTGACACATGCAGCAGTAGATTCGTGAACCGTTATTCCAAAAACCTAAAATGTGCAACAAATGTTCTCCTTTAATCCTACAATGAACAAGATTGCCTGCTCTTTTTTCGCCCTTAATCATATCTCTTAAAACAGTTGGCATTTTTGTGGATCCCAAGAGCTTCATCCTGTAAATGGTTGACGTAGCGTTCTCATTAGCCAAATAAAATGATAATGTTGTAGATAGTGATACGTCATGATGTAGGAGCTTTTAACTTTCTCTTTTCAGTCTTGCTGATGCGATGTGTACGTTTTGTGCAGTGGAAGAATGTCAAAATTATGAAGTTTTCCAACTGTTTCTTTTTTTGAAATAGTTAAAATGCGTAATGACTTTTGTGCATCACAAATGTTGTAGTTTATTTCTTGATGTTTCTACTTTCGTTTTTACTTGGTGCACTATACAAATACAATGCGATTGTATGAGTCGTGTTTCAAGTATCTACTAACTCTCAGAATGCTTGTACACTAATGCTTCCTACTTAACTGAATTTTGTTTTGAATAATAAAAGAAAAACTATTCTTCAAGATATATACGAGGTCGAATGAATAAGAAATGGCTAATTTATGTAGAAGAAAGTGTAATAGGTAATGCAAATAGAATGAAAAAGATAAAGATTCATATTAAAGTAATTTTTCATCATAGCCGCGAAGTCTCGCAATACATTTCTCTACTGTGGCACAAGTTTCAAAATACTTGTTCTTTTAGGATTATGGCCATCTTCGGGCATTTGATCTCATAGAATTTCAGATGCATCAAATCATATACTGTACCATACGAAATGTTGAACATGTTCGAAAATGGTGTCACTAGTCATTACGAACTGTCTCTTCAGTGATCGCGGAGTTCCGTTCACTTGATGTTACTCGATGCCAGTCAGGCATACAGCAAATCCACAAGCTTTATACTGTTCTCTTCAAACAATTAGCACCAACTAGAGAGTTGCTAGTGTCCATACAGAGTTTCCCATGCAGACACACCATTTCCCTTGTGAACTTCACCCGGACTTTGCCTTTTTGCTCGCGTAAAAAAAAGAAAAAAAGAGAAAAAAGAAAGAAAGAAAAGCTTACGCTTCACAAGTAGACGATTGTAATCCCAGACTAACAGGGATGGCATGACGTCACAAACCTGCAGTAGTAGTCTTCCCCTTCAGCATGCGCAAGAAGCCATATTGAGCCAATCCAAATAATATATATTCACATAAGAGACTACATAATTTACACCTACTTTCTTTCTTTAGAAACTACACAATGTAACGAATGATAAACATACATTGATTTCTCTGCAGCCTATTTATACATATTGTGAACGTCACATGATCTGTGTTGTAGGATGATTTACATATTTAAATTTTTCGTGAAATTATGAATATTATTTCAATTTAATTAGGAATTTGCATATAAAGATTATTGATATTTACATAATTATCAGCGGTAGCACATAACTTTTATTAATATTTTTATGTATATTTATGGTTTATTGTGTTATGTAATTGAATAGTAACGAACAACAGGACAGGACTTCAGAGTGAGGCAATGAGAATTTGATATTAATAAATATTAACTTCGAAGAAGATAGCAAAATTTATATTTTAGATGCTAGTTTGCTTGCATAGAGGCAGAGATAGCTTCACAGAGAAAAAAAAACTTAAAGAAAGCATGCGTGCTTAACGGAGCGTTGGCCTCCCACGTTGTAGAAGATTTTTGAAATCAATATAACCATCTGCATAAGGATAGAAAACCTATGAGATTCAGATTTTGCTTAGATGTATAGCAAGGTTCATTTCCTAGTGGTGTTATAGGTAGTAGCATACACTATCACTACCGAGACACAGTTCCTACGAAGACAATGCCTTAAAAATCATAAAATTTTTAGCATGTCTATGAGAGAAATCCGAATACAAAGAGGTGTTATTTTTTTTAAACACGCCCATTTTTAGCGTGTTCGACTCTTGAAGCGTCGTTTTGCCAACGGAACATTCTCAGAGAAAGAGAAGTTGACTATTTTAAAATTATGGACGAGTCCACTGAGCTAGAGTGGTTGCTGTCTAGACCGTTGTTTGTAATGGTTCCATGACATCCGCTAGATGTCTCTGTCAAATATAGTAATCGTCTGCTCCGTTGATATTTGCTTTGGATACTCATATGTGTTATGTTATGTAAATAAACTTTCTGGGTGTTCCCGTAGTTTTAGACATATTTAGTTCGATATATATAGTTTGTTTATTAAAATGGCTTGTACTAATACCAGTTTTAGACCTAGTTAATGGTTATGGAAGGTATGCAGAGAGACCAACACATACCTCAGTTTTTTTTTTAAATCTAGCAGAGAATGCAATACTGCTGCAAAAGAGAAGCGAACTTCCAATCAGTTCTACTATGTTTATTATCATGTGTCAGGCTACTTTAGCCTTGTTTAGAGTCATTTTAATTTGTTTATATTTTGCATAGCTCATTTAATTTGTTTAATTAACATCATTAATTAATTCAGAAACCCAATCCTTCAATGCATCCGTTTCTGTAATTTACCATATTCAATGTCACTTGTTCAAACAGTTCCTGGTGTCGCCGATAGGTGGCTTCACCTGTCAAGGTGTCGAAGTAAAGATGTCAAGTGACGAAGTTTGAACAATGTTAGTGTTTATGTTAATATTGCGTGTAAATACAGCACAGTGTGTGTGTGTGACAGATACTAAACTGAAGCTTAATTATTAAGCAATTTAACACACACAGTGACATACAACGATGCTATTGAAGTGATATACAAAGTGGAAAAGAACATGAAAAAGTGTGGTTTTGTAAGTTATTTGGGTCACTGGAAGCTCCCAGGTGAGGGATGCACCTTCACCCCTATTCCAGTGGAGCGGGCTATATTGGATTGACCCAACCCAAAGTTTGAAAGAAACAATGAAACTGCAAGAAAATATAACAGTACTCGGGACAACCAGAAGGACAGTTCTTCCTAAATCGCGAGACAGTGCACTTCGAGCACTGAAATTCGTCGTGTTAACCGTCAGCTATTTAAAACTTTGTAACACTCAGCTATGTGTTAACAATAACAGTGCGTGAGTTACAAACTAATATTTAGTGCGTGTGTGCTTGGAAATGGGCAATCATAGCGAGTTTACCTTCAGTATTTCCTCGTTTTCTCTGAACTAACATTCTCGTGGTGGAATGGGAGAGTAGGAGATACCGATCATATTTACAGCAGTGTGTTTTCACAAAAGTGATATAAGACCTAGTGCTAAATGTATCACCATTTACTAGTGGGAAGAGACAAGGCTTTACACTATATTTCGTAAAGTGCTTCGCACCAGTACTAATGTTGTGCCATTTTTACGTCACACGCCATATCGCTTGTTTATGTTACAAATAGTGAATTCTAAAGCTAATAACATCATTAGTGAAGAAAACTCAATGCCAGTTTCTGTAGGCAATCGCCATTGCTATCGTATAGCATAGTTTAATTAAAACATGACTTAATACAAGAACTGAGCCATTTTTGCTTGTAGTAAGTAGGCGGTCTGAGTGCAGAAGAACGTTTGTGTGTCTGATGATGACAGTCTGGTGAGAACTTTTTCGTATAAAAACATAGTCGCTAGTGTTACCGCACCAAGGACTACATCGTTGAACCGCCAATGATGGAACAGAAATTCAATGGCAGAAGAAAGATGACGGTTTGCCGAGTCTAAGCAGCACGACAGGGAAGAAAGGAGTATGGTCCACAACTTTGGAAGAAACCATCCCAGGAAGCGCATCCATTAGTGAAGAAGAGACACTTCAAGAAAGAAGAGAGCGGCGCGATAAATACAAAAGTGCACAAACAATAACAATTGAGAGCTCGAAAGTGTGAGAAAGAAATATTAAAAAGAAAATATTTTTTTTTTTCAGGTCTCGTAGCGAGACCGCGCGCGCAAGTGCTCTTGTAAATATAATATCTGTGTGCATCTGGAATTACGGAAGTGGTGCATTAAAACAGGATTACTACTGGAATGTTGACTTCTTTTATTGGTTGCAGTTGGCCGCAAGGTAATGTGTTACCCTTTTGTCTATCTTGTTTGCTTTTCAGGCCAGAAGCTGGGTCTTTCAATGGATCGTAATTATGATGAGCATATTTTGGGTATCTTTCGCATACAGGATGGGTGTTAAAACCATAGAAACCTGTAAGTTAGAGTTTCATGCATAACAGGAATCTTATTTACCTTTTTCAAAATTTTAATTTTTATTCAATCTAAGACTCTACCGACTGACTAAATTTACTAAATTAACTTTGTGGCAGGAGGCTAAAGTAATTTAAAGTGATTATCAGTTTAAATATTCAGATTCCTCCCACATTTGCATTTTTGAATATTAATGATTTTGGTAATTTATTCATATTATGCAAACTCACAGTCCTCCCGCTCACAAAGAACTTGGCTGCCGTGCGCGTGGGGCACGATACACACACCATCCTGGATGTCTGTTTTGTTATTAGAAATGTCCCTTGCTAAATTTTGCTTTTAATATTAAATGTGTGGCAAGAGAATTAAAGTAAAGTCTTGTTTTCTCATTCATTTTTCGGTTCAGTAAAGAATGTTGCCACAAGAAATGAAAGATACCCAACGTTTTTACGATATTTAGTGCAAGCCAGACGCGGGTAGCAGTAGATGTGTTTTTTCTTTCAGGTTGTCGCGCTGCCATCCAGAAAGTTTATTATTTATATGTTTATTATTGTTGTGTCATAAGCATTTATTTTGTGAAGTGTGTTACAAAATTTTAAACCTTTTTGGAGGGGAATAACATTTAGCGAATTCAGTTTAGGCATATTAGCGAACCTAGTTGTTTATTTAGAGTTCATAATCACTTAATGGTATTAACGCGGAGACAAGCTAGAGCGATGGAAGGCTTTGTAGGCGACAACATCATTGACGATCAGTTTGCGCAAGTAATAGAATTTCCATCGGAGTCTCAGGACACCGGAAGCGATGCGGTTGGAAATGTAAACACCTCTCTCCAGGAAGTAGTTCCACCTGGAGAAGGTACCGGTAGTAATGAGAGGGCTAATGAATCGGAGCAGGTTAGGGAACCGGTTCCTAGCACCTCAGCGCAAGTCACATCTGTAACTGACCCGTGTCTCGCGTCTTTGTTTAGCATGTTAAAAGAAATGGCAGACAAACAAGAGAAATCACTTAATGACATTGCGAATAAGCTTGAAAATCAGGAAAAGATTCATGAAAAATCACTTTTAGAAATATCAGAGAAATTAGCGAAACAAGAAAAGAATTTAGAAAAGCAAGAAAGGGTACAAGAGAAAACGTTATCGGAATTAGCAAGTAGGCAGGAGAACGCTAGCAGAACCATGCTAGAGAAGTTGGAGGCTGTCGAAAAGCAGATCACTGCCAGTTTCCGGCAGGAGATGTATCAAAATGTGACAGAGCTGGAGGCAAGGATCGATTCCTCAGCGGAAGCTCTGGAATCCAAGATAGCAGCATCCTGCCAAGAACTAAAGTCATCAGTTGAGGCAACAGAGAATAAAATTAGCGAATTGGAGGCTCACACTGAAAACAGGATAGGCGAGATATCTGAGGTCCTTGGTTCGGATCTCGCTCAGGTCTCTCGAGATGTCAACCATTTACGTGGTGACAATGAGAGAGTGGGGGAAAATGTTGCCGCCGTTTCTACTGAAATAGATAGAGTAAAAGCAACGGTAGATAGTACAGTGGGCCATTTACAATCCAAGTTGCGTAGAGCAGAACTGAGATGGGAGGAACAGCTGGAACTGTTAAAGGAGTCGGTGCGAGAAAATGGTTCCAGCTGTCAAAACACAGCCTCTGTCTCGCATGAGAGAATCGAAACGCCGGTCGCTGGACCGAGCCATGCGGGACAGTTCCCTGAGCTTCCCAGGCGTGAGAACTCAGACGAGCAGGCTGCCCCCCCTCAAAACATCAACACTGTCAGCAGTAGCAATAGTAGTGTGGCGAATTGCCAAGTAGCGTCGGCCTTAGGGCTATTACATCGAGATCTGTCCCTTCCTGTTTTTACAGGAGGCGAATCAGAAATACAGGCCCATAATTTTCTAGTAGAGCTAGATAATTATTTCGATTTAACGGGCGTCCCAGAAGAGAGACGGTTAGCATTTTCCTCCCACTGCTTCCGTGGCATCTCACGCCAGTGGATGCAGGTGACTTTGAAGAAATGCGCTAATTACCAAGAGCTTGTTAGACATTTCAAGAACGCCTATCTCAGCGAGGAGAAACTTGCTAATCTCCGTGCCTCCATTTTGACATCACGTTTTGAGACACGGGGAAATAAGAAACCGACGGAATACTTGTTGGAGTTACTGCATACCAACAGTATTCTCGACCCCCCATTACCTCCCCAGGTACTTTTGCGTGTTCTTCCACGTCAATTGCCATTCTCCATCTATAGATGTATTGTGTCATCTAAACCTCGATCTATAGATGAGTTGTTAAACATTGTTGGTGAGGTTCAGTCCACTTACCAGCCACCAAGTAACAACAACACTAGGAGGGGAATAAATACACTTACCGTAGAGGAAGAAGAAGAAGAAGCAGGACGATCTTCCCCCCCCACGAAACAGTAGGCCGAGTAACCCCACCAGAGACAGGAGGTTCCACAGGGACAATGGGCCTTATTACAATAGGGGTTCACGTAGAGGCAATGGAAGTAGAAGTAACAATAATAATGGCAATTGGCGTTCGAGAAATTCCAGTGGTCAGGAGCGTGACACTGGAGATTCTCGAACGAGAAATCAGGGAAATCGAGGACAACGGCGTGGAAGGAACAGGGGTCGTGGCCACGCACAAACTCGCAATAACAATAGAAATAGTGACTATGCGGCGGAGGTTAATGAGCTCCGAGTTCATAACGAAAGGACTGAACAGTCCTCGAGACAAGTCTCGTCTCGTGGGAATTCACGTGCGAACAGCCCTGGAACTAGTCAACGCCACTGAGAACTGTCCGCATGTTCTCAGAGCGGTGACTTGAATACTGGAGTACTGAATATTCAGGAGCAACCGGCGAAATGTATTTCTGAGGATATGCGTAATTGTGTTAATGAATGTAATAATGTTTTAGAAGAAGAAAAAGAAGAAAATTGTGAGACACTTGTAAAGACTTTAGACACACTTGAGAATGGGGATTGTGAAACTTGTAGACGTATAATTAGCACGACACATTTCGATCGTGAAGGAAATAACGACATTCGTCATCCCGAAATTATGCTATTACAGAGAAATGGGGACAAAATTAAAATAAACAAAAAGTTGTTTGACGAGACGAATGCGATGTTTAGAGACCTTTTAGACAGTTCGACCGAAAAGCTACCCAATAACAATTTGGTAACACTTCCGGAGGTAGAAGTAGGTCTATTTAATAGCAAAATTCTGGCATTATTGGACAGTGGCGCGAGCATCTCGGCTATCTCATTGCAATGTTGGGAAGAAATACGTAAGCGAGACCCCCCGCCAGCGTTCATTAAATCAGCGAACATTAGAGTCAGTTCAGCGTTCGGTCGCGCCGTGGCGTCGATCATCGGCCAAGTATTGTTAGAACTTGTGATTGCAGAAAAGGAGTACTATACTTCGGCAATAGTAGTGAAAGGGCTGAACCGTGAACTCATTTTGGGTTCACAGTTCTTTGTAGAAAGTAGAGCGATCCTAGACTATGAGAGAAACGTCCTTTTGCTTAACTATCCCCACCATATAGAAGTTTCTTTTCGCGACATTGAAATAGAGGAAGAAGACCTTTTCATAAGAAAATTATCCTGGGAGTTCGAAGAGGATGTGGTTGATTGTGAGAATCCCACACTTAGTAGTATGTGCGTGTCGAGGAGAGGACCGCTGACTACAGAGCAGTTCGAGCGAGCGTCAGCAGATGGAGGCCACCAGCAAGAGTTGGCTACCCTGCGCAGCCAGTTGGACGATGGGAAGTTCCCAACTGCAGCCGAACTTGCAAACGTTGTTTACTCGCCACAGGAATGGGCGAAGGTTCGAACCCAGGCTACACCAGAAGAAATAAGAGATCATGTCGAAAAGTATACTGATTTGAGTGGGGAGGAAAAGCAAAAGTTGTACGACGTGCTCTACAAACATCGAAGCATATTTGACGAGAAGCCCGGTACCATTAGGGATTACCAGGATTCCATTGAAGTGACCGATGATCGACCCATGAAGACTAGGATGTATCCCTATCCTCTTCGACACAGAACGGCTGTTACTAATACCATAAATCGTTGGTTGTCGTGGGGTATAATAAAGAAGCATCCCACTTCTTATCTAAGCCCACTTGTGATTGTTCCGAAAAAGAATGGGACCTTGAGAACTTGTTTGGATGCCCGTAAGCTTGGGGCTATTACGCGCTCAGAATTCGATCAACCAATCCCTGCACTGTGTACATTGCAAGATTTATGTGAACGGAGTTGGTTCTCTAGTTTAGATGCAGTGGATTCTTTCATGCAAATTCTAGTTGAGGAAAAGAGCCAGAAATATTTAGGTTTCCTTCACGACGGAATTACGTATGTATTTAAGAAGCTACCATTTGGGACCAAGCAGAGCTTAGCTTCATGTGTGCGTGCGATCAATTCCATTCTCGGGGATGAGTGTCGTGAATTTTGTGGCCATTATGTTGATGATGTAACTATATCGTCATTTTCTTTTGATGAGCATCTACGCCATCTTGATATTGTATTAGGGAAGTTAAAAGTAGGTGGCCTAACTTTAAGATTGAAAAAGTGTCAATTTGCCCGCCGGAGAATTTCAATTCTTGGCTATGACCTCTCGCCTGCTGGAATTGAGAAGTCGCAGGAGAAACTGGAGAAGGTCATGGAATTTCGTAAACCGAGAAACGTGAAAGAATTGAGAAGTTTTATTGGATACTGTCAATTCTACAGAATATTCAGTACACAGTATTCAGAAATATTATACCCATTGTTTCAGTTGTTAAAGAAGGGAGTGAAATATCAATGGTTGCCATGTCATGACGTAGCGTTTCAAAAGATACGTGAAGTCTTCAGAGAAAAAGTAGTGCTGAAGAAGCCGCTCCCTGACAAACAACTTATTTTGGAATGTGACGCTTCCGATGTAAGTTGATCGTCGCATCTTTATCAACTGGACGACAATGGCGAGGTCCGTGTAATAGGAATGACGTCACGCATCTTTAATGCAGCAGAACGTAACTATGGAATTTCAGAGAAAGAGATGGCTGGTGTAATTGATGGCGTGTGCAAGTTTAAACACTATTTGGTAGGGAATTTCTTCAAAATTCGCAGCGACCATCAATCGATACGCTTTCTGCTGTTATGTCGGCTTACGTCACAGCGTCTGATGCGTTGGGTACTAACTTTGAATATGTTGACATTCGAGTTTGAGTATGTGAAGTCTAAGGACAATTTAAGTGATTACCATTCCAGGTACCCACCAAATACAGGAGTTCAATTTGACAAAGCAAAGAAATTAGTATTGAACGAATCTCTGATGACAATACTGACCCACATTCCGAGTCAGTTAAGGGAACTGATTGCAGTGTTGCCAGAGCTGCAAACTTCTGACCCTGTATTTGGCGACGTCAAGAGAAAGCTGCAGAACCAGGAAAACTCAGGGAAAACAGCCAGCGAGAACCACCAGTACTTGCTCTCAAATGGACGGCTATGTAAACGTGACCGTTCCGGTCTACGGATTTGCATACCGGAAGTGCTTGTGCAGCCATTGTTGGAATATTACCACAATGAGCGAGGACATCTGTCTGCTAGCAAGCTTGTGCCAATGTTAACTGAATATTTTGTATGGCCGAAGATGAGGAATGCCATAAAGAAATTCTCAGCTTCCTGTGGTCTGTGCCAGAAAGCATCCCCCCCTCACATGTATCGTTCGGGACCACTGAACCCTGTTTTAGTGCGTCGCCCTGGGTACATGGTTTGCTTGGACTGGTTGGGGCCTCTCCCTGTGGGGGTAGGCAACGTGTCATACATCCTTGTATGCGTGGATGCTTTCTCCAAGTTGATAGGACTCTATGCGTGCAGAAGGGCCACCACAGACACAGCGTTGAAGAAGCTGAAGGTGTTCCTGAAACTGTGTCCGTCTGCTGAGGTCATCTTGACAGACAATGGGACACAGTTTTCAAGTGCCAAGTGGAAGAAGGAACTCTCGGACTTAAACCTTAAGCCCATCTATAGTAATCCGTACTATCCCCAAGGAAATATGGCTGAGGTGGGTGTAAAATCGACAGTGAGAATGTTACGAAAATTGTGCCATGACAAGCAGAGGGAATGGCCCAAACATCTTGAGAAATTCGAAAAGTGTCTCAACTCAAGCGTACATCTGTCGACTGGTCTAAGTCCATTTCAAGTGCACCTGGGAGAATCACCATCGAGAGAATTGGCGAGATTATTTGAGATCCCAGAAGTAGAGAGACACAAATCGTTGAAATATTACGTTGAGCTAGCAGCAAATAATCTGAAGAAGTCAGCACAGCGAAGAAAGAAGGCCTTCGATAAACGTCGCGAGCCAGCGCGTTTCGAGGTTGGAGATTTGGTACTGGTGAGAGCTTTTCCCAAATCTGATGCTTTCTCTGGCATTACCAAAAAGATGATGCTCCTTTACACGGGACCTTATGTGACACTCTCCACTGCGCAGAATAATGTCTGCACGCTCGGTGATCCTGAGACTAGAGAAGTATTAATGAAGAGAAACGTGTTCCACCTGAAGAAATACGTTCAGCGTGAAGCCACGCCTCCTCAGGACACAGCTGACCTGATGACGTAGGAGAAGCAGGAAGTAAACACGGCACGTCATACAGGATGGAGAGCAGAAAAAGTATACACTTCCAGACGCACCTCCTTACGTCTGGCTTTCAAGAGAGTTGTTGCGCGGAGTGTAATACTACAGTGAATGATGATATAACATAGAGAGATGAATTACGTATAGAATGATGATTGTAAAGTGATTATGATATGTTAGGGATTAATTTTATTTGTTATTAGTATGTAGTTCACTATCTTATTATTGTTAGGATATATTAATGTATTTAGGGAAATCTTGTGTAAAATTAGTATATACGGAATATGTATGTGATTTACGTAAAGTAGATTGGAACCACTTCTGAGAAAATGCAACGATTAAGAGATTAACGGTTGCATTTCCTTAGGAGGGGAATAAATGTGAACGTCACATGATCTGTGTTGTAGGATGATTTACATATTTAAATTTTTCGTGAAATTATGAATATTATTTCAATTTAATTAGGAATTTGCATATAAAGATTATTGATATTTACATAATTATCAGCGGTAGCACATAACTTTTATTAATATTTTTATGTATATTTATGGTTTATTGTGTTATGTAATTGAATAGTAACGAACAACAGGACAGGACTTCAGAGTGAGGCAATGAGAATTTGATATTAATAAATATTAACTTCGAAGAAGATAGCAAAATTTATATTTTAGATGCTAGTTTGCTTGCATAGAGGCAGAGATAGCTTCACAGAGAAAAAAAACTTAAAGAAAGCATGCGTGCTTAACGGAGCGTTGGCCTCCCACGTTGTAGAAGATTTTTGAAATCAATATAACCATCTGCATAAGGATAGAAAACCTATGAGATTCAGATTTTGCTTAGATGTATAGCAAGGTTCATTTCCTAGTGGTGTTATAGGTAGTAGCATACACTATCACTACCGAGACACAGTTCCTACGAAGACAATGCCTTAAAAATCATAAAATTTTTAGCATGTCTATGAGAGAAATCCGAATACAAAGAGGTGTTATTTTTTTTAAACACGCCCATTTTTAGCGTGTTCGACTCTTGAAGCGTCGTTTTGCCAACGGAACATTCTCAGAGAAAGAGAAGTTGACTATTTTAAAATTATGGACGAGTCCACTGAGCTAGAGTGGTTGCTGTCTAGACCGTTGTTTGTAATGGTTCCATGACATCCGCTAGATGTCTCTGTCAAATATAGTAATCGTCTGCTCCGTTGATATTTGCTTTGGATACTCATATGTGTTATGTTATGTAAATAAACTTTCTGGGTGTTCCCGTAGTTTTAGACATATTTAGTTCGATATATATAGTTTGTTTATTAAAATGGCTTGTACTAATACCAGTTTTAGACCTAGTTAATGGTTATGGAAGGTATGCAGAGAGACCAACACATACCTCAGTTTTTTTTTTTTAAATCTAGCAGAGAATGCAATACTGCTGCAAAAGAGAAGCGAACTTCCAATCAGTTCTACTATGTTTATTATCATGTGTCAGGCTACTTTAGCCTTGTTTAGAGTCATTTTAATTTGTTTATATTTTGCATAGCTCATTTAATTTGTTTAATTAACATCATTAATTAATTCAGAAACCCAATCCTTCAATGCATCCGTTTCTGTAATTTACCATATTCAATGTCACTTGTTCAAACAGTTCCTGGTGTCGCCGATAGGTGGCTTCACCTGTCAAGGTGTCGAAGTAAAGATGTCAAGTGACGAAGTTTGAACAATGTTAGTGTTTATGTTAATATTGCGTGTAAATACAGCACAGTGTGTGTGTGTGACAGATACTAAACTGAAGCTTAATTATTAAGCAATTTAACACACACAGTGACATACAACGATGCTATTGAAGTGATATACAAAGTGGAAAAGAACATGAAAAAGTGTGGTTTTGTAAGTTATTTGGGTCACTGGAAGCTCCCAGGTGAGGGATGCACCTTCACCCCTATTCCAGTGGAGCGGGCTATATTGGATTGACCCAACCCAAAGTTTGAAAGAAACAATGAAACTGCAAGAAAATATAACAGTACTCGGGACAACCAGAAGGACAGTTCTTCCTAAATCGCGAGACAGTGCACTTCGAGCACTGAAATTCGTCGTGTTAACCGTCAGCTATTTAAAACTTTGTAACACTCAGCTATGTGTTAACAATAACAGTGCGTGAGTTACAAACTAATATTTAGTGCGTGTGTGCTTGGAAATGGGCAATCATAGCGAGTTTACCTTCAGTATTTCCTCGTTTTCTCTGAACTAACATTCTCGTGGTGGAATGGGAGAGTAGGAGATACCGATCATATTTACAGCAGTGTGTTTTCACAAAAGTGATATAAGACCTAGTGCTAAATGTATCACCATTTACTAGTGGGAAGAGACAAGGCTTTACACTATATTTCGTAAAGTGCTTCGCACCAGTACTAATGTTGTGCCATTTTTACGTCACACGCCATATCGCTTGTTTATGTTACAAATAGTGAATTCTAAAGCTAATAACATCATTAGTGAAGAAAACTCAATGCCAGTTTCTGTAGGCAATCGCCATTGCTATCGTATAGCATAGTTTAATTAAAACATGACTTAATACAAGAACTGAGCCATTTTTGCTTGTAGTAAGTAGGCGGTCTGAGTGCAGAAGAACGTTTGTGTGTCTGATGATGACAGTCTGGTGAGAACTTTTTCGTATAAAAACATAGTCGCTAGTGTTACCGCACCAAGGACTACATCGTTGAACCGCCAATGATGGAACAGAAATTCAATGGCAGAAGAAAGATGACGGTTTGCCGAGTCTAAGCAGCACGACAGGGAAGAAAGGAGTATGGTCCACAACTTTGGAAGAAACCATCCCAGGAAGCGCATCCATTAGTGAAGAAGAGACACTTCAAGAAAGAAGAGAGCGGCGCGATAAATACAAAAGTGCACAAACAATAACAATTGAGAGCTCGAAAGTGTGAGAAAGAAATATTAAAAAGAAAATATTTTTTTTTCAGGTCTCGTAGCGAGACCGCGCGCGCAAGTGCTCTTGTAAATATAATATCTGTGTGCATCTGGAATTACGGAAGTGGTGCATTAAAACAGGATTACTACTGGAATGTTGACTTCTTTTATTGGTTGCAGTTGGCCGCAAGGTAATGTGTTACCCTTTTGTCTATCTTGTTTGCTTTTCAGGCCAGAAGCTGGGTCTTTCAATGGATCGTAATTATGATGAGCATATTTTGGGTATCTTTCGCATACAGGATGGGTGTTAAAACCATAGAAACCTGTAAGTTAGAGTTTCATGCATAACAGGAATCTTATTTACCTTTTTCAAAATTTTAATTTTTATTCAATCTAAGACTCTACCGACTGACTAAATTTACTAAATTAACTTTGTGGCAGGAGGCTAAAGTAATTTAAAGTGATTATCAGTTTAAATATTCAGATTCCTCCCACATTTGCATTTTTGAATATTAATGATTTTGGTAATTTATTCATATTATGCAAACTCACAGTCCTCCCGCTCACAATATGCGTTACGATATTGGTATTTACAGAAAAAAACTGAAAACAAACAGAAAAATTGGAAATATAGATAACTTATCCCTGGACCATTTCATATATATATATATATATATATATATATATATATATATATATATATATATATATATATATATATATATATATATATAAAATGTGTGTGTGTGTGTGTGTTCTTGAAGTGGTACACGTTCAATTACTATTATGTAGTATTCCTATGCTGAATTGTTTTTCCTTCACTATGAGTAAACACATAAAGAAAAATCAACACCTAATCAAGGTCTTTCCTATTCAAAGCTGCGTCTAAGTCTTACTGACATTTACATTTTTAAGATTTCTGTGACACTTTTAATATGCATAATACATGATCATACATACAAGCACTACTAAAATATATAAAAAATTAAGTATGTTAATTAGTACTATGCTTATTTTTAAGTTACTCGATGGACGTAATTAAGTAAGACATTAGATGTCGTAGCACATATTATTTGAAAGCAAAGTTTCTCTGCAAGAAACATGAAAAATCATTGGAAGTTACCATGAAACGTACAGAAAAGTATAGCCCTCCTCCGAACATTGATCTCTGAGAAGCAACTTCAGATAGACAGGCTAAAACTTTTAATTTAGATAAACAATGTAAACCCTTTCGATCTCAACCTCAACACGCGAGTTCGTGTATAACTTCCTTCTCCCTAACAGTGTTCACGACGTGTTTGCTTACAACCAAACCAACTAACTACAAGTATACTTCTCATTTTGTTTAGCAATATCGCACGAAGATTCACAATTTTCATTAAATTCATTTCTGCCAATAGTCTGTGTGTGTGTGTGTGTGTATGTTATTAGGTCAAGGCCTAATCTTTAAGTTTGACATCTTAGATTACTATCTTACAAGAAAAAGAAAAACATACTTTGAAACTGTTGTAGATACTATAAACTGCATTTTTTACGTACTAGTGTTGCAATGTCTAGGGAATTATAAAGGCAGTGCTTGATTTCAGAATATTTATTGGTTCGCCGTTTGCATAATGTAACTAAGGGCAGTGACGTACATAAAATTTCCTCAGAAGGGATTCAAGCACTCAATCTCACATTAAAGAACAAGCATAATTTTAGTATATATTGAATATCTAAATAAAGTAAATGTTAAATTTTCTCATATCTTGCTCAAGGGAGACAAACTCCGAAACCTCCGTTGCGTACACTGACTGAAAGAATCTCTAGGCAAGTTGAACTGTGATTTTCAGTCTTTCCGAATGCAAAGCTACATTAAAGTCTTGTAGGTACGGTTTCTCGATTCCCACAATGCATCACCAAAAGTTTATGAAATGAAATCTTGAAGTTTTACGCCCCACGATTATGCCGGATAGGCTAAAGGGGACAGTGATTATGAGAAACGAAGGAAATTGTAAATGAAGAAAGTTGGAGGAAACGGAAGAACCTCGAGAAAACTCACGCACACGGTGTTTGTCCACTACAAAGTTACTTGCCTCGAGCTGGAATCGTACCAAGGACAACATCCACCAGAGGTGAATGCTCTACCACTGAGCCATCGCGGCTCCTACTAACATTTTTATCTGGTCATAAAAATCTAGACTACCTTTCAGACACTGTCCAAAAAAAAAAAAACCAAAAAAAAAAACAGAAATTGAATATAGTAATATCGTAAATATCATAAATAACTTGTATATAGGAAATTGTAGCAGTTTTAAATTAAAACGTAACACGTTATTTATATATTTAGTTCAGGGCACAAAATTTCAAAGTTAGACGCACTCGCCAAATCTTAAATAATGGTCGCCAGCACCTCTCATAATACGAATTATGAGAGCCTCCTCCCCCGGCCTTTGGTTTAACAAAGAACGAGTTTATATAAGGGCATAACATTTCAAAACGAGGCAATTAGATTCAGGATATTCAATTTTGAATTGGACAATTCATATACATGATAAAAAATATCTTACCTTAAGACTTCACGTTTGTGTAACGCTCTCTCTCTCTCTCTGTGTACTGAAGCACCAGTTGTAAATTGCAGTTTTCGGATCAAAGTTCTTAAGTGAAGGGTCATTGACGGAAATTGTCAGCAAATCATCCAGTGTGTCGGTCTTCAGTGACTTCCCGAAGGCAGTCTTAACTCTGTTGAGACTGCTGAATCCTCTCTCACATGAAGCAGTACTCACAAGTAAAACTGCACAAAACGTGACAATTGGAAGCAAATTTGGGAATCCCGTAATGAAGTTCTCACTGTAAATCTTTTTCAGTGTCTGATTCAACGTCAGTGAAGGAAACAAAAGTTTATATTTTGCCCACTCTGCTAAGACAAGGTTCACTTTTTCACTGAACACTGGTCGCCAGCTCTAAATTTCTAGTAGCCAATGGCGACCGGAAATTTTGCGCCCTGGTTTTAATTGGAACAAAAAAAGTAGAGTGATGATGGAAGTAGGGTCAATATCATTACTAGAAATAGAAGGCAATAGCTATGAATCGGTGAGTGGAAAAAGAAGAACATTCCAAAAATAAACGATAACATTCCACGATAACAATTTCTCCTTAACTAAATATCGAATCCCATTACGTTTTTGAAATTTTGGGAAATGAAAAGTCTTAACATGCACTACGAATCTCCCATACATATGTTTTTACGTAAGCAATGGTATTTCCGGTAAGCTGTTTTACTTTTCGTTTTTCAAAAGTAACGTGTTGAGAAATGTTCTCCTTTTTCCACTCACTTATTCTGTTTGCTATATGCAAATTGATAATTGTTTCACTACCAATTCCAGTGTAGCCAAAACTACCTTTGTTCAGTTACCTTCACTGAAGCCATGACCATGAAGTCATGTATGAAAAACTCATCGAAATCATCAGGGTAAAAAGAATACTTGAAAAAAATTCTTCTCTTTTCTGATCTTCAATAAGATTACATATATTAAGAAACTTAAGATTACAGTAAAAATACATTGATTTGCAATGCCAGTAATAAAAACTTCATGACACAGTACAGTTGCTTTAAAAATTGAAGGTGAAGCACCGATATGTAATAATATATTGTACTGCGCATAAGCGAGTTTTCTTCCTCTTCTTCCTTTTTCCTTTGTATAAGCTTGGCACTTAACAGTATTTTTTTTTCTTTTAGGAAAGCAGCAGACTTTTGTAATTTTTTTGTGAAGTCTTACAGCAAATAACTTTGTGATTAGTAATCAAAACTAACTTCCGAACACAATGTTTAACAACCTTTAAAACTATGAACCTATTTTACATTAAATATATAATGCAGAGATGGAGTGGGTCAGTGGGTCAAGTTTTCTGAGTGGGCCAGTGGGTCGTGGGTTAACAGCATGTGACCCACTGTGACCCACCAACCACCGTGACCCACTGCGACCCACCACCCACCGTGACCCACTGTGACCCACCACCTACCGTGACCCACTGTGACCCACCGTGACCCACTGTGACCCACCACCCACCATGACCCACTGCGACCCACCGACTCAGTATGATGTACCGACCCTCTCTGCTCACTGCATGGTAGACAGTATCTTCTGAAGACTGGTAAATTTGTCTTCGTTTTACTTTCAAGACCTTCATTTCCCCTCCTTTTCCACTTGTTTCTGTCTACTTACCTGAGGTGAGTATATCTAACCAAGTGAAAAAAGAACTTCAGGCACTTTTGGATATTGATATTTTTAATTGTAATAATAGCAATAGAATTTATACTACTACTTGGCTTTCGAGATCTGTGAGTTTTTAGAGGAGCTAACTACTGGAAAAAATACATTTTTGAATCACTGTAATATATAAATTATTATATAAAAAATTGAATGTAACTATGTGTGCCTGATCATCATGGTCAAATTGCAAAGTCAAATGAAATTACTTTTGGTATATAGTTAGGCCTTAATCCAAACTGGGATGTTATATTGCTTTCATTATAATACACAATATCCTAAGCAGAGATGTTCACCCTCGCGAGGGTGGCCCTCTCGAGGGCATCCTCACCCTCAAGTTCCCTCGCCCACAGTGACGCGAGGGCGAGGACAAGTTTTGGCCGCGAGGGCGAGGGTGCGCGAGGGCGAGGACAAGCTTCGATGGCGAGGGTGAGGGTGCGCGACGGCGATGAAAAGCTTCGACGAAGAGGGTGAGGGTGCGCGAGGGCGAGGACAAGTTTCGGCAGCGAGGGTGAGGATGCGCGAGGGCGAGAAAAGCTTCGATGGCGGGGGTGAGGGTGCGCGAGGGCGAGGAAAAGCGAAGGCGCGAGGGCGAAGAATTCAATAACGAACTTTTTAAATGAATTAAATGTAGACACCGTAAATTGATAACACTTAGTGTAATCCACTTCATCAAAGTCAGTTAGTTGATCAATAATTTTAATTGATCTTAAATTAGGATTACCTTATAAATCACTACTGTTAATGGTTTAATTGAATTGTCAATTTTGTAAATAAAATCTCATTCTAAGATAATTACGTTAAGTGTAGATCGAAACTATCTAGGCCAGCCCACAAACTGTTTTTAATTGAAATCCTATCCGTTTTCCAAGTATCCAGTTACAAAACTATTAAGTCAATACTGAAAACTAAAAACGAAAATATTTATTGCGATTAAACGATTAACACGATTGGTATTATTGGACGGGAGCACGTTGGTCAGTGCTACAGCCAATCTCTGGTTTCAGGGGTCACTCGTTCCATCCCAGGCCAAGTGAATTCGTAGAGGACGATAGCGTATACTTGGGTTTTCTCGGGATTTTCCCGTTTCCTCCCGTTTTCTCATTCCACCTATTCTTTCATCATCATTCACTTGCAATTCCATCAGTCTCCTTTAGCCATCGATGGCATAACCGTTGGATGTTAAACTAAAGATTTATTTTTTTATTTTATTTATTTATTTATTTTTATTTCTTTTTAAAGATTGGTATCTTTGAAAGCGTTTTTAATATAGTGTAAGAATATGCAGCGCACAGTCTTGAAAAGGGAGACTATTTTGGTCGTCCAGTAGGCTTCTTTCTGTGATCTGTTACCCTTCATTATCGACGTTTTTATTATTTTTTTTCGCTAAATAGGACATTAAAATAAAATGATTTGGTTCTATATCGCAAGTTTTAAAGCTCCCTGACAACTGATATTTAGTCAGCAAAGCATAGGAATTCTTAGAAATAAAGAAGCAAAACTACCTGAAGTATTCGGCTATGGTTCATCTAATCATGGGCGTCGTAACGAGGGGCTTGGGTGCTCGCGTTCCTCCCAGATTTTCGCCACACGTATGTAAGCAAACTAAGAAAATAAAAGCATATATTCAGGGGTGTAGTCGAGAGTATACGAAGGTGTATTGCTCAATCTTAGTCATTTGCGCATACTTCCTGCTTCAAGGCGTGTAGTACTATATTCAAAACTAGCATATATAACCTGTGAAATTTTTAAGACTAGCGTATACTCTGTGAAAATTTAAAGACTATGGTGTACGCCGTGTGAAATTTTAGGACTTGAGCAGGAAGTTTTTGATAGTCTATTATTGCAACACAGCCCCTGCCCGCTGCAGCCCCTAGTTATTCGCCTCTACTTTCTAAACATTTTCTATATATTTTACATCCCTGGAGTTGGTGGCCCCGCATCGTGGAGGTTGTGGGGACATTATCTAAGCCTTTGGTCAAGTGACCTTACATTTGGACCTGTCAAGTGACCTTACATTTACATAGATTACTATTGAGATAAGTGGATAAAACTGCATTCAGGTTTACACCTATAATTTCATGATTCTTAGTGTTCATCCTTCCGAAGAGGAACTTTCGAAGATATCCTCAATTCTAACTATAGAGAAACGTTCTCACACAACAGGATAAACATAATTTCAAACCGTTCATGATCTATATTTAGAAAAAAATAGCACTCTACTAACGTAATTTGCTGTTTTGGAAAATATAAGTTTTACTTATGAATATCTGGGAATCAGTCGATCTGTCTGTATTCTGACGTATTAGAGTTAATGTCCCTTTATAATTCATCACCGATGCCGATGCTAAATGGTACGTGAATCTATAGTTTATGGTAGGATCCGAACCACCGTAATGCGTTCAAACTTCACTCAAGGGAATTGAACCTGAGACTTGCTGCAAAGCAGACATGCTTGCTAGACACTATACTAACTTCCTTTGTATATTTCAACATCATTAACTTTCAGTAATCACCGGTAATCGACCTATAACCAGAGTCGAAGTCTAAGAGGGAGTTATTAAAAATGTTTAATTATCCTAATTTTTATGTAAATATTTCACTTTAGAATATTAGCGTTTAAATACTCCTCTCCCCCATACAACCATTACACACGCTAATACTATGTAACAAGCAGTAACGACTACATATTATCAGGTGCAGCATTTAATCAATCAACATATAACATATAAAGCTTATAAAATTTTAATTAGTCAGCTGAATTACATCTTACGAAAAAAGTTGAATAATTTCCACCTTATATGTTAGTTGTTTGACGTAACGTAAGCATGAAGGTAAGCTTAGATCTTTGTTCGAAATTCACATTGAAATGATATTCGCAAAGAATCTTCAGTGGGCTGAATCTCTTTCGTTCCAGGTTGGCTACAAGACTGCGATAATCGTAGAACGTAAAAATGAAGATTTTATTCCCCAGTCAGAATTTTTAAACTATCCTATCTCTTCAAGTCAATAATTGTCTGTTTTGCACTATTACTTTTCAACCACAGAGCAAAATAATTCAGTCACTCTACTCCTGTTTTAATGATGTATGGCAGCGTGTAACAAATTGTTGCGAGGTCCTGGGCAAGAAAAGTTTGTGATCGCCCTTTCAGTTTTTAATTGCTAATTATAATAAAATTTCTGGAAATCAATTAATCTACACATTTAATTATTTGTGCTAAAGAAAATAAAGGTTTGTTCTCTTACTTTCCCGTTCTACCATTTCTTTCATCATCATTCACTTGCAATTTCATCCATCTCCTTTAGCAGTTACATAAGTCTGGGGCGCTAAACTAAAGATTTCATCTTTTCTTTCATTACTACAATCTTAAAGTTTGCACGTATTAAAGTTTGCACGACATTATTAATTGTTGAATTGGTGGATTTATAAAAGTCAGTGCTAAATCATTTTATGCTCGATAATCTTTCCAAGGCCCCTGGAGGCGCTAAGCTCTGAGCGTGCCATTTAGGGAGGAACGGTGGCTCAGCGATAGAGAAATTACCTTTGTTCGAAGGTCGCATGTTCGATTCCCGTCCAAGTAAGTTCGTGGTGGAGGACATCGTGTTCGTGGGTTTTCTGGGGATTCTCCAGTTTCCTACCACATTCTCATTCAACTATTTATTTCATCATTAACTTCTGTCTCCTTTAGCATTTAGCTTGCATAATCGTGGGATCTTAAACTGAAGATTTCATTTTTCATTTGCCTTTACGTATTTGTAGTGTAAGGAATGCTTGAGACAACATTTGAAAGATATCATTTCATAATTGTGGGAATTACTGAAAATAAACTTTCCAACAATGATAGCTGCCAAAAATGAACCAAGATCAAAGTGATAAAGAGCACAAATTGGCCCCTAGGGTAGTTTCTTAAGACAAAGTTTCATATTTATGGCTATTATTGGAAAAATAAAAATAAAAATTTTAACATTGTTAAGGTAGGACAAATGTATCTCTATTAGTGGTGAATATTAACAATATTTGAGCATCGAAATTAACCTTACAAGCGCATTGACACATTTCAGTTTATATTTTAAACTACCAATTAACTTAGCCCTCCTTTATAACACTTCATAAATTGTCACGTAAATATAACACTGGGGTCTGAGGAACCCCACTACTATTTTTATTCTCATGAGCATGTTTATACATATTTATGTAAACGAAATATTTTATATATATAATTGTTCCATTGTGAATTTATATTAATGACATTACTCGAAAATGTGAACTATCTTTGAGCAAGAAATTTGATTATATGTAGATAATGCTATTCTACTGTTTTAAAACCCCAAAATCTAAAACTAGTTCTGTTACATTTCAGAATTCTTTATAAAATAACAGCACACGCCACCAAAATGAAAGGGAAATACATTAACTTTCTTCCAAATATGTGCACCCACAACTCTTGAGCTACATAACTTGTGCTAAACCTTGTTATGCACTTCGCATTTTGCATTGTCTACTCTTATAAGCAAAGAATACTTATAAACTTTTTAAACAAATCTAATAAACGCAAGGTAAATAAAACTGAAACTAAAAGTTCCTTTTTCAGGGGGGGGGGAGGGAGATTGAGAGTCATCTGTTCTTACTGAGAACAATCAATACACAACACACTACGGTGCTCATCACAGATAGGAATAAGGCAAGTGGTGCATTGCATTTTTGTCTTGCGGTCCTTCGAACGTGGGCACAGACCACATCTCTGCTTCCTTTGGAGTGTTCCTTGATTCACTACTGGCAAAGGTAGATTTAGAATAGCATCTATTGCTAAGCGAATACTTCTTCGAAGTGTAGACGTCTCCAGTCTTTTGTGTAGCCAAGGTTTGATCAAAGCCATAGCAGATCCTCAAGGTACTTCCTACGTGACAGTCGCGGATTCTGCATGTTCAGACTATATAAGACCATAGAATTTATACCACATTGATCCAGCATTGCAAACAAAATTCTCATTGGCCACCTGTTTGTCTTACGCGAAACACTAAATGTCTTACAAAGCTCATCAAATTTGTCTGTTCCTCCCTTTGTGGCGTTATAGTAAAGAACAATGTCTGGCTTTCCAGTAGTTTCGTCAATATCTGCAGAATAGTGCATGGATGACAGCAAAAGAACATTTTTCTTCTTTCTTCACTGTAAGATACCAGTGTCTTATTTTGATCAGATGCAAAAATACGTTCCCCTTGCAGCTTTTTAGCTAAGAACTTAGGTGGGATTTCTGGTTTGTTGTGTCTCAGTGTGCCTACTATTGTCAATTTATGTTCAGTTAGCATTTCTTGGAAGAGAGGAACAGATCCGAACCAATTGTCAACTGTTAGGTTTCTGTTTGTTCCATGAATAGACTCAGAAAGATTTTTAGTATAGAATGACCGTACACTTCCCCCTTTTCAGTATGAACATGACCAACATAAGGGATAGCATTTAGCATGTAATAAGTCTTTGAGTCATTTATCATTACAATCTTGATACCATATTTGTCTGGTTTTGATCGCATATATACTTTAAACGGACATCATCCTCTGAAACTAACAAGTTGTTCATCTACAGTACAGTTCTCATAAGGCGTGTACAAGTTCTTACAATTCTCAATAAATTGTTCCCAAATGTTTCTAATTGGCGCAAATTTGTCGTCTTCTTTCCTTTGCTCTCGGGTAGATTTATCATAAAATCTCAAACACATACTCAACCATCTAAATCTTGGTAAAGACATAGTCACTATGTAAAGGAAAACTCCAAATTTTGTATCCCACAAATCTGCCAAATGCCTTCGACTGTTCTTCTCTACACCAGATAAATAAAGAAGACCAAAAAAAGGCCAAAATCTCAGTTTCATTTGTATTGTTGTGGTATGACTGCCTTTCTAACTTCTGCCGCTTTCTTTCCATTTCTTCATTAGTTCTCAAAGTAATTTCTTTTATGATGTTTTCGTCAAACAACAATCGCCAAGCTTCAGCTGGAGTACTTACGGTTTTTCCAGGACACTTTGCGCCTGGAAAATTAGAAAGTAAATTTCTTTGAAGTCGCCGACCTCTGCGATCCGGTTCCTGGCATGACTAACGATAACCATTCTTTCCTTTCAACGAAGCACTTTGTCCTTGCGAAGCACTCGACACAACGTTATCTTCGTCTTGTGCATTTGATTCATCATCTTGTTCACTTTCTTATAAAACATAGTCAGAATCCAAGTCTGAATCATCATTACCAAAATCACTTTCATCGCCGGATTAACTGTCATCAGATTCTTTTATTAGCTGTCTTATGGCATCAACGTTATTTGCGTATTTTTTTTCATTTTTGAGGAAAAACTAAAATCACACTCAACGAAACTAGTTCAGTAAACGTAACCGCAAATATAACACTGGGGTAAGGGAGACCCCAAACACACTTCCGCTGTTCACTGCAAGTTTCTCGGCGCAAACTGAAAGAATGTTTGCCATGCATTGATGACCTAGTGTTGCCAAGTAAATTTACGTGGATGGAAAAAGGAACTTAATAATAAATAAAGAAGTTACCAAAATAAGTGATTCTTGGTGGGGTCCTGTGGACCCCAGTGTTATAATTAGGGGTTAGAGTCACATTCAAATCAATGAAGTCATTCATGTTATAGGTTAGAGTGGGTATATATTTCCGAGTGATAATTTAACAATAATGTTCTGAAGTATTTTATTTGTTTGCTGACGGAGTTTCAAAATTAAGCTCTTTAGATCTTTCCCTTTGAATTTGTTCAAATTCCTCAGTTACGCTACATACATCAGGGGTGGCCAAATTCTGACAGATAGTCACTCTACCGCCACTCATCAAACCTTGATTTCACCCTCACCCTCATGAGAGCCGCCCTTGTGTGGCTGAATACTTATGCTTGCATCGTAGTTCAAGGAACATTTTGAAGTAAAGGCATTGGATACTGTTGATAAATGATGTAAACGTCACTATCGACCGAGATCTCCATTGTAACAGTTGTTCCATTTTAGGTGTTCCACAGTAAGTTATACGATGATATGTTTAGTTTCCTTTCTTTAGGACGTATGTTAAGCAAGGGCGGATCCAGGACGGACTTCTGGTGGGGGTGGTGGGTTGTAATACTGCTACTTAGAGCTACTTTTAAGAGCTCCAAACTCTGGGATGCGTTTTATTTGTATATATAAAATAAAGAAGTTTCCTTTTCTGGGGGGGAGCGATCGCCCCGATCGCCACCCCTGTATCCGCCACTGACGATAAGGAAATAATTCAACAAATAGGTTGAATAATTGATGCTCTGATCCTCACGAAAGAGGCCCTCTCGAGGCCTCCTCACCCTCAATTACCCTCGCCCTCAATGATGTGAGGGCGAGGAAAAGTTTTGAGCACGAAGGCGAGGGCGAGCGAGGATAATGGACAACTCCTATCGCGAGGGTGAGGGTGCGCGAGGGCGAGGAAAAGCTTCGACGAAAAGGGCGAGGGTGTGCGCGGGCGAGGAGAAGCTTCGACAGCGAGGGTGAGGGTGCGCGAGGGCGAGGACAAGCCTCGATGGCGAGGGTGAGGGTGCGCGAGGGCGAGGACAAGTTTTGGCCGCGAGGGCGAGGGTGCACGAGGGCGAGGACAAGCTTCGACGGCGAGGGCGAGGGTGCGCGAGGGCGAGGACAAGTTTCGACAGCGAGGGTGAGGGCGCGCGAGGGCGATGGACAATTCCATTCTTGGGGGCGAGGGTAAACGAGGGCGAGGGCCAACTGCTACTGCGAGGGCGAGGGTGAGTGAGGTCGAAGTAAAATGAACATCTATGATCCTAAGGAGGTAGTGAGGATCCGAATTCTTGCGAAAAAAAAATAGTATCTTGCAAGCCGTTAAACTTACGGAGCTGAAATTCAGTGTATTAACTCTTTATTGAAAATAAACAGAATGTGTCCTAGCATTTTTTAAAATTCTTCTTTATGTGGGGGGTGGGTACTTTCTATATATGGAAAATTGGTAGTGAGTTGTTTTGTAAAAATGATCGAAAACCATCGTTGTTATTTAACAAAAAAAATCAGAAACAAAAAATACAGTGCTTAGCTTCATAATAGTGCTCTCAAACGGGTCGGGTCGGGTGAGTCGGGTCAGCTCGGGTCGGGTTGTCGGGTCGGGTCAATCGGGTCAGCTCTGGTCGGGTTATTTGGGTCGGGTTATCGGGTCGGATCAGTCGGGTCAACTCGGGTCGGGTTGTCGGGTCGGGTCAGTCGGGTCAGTTCGCTTTGGTCAACTGAGTTTAGGTTGAGTTTTAACTCGGCTGGAGTCGAAAGCTGGTGTTTTTCACTAGCTGCCTAATTAAAAATAGCAAGTTTCAATTGATTTTATAGAAACCATAAATCTATTTTGAACTCTTGCAGCTAGTGTTTTTATGGTAAATGCTTATTTTTGTACTTGTGTGTACTTTAATTTTTAAATGTGGAAGATTGATTTTATCAATCGACTGTAATATTAATATCTACGCCAATATGGAGTCTGGATTTAGAACAAAACTAAAAGTTGTTTATGCAACGCCAAAAGAGATATTGGATATGGACGACCAAGCCCAAGCAGGGCCGCGGTGGCTCAGTGGTAGAGGATTCGTCTCTGGTGCATGGTGTCCAGTAGCGTAGCTAGAGTTTTTTTTCAGGGGGAGCAATGAAGGGCCCAAGAAGATTTTGAAAGGACAATCTCCAATATATATATATATATATATATATATATATATATATATAGCTGGTTGACTTAAGTGGAAGCAAACACACTTTTACAGGTAAAGAAAATAACTTATAGGGTAATGCTTCTACTTGGAGAGGATCTTTCTATTCGAATGGGCAGCAGCAAACATATCCACAACTTGTTAAAGATCTAACGATTTAGCAATTTTCTTCTCAATATAAAGTAACACTAAGTTTTTCAAGCTATCATAAGTCATTGAATTGGGTATACAAGTCTTTAATCTTTTCAAAGAAGAGAATGACCTTTCACATGTAGCACTAGAAACTGATATAATCACAGAAATGATACCTAGCTTGTACGTTTCTAGGAATGCGTTTTTGTAGACACAAAGAAGATCAACGAAATTCGTTAAGGAATCAGCTTTGGTTTTCTTCTCGTCTTCATACAACTTATTTTTTAGGGCAACCCCCATTATGCTTTATTTCTTGTTTAATTATGCTTTTTTTTTAAATTATGCTTTATTGCTATTTTCAATGATTATTTTACATTAATCGTGTGTAATGTATGATATTTATTATACATTAAATATTCTAAATATCTTGATCTATTTATTGATATTTTTTGCAATTAGTTTCTCTCATATTTAATGAACTTTCTACTTAATTCATTGTAAAAAGATGTGCTTTGCTCGAATAAATTTTTTCTATCATTTGTGTGCGCCTTACAGGTACATATATACAAAAAGGGAAAGTAAAAGATGCCACCAAAAAGTACAGAAAGTGCTTAAGTTCAAAAAGTAAACATAACAATATAGTATGGAGTTCTTGCATACTATTCATTGGTGGCGGAAAAATTTCTTCTTTTACTTTTTTTCTTTTCTCCACATCAAAGGATTACACCAAAAAGTTTACAGAAATGAAAATAAGCTTTTCATTGTTGCATTGTTATGTTCTCAATGATTTCGCAATGTAAATATTGGTTTTAAAAAATATTAACACAGTATGTTAAACTTTCAGTTAAAGAGAATTTTCCAAGAATTGTGCTATATATTTTAAATTATGCTTTATTTTCTAAAATTATGCTTTTAAAACTAGTTTCTTCTAGACTCTTAGACAATCACAATCATGTTCAAAGTACCAACCATATGTGTAAATTGCTGTTATGCTTTATATGCTTTTTATGCTTTTGGGTTGCTCTATTAATTGTGTTTGGGAGGATTTTGAGTTCTCACTTTAATGTTTGCAGATCACTCCATAATTCTGGGTTATAGGCTCGACAATGTTGTAATTTAAAAAAGTTTTTACTTTTTGGATGTAGAGTGTTGATTGATCTGATAATTTTGCAACATGATACAAAGCGGTTTTCCATATCAGAGATTGTCTATCAATAGTAGGGAGAAAAATGTCTCTTGATAGATATATTATCTTTAGAAAATTCGTTTTCTGCATCCAATGGAGGAAAAGATTCATCCAAAATGAATTAGTGATATTTCGATGGCGGATGTCTAGTTCGTTTCCACGAGGAACCCCTATATTGTATTTGTTTCCGGCTCTGCAATTCGAGACCATTTTCTTTGCACATCTCCAAACATTCTTGATAAATTTGTTCGAATATTGTTCGTTGAGAGTCATATTTACCAGACCTAATCTTGGACAGCGTTTGAACTAGTGTATCTACAAGGAATAAACCTTCTGACATGTCTGCATCAACTTGAGATAAGACGAAACTCAAAGTTATAGCATGGCACCAGTAATCTTAATTTTAGCAGCCCGAAAACATTCCCTCGTGTACAGATCACACTAATTTTCCGGATGGAATGATGGAGGTAAATAAATATCAGAAGTTCCAGATTTGTTTTAATACCGCATGATAATATAAAGTGTTGAAAACAGATTTTATGAAAAACAAAAGGAATAAATGGATATGATAATTTGTAAAAAAAAAAAAAAAAAAAAAAAAGTGATAGTGCTTAAGTGAATTATAAGAAAAAGCCTTGAAAAGTAATCAAGAGGAACCATTAATATGTTTTTCCTTTGTTATAATAACTTGTCCTAAGGGACAACGGTGATAGAAACTGAGACTTTATAATATCAAAAAAAAATCATAAAACACTTAATTTGAAATTAAAGATTGATAATATTTGGTAATATAATGAGGATTCAGGCTGGCAGAGGGTGAGAGTGAAAACGGAGGCAACATAGACTTTTTTTTAAGCCATGTGCAAAGGGATTAACCTTGGACTTCGGGTGAGAGGTTACCATATACTCATGTGAGTTTCAATTGCTACCACTTGTAAAAGTTAGTTAAGAAAGACAGTTTGAGCCTAGTTTTAGTTTCCTAGCGTAATTAGATTTTGTGACAAGTAACTAGTATATGCAAATAGCATCGTTAATATCATCTTGTATGTTAGAATTGTCTTTGTGTAAATAAAATTGTAATTAAGCATTTCGAGGTAAAACAGGTTCTTTTACTTAACTTCTACAAAGAAAAGATTAGAACTTACCTCTTATGCACAGATACGACAGCGTGGGATACTGTCGGTCAGTAAATAATATAATCTGAAGTCATCTACCATACATAACTAAATATAATTGATTAATTATTTTTATTCATAATAAATAGTTGTTTGGTAGATAAACTCATAATAATAATAATAATAATAATAATAATAATAATAATAATAATAATAATAATAATAATAATAATAATAATAATAATAATAATAATAATAATAATAATACCAAATCATTTAATGGATGCTATGCATTTGTTCTATGTCACCATAATCAATGGAAATCAATTACTTAGTGTACGAGGACTTTTTTCGTCCAACACAAGTGTAATGTTTTGCTTCAGTGCATGTTATTTTATAAGTACGCATATCATATTTTAGTATGACTTTCAACATTGAAGCGAATGAGAATGCCAACTGATTTTCTATTTTTCTGGTTGTTTGTCAAAAACAAAGGAGATAACTAGATAATGGACAGAGGTTAAAATGAATGTTCAGGTGGCGAGGTCAATGCAAGCATCCCACAGATTTCCGTGAATTAGATGTTCCCGTACTACAAAATAAACGAGTGGAGCTATTTTATTCGGAACGCAACGGTATTCTGCAGTTCATAACTTTGTTGTCGAGAGATGTTTTGCAAGTAGTTTCACTTGTAGCCACTGGCAACTCACCGTTTGTCGACCTATAATAGCATCATCTGTGTGTGGGGGGGGCACTAGGGGGCCTGGCCCCCCATGGCCCTCCCTTGGCTCCGCCACTGATGGTGTCCATGGTTCGATCCCAGCTTGTGCTAAGTGGGCTTTGTGTTGGAAAAACGCCGTGTAGTGGGTTTTCTTGGGGTTCTCCTGTTTCCTCCCACTTTCTTCATTTCACCATTTCATTCATTTCTCATGGTCACCATATCCCTTAGCCTCGGTGCAGAATCGAGGGACCTTAAACTGAATATTTCATTTTATTTCACCAAGCCCAAGGACACCGATACAAGAACAAGATAAAGATTGGATATGCAAGACGAAGTGCAAAGTAATCTTGCTCTTGGCCTTGTTTTGGTGATCACCATGTAGCGATGAGCGTATTTTCTTGCTTTCCGTATAGTATGAAAGACCATAATCAAAATCACACTTGGTCTTCATTTGTACCGATGAGGCGAGCATTCTTGGCTCTTATATAGCATGAAAGATAACCAAGACCACGAAATGCAGGACCAAGACTTGACTGCAAGACAAAGGATAAGACGCAGTATTGATGACCAAGACCCAGGGAGCGAATGTTTGAATTTCATTTGTTGGGCTGAAAGTGATGAAATAAAATTAGTACTTTATAATTAATTACCATACTGTATTTTTAAATTTTACATTACAAAATTCATATTATGTATCTTCTTACGTGTAACTATATATACTGTAAAATACGTTTTAATTACCGAGAAAGAAAAATCAAAGTAGCACGGGTCACGGAATCATAGGAACCTATTTTGGAATGAAAGTTGAAGGGTTGGAAAAAATCACAGGTATTCCTCAACCCTTGTCATTGTAGTTAAACGATTTCCTTTTGTCTCCGCCAAGATACTCTTGCTACTGCCTTCCGAGAAGACCCCTTGCCGTCCGAGCAGGTGAGAACACTGACCTTGAAGAAAAATTTCGTCACATAGAACTAAAGCAAAAAAAAAAAAAAAAAAAAATCTCCCACGTCGGACATTGGTATCAGTTATAAAAAGAAATAACTAAAACTCAAAAGTGCCAAATATTCATTAAGATGCATATCTAATGTCTTGATCTAGCTAGTGGTTAACGTGTAAGACTTCAGTACACGTGGTCCGGGTTTAATTCCCAATGTGAGTGCATTTTGGCGTTCACCCAGTGTCGTGACCATAGTGCTTTCAAAAGGGTCGGGTTGACCCGACTCGACCCGACCCGACTCGGATCGGGTCAGTTCGGGTCGGGTTGTCGGGTCAGGCTACTCGGGTCGGGTCAGCTCTGGTCGGGTTATTCGAGTCGGGTTGTCGGATCGGGTCAATCGGATCAGGTCGGGTCGGGTCAACCGAGTCAGCTCGGATCGGGTTTTCGGGTCAGGTCAATCAGATCGGATCACGGTTCGGGTCAGTCGGGTCGGGTCGGGTCAGTCAATTCGGGTCACGGGTCGGGTCGGGTCGGCCTTCAACCCGACCCGACCCGACCCGTTGAGAGCACTACTTCATATATCCATTACTTTCTACTGTAATAATTGCTGAAGCTTATGTTTATTATATGGAGCGCTTACAACACAAGACAATCAACCCAAAAACTTGTGACTAAAATAGGCCTAAAATTTCTACTGTAAGCTTAATTACACGGAAATTTTAAGTTTTGATTGTACGCATAATTATATGGAAAATTTTACACTTTTTTCCCTTTACGTTGGTCTACTTACCTTCATTTGGAACTTTCGAATTTCATCCATTTTTTCCACTGAAAAGTATTGATAATTCAACAAGGAAATAATTATACTATGATAGTTGAAATTCATCGTAATTTGGCACATGGCAAACAGCAGTGTGGTAATTGAAGGGGAAGAAGGAGGGAAATTCCCATTCACCTCTGAACACTTTCCAGGAACCTCGTTCCCTTTCGCTTTCTAGACGGGGGAGGGAACTTGGTAATGGCATCAAACCTTCATGTGTAATTACAAAAATTAAATTTATAAACAAAGTTTCTTACCTCTATCTCTGATGCGTGGGGTCCCTGATCTGACCGGAGCTTCCGCAAGGTGAACTTTGTGTTGGTTAAACGGATAGAGATGGGTTTGCTCGGGGTTTTCCAGTTTCCTGCCACTTTCTTTAGTCCACCATTATTGTCCATCTCACTGTCATTGCCCTTGGGATCTTTGCATAACTAGTGGTAGGCACAAAAAACGGTTTTTCGGGTTTGAGTTTTTAAGAAAACCGAAAATTTTGAATTTTTTAGAAAATTGGTTTTTCACACAAACCGGTTTCGGTTTTCTTGAAAACCGGTTCGGTTTTCACCGAAACCCGTTATACGTTTTGTCCAAAACCGGTTCGGTTTTTCACCGGGTCCGGTTTCGGTTTTCTTCGAAATCAGTTCTGGCCTTTTTGAAAATTGGTTGTATTCCTGATCAGAATAGTGTTCCGTTGTTCTGTGGAAATCGATTCTGTTTCCATAGAAATAGTTTTGTGTGTTTTTCAAAAGTTTTCACCGAAGCCGGTTTTGAAGAAAATCGAAATGTCGATTTTTCGGATTTCGAGTTTTCTAGAAACCGGCTTTGCCCATCCCTACGCATAAGCGTTGGACGTTAAACTAAAATAAAATTCCTCTATTTCCAAATTAAAATTTACGGAACTAAGCTAAATTTCATAGCAATTCTTTCTTTCGCCAGTAAGAGTAATTTTATTTTTAATTTCGAGCGACGAAAGGAGAAAAGAAAGTATAATAGTCGTGAAAAGAAACTGAATTCGAGATTTCAATAGATTTACACGTTTCATGGTGTATACATACCGAAAAAGTTATTTTTCGACATTTCTTCGTCCGTTCGTCTTGATGCACATTCGCATAGAAGCCATACCATTCAAAGCATCGAGACCAAATTTTAAACATAAGGTTTTTGTGTGATTCTTCAGGTCTTTTCCTCGAATTTCGTTCTATGCCTAAAATTGAATTTAGTTTAGTGAAGGTCGAATATCGAAATTTGATTTTCTAAAAAAAAAAAAAAACTGGTATAACGATTATGTTCATATCTAATAAATCAAATTTTGAATAACAACTCTATACTGTTGTATAAGTCATATCTCTGAGGAAAATCGAGAAGTTGTAGTTTACTCTTAGTGCGAGTTTTTTTCTGACGATTTCCTCAAAATCGTCTCAAGCGATTTTCTTCTTATTTCATAAATAAACTTCTCATTAATGACTTGACAATATGAAAACACATTTGTCCTGAGAAAATGTATGGAGGGGTAGTTTATTCTTGGGAGTGAATTTTAAAGACAATTTTCTAAAAAAAAAAAAAAAAAAAAAAAAAAAAAAAAAAAACTTTATATTTTTTTATTTTCTAAAACATTTTCTAAAAAAATTATAGTTTGTTGATATTTCATACATGTATAGGGTGTCTCAAAAGTCCCCTGACATAGGGAAACAGTTTCCAAATATAATGTTTTCAACCTAAAGTGAAGGAATTTTTTAAATCGGACTAGCAGCTTGGGCTGTACACTCTTTATGCGCTCAATGTCAAATGAAAATTTCAACGTTGTCATTTACCTGGGTCTGGGAAAGGGAAGGACGGGACGGGAGGTAGACAAATTTTGTAAGAGTATAGTGAATGGTGGCATGTTTGAAATGGGGCTGACCATTTGCACGTTAGCATAACAGACAGTAACTTCATTCACTTATGTTGTGGATCCAGGTAAATGGCAACGTTTCATTTTCATTTAACATTGGGCGCATAAAGAGTGTACAGTCCAAACGGCACGTCCGATTTAATAAAATTCCTTCACTTTAGATTGAAAACGTCATATTTGGAGACGGTTTCCCATCTTACATCTTGTTGCAGCTCTAATAATAACAGACTTACCCTATGTCAGGGGACTTTTGAGACACTTGTATATTGCATTAATAACCTGACAAAGATCTACAGGGAGTGTTCATTCTTGGGGTGAGATTTTTCTGGCGACTTTCTCAAAATAAACTCACGCAATTTTGTTTGTATCTCACATATAAATATTTTGTTAATAACTCGATAATGTTGGCTAAATTACTCCTTAGCAAATTTTCAAAGTAATTTACTATTAGAGTGAGTTTCTTTCCAGAATAATTTCTCGTAAATGACTCAGACAACTTTATACATATTTCATAAATACATATTTCATTAATATTCCTATAATGTTTTATACATCACTTCCATGAGAATATCAACAAGGAGTAGTTTAGTCTTGCAGTAAGTTTTTTGATAGTTTTGTGAAATACCAATTCTGCGATTTTATTTTATTTTCAAATGTTTCGACAATAACTATAACATATCATATAAGTCATTTTTTGTGAAAAAAATTACGAGAGAATGTTTACTTTTGGAAGTGAGTTTTATTTTGGCGAAGTTTTGCGAAAATACCTTATAATTTTTTCCAACTTCACAAGAAAATGTTTCATTAATAACTGCAGCACACCAAGGTTTAGTTTAAGGAATTACAGCGAGAAAATTTAGTGCGGTGGCCCATACCTTTTATTTTAACCCTTTAGTGGGCAGTGTTGGTCTCAAGTAACATCGCATTTTATTGCGTTATCCGTGATCATTTAATTGGCATTATTGTTTTCATTCAATATTCACATACATGATTTGCAGGTCGCTTCTTTAGATACTTCTAATCTTCGTCAACAGGAGACAGTCAAATTTAGTATTGTAAACGCTTTATCTCCTACGTTTCGCGAAAGTTCTTTTTTATTATTTTTTATTTGCGGTTTTTTGCTCTGTACGAAAATATTTCAAAGAAACTGTTGGTAATTACTGAGAGTATTCTTATGATATTTTACCATAATAGGGCAATGTTGCTCACTAGCTACACATAAGACCTATTTTATGGCAATGTTGGTTTGAAATAAACACCCTGTATTTTGTAACCAAAGTACAAAAATACTTTAAAAATTACGAAATTACGATCAGGAAGACAGTTCAACCATAAAAGCAAACTAAATAGTTTAAAGGTAATGTTATCAATGCTTGACCATTAAAGGGTTAAAACGCAAGAATAATCCTGATGTTTTATTATGTTAAAATAAATCATTCGCAGTTTAAATTACTAGTACACGGCCAGTAAAAGAGGGATAGATTCTTCTAAAGAAGCAAAACAATACACATTTTCGCAGGATTACATTTTCTTCTTATGATGAGAATGAAATAGTTGTTGGGAGATCCCAATGGTTCGAAACTGAAGAGAGGAATTATTTTTAATACTTTTAATTAGTTTATCTAGTTTTATAGTGTTATGAATTATGTGTATTTATAACCGTCACCAGGTTATAGAAGTATCTTTTGTGGACGCTCTGTATATTTCGTAAAGATAGTAATTATTTTTTCGATTTATACTTTATTCAGCGACGCAAATAAGTTCTTTCTTCGGTGGGAATTGCCTCTTTCCCACGCAATTGAACAAAGAAGTCTCTATCGTCTATTCATATATATATATATATAAAACGATGCTTTGTGGTGAGAATATTTAAGTCATCGGTGAAGCTTCTCAGCCTTTCTCCCTGACTTATTAATATACAAAAACTATGTTCTATGGTCATTTGGAACTGAATTAAGTGTATTCTCCAATCATGGAAATACTGCGATTCGTAGCACACCAAATGCAGGAGCGAACAAGGAGACGCCAACCACATCGCTTTAGCAGCCCGTTATCTAAATGTTCCCACAGTCAAGTTATCGCAATGTCTTGTGCGTCGTGGCCAGTGGACTAAAATTAACGTTAACTCATTTTTTATGTTCTATTTACATTTCCATACAGGTGATTTAACCTGAGTGCTTTTGAGAATGAATTGCCAACATTGATCCTTGGATCAATGCAGCTTGTATCTCGAACTCCTGAATTCGAGGAATTTTACACCGTAATTGTAAGCAGTAACCACGCACGTCACGTCGGGAATCAAGTATAATGTTGTGTTAAGGGGTATACGTTATTAACCACCAGTCAATGACTTAATCGTGGCTAGACCCAATCAGTAAGTCCCAGGTTCACACACCTTGTGCGTATAAATTATAACGCTCCCTCCAACAGTATCATTCCATTTTGGTGATCGTCTTCCTATTTTTACTGAGGATTAATGTCAACACTTGAGGATTGTTTGGAGCAGCAATTATATTACTTCGTGGGATTATCCCGGCGACTTTTCCCCAATGCTAATCCCCCAAGTGCATTAGTGGTGTGAGAAAAGTATATCTAGTGGAATCATTATCTCAATCTTCAACCCTAATATACGAAAGTAACAAAGGGCTATAGTGCAGTCAGAAAGTAAAGTGTAATCCTATTAATTGAGATAATTATACATATGCAGTGTGATAATTTTTCTTATCCGTTACTTTTTCTTTAAATAGTATTTTAATAAATAAGCATACTGTTATTTAATCCCGTGTGTTTTTGTTGTGCGAATGAATAACGTTTGTGTGTGTTGTGGTCTGAGTGACAGTCTGGTCGTCAGTGAGGTTTTCGAGACGAGACATCCGAACCTCTCGGTGCCTAATGATCGTCTTATTATTGAGACCGGCGGGCAATTCGGAGAAAATTTAGTAATTTTTTTGGAGATGTCCTTCAACATCCTACTCAGGTAAGTCCAGGTACCTGAAACATACTCATTGGCAGGACCACGGAGGACATACCCCGGAAAACAGTTACATAAATTCCCCGGAAAACAGTTCCTAACAGCGACTCGATACCAGGTGATTATAGAAGTTGACGCCTGAACAGCGACCGGATACTCTGGGCGATTATAGAAAGTGCCGCCGGAACAGAGGCAACGAATAGATTACAGAAAATGGCTCCCGAATAGCGACTGGACTCTATACGATTACCTATTTTATTATAGTTTGTTTTAATTTTAATAATTTGCACTATTTTGCAAATATAAAGAAACACACTTTTATCACTCGACACTCAAAAAACACTCAGGTACACTCATAAGTAGACATAAGGGGTATAGAGTTTGATAATTATCTGGTATTGAGAAATTTGTCTGAAAATTCACGATGTAACATAGCCTGATATCTTTGTATCTGAGTGTGTCGGTGAATATACATTGTCTTTTGTCTGATGGCCGTGAAACCTGTGGTTTGTCCCTCTCTCGGTCTTATTTAAATAGAATTCTTGTGGGTGATGTGCCGAGAACAATGATTGCCAGTATGTTTAAACTGAGAGCTTAAATATTATATTTATTTGTTTACCGAACAAGGTATAATGAGCCCGATGTAACAAATTTCACTTTGAAGCAACCACGGTATGTTAGCAAAGTTTGATTGTCATGTTTCAATTTGTTTCAATAATGAGGAGGAAAAGAAGAGGAAAGAAAAATATAAGAGGAAAATTCAATAAAAGTGAATTATGATATAATTTACTCGGAAAGTATCTTGCTTTCCTGTCTAGTTATTGCAATAATTTTATGTTGTTGTTTTCATTAACAATTATAAATATTTGTTAGGAAGATTTTTCGGCAAAAGTAATTTTATGTGATATAAGATTTAGTGTCCTTATGTAGAAATTAATACCAGTTGTTTCGTATCATATACAGATTTGTCACAACTCCTTCTCATCTTTATGCTAATGGATCTTCGATTTCGTAAACAAGGTTTGGATTGGGTGTATGGAATACAGGTATGGATATGTCTGACATAAAATATTTTAAGGCCTTTGTTTTGGAGGTGATTAGGTAATTATCAAGTAACACCTGAATAACATATATAACAGTTGTAGTTTGCGCATGCGCCGTGCCACACACGGCCAATACGCCAAGTTCTTTTGTCTGAGAAAGGATTCTGGGATGTGTATCACGCGTTTGTCTACAAGTTACAACGTGCACTTCAAGTTGATCAATAAGTGAATTTGTCTTAAAAATGGCAAGTGGCAGTGATCTTCGGAGGCGAAAATGTGTGAATAATCCAAACTCTTTCTATTATATATGTGGTCATTATAGACTTAAAGACCAGAAGCGAAATATTACGTCATTTATAAAAAGCTTCTAAGTGGCATATTTTCACATGAAGTTAGGTGATCAGGACAAGGATTTCTCACCTCATATTGTGTGTAAAACGTGTGTAGAAAACCTGCGGCAGTAGATCAAAGTGTTGTTGCTATCAATGCCATTCACAATCCCAATGGTTTGGCGGAAGCAAAGAAATCATGTTGACGGCTGTAATTTTTGAGTATGTAAAGTGTCCGGTTTGAATATGAAATAGTACATTGTGTATCCGAACATTCCATCAACTATAATCCCCCGACGACATGGACCCGATATTCCTGTTTCAAAACCACCGACACAGTTACCAGAGAGTGTGTCTTCCTAATTTTCAAGTGCGGAGGATGGAGATGATGATACCTTTATACCGGAAGTTAAAGATAAAACTCCACGTCTTTATAATCAGTGTGACTTAAATGATTTGGTGCGTGACCTAGACCTCACTAAAGAAAAGAGTGAACTTATAGGATCAAGATTAAAAAAGAGAAATCTTTTACTTCCTGGGACAAATTCATATTGTTACAGAAATCGGGAGGAAGAATTCAGTTTTTTGTACAAGAAGAAGAACTTGTGTTTTGCTGTGATATCCCTGGCTGTGATTCATCGTCTTGGAATAGTTTACTAAGCAAAGCATTGGCGTCTATTTATTGATTCGAGTAAAAGAAGTCTCAAAGGTGTTCTTCTGCACAGTGGGAATAAACTTGCTTCAGTGCCAATTCAACATCTCTTCCTGAAAACTATCACAAATTGTCTATGGTTTTACAGAAACTGAAATACAATGATGACAGATGTGCTGTGCTGTGCTGTGATTTAAAAGTGTGCGGTATCGTATTGAGACAGCAAGCAGGTTATACAAAGTTCCTGAGTTTTCTGTGTGAGTGGGACCCTCGGGACAAGGATAGACACTGGTTAGTTTCTGAGTGGTCCAAGAGGGAACAGTTCATGCCAGGAGCAAGAACATTGTAAATCGTCCATTAACTGATCCCCAAAATGTGTTATTGCCCCCTTTACATATAAAATTGGGAATTATGAAGTAGTACGTAAACAGTTTGGATAGAAGTAGTCCCTGCTTTCGGTACATCTGTCAGGAATTTCCAGGACTGTCGGATGCCAAAATTAAGGAAAGAGTTTTTGACGGTCCCCAAATTCGGAAGTTTATAAAGGATCCTACATTCACTACGATAATGAACAAACACAGCTTGAGGCATGGGAATCATTCAAGGATGTTTCCAGCAAAATCCTGGTTAATTTTAAAGATGACAACTACCAACAGATTGTCGAAACCATGCTGTACAACTTCCAGAAATTAGGTTGTTACATGATCTTAAAATTACATTTCCTCCACAGTCATCTGGACAATTTTTCTGCAAATTTAGGACCATTCAGCGAGGAACATGGTAAACGGTTCCACCAAGACATATAAGAAATATAACCGAAGATACAAGGGGCGATGGGACGTTTCCAGGATGCCAGATTACTATTGGTGTTTAGTGCAAGATAACCCTACTCAGGAACACAAACGCAAATCAACACAGCGTTAATTCACTTTAAAGCGCAGCAAAAATAGTGTTCTTGTATTGATATTCACACATTCTAGCAATGAACATGTTACATTAAGTAGTGCTTTTCTTTGTATATTCGTTACAATTTGATCATGTTCTATTCACAGTGCAGGTATTGTCTATTATGGTGAACTTTGTGTTGAAGTCAAAACAGTATGAAAAAATTGATTTCATGCAGTAGCAAATTGTATGTGATAGGCACAAATATAGTGTTCTTCCGGTGAGATTTATACCTTTTACAAATGAACTTTTACATAAAATGGTGTTTTGTATTTTCGTTGCAATTTGACCATGTCCCATTCAAATTACACATATTCTCTGTTATGGTGTTTTCTATCGAAATTACAAAAATAAAAAAAATCGATTGCAATAACAAAGAAACTGTAAGTGATAGGCAAAAACGTTTCGATATTTGAAATCAGCACTCCTAATTATTTGAAATCACTTCTTCAAGCTTTTGCCGGAGAAAAAAATATTTCGCGGGCCGGTGAATTGTGATGGGTAAAGAAATGTTAATTTCAGCGTTTCCTGTTAAACTGAGAAATCAGTTGTTTAGTTTAATCTTTATATATAAAATAAGAAATTTCGTTAATTGACTGATTGACATCTAGGTCAAGCTGCTTGAGCTAGAAACTTGAAATTTGGACACAACATACATTTTTTAAAAGAAAAACAGATATATATATATATATATATATATATATATATATATATATATATATATATATATATATATATATATATATATATTTAAATTCAAGAGGAAAAGGGAACAGAAGCTACAATTGTTACTATAAGATGTCCATATCTCGAAATCCATCAAGGTTAGAATTATGAAATTTGGTATTTGGACTTTTTGTATAAAATGATTAAACTCATGTCCCAATGATTTCTGATGTCTGATCTAATATGAAAGAAAAATATAGAATTGTTTCATTTCACTTAAATGCCTGCAAGAGATGTTCAAATCATGAGAGAGTTTCACTTCAGACGAATACGATATGAAAGATGCAGAATGAACCACGTAAATTATTGAACGAAGTAACACGTGAAGGTGTTTGTTAGTTAAAAGTAAGATTAACACAGATAGAACATCGTATATGATGATTTCCAGAATGATGTAACTATTGTTTGAAAAGCGCCAAAGATACTGTTGTTAGTAGTGAAGTTCCATTATATTGACTCTGACCTCCTGATTGGTGGATCTCTTGTGTTACACCATATTTAGATACCATTGTACTGACTTTGACTTCCTGATTGGTGGTTTCCTTTCCTTTGTGTTACACCATATGGACATACCATTGTATTGTTTACTGACATATGATGACAGGGGGTGAGGAAGTGTACAGTGTGCTTTGACGGCATGTAAACAAAGGAATAGTGCCAGATGGTATGAGATGTTATTGGTCCAGATGTTTAGGGTTGTGAGAACACGTATACAGTCCTTTGTTGGGTAGAAGAAAGAATGATATTACATGATTGTTAGGTTCTGACGGTTTTAATGAATACGAATGGAATATGGAGCCCACGACTCTTTGTAGGGAACAGGAAATGATAAATAATATGTAGAATAATATTTGACATGGTTGTTTCTCTCCGAAGGTTTAAGGAATACGAAAGAAGGGAAAGAGACATGTGGTCGTTGGAAGAACAACGTGTCCTTGTTGTATTGTAGTATTAGTTATTAATACTTTTATTGATAGCTGAATAAAATATGCATATTATGTCTAGAGGACATATTGATAAAATAGAAGAAGAAAATCTAATTAATTGTATTAATTTGTATTCATTTATGTTTAAATTTGCATCAATTATAAGCACTTTTGGTTGCTAGGAGATATGAAAATATACCATGGTAAGAAGTAGTTATTTCTGTTCTAGCTTGTTTGAGCTTCGAGGCAGGAGCTGAAGTTTCTTAACTTAAATAGAAAGACTCCAGCAAAAACGAAAGGCGAAGGATGATTTTATAACTTTTTATTCCGCCCAGAAACTAGTAGGAGCCAATAACAAAAGAATAGAGGAGGGAATAGGTAAGAACAAGGAACGAATGATAATTTGTTTCTCATTGCTTGAAGGAGGTCCTTCATGGGTAAAGGAACCCTTTTTAATTGGCCTGTCCCTTTTCAACCAGATTGCTTTATGACCCCGCTACCTGAGGTTTGGGAAGATCGACCCTTCTTTACCTGACTTTGGATTTATTGCAGAGAGCAATAAAGTCTTAACCTGAGGTGAGTCTTCCTTCGTCCTTTCCCAGGTAGGGTTCAAACATATTACCTTTAACATATTTTGCATAAATTAGTTTAATTTTTAATAATTAGATTAATGAATTAATTATTTTGCATATTGTTTAATTGATAATGAAAGGGTTAGAAGGAATGACTTTTAGTGTTTAACGTTTATGTTAAGAAAAATGAAATCCTTAAGTGTAACGTCCCACAGTTTATGTTAGAGATACATTCTGATATGTATAGTATAGAGTAACACATATTGTACATACACTTATCGGGTATCGTGGGAGGAAACAGATGCAACTCTAAGAAAAGTATCTTATGCATTTGTATGGTGTTTTCAGTGGATGATATGGGATTTTAGCATAGAGTATCATCTTTTCATTGAGGTTTGGGTATAATCGTGTAAGATACTTAGTTGAATCACAAATTAGACAAGTATATATGACTACTTTCTGTCAATGGACGTATGTATGCATGTTGTTTTAATATATGGACATGAATATATGTACTATGTTGCATGCATATTATCTTTCGTTTGCATTTAAGTGTTTTTACCCTACCTTGAAAGTAATGTTGAGTTCCTTAACCTCTTCTTTGATGTAACGTTGGGTTGCATAACCATACCTTTTGGTTTGTAATGTAGGCTTATATATTGTGACTCTAGGTATGGTAGTATTTTAAGTAGGGTTACATAACTTATTCTCTAAAGTAATGTTGGGTTGCATAGCGTCTACATTTTCGTTTGTATTGTAAGGCTGCATGTAGTCACTTGCATGTATCTAAGTGCTTTAACCTTACGTACCTTGAGTGTAATGTTGGGTTGTATAAACTTACCTTTTTGTTTGTATTGTAAGGTTGCTTATTGTCACTTTGTATGTATGCAAGAGTATTAGCCATGCCTTCAACGTAACGTTGGGTTGCATAACCGTACCTTTCATTTGTAGTTTTTACTTATACCTATATATTTTATTTTTTACGTAAGTGCTTTTATTATGCCTTGATTGTATTTTTGGGATATATATCGTGAGTTTTTCGTATGCAAGTTTTTGTTAGTCATGCCCTAGTTCTATTTTAAGTACATGCGAAAACAATGTGGTATGATACGTTTACTTGTTTATATCTTTAGTCGAAGGCTTCTAATAAAATATTGATATGATCATCTATTTACAAAGAGGATTCATCGTTTAGAAGACATTATGACGTTTTCATTTTAACATGGTTTAAAACTTATCCTGAATTTATGTGAGAACTATGTAACATAAAGTATTATAAATAGGCAAAAATAAGCTTATATGAACCATACGTATTATAGAATTCACATACTTATTAATATGACACCAATATTTGTTTGTATATATGTATACGAATAAAACATAATATTGTAAATTATAAAGATTTTGTTGAGTTTTTCTTTGTTTAAACACATTTAAATTGTAATTAGTTTTGTATGTTTATAGTTTACAATATTTTATTTTCAACAACGGTATTTATATTTCTATAATTATTATATTTGCAATATTTTTAAATAAGATATTTTACTATATTTAGTGTGTTGTTTAAACAACTTATTCTCATATATACATTATATATACGTAGGAGAAGTGCCAGCTTACGGGTGTTGTGAAAAGTTTATAACATTGCTGAGAATATTATGACTATGTTAGACACAAAGTTACCTCTTAGACATTTTACTATTTACATATTTACTTATACACATATATATGCAATACTAATCATTCAAAACACGTAACACTTTGATAACCATATGGTCAGTGATTCCGTCACGATTCAAAAGTCGTCTCTTACTATCAACTTTTTGATGTGTTTTAATTTCAAGCTTGGACACAATGAGAAACCCTGGTTTTCGTACAATCTTCCTTGGGTTGTTTAACTGTTTTTGCCAATTTTATCGCAAACTAGTTGATAAAAATTATCAAAATTAATTTTCTTGTCGTGCACAATAAGCTAAAGTTATTAATCTAATTTTAAATACATAATCTAATTTCCCCGTATCAACTTCTTTTAAACGATACAAATAATGTTTTTGCCCTAATCTTTTAAATGCATTAATTTCTCACCCCCGGGAACTTCGTAGTTAGCTCACTCAGATAGGAACCCAAGGAAAACGAAGGTTTTTCATTACGTCGCTGTATAAACATAATACTATCAGTGTCGCAGTACAATACACGATCATACTGTACAGGTGTTAATAACTCGTAAAGTTTTAGACGTGTTCACGAGGTGATGAATGTTGCAAGGACAACAGTTGAAATCTTCCGTGGGTTGTTTTGGTTTTCAATGGTCTGGTTTGTTTTGTTTTTTATACGCTAGAATGAGATGTTGCTGTCTATTGGATAATACAGTTTGTAGCTCACATCGTCGTGCCCATAGATAACTCAAAAAATTTCTGGAGTATCCACAATTACAAATTGCGAAAAATCCATTTGCTGTCTCCGTTTTCCATATAGCCAATTGAGGAATATTTTGAAAATATACCTCAGACCAGAGTTCTATTCAATCTTATTTTCCGTTAACTGAATGCCTTCGTGGACACAGTAGATTCCAATATATTTCTCTGTCTTCTTTCGTGTCACACCAAGCAGGAAATACTGAAGATTCCTTTTACGTTTTCAGGAAGGAATTTACATAACCTTTAAATAGATTATCTTCCAATACGGATAATTCGAATCCCAGATTTTGATAATTTGCAGTATTTTGTATTTAAGTTTAAAGGCTATATGAAGTTCAGGGATACAGTACGTACCAGTGACGACACGTACGGGGTCGCAGTGCATGCAATTATCAATACTTTCTTCCATACACGGACGGCATAACCCAAACAAAAGACAACCATTGCATGTATATGGTAGGATGGAAAATATAAGTCTTATGAACGCAAGATGGTACATTTGACTAATCCATGAATACTTTACTCTTTTGGAAAGAACGGCTCCTTATATATTTTTGGTTTACCTGAACCACTGGCAGTGGTTTACGTGAGATCACCCAAAAGTATAACTATGTTACATCATAATATGAAACGAACTCTTCCCTATACATTCGTACAATGCATTAAAACCTTCGGTACGTCCACCATGGAAACTATCCTTAAACACCATGTGATCGACAACATCATTACGCTATGTGTGAAAAAACTTGCAATTTTGTCGTTTTTTTACAATGTGCCCCAATTCGCATTCCGACATATCAAAGACATTAAGAGTTAATATTTTAAAAAATGCCATTTTCGTGGTGGTTCTTTCATACCTGTCTTGTAGAGAAGTACCTTGCATAGAAGTGGAATCAAAGGATACGTGTTGCAATGTAGGACAATAGTTCAGGTACCCGTGGTACTAACACCCATGAAATTCGTTAACTGTATTTGTTTTACTTTCAAATCCATCGACCTTATACTTCTGAAATCGTTTTTCAAATCCATTCCCGGATTGACGAATTCAATTATCCGTAATACGTTATAAGTACCGCAACCAGTGCATTCCCTTTATTCTTTGAAGATCACGATGGTCAAACCCTATTGTGGAATAATTGGAACAATTTCTTTGGGTAAATATAAGGTGCGATACGTTAGATTTTTCAAACTAGCAATAGTGTGCCCAACGATAAAATAATGGAGACCATTCGTTTTGTCCACAATTAAGTTTCAAATTTAATGACATCCTCTGCTAAAACTTTAACATCATTTCGACAATATTCCATGATTTCCCTTTGCAGGTTTTACAGCTCGCCACTCTGAACATGTTCTTCGTGCCAGGCCATAAGTTGGTTTCGATCTTCGTTGCTCCGTGAGTCAGAGTCTAAATACTTAACCATTGGAATTTTGCCTGCATAATCTTGGTTGTTTAATGTATTAGACAAACATGGAAAATCTCCTTTCGCAAATTTGCAGAAAGGCCTAATATTTTTCTGGGTTTTGAGAACTTAACTCCCATATAGACATTCCTCTCAGGGAAATAAATTTTTTGACCTAAACGCATTTCAACAATTTATTGCCCCGACAATATTACTTCAGATGTAAAACGATGATCCATTATCAAAGTTTTAGCACAGAATTGCATATCATAATTTCTTCCATTATGAGAATGTACAATGATTTGTTTAAAGATTGGTCGAGTTATTGAAACATGATTTAAAAATCCATCAATATCCTGGAAATCAAACGAACGGAATACACTTTTATCTTCGCATGCAAAGCATGCATCATCAAGCTTCGTGTCCATACACTCGTAGCGGCATGAATACAATTCACGAAATTCATGTGATGTTCGTTTTTAGGAAGCAACATCGTTTTTACACCAAAAATAATGTACAAAAAGTATCCACATGCTGTACCGTAGCAGTTTAAAGAAAACAAATATAGGCATCGTTCGCATACGTATAACACGTTTTACAATAACGTTCACCACATTCATGTTCAGATTTACGTTCACCCATGTCAACCATATCACCACATTGGACACAGATTTTCCTTGTTTCGCATAAAGTCTTTCCGCAAACAATTACCGTTTTATGATTGGCAAAGCATTCATCCCTAGAAAACAGTCTATGACAATCAATGCACTCAAGTTTAATATTATCATCACAAACATCGTGATACTTTTCACACATTGTGCATTTGAAGTTACACTTATGATTTTCTGCATGTTGATAACATTACCAACAATGCTGACGATAACTTTTCTTGTTCAATAGCGTTTAATATTAGTAATAAATTCATAATGTCCTTCAGTACACAAAATGAAAATTTTCTTTTGTGCATGTATTCCAGGGTAAATTACATTGTAGTTTCGAGTTCTTTTCGTAGACGACCATTTGATAATGAGGTAGTAGTTTATTTTGAAACTTTCTTACATCATCAATAGTACATCCATGTTGGATTTCAATGCCAACTTTTGGATTTACACAGAGATACTTTGCCTGATTTAACAAACGTTCAGAATTGTTTTTCAATCTATACATGTAGCTATAACGATGATCAGCACTACCCATTCCAAGAACAATACATTTGGGAAGGCAATACACATCCCTTTGTACAGGAATAGTATATTACTGCATGTGTGTTACAAGGTCAGCATATTTTGCTGAACTCATAGTTCGTCCCCTACCTTTACGTGAATCATCAATATGAATTTTGAAATTTACTTTATCACAAAATAAATAATTTTCATTACTATTTAACACATTTTCAATATTAAGAAAAAGAATGTCGGAGATTAAATCTGACTATTGACGCCACAAAATGTATATTGGCTTATTAATCGCCGAAACAGAAATTTCTATTGTTATACAAACATACATATCATGGTCGGCACCATTTGAGACTTGATCCTTTACAAATTCAAATAACTTAATATATTTTTCGGGATCTTCAATTCTATTTGTGTGCATACGTTCAGTTGTAACTTTCTTTCCTGTGAGTCCAAAATAAGTATAATGATTGGTTGTAGTATTAACAATACCAAAATATTAACCCTTACCAGCACCATATATGTTAAGTTCTGATACAGAACTAGTGCTAGGACCTGGAAAGCTTATAGAATCTTCCATGAACACGCTAAACTCATCTGAACTTAAACCGTTAGTTTTTCCTTCAGACACAAGTTTCATAAACTTTTCACCGACTAAATTCCTCATATTATCTTCATGAAAGAAGTCTACGTGATATAGATCAATAATATCCTTCACTGCCTTACAAGTCTTCAAAACAACATGAGGATCACAACTAAAATGCATGAATAACGCATGCAATATCTTTGCATATGATTTATTGCTTACACATACACCTGTACCACGTCATTGCGTCATCACTTCCGAGGTAGACAAAACCGTTAGGATTTTCGTATCCATTCGCTTCTTGTGCTGACAAGATGATGCAGATCACAGAATGTCCCTCCTTTGTATTACTGTTGAACAAAATATGTAATTGTAGTTTCAATTAATGTTTCTTAAGGCTTAGTAAATATTTTACACAACGGTGTACTCTAATTAATAGTGTTATTCACCGAGGATACAGATAAAAAATTTCGATAATTCTTTTCGTAGTTCTTCAAATGCCGAAGTTCCGTAGTTAGACTTTTATGGTCCAGTATGTATTTACCGAAGATACACCTTTAAGGATCCTTTCACAGTTGCCGGTAACTATAAATCAAAAGTCCCGTATCATTTTCAGTTCACCAGATACACTTAAAAACTTTACTGCTTCAAGGTAGCACAACTTCACTTAATCCACAAGATTTACCGAAAATTCAGCTATAAGTTTATCGGTAATTGCACTACTATTTTACGTTAACTACAATAATACAACTTTCTCAAACATTTTCAGTTTTCCAAATATTTAGTTCTAAAATTATCAACGGTTTCACCAGTATTTGTAGGTAACTATAATGATAAAGTTTACGTATCTTGTATCTTCTTCAGTTTACCGACAATGTAGTTGAAAGCTTATCGGCAATTACACTAGTACTTGCCGTTAACTATTTTAATAAAACTATTACAATAAAATAATTACCGAAGATGAATCTAAGAGTTTGTCGACAATTCCAGGTCACTTTTTTATTAAATGTAATATTGAAAGACTTGTAACTTTTGCAGATCAGTAAAGATATACTTGAGAGTTTATTGTTAGATATACGTGTACTTTACAATAATTTTAACTTAGGATATTTTGTAACGAAGCTGTTGTCTTTAAAATAATTGCAGTAAAAACAACACACAGAGTACTACAAGGAACGTCTTCACTTAAGCACTACTAGTTCTATAGGGTGCGGTACAGCTTGTTGCGTGAAAGTTTCACTTCTCAAAATATAACCACGTACACAGATACATTTAGTTTGTAATCTCGTACTCAGATGCTTTGAAGATTACGTGAAAATACTTTTTAAAATTAATAACAGTAATATTACGAAGTGCTAACTATATTACATTGTTACAAACAAACTAATTTTATGAACTTTGCAGAATATTACACAATATGTTGCAACACTTTGAACGAAACATAACTTGTATTTTGTCGGATCGGTTGAATAGAATTCTCGGAAGAACAGCTAGGCTGTGATTATTTCAGCTGAATGGTTTTACTACGTAAACTCCTAAGAGCAAATTACATTTGCAAACTAGCAAATAAATCGCTTCCTGCGGAAGCTTTGAACATTCTTCTATTTGATCCAATAAAATTATAGGCAGCGATCATATAGAAGCTCATAACAACACTCGTAGAGTGTGATCCGTCAAATGTTTTATGCTATTTTAATGACATGGGTTTCCAACCCATTTTGGCTAGATGGACGGCTTGTGCTACTACATAATCTTTTGTGTATTGTCTGTTTGCATTTTTATTTTTACTTCCTAAATTTTGGATTGCAACATTGTTCTTAATTTGTTTCTGCACTTTTTATTTTAGTTTACATTTTAATTTTTAAACTAGTAGTTTGAATTTGTTTCTGGTTTTCTATTTCCAGTTTTATATTCCTCTTTTTTAATTTGTACTTCTAATTTTCTTTTTGCATTTTAGATTACAACATTGTGTTTCTAAAATTTTCTTTCTGCGTTTATTATTTTAAGTTTTAGATTTTTCCTTAACTTGTACCTTTAATTTTCAGTTTTACATTTTACATCGTAACGTTGTGTGTTAAAAATTTTCTTTCTGCATTTTTGTTTTCAGTTTTACATTTCTAATTTTTAAAGTTGCACGTATAATTTTCTTTCAGCATTTTTTATTCTCAGTTCACACTTTTTGTATCTTAACATGTAATTTTTAATTTTCAGTTTTACATTTTGGATTGCAACATTGTCTTTTTAAAATTTTGTTTCTTTATTTTTCCTTTTCAGTTCTACATTTTTTGTTTCGTAAGTTGTACTTCTTGATTTTTAAGGTTGCATGCTTAATTTTCTTTTGCATTTGGATTGCAACAGTGTGATTTTAAAATTTTCTTTTTGCATTTCTATTTTCAATTTTACATTTTTCTCTTTTGTAAGTTGTACCTTTTAATTTTTAAAGTTGTAATTTTAATATACTTTTCGCAATTTCAGTAGCAACATTGTGTTTTTAATTTTTTCATTTTCTATTTTTAGTTTTATAGTTTTTTCTTTCGTAACTTGTACTTTTAATTTTCTTTTTGCATATTTGATTGTAACACTGTGTTTTGGATTTTTATTTCTCATTTTTAAAACCAAAGTTTCACTTAACAATTATTAGATGGATTACATTCTGCGAGTGTTCTTATGAGCTTCTATAATAATTTTAATACCGTCACTGCGTATAATTTTATTGGATCACAATCGAAGATTGTTCAAAGCTTCTGCAAGAAGCGACTTATTTGCAAGTACGCAAAAACAATTTGCTCTTAGGAGTTCACGTAGTAAAACGATTCAGTAAAAATAATCACAGCGTAGCGGCTCTAAGGAGTATGCTGTTCAAGCGATTCGACAAAATACAAGCTGTTTCGTTCAAAGTGTTGCAACATATTGTGTAATGGTCTGCAAAGTTCATAAAATTAGTTCGTGTTTGTTAAAATGTAATATAGTTAACACACTTGGTAACATTTCTGTTAATAATTTTTAAAAATATCACCTAATTTTCAAAGCATCTGAGTACGAGATTACAAACTAAATGCATCTGTGTACGAGGTTATATTTTGAAAAGTGAAACTTTCGCACAACAAGCTGCACCGCACCCTATAGAACTAGTAGTGCTAAAGTGAAGGCGTTCCTTGTAGTACTCTGTGTGTTGCTTTTACTCCAATTGTTTTAAAGACAACAGCTTCGTTACAAAGTATCCTAAATTAAAATTATTGTAAAGTACACGTATATGAAACAATAAACTTTCAAGTATATCTTTACTGATCTGTAAAGTTAGAAGCCTTTCAAAGTTACATTTACTAAAAAAGTGACCAGGAATTGTTGATAAACTCTTTTATTCATTTTCAGCAAACACGTAGTGCACCATATCAAATAGACTACTTACGAGACTTTGATATTTTCAATAAGTTCGTGTGGAATTCTTGAAATTGTATAAATTTCTTTGAATTTCTAATTATATATGTTCATAATAAAACAATCCATTACATATAATTCAATATTGAAGAATCAGTGAAAGAGTGAAGACGTTTCCTGCTTGTACGCCGAGTGTCGTAATTAGCCAAAAGACAATTTCATTACGGCAATTTGTAAACTGCAAGTATTGGAAAGTAGTGAAAGATTTACCTATAAAACTTTGAAGTATATCTTCGGTGAACTGAGAAAGATACGTGAAATTTATAGTTAGTGGCAAGTATTGGTATATGTATGCTAAACAAAAAGTTACGGGAATTTTATTATTAAGAGTTAACGGCAAGTACTAGTGTAATTGCCGATAAGCTTTCAACTACATTGTCGGTAAACTGAAAAAGATACAAGATACGTGAACTTTATCATTATAGTTACCTACAAATACTGGTGAAAACGTTGATAAATTTAGAACTAAATATTTGGTAAACTGAAAATGTTAGAGAAAGTTGTATTATTGTAGTTAACGTAAAATAGTAGTGCAATTACCGATAAACTTATAGCTGAATTTTCGGTAAATCTTGTGGATTAAGTGAAGTTGTGCTACCTTGAAGCAGTAAAGTTTTTAAGTGTATCTGGTGAACTGAAAATGATACGGGAATTTTGATTTATAGTTACCGGCAACTGTGAAAGGATCCTTAAAAGTGTATCTTCGGTAAATACATACTGGACCATAAAAGTCTAACTACGGAACTTCGGCATTTGAAGAACTACGAAAAGAATTATCGAAATTTTTTATCTGTATCCTCGGTGAATAACACTATTAATTAGAGTACACCGTTGTGTAAAATATTTACTAAGCCTTAAGAAACATTAATTGAAACTACAATTACATATTTTGTTCAACAGCAATACAAAGGAGGGACATTCTGTGATCTGCACCATCTTGTCAGCACAAGAAGCGAATGGATACGAAAATCCTAACGGTTTTGTCTACCTCGGAAGTGATGACGCAATGCGATGGTACAGGTGTAAGTGTAGGCAATGAATCATATGCAAAGATATTGCATGCGTTATTCATGCATTTTACTTGAGATCCTCATGTTGTTTTGAAGACTTGTAAAACAGTGAAGGATATTATTGATTTATATCACGTAGGCTTCTTTCATGAAGATAATATGAGGAATTTAGTCGGTGAAAAGTTTATGAAACTTGTGTCTGAAGGAAAAACTAACGGTTTAAGTTCAGATGACTTTAGCGTGTTCATAGAAGATTCTATAAACTTTCCAGGTCCTAGCACTAGTACTGTATCAGAACTTAACATGTATGGTGCTGGTAAGGGTTAATATTTTGGTATTGTTAATACTACAACCAATCATTATACTTATTTTGGACTCACAGGAAAGAAAGTTACAAGTGAACGTATGCACACAAATGGAATTGATGATCCCGAAAAATATATTAAGTTATTTGAATTTGTAAAGGAGCAAGTCTCAAATGGTGCCGACGATGATATGTATGTTTGTATAACAATAGAAATTTCTGCTTCGACGATTAATAAGCCAATATACATTTTGTGGCGTCAGTAGTCAGATTTAAGCTCCGACATTGTATTTCTTAATATTGAAAATGTGTTAAATAGTAATGAAAATTACTTATTTTGTGATAAAGTAAATTTCAAAATTCATATTGATGATTCACGTAAAGGTAGGGGACGAACTATGAGTTCAGCAAAATATGCTTACCTTGTAACACACATGCAGTAATATACTATTCCTGTACAAAGGGATGTGTATTGCCTTCCCAAATGTATTCTTCTTGGAATGGGTAGTGCTGATCATCGTTATAGCTACATGTATAGATTGAAAAACAATTCTGAACGTTTGTTAAATCAGGCAAAGTATCTCTGTGTAAATCCAAAAGTTGGCATTGAATTCCAACATGGATGTACTATTGATGATGTAAGAAAGTTTCAAAATAAACTACTACCTCATTATCAAATGGTCGTCTACGAAAAGAACTCGAAACTACAATGTAATTTACCCTGGAATACATGCACAAAAGAAAATTTTCATTTTGTGTACTGAAGGACATTATGAATTTATTACTAATATTAAATGCTATTGAACAAGAAAAGTTATCGTCAGCATTGTTGGTAATGTTATCAACATGCAGAAAATCATAAGTGTAACTTCAAATGCACAATGTGTGAAAAGTATCACGATGTTTGTGATGATAATATTAAACTTGAGTGCATTGATTGTCATAGACTGTTTTCTAGGGATGAATGCTTTGCCAATCAAAACGGTAATTGTTTGTGGAAAGAGTTTATGCGAAACAAAAAAATCTGTGTCCAATGTGGTGATGGTTGACATGGGTGAACGTAAGTCTGAACATAAATGTGGTGAACGTTATTGTAAAACGTGTTATAGGTATGCGAACGATGCCTATATTTGTTTTCTTTAAACTGCTACGGTACAGCATGTGGATACTTTTCTGTACATTATTTTTGGTGTAAAAACGATCTTGCTTCCTAAAAACGAACAGGGAGGACAAGAACATCACATGAATTTCGAGAATTGTATTCATGCCTGCTACAAGTGTATGGACACGAAGCTTGATGATGCATGCTTTGCATGCGAAGATAAAAGTGTATTCCGTTCGTTTGATTTCCAGGATATTGATGGATTTTTAAATCATGTTTCAATAACTCGACCAATCTTTAAACAAATCATTGTACATTCTCATAATGGAAGAAATTATGATATGCAATTCTGTGCTAAAACTTTGATAATGGATCATCGTTTTACATCTGAAGTAATATTGTCGGGGCAATAAATTGTTGAAATGCGTTTAGGTCAAAAAATTTATTTCCCTGAGAGGAATGTCTATATGGGAGTTAAGTTCTCAAAACCCAGAAAAATATTAGGCCTTTCTGCAAATTTGCGAAAGGAGATTTTCCATGTTTGTCTAATACATTAAACAACCAAGATTATGCAGGCAAAATTCCAATGGTTAAGTATTTAGACTCTGACTCACGGAGCACCGAAGATCGAAACCAACTTATCGCCTGGCACGAAGAACGTGCTCAGAGTGGCGAGCAGTAGAACCTGCAAACGGAAATCATGAAATATTGTCGAAATGATGTATAAATTTTAGCAGAGGCTGATATTAAATTTTCAGTGTTAATTGAGGACAAAACGAGTGGTATGCAATGTTCTATCGTTGGGCCCACTATTGGTAGTTTGGCAATACTAACGTATCGTACTTTATGTTTACCCAAAAAATTATTCCAATAAAACAGATAAGGGTTTGACCACAGTGATCGTTAAAACCTAAAAGCAATGCACTTGTTGCGTTACTTATAACGTATTACGGATAATTGAATTCGTCAATCCGGGAATGGATTTGTAAAACGATTTCAGAAGTGTCAGGTCGATGGATTTGAAAGTAAAAGAAATACAGTTAACGAATTTCATGGGTGTTACTACCACGGGTGCCTGAAGTATTATCCTACACTGCGACACGTATTCTTGGATTCCACTTGTAAGCAAGGTACTTCGCTACAAAACCGGTATGAAGGAAACACCATGTAAATAGCATTTCTTAAAAAGCTAGATCTTAGTGTCGTTGAAATGTTGAAATTCGAATGCGACCACCTGGTGGAAAACGAAAAAAATTCGTGAGTTTCAAAAAACACAGTGTAGTGATGTCGATCACCTGCTACCAAAGGATACTTTTCATGGTTGACGCACCGACTATTTCAATGCAAAGTACGAATGTACCAACAAAGTGTTCATGGCTTATTGCAATGAAAGATAGTTATACCCTTGGGTCATGTCGCGTAAACCACTGCCTATAGGTAAACCAAAAATATATAAGGGGCTGTACTTTCCAAAAGTTAAAGTATTCATGGATTAGTCAAGTGCCATCTTGCCTTCAAAAGACATATTTTCCAATCCTAGCATATACTTGCAATTGTCGTCTTTTTTCGGTTATGCCGTATGTGTATGGAAGGAAGTATTGATAATTGCATGCACTGTGATTCCGAACGTGTCATCACAGGTACGTAATGTACCCCTGAACTACATATAGCCTTTAAACTTAAATACAAGATACTGCAAATTATCGAATCCTGGGATTCGAATTATCCGTATTGGAAGATAATCTATTTAAAGGTTATGTAAATTCCTTCCTGAAAACGTAACAGGAATCTTCAGGATTTCCTGCTTGATGTGACACGAAAGAAGACAAAGAGAAATATATTGGAGGCTACTGTGTCCACGAAGGCATTCAGTTAACGGAAAATATGATTGAATAGAACTCTGATCTGAGGTATATATCCAAAATATTCTTCAATTCGCTATATGGAAAATGGGGACAGCGAAAGGATTTTTCGCAATCTGTAATTGTGGATACTCCAGAAAAGAATTTTGAATTCTCTGTGGGAAGTACAATATGAGGAACGAAAAGTATTACCCATTGGAGAGCAACATCTCTTTGTAACGTATGAAAACATTGGAAAACAAAACAACACATGGAAATTTTCAAATGTTGTCCTTGCAACATTCATCACCTCGTGAACACGTCTAAAACTTTACGACTTACCTGTATAACCTAATCGTCTATTGAATTGCGACACCGATAATATTATGTTTATACAGCGACCTATTGAAAAATCTCCATTTTCCTTGGTTTCTTATCTGGGTGAACTAACTAACGAAGTTCGCGAGGAGAGGGAAATTGATGCATTTAGAGGATGAGGACAAAAAGTTTACGCGTATCATTTAAAAGAAGTTGAAACTGGGAAAGTAGATTATGTATTTAAAATTAGAAGAATAACTTCAGCTTACCGTGCACGACAAGAAAATTAATTTTGATAATTTTTATCAACTAGTTTGGGGTAAAGTTGGCAGAAACAGTTGAACAACCCAAGGAGGATTGTACGAAAACCAGGGTTTGTCATTGTGTCCAAGCTTGAAACTAAAACACATCAAAAAGTTGTAAATAGAAGACGACGATTGAATCGTGACAGTATCACTGATTATAGGACATTGCCATATGGTTATCAAAGTATTACGTGTTCTGAATTATTAGTATTGCATATATTAGTGTATAAATAAATATGTAAATAGTAAAATGTGTAAAAGGTAACATTATGTCTAATGTAGTCATAATATCCTCAGATACGTTCATAAATTTTTAACTACACCCGTCGGTTTGCATTTCTCCTGGGTATATATAATGTATATATGAAAATAAATTATTTAAACAATATTGTAAGTATAGTAAAATATCTTATTTAAAATATTGAAAATATAATATTTGTAGAAATATATATACCATTGTTGAAAATAAAATATTGTAGACTATATAAATACAAAAATAGTTACAAATTAAATATATTTAAAGAAAGAACTACTCAATAAAGTCGTTAGAATTTACAATATTATGTTTTATTCCTATACGTATATGCAAACAAATATCGGTATCCTATTATTAAGTATGTGTATTTTATAAGATAACGGAAGAATACTTATGCTTTATATAAGGTTATTTATACCTATTCATAATACTTTGTTACGCAGCTCCTACAAAAATTAGCATAAGTTGTAAACCATGTTAAAATCAAAACGTCATAATGTCTTCTACAGGATGAATCCACTTTATAAGTAGGTGATAGTATGAATATTTTATTAGAAGACTTCAATTAGAGATATAAGGGAGTAAATGAAATATAGTACATTGGCATTATATATGTTTAAAATACAACTAGGACATGACTAACAATTTCTTACATACGTAAAAGTCACAATATATATTCCAACAACACAAGCAAAGCATAATTAAAACACTCACATACGTAAAAAATCAAAATATATAGGTATAAGTAAACATTACAAGCAAAAAGGTAAGGTAATGCAACCCAGCGTTACAATCATAACTAGAGGTTATGCAACCCAACATTATGTTCAAGGCTTGGTAAAGCCCTTACATATATATACATAGTGACAATATTTGAAGAGAAACGCTCGTGAGTGGGAAAGGGAGTCGCTATACTTTTGAACCCTAATCTTGTAATTTTGATAATTGAGTTAAAATATAAAATTAAAATGAATGAGTTTTAGAATTCTAGATTGAGATGCTAGTTTTAGGATTATGTAAGTCACATTGGACTTCCCAAGAGAAACATGAAAGCAAATTAATTATCATGTCTATAGCGACAACTCCTAGTCACGACCGCTGTTCAATTTATTAGAAATAGGAAAAGAAGGAGTGAGAAAGAGGAAGAAGGTAGGAGAGAAGAAGGACAAAAAGAGAAAAAAGAAAGGTAGAACGAGTTAGAGGAGAAGGAATTGCTGGATAAATATGGAAATATTTTGAAGGAACTCGAATAGTTACTAAAAGGTAATTTTTAATCGAGGGTTAGTACTTGAGGATCAATTCTGAAGTGATCCGAAAGAGACACGTGTTGAGTAATAAGACCCTGACCTGGATCCAGGCAACAACGCAAGTAGGAGTTGCCCCGACTCAGCCCGGGTGATGAGAAGTTTTAATTTAATCGTTTATCTGTTATTTCCAAATGTTACATAAGCTTTATATTCCCATAGTGGAGATCGACCAAGCATTTGAATCAGCTAGGAAAAAAAACTTTTTGAAGAAATGTATATATTTTCCGCAAATAGAAATTTTGAGATTTCTGAAAAGACTGTCGTTATTCTGGCTCCTCCTGTTATTTTGGCTTTTCTCTCATTACCGATTTAGAGTAATTTAGGGTTATTTATCTTCCATAACCTTCAGCATGCACTAATACATATAATATATTATTATAGATACATTACAAATATTATCATAGTAAATCAATATTAATGCTACCACTTAAACACTAAATTTGTCATTCATTCACGCACACTCACATACATAGAGGACAGCTTTTTGCCATGGGTAATAATATTTTTTAAAAAGAAACTAAACAACTACAATTTGGTTAACTTTATTACACCAATTTTATCATTAGACACAAATTGTTATGAACATTCAATCAACATACATATGAATGTATAAATATATTCGTTAAACTTTTGAAAAATACGATACAAATTAAGAAATAAATTTATAGTTTACAAAACTATGATTCAATAAAAAAGGAATAAAACTTTATACGAGGATTTGAATGAGTCTTTATCTCATATATGAAAGTTTTGAGTAAATTTACGAGTCCTATCTTGTAGTTCACGATGAGAGTTAATATCACATAAAATATCAAATCGCCCTTGTACGTTGTCCATTTATTTCATTTTATTATCGGATACACGCATCAGATTAGGTTACTATTCGTAACCGACACTTGTTCTGTCAGTATATGTACTTATGAGTACCTTTCTCACTTTAAGAGCAAACTTATTTCTACTATCACTGCGACTACTTTACTTCTCTGGTCATTCCCATTATTATCTAGTTTCTTGAGTCGGTTTAAATCAATATCGCCTTATACTTTTAAACACACACTTTGATAGTTTTATTTATGCCACTTGTAAGGACATGAGAATTTTTCAGGTCCAGAAGAGATTTATTTTTTTTTATCAAGATCACAATTACTAAGGTAGCAAAACTCTTATCAGTTTTGAGGATTATATGAGGATGGGACATAAGATATAATTTTGCAAAAGGATTTCAGGTTTAGAAGCTTCGAAGTAGATTGGTTGATAAATTAGGCTTTCGAGTACGACCTGCCTTAATTCCATGCTACATCAGTTTAGATAATGACAGAAAAGGTTAACAACCACATATATTATTTAGTAATGTTTCAGAACTTCAAGGAAATTATTTAACATGCGACGGAGATGTAAAATCTACATATTATCTACATAATCTACACAAAATCTACTTGTAGGATGTCTCGAATTATGGCAACTAATGATTGTTCGGGGTAAGTACTGAGACCCTTCACATGCTTTTATTTACTTAATTCAATATTATACATTTCACTTTAATATCATATTTATATTTCAGAGATCTCAATACATATACTCAACAAGTATTTAAACTTTAGAATTAACGACCCTGACAAATAATTTTCATCTTGGGTTGCAACACTACATAATGGAAAAGATCAGAATATCACAAATTTAAATAATTATCCGCACATAACGATAAATTTAATATTCTCAAGTATTCTATTTGAAACAGTAAATGTGCGAGGCAGGCGGGTAAAACACAGAATATTTATAAATATATGATTCTGAAATGTTAATACTACTTTTGGGCCTAAACAACTGCAATAACATTTACATTTAGGACACCCAATGGAAAAGAAAATAGAAATATCCGATAGTTCAACAGAGAAAGTCCAAACAGACAATAATGAAAAGAACGAAAGTAAAACATAATAGTATACCGAACCATCACTCACATCTGTAGTGGGTCAAAAATGTGACTGAAAACGGTCCCTTGATATTTAACATCAACGAATACCTCCACGAATCGTGTCTCGAGCATCTCAGTTAGTAATCAGATTCAAATGCTATACGTTAAGTGGTCAATGTATGTAAAATTCGATACTCGTTTGGAGAAGGTTGAAGAAAATTTTAAAAAATCTCGAAGAAGAGAGTAAAGGAATAAATAAAGAAGAGAAAGAAGGAGCGGCGCGCCAAAGGAATAAGCTAAGACACTAAAACTAAAAAGGTGTCGAATTTAGACACACAACAACTCACAGCCAAATATACAGTACTTTTATGCCGAAAAAGGTGGCCTACTAAAATGCGTAGCTTAAAAGATATATCTCCAAAGCTACAGCTAGTTCTTGCCCTCAATGGAATTTTCATAAAGACAAAGGCTTTAGGGAAATTCCACTCCTCATTGTAATCCGGCTGAGACCTTGGAGACTCCGGCATTACCGGAAGTGTCAGTGTGGTTTCTTAATTTAGGATTTCTAAAAAAATTGCCGACCCCTCAGAAACTGAGAAGAGTTCCGAGGAAAGTATGTAAAAGTAGACTAAAGTGAAAATAGATTTTGTAGTAGTAAGTTGTCTGCGAAATCTTACTAGTAGCTACCAATCCGCAAGGGTGCCAACATTAAGGCGTCAACTAATTTCAAACACTATATACTATTAATAAAAAAGTGAAAACTGATGGGTATTCGGGTTTGGACGCCCTTGTACGGTATTGTGAGATTCTAATGTAATAGATTTACTAGATTATTTGATCCTATCCACTCCGTCACCTCTACGAATAATAATGCACTTGGTTTGGTCGGGTGACGTGGAAGAAAAATTTCAAAGTTGCAGAGTATTGTCATAAATGAAACCCAAACGCATATATTTAAACTGTACCAATTCTTCAAACAGTTATTCTGTTACGTGATTAACTGCGAAATGTCCAGGATCATTTGCCATATGGCTATAGTTTGTATTGCCAGGCCGGTTGATCAATTAACTGGTATATTTACTATGGAATGTCGAGCCACCAAGTGAAAATACCATTCATCATTTTTTAAGTATCACACTACCCTCATACAAAATTTTAACGCGATAATCAATGCATTAAAAATTTATCATTTTATATACCTTGTAGCAAACTTTACCAATGGGCATATATACACATGGGTGTTTTACCATTTATTCATACTCTCTACACATTTATATATTAGTAATATTATCGTTACTCACTTATTTGTTTATATATTTACTTTTCTCTACGACGTCGATTTATTTTCAGACACATTATATTTTCTCAATAACCCCGAGACTGTTCAAAGCAGTGTGAATAACTATATTAAAATCAGCAAATTATCATAATACATTGACTAAAACATGTGATTTTATATGAATGAATATGAATTTCTTTCATAACGAACTGCAGTATATTTCACTTCAGGGCCGTGCACGGCTTCGAAATTATTTTTTATGCAATGAGAATTCAATGTTCTGAATAGCATGCAACTATATATCAGAAAATGTCAACAATGCAATTGCTTACAGAAAGCAACGGATAGAGAGGATTTGTAAATGTAGCCTGACAATAAAAATAATGCCATATAGATAAAACTTCGAGTTAAGTGGAAACGGGAAGTTTATTATTATTATTGATATTTTGACTACTAGATTATACAAATGATCGTGCTTTTCCATAAAGGTAGTTTATGACGTGATTCATCCAGAAATCCATTATTATAGGCCTAAACTAATATTTTCTTATTATTCACAGCAAAAGGGGCCATTTTCGTATTGATCACATCACTGAGTATTTGAGAAACAGAACAAACACTAGCAGCGAATAATACTTAACTCGGACGTGGTGGCGCTAGTAATATGGAAACAACCTGTGCATCATTAAATATTGTTTGCACCACTTTTATCGTTTTAACTATTAGTCATGTACTATGTAATTACGGTACGAAATTACTATAAAATTTTCATTATGGAGTAACGCACTTATTATGACGGACCAAAGAGATAAATAAACGAACACTAATATGCTGTCCATCGAGAAATATATCTTACTTTCACTCACATCTTACTCCTAAAATCTACATACTCAATTACAAACATGCACATTACATTCCACATACCCATGAAAGCAAATACTAATACATATAAATATGCATACTAATGCATATTATCACACCATTCAACTACATATGAATTGAACAGGATTATTGAATTTCACCATATCTACAATCGGCTCTATGAACTGAGAAGGGGAAACGAAACAATCGGAACCTAGTAACCCTTCTACAAACTAAATTATGTTTTCAATCACTAGGAATGAAAAGAAAGAGAGGTCCCTATCCTGAGGGGAAAAATACCTTAACAAAAATTCGTTCAACCCACTTTGTTGGAAGCAGTGATCAATTTCGGAATAAGTAAGAGTCACTGTTCTGAATTACTCTGATATTATGAAATTTAATTTGACTATAAACAAACATACAACTACCGCCATGTTAATACAAGAAAATGTATATTTACAACATGCACAAACAAAGCTATTTAAGGACAGGCGTATCGACCCTAACAGAAAATTTAGAAGGGGTTATCAAAGGAAAACACTAATCTTCAAAATTGTTTTGAAAATCACACACTAGACTAATCCTGTCCGTTACTGTTTACGTTCATGAACATTGCGTCGATTTAGTTGAAGTCCATTATCTCACTGACTTTCTAACTTGTTTAATATAAAAATCCTATATTCCTGGGACTGTTTCCGCTGCTTATGGATTTTTTTATTAAAACTGCTTTTACCTTAGTTTTGCAGCTTCTCCGTAAAAATTCCATATTTGTCCAGAGCCGAGTTAACAAGGTCTACAATCTCACTCGTTCCAAGTAGGGAATGACCAGAATTGCGCTTTAATATGATAGCATCGGAAATAGTCCCAATCAAGACAAAGGGTTTTGGTGCCGGAAAATTATAAAACGAACGAAAAATAGCAAGAACTGGATAAAACCGGATCTTGGGAGTATACGGCATCTCAGAGGGACGAAGGGGGTATAAATTATTCTGCCAAAAATCCGATTGACGGATAATTTCAAGAATTTCTGTCCAATTGCGGGCCTATATTTTCATATGGCATTAAGATTATAATGTCAATAATCATCCATTTGAAATGCCTATATACAGGACTTATAATAAAATAATGTATAAATAAAGATATTATTACCCAAAATATAATTCCTATTCAATTAACCAAAGCTTCCACATTAATTTTGAATTCAATAAGGAACGAATGAATATACTACATGAACCGAAGTTATATTTTGAAAAATCACATAATACAGTACGTGCCAAACATGTTGGTACCCTCCAAACAAAAATTTCATTACCTGTAATGGCACATTACATATACAACCCTACAACACAAACAAAAAGTTAAGGTGATGCAATCCAACATTATTCCAAACAAGAAGTGTTGCAACCCAGTATTACATTCAAGGTAAGGTTAAAACACTTACATACATGCAAAGTGACTATACGCATCCGTACAATACAAACGAAAAGGTAGAGGTTGTGCAACCCAACTTTAAATCAGAGAAGTTATGCAACCCAACATTACATTCAAAGCATAAACAAAACAGTAACATACGTGAAGAATAACAATATATAAGCCTCAAATACAAACCAAAAGTATGGTTATGCAACCCAATATTACATCCAAGAGGAGGTTATGCAACTCAACATTACTTTCAAGGTAGCGTTAAAACACTTACATGCAAACGGAAGATGATAAAAATCTTGCAACATGGTACATATATTCATGTCCATATATCAAAAGAACATGCATACATACGTACATTGACAAAAGTAGTCATATATACTTGTCTAATTTGTGATTCGACTGAGTTTCGTACACGATTATACCCAAACTTCAATGAAAAGATGATACTCTATGCTAAAATCCCATATCATCCACTGAAAACACCATACAAATGCATAAGATACTTTTCTTAGAGTTGCATCTGTTTCCTCCGACAATACCCGATAAATGAATGTACAATCTGTACTACTCGATACTATACACACAATCTGTACCTCTAACATAAACGTTAAACACGAAAAAATCATTCATCCTAACCCTTTCATTATCAATTAAACATTATACAAAATAGTTAATTAATTAATCTAATTATTAAAAATTAAACCAATTTATGCAAAATATATTAAAGATAACACTGTTCAACAAATTTTGATCAAAAGTATGTAAATTCTCTGAATTTGCGATTTTTACATTCATTTAAGTATAATATGAAAGGAAATGATGATAGAAGAATTTTCTTAGCTCAGGTTGTAAAAAAAGACGCCCTTGTACAACAGTAGCTGTATATATACAAATGTATTAATATTTATAGAACATTTAAGCAAAATCCTTTTAAAAACCTACATTTCACTTTTTTTATCTATTTCACTGTGATGTGATAAGCTGGGTAGTTAAGAAGTACCCTAACCTATAGCTTTCTATACTTTTGTACTTCCTTTTCCAAAATTGCGCAAATACCAGTTTCACAGCGATACAGAAAATAAAGTAACCGTGGTCAAGTTAAACATTAACAATTCCGTAATAAAAATCAGTATTAACATCAAAACATGAAAAATATGTACAAATACGTTTTTGTGCAAGAACTACACTGCAATGTAGACAAAAGTTTCAAGTGATCCCTTGTACAGGATTATGTTTATTTTATTTTGAGCGTCTTCGCTTGGCTTGCCTTTTGTAGGTTACATCTGGAGCATCCCTTGCAATAGTTCAACAGTAGTCGGCCAATATGTTAGAACTCCACTTTCCCTCATATCTCTTCTCCATGGCTGCAATATCTTGATGGAAACGCTCACCATGTTCGTCACTTACTGCTCCACAATCTTCGGGAAAGGAGTCTAGATGTGAATGAAGAAAGTGGAGTTTCAGAGACATATTGCAACCAAGATTTTCGTAGCACTATAACAACTTTGCTACCAGTTGTTTGTAATTTGTTGCTGGGTGTCTTCCCAAGAACTGTGAACAAACACTCTTCGAGCTTTCCCACGCAGCTTTCTCCTCACCTTGGAGAATTTCGTCGAACTTGTGATCTTTGAATAGTTGCCTAATCTGTGGCCCTATGAAAACACCCTCTTTAACTTTGGCATCACTTAATCGAGGGAATTGTCCTCTTAGGTACTTATAGGCCTCATCCTCTTGGTCCATGCTCTTAACAAAATTTTTCATAAGACCTAATTTAATATGTAGAGGGGGAAGCAAAATTCGGTTACGATCTACCAGTGGTTCATGCTGCACATTTTTCACTCCCGGCTGAAGAGTTTCTCTGGTACTCCAATCACTTTTGCGGTAATGAGATCCACGATCTCTACTGTCCCATTCACATATAAAGCAACAATACTTTGTATACCCTAACTGCATACCAAGAAACAGTGCTATTACTTTAAGGTCACCACAAATGAGCCACTGAAAATCGTAATATTTAATGGCTTGAAGTAAACGTTTCAGGTTTTCATAAGATTCCTTCATATGAACTGCGTAACATACAGAAATTGAAGGAAGTTCATTTCCAATATGTAAAAGCACTGCCTTTAAACTCACCTTGGACGAATCTATAAAGAGCCTCCACTCCGTAGGTTCGTAATTAATTTTAAGTGCCCTCATGAGACCATTTACATCTGTACATGCCACAAGTGTGTCTTCCATAGTAAAAAATGAAGTGAACATCTTCTCCCTATTCCGATACACTGAAATATTTACTTTTTCCTGCAATAAATTCCATTGCTTTAAGCGTGACGCTAAAATTTCGGCTTTGCTTTTCGAGAGGTCCAAGTCTCTGATTAGATCACTTAGTTCCTCTTGAGTAAGTCTATGTGGTTCACATGGAGGTTCTTCTACAACAAACGTAGGGTCCTTCGAAGTACTTGATTCAGGAGCTTCAACTTCTTGATCATCATCAGAAAAAAGATCGTATTCTTTAGGTGGTTCAGGAACAGGTAGTCCTTCTCCATGTGGAACAGGGCGCATTGCAGAAGGAATGTTAGGATAGATCAAGGCCCGCTTCTTCTTCGTGGAAATTCCCTTCTTGACGGAAGGAACCATACAAAAATAACAGTCTCTGATGTGGTCGCTTGGCTCCCTCCAAATCATGGGCACTGCAAAAGGCATTGAGCGCCCCTTCCCCTTAATCCAATTTCTTAGATTGCTGGCACAAGTGTTACACACAATGTGGGGTTCCCAAGATTTATCTTGGTCTCCAATTTTACAACCAAAGTAATATTGATAGCCTTATCTTATTAGTGGTGTTATAGTCTGCTTTTGTGAGGAAAATGTCACTTCCCCACACACTAGCAGAAGCTATCCGCACTGTTTACACAATTTCGCGGCATTTTTGTTTATTGAAATCCTCAAATTTTCACTTAAAATAGTTCCGATAACTATTTAAAAATATACATTCGAAATACCAGTATTTTTGCGTACTTGTAGTTGTATTTTTATGTCCTGCTCTACACAAACGTCACACCCAAAACGCTGATAACTGCACTAAACCTGTCTTTTCTAACAATAGCAGAACACTACTGAGATAAGGAACACAATGAAACCAAGCGTTCATATAGTTTCTCCAGTGTTGCCGGATGAGTGTAACATTTTACCCCAAACGAAGCGAATATATTTATTTTTAAAGCGTTATTTATTAGACATGCCTGTAAAACGAAAAGTAGAGCTAATATTCGAAAATAATTTTCAAAGTCGTGATCAGCACCACAAAATCAATAAGAATTAGCTGATTTTGTTCAATTTACATTTTCCTTGTTGAACAGTTTAATTTGTTTGAACCCTACCTGGAAAAGGAAGAAGGAAGACTCACCTTAGGTTAAGACTTTATTGCCCTCTGCAATAAATCCAAAGTCAGGTAAAGAAGGATCGATCTTTCCAAACCTCAGGTAGCGGGGTCATAAAACAATCTGGTTGACAGGGGGACAGGCCAATTATAAAGAGTTCCTTTAGCCAAGAAGAACCTCCTTCAAGCAATGGGAAAAATTATAATTCGTTTCCCGTTCTTACCTATTCCCTCCTCTATCCTTTCATTATTGGTTCCTACTAGTTTCTGGGCGGAATAAAAGTTTCGTTTTTGCTGGAGTCTTTTTGTACAAGTTAACAAACTCCATGTCCTACCTCGAAACGCAAACAAGCTAGAACAGAAATAACTACTTCTTACCATGGTATATGTTCCTATCTCCTAAGACCCAAAAATGATATAATTTATGCAAATTTAAACATAAATGAATACAAATTAATACAACTAATTAGATTTTCTTCTTCTATTACTCCATTGCATACTCCATTACTATTACTCAATATATCCTGTAGACATAATATGCATATTTTATTCAGCTATCAATAAAAATATCAATAACGAGTACTAGAATACAGCAAGGAGATGTTGTTATTCCAACTACCACATGTCTCTTTCCCTTCTTTCGTATTCCTTAACTCTTTCCAGCACATGGTTTTTTGGGCTATTTTTTAGGCTTTCAGTCAAGCAGCTACTGCATCGTCACTATTTATCCTAGGATCATGGTTCATACCTCATTCTCTTCAGAATGGAGCTGGCTTTCAAATGATATCACTTGCATGCTCATACCATATACCAGGAGCGCGAAAAATGATGTCAAAGGGAAAATTTCCGAGGAATTTTTTTTCTCGCATTTGGGCCCCTCTGGAGCGGCCCTGTGTGAACGTAGCCATATTTAAAAAATCTCATAAATAGTACTTGGAATACTGAATGCGTGTACCAAATTTCAAGTTTCTATCTTGAAAACCAAGGGCGGGAGAAATTTTATCAGGAATTCCCACCATGCCCCAAATTACCGTAAAACACCATGATCTCAGGTAAAAAACATTTCCTGAGACATCTCTAATTACTTTAGGGTCATGTTTCGCCCATCATTCTCTTCAGAATAGAACTGCCTTTCAGGCGGTATGACTCACGTGTCTCCATCATGTATCTAAGTCGGGAAAATTAGGAAAAACGGGATTTTTTGGGTCTAAATATCCTTTTTTCAAATTTTAGCCCCCTCTGGACCCCCCTGTTTTAACGCAGAAATCTCAAAAAAATCTGGTAAATACTACTCGGTAGGCTGAATGTTTATGCACAATTCCAATTTTCCAGGTGCAAAAGTAAGCCCGCCAAAAAAAAATATACCGACAATGTCCCATATTCCCGTATACAGATCAAAATTTTTAAACATTCCCTGAGACATCCCTAATTACCCTAGGGTCATGTTTCGCCCATCATTCTCTTCAGAATAGAACTGCCTTTCAGGCAATACCATTCACTTGTCTTCATCATGTGTCTAAGGCGGGGAAATCCTGTGAATGGGATTTTTTGGTAAAAATTTCTCTTTTTCAAGGTTTAGCCCCTCTGTGCCCCCCCCCATTTTAACGCAGAAATCTGAAAAAATCTGGTAGATACTACTCGGTGGACTGAATGTTTGTGCACAATGTCAATCTTCTACGTGCAAAAATAAGCTCGCAAAAAATAATACCGAAAATGTCCAAAATTCCCCTATACAGAAGTATATTTTGATAAAAATTCCCTGACACTTCCCTAATTACCCTAGGGCCATGTGTCGCACATCATTCCCTTCAGAATAGAACTGCCTTTCAGGCGGTACCATTCACTTGTCTCCATCATGTATCTAAGGCGGGAAAATGAGGAAAAACGGGATTTTTGGGTACAAATATCCTTTTTTTCAAATTTTTGACCCTCTGGATCCCCCCTGTTTTAACGCAGAAATCTGAAAAAAGTCTTGTAAATACTACCCGGTGGACTGCATGTTTGTGCAAAATTTCAATCTTCTACGTGCAAAAATAAGCCCGCCAAAAATACTTTACATAAACCCCGCAAAAAGTATTACACGAAAATATAAATTTTAGACTTCTGACGTCATCACCTCCTATGTCTCGACGCAGGAAGGTGTGAAACCATCCGTAATGTCTTCTATAATGCCTCTGGACTTTGAAAAAAAACCGGACGAAAAAGCTCAAATAGGAGAGAGAAATGCTCAAATAGTTATAACGCAATGTACCATGAAACACCCCGTATGGTACAAATTGTACCATAAGATCCCCAAAGGGTTAAACCTTCGGAGCGAAACAACCATGTCAAATATTATTCTACATATCATTTACCATACCGTGTTCCCTACAAATAGTCCTGGCTTCCACATTCCATTCGTATTCATTAAAACCGTAGGCGCCAAACAATCATGTAATCACATTCTTCTTCTACCCAACAAAGGACTGTATACGTGTTCTCACAACTCCAACCATCTGGATCACCAACCTCTCATACCATCTTGCACTATTCCTTAGTTTACGTGCCGTCAAAGCACACTGTACACGTTCTCACCCCCCTGCCATTATATGTCACTAAAGAATACAATGGTATGTCCATATGGTGTAACACAAAGGAAAGGAATCCACCAATCAGGAGGCCAGAGTCCACATCCTTACACATCACTACTCCTTCCATCTCTGCTTGTTCCTTTCCCCCACTGGCTACCTGACCTTAGAACCCAACAATCTATCACTACATGTGTCTCCTTCCTGCAACAATTTTCAATTAGTTTCTTGAATACAAAAAATCCGTTCTATTTAAGGTTAACATAAACCTTAACACAAACAGTATAAAATTATCATAAAATCACCATAAATTCTATAAACTCACCACAAATCGTACCAATAAATAGGATAAATTTCGTAAAAATTTAATAGAACAGTATAAAAACAGTTTATTTAATTCTAGGGTGTTGGCACGGAATTATGATGAGAAATACGGTCTACACTACTGTTTTATTCTAGAATACAGGCTACAATTCAGAAAAATTTTAAGTCAGTTCAATAATGCGTGTACACTATTCTCTTGATTTACTTAGATGGGAAAGAAAATTATTTGCATCGTATCAGATGATTTAAAATGTACTATATTGTGAATTTAGGATTTCAGTGTTAAACGTTAGCTACGTTCACACCAATATTGTATAAGTTGCAAGTAAAATAAATGTAAAATTAGAAACAAGAAAATCAGAAAAGTAAATTCCTGAATCAAGAAAGCATATCAGAAGTCTAGGCAGAAAAGGTTTGTTGATACGTCATTCGATTCCGAAAAAAAAGCGATTGTGACAGAGATATCATTAGCTGATTCCAAAGACAAAGAAAACGTGAAAAAATAGCAGTAGAAAGAAAATGGAAGGCGACCAAGGATCTTTTAGGGAAATGAAAGCAAGAGGCTGAATCGTTGTCTTTGTTTTAGAAGAATGACATCACGCAACCGATTAATCAACTACACACAGAAAGGAAAGAAAGAAAATTGTCTTTTTAATCGTACGTGGTAGATGCTTCAGATGCAGACAACGTATAACACTGGTATACAAATTTTGATCAAGGTTGTGCTTATGTTGGTCTTTCGTCGGTTTCTTAATGATTTGCACCCGCTGAACACGAGTATGGCAGTTATTTTCCCTTAATGTCAAAATTTGTGATAATATAAGCATATCAGATTTTATTAAAACAGTAACATATTATACAATTGTATATTACGAGAACATTGAACTACAAGCATAACACAAACATTGTAGTAGTGCTTCTGTTGATTTTTCATTGGTTTCTTAGTGATTTGCACCCGCTGAACACGAGTATGACAGTTACTTTCTCGTAATGTCAAAATTTGTAATGCTATAAGCATATTAGATTTTACTCAAACAGTAATATATTATACAATTGTGTCTTATAGGAACATTGAATTACAAGCATAACACAACATTGTAGTCGTGCTTCTGTTGATTTTTCATTGGTTTCTTAATGATTTGCACCCGCTAGGCACGAGTATGACAGTTACTTTCCCGTAATGTCAAAATTTGTGGTGCTATAAGCATATTAGATTTTACTCAAACAGTAATATATTATACAATTGTGTCTTATAGGAACATGGAATTACAAACATAACACATTTTGGACATCAACTTTCTGGGTAACAAAAATCTACATAACAATACATAAATACTAAAATATATGAATATTACATTTCTTATAAAAATTATATACAAAAGTACTGAGATTGGAGGAAAGTGTTTATCAAGTACTGGAATTCCGTAGTCAAAAGTGAAAGTTAGTGGTTCTTTTTCTTTTGTGGGAAACGTTTACTTCGTCATGGACTAACCCCCAAATATAATCACCTATCATTGCACAGTCCCACCTTTTTTGGTATCTGCTTTCCATTACCTCAATGCCCTTATGGAAACGTTCCCCTGCTCTTCGCTAACATCTCCTTAATTCTCCCTAAAGAAATCCAAGTACGAATGTAGCATATGTAATTTTAAAGACATTCTACATCCCAATGCTCGATATTGATCAATGAGTGTCTTAACTTGGTGTTCAAACGCTTCACTTCGGTTCTGCACAAGAAATCCCGTCACCAATTTATGAAAGGCCCCCCCAAGCGTTTCTTTCCAACTCCGTCATTTTTTGTTTAAGTGGACCACTATTAAGCATGACATGAATCTGAGGCCCTGTGAAAATGCCAGCCAGAACTTTTGCCTCTGATAAAGCTGGAAACATTTGTTTGATACATTGTAGGGCAGGAGAATTGCGACCCAGAGCTTTCACAAATTGTTTTGCCAATCCCAGGTTAATATGTAATGTTGGCATGAGAATCTTCTCCCTGGGCACTAATGCTTCATTTATCACATTATGTGTTCCTGGAATAAGTTCCGTTCTTTCAGGCTACGTGGTTTGATCATAATGCTGGTTAGTTGTCCGACTGTCTCACAGACATAGAAAGCAGGAATATTTAGTATAACCACTTTGCAACCCAAGAAGAAAACCAATAATTTTGAAATCCCCACACACGTCCCATTGATGTTCCTTATATTTTGTTTTCTCCAAAATCAGCTTCACACTTGAATAACTCTATTTAATCAATTTACAATTCTGCTATGTATCTTTAGAATCTATATTCTCTGTTTCGTACTCCGAACAATTATCGTTAATAACAAATGCGATACCACCTAGCGAGTATCGAAGTAAAGGACGCAAATTATTCTGCATAAATCAGTATAGAAGAAAAATAAAATATGCTTATATCATTGAAAATATTGACACTACATAAAAATAAGTGCCAGATTCGTGTTCAGGGAGTCAAAATACATAAAAATTAATCAAGAAATAATAATAAGCAAAATTTTGTATACCAGTGTAATCAGTAGCGCTTTGCTTGGGATGATGGGGAGGAAATGAAATGAAATTTTTAAGTTTTACGTCCCACGGTTATGCCGGTTAAGGAGACGGTGATGATGAGTAATGAATGAAATGGTGGAATGAAGAAAGTGGGAGGAAACGGGAGAACCCCGAGAAAACAAACGCACACGATGTTTGTCCACCACAAAGTTCACTTGGCGGGAGCAGGGTTTGAACCCGAGACCCCTAGCACCAGAGGTGAACGCTCTACCACTGAGCCACCGTGGCCCCAATGATGGGGAGAAAAAAGAGCCGTCGATGTCTATAGAATTCCACATTTCTCATTAGCTCATGTATGTATATCAAACTCGAGGTTTGGCGATTATTCTTTTGCAGTCAAAATGATCGATATGCAAATTAAAATCTTAATAATAATAATAAAAACAAGAAGGATAAGAATAATAAGAATAATGATAATAATGCAACTCTTAGTAGAATAACAACTTAATTTAGCGGTAATAAAAGAGGTAATTTTAGGAACAAAAAACCAATATCAAAACTATGCGAAGTGAGGATATGTAATCAACAAATCCCCTAAAACCCAAACAAAATAACTCAACAAATTAGAAAAATTGCTAGTCTTCTATGTAAACCGATCGAGTCCAACAGATTGCTGTAATCAAGTTTTAAATAAATGGAAGAACTTTGCATTATATGTTTAGAATAATGGAAAACTTTTGACCTAGAGCTACTTTCTTCGTTCCTTATACAGTATGTGTAGTGTGAAGTAGCTGTGTACTAGATGAAGTGACCATGTGTAAACTCTTAATTTAATTCGCTAAATTCAATTATTTTATTAAATTACATTTATCCACGACAGAACTATGAACATTTAAAATACAACGGAACGAAACTTTTATTAATGTTGTACATTGCCAGACAGTTTGAATAAGCATGTATTTGTTAATTGTCATTTTAGAAATTGTCAATAAAGGTGACTACTTTCCTTCTTACTTTTCCGCGTTCGTTTCCGCCTAGCCTGACACTTCCTAATTCACTGAATGTCAGACTCATTGTTTTTCGATTAACCATTGAGGACATATCGACAGGGGGCATTCGCCACAAGGTTTAGAAAGGTGCAGAATCTTCATGAGAGACACGTTGCTGCATTGAAGAACAACCAACTCCATGTCTTGGGAGTACCGTTCTGTTTGTTCATCGCCACAGATTCAATAGAGTCCAATATCTGACTAGGAATGAAGGTGTAGGAGAACATCATTGAAAACGCATTAAGACGAGAGAACTCTACGACTCTGGCAGTCCAGCAGGATCAGGATCCAGTTGTTGGCTAACTCCATTACATCCAGGCTCCTCCAGGGAAAACCATCCGTCATCCAGATGACAAGGACAACACCAGTCTCGTCGGATCTGTCAAGCTATTGCTCATCCTTTACCTCTTAATCATAACCTCTCTCTCTCTCTCTCTCTTCTTTTCCCCAACTAGTCGTTTTCAAAGTTAAAACATTTGAATTTTATTTAAATTCAATCATAACTCTTACAGTTAAGTAACGTGTTGTGCATCAGTTTAATCCCCAATTATTATATTCATTTAATGAATATTTTAGAGATTATTCTGAGCTATTAACTGATGGCACCGCACCGGCAGAGTAGATTATTTTGTTTATATATGGAAAATTTAATGAGAAACAACATAATAAGACAAGTCATTATGTTTCAGATTCAGTGTTTTGCTTATTATTCGGATGTTGTGATGCAAAGTTTGTTATTCAAAACTGAATGTATCTTCCGCATAGAACAAAAATATATTTTGCCACGCAAACGCATTAATTCTACATTAATGGAAGAGGTAATAGTGAGAACACATGACCACAATTTAAAAATTAGAAGTACTAATTGAACGTGCTGTATTAATTAAACACGAACTGTTAATTGAAAACACCAATTTGTTGGATATAGAAGTAATCAATCTTCCAGAAGAATTTTGGAACTGGGAAAGCGGAAGATGTCCAAATTGAGAATCAAATCGAAATTATGAGAGACGGTGCGGGGACGATTCACTCTATACATCTAATCACTGCATGTTTAGATAATGCATGTTATGTTCCTTTATAGGCTTCCTGTCGCGTACTGCTGCAGTGTTATTGTCTTGCCACAATTTGCTTCGAACCTTCATAATCCTAAGCTTATCTTCTTAACATTTCCATTTTTTACTTTATGTTAAATAACAAAATTCATTCATAATCACCTAATAAGAACGTCGAATAATCTTTGACACCATATTACGAGAGCAGGAACAGTGGCTGCGTGATTAGGGAGTAAATTGTAAATAAAATATGTTCCGCGATCACGTTCGTAAAAATTCATCGATTTTCATCCAGTGTACGCTATATGTAGTTCGAGGTTTTACACAATCCTCATATTTGTAATTGAGAACAGTCAGTTGATGTGGGTGAGTCCTCCTCTCCTTTCTTGTCAAAAACTACGTTACAGGATAACTTGCGTTACAAGAAAGAAAAATATTCGATTTTGATTGCAAACCACGCATATTTTATCTGACCCACGTAGTCCTATGTGTGTAACTGTTACGAAAAATAAGACAAAAATAGAAACATTCTACTACTTTACAGTGAGTATTTTTCATATACAATAAATAAATAAATAAATAAATAAATAATACATTCCAGCAGAATACAAAGTATCAATTACGTCAGGTTGGCAACGAGCAACAGTTTTTAACTCCATAAAAATTCATTTTTCTAGATTTTCTCAAAAGCTCTGCATAAGAATTTACTCTCAAGCATATCTTTTCTTCAGCTGAATTTGATCTATCGATTAATATTTTATGTAAATCACAGTCGGAAAAATGTCATATTTTTATTAATTTTCTTGTACATGTTGAAGAACCAGATATTTAGTTCTTGATGTTCTTTAAGTTAGAAGAGACCAGAAGTCTCAACTGACGGTATAATTCTAAATATTATTCCATGCCACGTGACTTCTATAGGTGAGTGGGTCATAAGAGAAATAGGTTAAGAGGAATTTAACCACTGTTACATGTAAAACATGTGAGAAAAAAAGTAAATGAATGTTGTTTTTTATATGAGCACCACCAAAAGGGTTTTATTGGTATAAATACATAATTGTGATTACCAACAACACGAAAAATTACGAAGAAAGCTTAATGTATACAATGCAGGGGCGGATCGAGGACGGACTTCTGAGGGGGCGGTGGGTTGTAAATCTGCTACTTAGAACTACTTTTAAGAGCTCCAAATTCTGAGATGGATTTATTTATATATAAAATAAGATTCCTTTTCTGGAGGGAAGGCAATTGCTCCGATTTCCCCTCCCCCCTGGATCCACCACTGATACAATGCATAGCTGAATGAGATTCGGAGAACACTGATGCGATCCGGAATGACAAGGAATTTATAATTTTGTATAGAAGTCAAGTTTGTTAAGTGCATATTTTTAAAATAGAGAATTTATGAAAGGCGTATTTACAGTCCACAAGGGTTCAGGGTTGTAATTAGCACCACACGTATCCATAGTACCAACACCAGCGATAGCCAGAACGTTGAGAATTATTGACAGAAAGAATGATTGTTGAAAGATCATTAGATGTTCGCTGAATGATGATGTAGTAAAATTTGTTATGGTTTTTACAGTTACTTTTTTTGGAAACACAAACACTTCTATGTTTTATTTGTAATTTTATATTTGCGGAAGTTGAAAGCCATGAGGAAAAAATTGTTTGTAAAACAGTTTCATTTTCGCCAAGGCCTTCCGTGTTTTCCTATAACATATGTTTACGTTTTACCTTGTTTGTTAAGTAAATGATTTTTTAAATTTATCTTAAATGCATCTCTCCTGCTCATCAAGGGTTGAATCTTATGATATCTTCTCCCAAATACTAACGTAAGTGACAATCCTTCTCTTATCCTAGAATATGGATAAGTGTCTACCTGTGATTTTTCAACAGGAAGTATTCAGGATTCGTAACATATAATTGGAAATGTCTTCCATTCAGATCTCGTTTTTGTCATAATGGGTTCAAATCAAGTATTTTGAATTAATTAATATTTTATACTGAGTTTTATATATATTCAATAACTTATTGTAGTAATTTAATTATCCTAGTATCATTTTGTTACATCATTTACATTTATGCTAGTTGAAGTTTCTTATAATCAGAGCTAAAAGTGTAAATTATGAAGTAGTGACAGGCATTTTGGAAAACCTATATTCTTTCTAACAACATTTCGTTACATTTATTTATTTCTTAATGCCATTAGTAGCAGCAGAACTCTTTAATTACACTACTTTTAACAACACCACATTTTAAGTACACCACAATATAATTTTTAGACAATATTACTAAATTTAAGAGTTAATTATAATAATGGGCTAAATCTTTAACCAAAAAAATATGCTTTGCTCTTACTGATGTCATAATGAATAGTTTCATTAGTGTATACTTTAATTTTAAATTCATTTAACAGGTTGCGGGGTTTTCGTCTAGCATAATTTTAAGTTTAAAAAAATCGTTTTTTCTGAATTTTTTCGAAAACTATCATGATAATTTCTCAATCATATTTTCAACAGTTCAATAAATTTTATTGATTGCTATATGGTATGTCTCATCGTTGCATATTTTTTTCTCAAATGCCAATAACATTGTAGAATTTCCTTATTTCATTTTTTACAAATCATTGAAACAATTCTATTATTAAGAAGACTGATTTTAAAGGTTAGGAAAGCTTTTCTTATGCTCTCTTTAAAGACCATTTCACTCATGCGCTTTACGTTTAAGATTTTTTTTTATCAAGAAAGAATTTCTCAGACAAAGACTGTACAGTAAATGTGGAAATATCTC